>NC_083682.1:14285416-14973333 GCF_033118175.1 Dama dama
ACATCACTGACTCAATAGACATGAATTTGAGCAAACTCAGGAAAACAGTGGACAGAGGTGGCTGGCATGCTGCAGTTCATGGGGTAACAGAGTCGGACATGACCTAGCGACTAAACAACAAAAATTCTACATGGTCCCTGCAGCTGTGAGGGAGCATCAACTGGAGAAACTTGTCCTCAGGAGATATCGGGCTGGGCTCCACCTCTCTGTGCCACCTAGAAATCTTTACTCATAGGTAAAGAATGTGGCAGCCTGCCCTCTGAGGAAACTCACTGCCCCAAACATTTTCATGCAGATCATTCAATACATTGCATGGGATTTTGCTAAGTATATCTAAGAAAAACATCTATGTTTTCCTGGAAGGCATTACAATTCTCACATTTGAAATGTAATCATCTGAGAATCTTGAGTGACTCTGATGATGTGTTAAAGGACAGGTTACAGCATCCAGGGCACAAATAGTAGTAAAAATCCTGACCTAGACTCTGAGAAAGGCTTGACGTGAAGATTTAGGTGCTGCAGAAATGTCACAGAGAGAGCTCTGCTGGATTCAAAACAGATCTGGGCAGCAATAGAGTTTTGTCAGCGATAGACTTTAATGACTATTCACTGCAGCCTGCAGTAAGCATTGCTGATAGTTCACCAAAATGATAGCTTAGTTTAATTCTAAAACTGAAAAAATAACTTAAGCGAGGTCTTATCAGCAAACTGCCTCCATAGTCATTTTCTCCTGTTTCTCCTGACACATAGGTGGTATGGGTGACTGGTCAGCTGGGGGGTGCTGATAATGGGAAACAAACAGACTCAGGGCTACCAGGGGGCAGGAGGGAAGCTGGAGTGATTTTGGAAGAACGTGTCCTCTCTTCCTGCTTTATCTAAAGATTGGTGCCTCCCCTTCATGGGGAAAGTCCCAAGGTAGGCAGTGGGCTGGTGCCCTCTGTGATACAAAGACTCGTGGATGAAGTTGCCATGGAAGCAGCTACAATCCCATCACCAAAGGTGATGCAAGCTGACTGAACTCTCCCTCTGGCAGAGGAGTCAGCATGGAGGCATCAGGGCTCCAGTTAAAGGAGGGCAGCCTTTCAGGGTGAGGTGACCTAGTGCAAAGAGTGTGTGTACGGCACACTGGTACTCCAGCAGAGAGTCAACACTGGGGTGTCTGCCACCCCAATATCAATGACACCAGCCAAAGATTCTTTCATCTCTTCCTTCCCCTCCATCCAAATTCAGGCAGCACCACGAGAGGAAAGGTGAGGCAGGGAACAAAGACAGCCCAGACTCAGGTTCTGAGCCCGCTGTGGGCAAGTGGAGAAGCTTCAAAATGGGAATCAGATGGAAAATGAGATGATGCCCAAAAGTACCTGGGAGAGCAAAGGGATTTGCTAAGAGTTCCTTGGACTTGGAGCAGGGAGAGTGGATGGAGAAGATTGATGCGTAGTGGTGTAAATGCATAATGAAGTCACCAACAGTGGAAACCTTGAGGCGAGCTTCCCCACTCGTGGACCTCAGCAGCCTGTATTAGGATGAGCCAGGATAATAACTTCTTAGCTCCCAGGGCAACTGTGAGAAGCAGAGCCCCCGAGGCTAAAGCATCCAAATCTCTCTGCTACTTTCTAAACACGCCGTGATCTGAATGGCATCAGGGCCTTGCCTGTTGCTGTTTCAACAAACCGGTTACCACTGGCAGCAAGTAATTGATTGAGTTTACCTAAGGCAGGGACACATTGCCTCTGCAACCATCCAAGGAGTCAATAAATCCTTGTTTGACCAAGTGACAAGGAATGAGCCTTATATCCTTTGGGTGGAAATGTCGTTTTCCTTCTGCTCAATGTGGAAAATAGAGTATGTACATAACATGTTTGATTTTGTCTACTTATGTCAGAATTTCAGAAGATTCTTAACGCCTCCAGAGGAATGAGTCAACGAAGGGAATTTGAGGAAGGGGGTGGTACCGAGAAAACGAGGCAGGAAAGACTGGATCTGTCATTGAGCAAAGGAGCTGTCAGTCGTTTCTACTCAGCAAATCAGGTCTCAGCATACTCGCTCACAACAAATTAGATCCCAGGAAAGGAAAACGCAATGGGTGGTCTTAAAGAGACGTCAAGGTTTGAGAGGAGATGTTAGGCAGGCTGACCCTGGAGGAAGAAGTGGCTGTCACAGATGCCAGACCCCACTGCCATGTAAGGTGATGGATGAAGACCGGAAGCCTTAGAGAAGGGAGAACAAGTGCTCATTTCTGGCGGGTGAATGTGCTACAGCCAAAACCCGCACAGAAACAGAACAGGCAGGGAGGACAGGATCAGAAGCAAAGGTGGAATCTGGGACTGGGGAAAACTCCAGGAGAGACAGAGGGAAGGCTGGCTCAGAGCCCAGAGACAGACACACAGGGTCCCACTCACTTAAGGGACCAGAAGAGGGTGGGCCCCAGAGGGAGGGTCCAGAGGAGACAGACACCAGCCCTCAGCTGGAAAAGGGCTGCAGAGAAAGTTCTGGGGAGGGATCAAATTCTTGCCCAGCTTGGCGGCTGGAACAGCCCAAGTCTGCCATGAGCTTGAAGTCATTAACTGTCATTTATCCAGGTCATATCCAGGACAGCCAGGTAAGGATGGAATACTTTTTAAGCTCTGGCAACCTGCAATTGGTGACTACTCTAAGAAATCTAAACTCGTGTGTGTGTGTGTGTGTGTGTGTGTGTGTGTGTGTGTGTGTGTATGCATGCTCAGTTGTGTCCAACTGTTTGCGACCCCGTGGACTGTAGCCTACCAGGCTCCTATGTCCATGGGATCTTCCAGGCAAGAATACTGGAGTGGGTTGCCACTTCCTCCTCCTGACCCGGGGACTGAACCTCCGTCTCCTGCACTGACAGGCAGATTCTTTACCACTATGCCACCTGGGAAGCACCAAGAAACTACCTTTGCTCACTTGTTTCTGTATCTGAGTGTGTGTTTTCTTTTTGCAAATGTTAATGGAGGTTTTGACTAAGCTCATATTTAAGAAGCATCAAGAGATTCTTCACACTGATACTGATGAGAGGAGAAGCCTGGGTGCTTGTAGCCCTGGGGTCAGGGGTCAGGGAGCAGTGTATTATCAGCATACCTGCCCCACCCCTTTCCACGCATACAGGATTGAAATTGGAGTTGCAGTGAGAGCAATTGATTAAAAGTTTGTAAAACTGTCCCCTACAACTTAAAATCTGAAGATAAGCCAATGCTCTTAAAGATAAGTGGACTGAGCTTTTGGCAAAAATCTAATATCTCAATTCTTTCCCTCGTATTTTTTAATAGTCACTGAAATAATGATAGCTAACAATTTTCTGTGCCAATCAGTCTTCTGAAACCCTTTAAATAGGTTGTCTCTTTGTATCTTCATCTGTCTTTCATCATCCTTGAGGGAGCCACTGTTCTGACCCATTTTACAGATGAGGAAACTGAAGCCAAAAAGGGTGTGCAATGTGTCAAGATGAGAGCCGTCTGACTCCAGTGGCTGTGTTCCTCACGATATATGTCAGAGACCCAGGTGTGATTTCTCTTTTAAATAGTTGCTTTAAAACAATGTGTTAGCTTCTACTGCTCCGCAAAGTCGATCAGCTATGCAGACGTATTTATCCTCTCTTTTTTGGATTTCCTTTCATTTAGGTCACCACAGAGCATTAAGTAGAGCTCCCTGCGCTTTATGGCAGGTTCTCACTAGTTACCTATTTTACAAATAGTATCCATAGTGTATATGTGCCAATCCGGATCTCTCCGTTCCTCCCACCCTCGCTGTCCCCCTTGGTATCCATGCATTTGTTCTGTATGCCCGTGTCTCTATTTCTGCCTTGCAAACAGGTTCATCTGTACCATTTTTCTAGACCTTCACATGGTGCCCAAAGTAGGTCAGTTCAGTCTGGAAAACAGGGTCAAGGTGTTGGAAGGCAGTCATCCGTGGTCTAGAGCTAACAACCAACTATTGCCACAACTTTGTAATTTTCAGCCTGGTTTTGTCATCATACGGGCAATTCCTCCACAGGAGGGGAGAGAGGTGCATGGAGGGGAGTGTGCCCATCGGGGAAGAGAGTGGGTGCATGTGGAACTGGTTTGGTCGGTATACAGTTCACCTCTGTTCAGAATTACAGGGTCTTAATTTCTTAAAATGTAAGAACATTGCAAGGATGAGTTAAAGGAACTTGGGTAATTTTGCTAGGGGCCAACAAATTTAACAGATGGGGGCAGGTCACCAAGATAGGGAAGATTTTTCATTTTCTTCCTAAAAGAACTCTAAAATAATAGGAGTCTAGTTTATGTTTGAAGGAGGTTGAAGGAGGGCATGAGATATGATGATGTCATGAGCACAACACTGACGTGGAAGCCAGGAGGCCAGGCCATCTCCTCCTGAACAAATTATATTAAACTCTCAGCCTCAGTTCCCCTTCTGTAAAACAACCCAGTTGGATTATTTCTCAAATTCTTTCAGCTGTAAAATTCCAAGATTCTCCAGTATGTCTGTTGCAGTGATAAATAAAATGAGTACTTTTAAAGTAGGAAAAGATGATAGAAAATGACTTTTTGAGTTCATCCTGCCTTTGCCGCCTGGCTCCTTGTCTCACCAAAGCCCCCAGCAGGACCCAGCATCTTCACTAAAGACCAAGGGAACAGCTTCCCTTGGGTGTAGCCACAGGCACTGATTGTCTACCCAGGAGGAATTTCCTCTGAGCTTGAACACAGAGCTTGACTTACTCTGGGAGAGGGAATACTTTGATAGAAAAGGGGTACTGATGAGATTATGTATTGGAAAGCATGTCTCCCCTGTTCCATGAAGTCTGAACCGTGCACAGCGTGTATGGACCTTGTCTTCCTGCAAATGGGGTCTCCGCCCGCATCTTCCTGCCTCCTATGTCTGCTGTACCAACAGGTCAGTTACTTGCTCTGAAAGCCCCATAGTGTGGCCCCTGTTCAGTCCTGCCTGTCAGGTCTACCACCAATGTCTGTCTTTCCTGAGGTCAAGTTCACGTGGATCCTGGCCAGACACAACGTCCTGGGGTTTACAGCATGTTGCTTAGCTTCTTGGGCAGAAAAGAGGCCCTTTGTTTTCCTCACAAGTCCATCGCCTTGGGGGGCTCCCAGGATTGAATGTTTTGTATCTGCCTTTTCTCTGCAGCTTCTCTATTCCCTGCTGTTATCTTTGGCTCTGTTGCTATGGGTGGGAATATTTTCTTGTCCTTGTTTAATAACTGCTTGGCTGCCAGACGGGCTCATTTCTCATTGTATCGGTGCAGGATTAGCCGAGATGTTTGGGAAATATTTCCTGTATTAAGCAGCAGGGGAAAGCGTGTTGGGCCCGTGCCTTCTTTTGACATCGCGTCATACTTTCTCTCCACTTTTTCCCTTGGAATGTGCTGAGGCCAGTTCTTTGCATCCAGAGCCTCAGCCCCTCCCTGACACTTTGCAGAGCTGGGTCCCTTTCCAGGTGCCGTGTGTAAACACTCCTAGGGAGGCTGCAGGGAATCGCAGGCAGGCGTCTCAATTGATTTTTGATATTTGGGGTCCAATAGTGAACTGCACCATCAACCTACTATCCAGGCGAAATTGCCTATAAACCTATTTCATACTTAAGATTCTTTGACAATTAACTCACCGGCCTCCAATCAGAGCTGCCAACTGGTTGACAATGAACTTGAACGGGGTCTTTGCTGTTGCCTAGAAGTGATAGCAACTTTACAGCTCTGTCTGAAACTCTAACCACTCACAGATTTTTTGGCATTCTTGTGTTTGCTTGCAACAGCCCTCCAAGGGTTGAGAAAAGCTATCCGGAAAAGTTACCAAAGGAGGACAAATATCTATGAATTTTTGGCTCTAGGTTAAATTGAGATAAAGAAGAGCATGTGCTCAAAATCTGGCTGAAAGTCAAAGCCATGAGTTTGGTTGCATTGCAGTAGCAATGACACAGGCTTGTCTCAGAGTAGGAGTCTCCGTGGTTGAAGTCTGAGGTCACTTCCTCAAAGCCCTGGGATCTTGGGTGGGTCGCCTCTGTAACATGGGGGTGACTGACTCGTAACGCCATTGTGGAGAATGAGTGTGAGAACACCTTGTAAACGACAAACATAATATTATTAGAAATATAGGGGACTCCCCTGGTGGTCCAGAAGTTAAGACCTTGGGCTTCCACTGCAGGGGGTGCAGGTTCGATCCCTGGTGGGGGCACTAAGATCCCACATGCTGCGTGGTGTGGCCAAAAATAAATAAATAAATAAATACATTTTTGAAAGAATTGTAGGAAAACATGTATGAAAGTATTTGTAAAATGAAAAAAAAAATTGGCACAGGAGCTAATAGCCATAGAGGCTACAATGAAAACCTTACAGAAATGTAAACACACTTCCAAGGGGTGGGAGAACCATTTTTTCCTAGCTGTGGAGGTTAATGCTTCCTTTTAAAGATGATCCAAATCTCCTTCCTAACCTGGGCAAGGCAGAGCCCAGCTCCTACCTGAGAATGGCAGCTGTCTGATGCGTGCTGCCCCAGTCAGGGTGACCCAGGCTCAGACAGCCCTGCTCCTGCCTCAGACTTTGCTCCAGGAGCCAATCCCCTAAAGAAGTTCCACCCTTGCTGCAGGAGGATGGAGGTGACCGCTCCATCCCAGACAGGGCAGTGGTAAGAGACCCATGGCCTCCACTGGTCACCCTCCTGTGGAGAATTTGGGGTGTCACTCCTTGGTACCATCCTGAATTGGCAGACAACTCAAGATTCCCTAAGTTCCCCAATATCTTTTCATATAAAACTCGCTATGGGACATTTCAAGCATTCAGAAAAATTGAAGGGAACAGCATAAGGGACCCCTATGTACCCATCACTCCGTTCATCAGTAGTCAGTATTTTGCCAATTATTTCACCCATTTCTGCTCCTCCCTTCACCTCTTGTTTTATTTTTGGCTGAAATATTTTAAAATAAATCCAGGATATCATATTATTCCACCCAATGCTAGAGACTCAGATTTGATCCCTGGGTCAGGAAGATGGCCTGGAGAAGCAGATGGCAACCCACTCCAGTATTCTTGCCTAGAGAATCCCATGGTCAGAGGAGCCTGGTGGGCTATAGTCCATGGGGTTGCAAAGAGTCAGACATGACTAAGCAACTAACACACATACATACATTTTGAAATAAATCCAAGACATCATATTGTTCTGCCCATACGTATCTCAGCGTACATTTCGAACTGATAGAGGCCATTTTTTGTGGCATAACCATAACGTCATTTTCCCACCCAACAGGATTCATAGTATGCTCAGTATATCCCAATGGTCATTTCTGCTCAGATTGGCAAGAAATGCTTTTTGCTAATTGTAAGACCCCAGCCTGACACACTCTCTGCCCCGCTTCTGTCATCTTGGTGCCCCGAGCAGAAACCTCAGCCTGGGAAGGTGTTGAGAGAATGCATTCCTCTTCCCGGGTCCCCTCTCTTGCTGGAGAAGCACTCACCTGCCTGGTGTATTGGGACCAAGGACCTGGTGAGAGGCTGGGCTCCTCAGGCATCTCTCCGGGATCAGTCTGTCCCCAAGGCAGCTATCGTCCTCCTAGCATGGTGTCCACAGACTCAGTACCCATGGCCCAGCCCAGGCCCACTTGTGGGGTGAATCTGGAGGGTCGTCTCTCACCTGTGGAATGAGGAAGTGATTCTGGGTCAATAAATCTGCTCTAGAAAACCCAGTCTGACCGGCATCTCTGCTACAGGCTCTAACTTCATCAGCAGTGATGCTGGTATTTTGGTCTGTTTCTGCTGCAGGGCTGTAACTGATGGGTGGGCATAGCTCTCAGTGCCTCGCATCTTTCCCTCCACTCCTCCACCACCCCCACCCACAGGGGCTTCAGCCTGCTGGGGAGAAAGCAGGACTCAGGGATCTCACCTTCCTCTCAGGCCATCTCCCCATCAACACTTCCCACTGGACACAGGGCTGGACTTTCTCTCCTTTTGGGGAAGGAGGGGGCTTCCTATAGGGTCCTGAGACTTCTCTAGCCTTGACTTATGGCAAGTTCAAGATTTAGCTCCTCCAAACCGGCTCTTGGTATGTTATTGGTATTTTAGTTGTTCAGCCACTAAGTTGTGTCTGACTCTTTGTGACCCCATGGACTGCAGCATGCCAGGCTTCCCCATCTCTTGGAGTTTGTTCAGCTTCATGTCCATTGAGTCAGTGATACCATCCAACCATCTCATCTTTTGTCATCCCCTCTCCTCTGCCCTCAATCTTTCCCAGCATCAGGGTCTTCTTCAATGAGTCAGCTCTTTGCATCGGGTGGCCAAAGTATTGGAGCTTCAGCATCAGTCCTTCCAACGAATATTCAAGGTTGATTCACTTCAGGATTGACTGGTTTGATCTGCTTGCTGTTCAAGGGACTCTGAAGACGCTTGGTATTTTAAGGAATGTAGAAAAAAAAGATTTTTTCTCTCAATGAATTGTGCTTCGAAGACTGATCTTATTAGGAACTCAGAAGTCCTATTGGAGGTCAAATACTGAATATTGGCTCCTTTTCCTTGTTTTAATAGAACATCCCTCTCTGCTATCAATTTAGAGACAGCAGCCCCAAGCTGTCTGAATTGGAAGAAATCCCACATGTACGGAAAAGTGAAAAAGAAAAGGCAAAGCTATTATTTCTTTTACAAACTTCCCCAGGGTAGGACAAGGGCCAAATCTGATAGGATCCCAAGGCTCTTGTTTAGATGTGTGAGAGTGAAAGATGATGCCCAGTTTCTGATTTAGGGGGCCAGGCGATTATGCTGAGCCAGGCCAGGAGATATGTGAAGAGAACTGGGGGAAATACTGGGTCCACAGCAGTGGATGTTGAAGGCGAGGTACTTACTGGACATCTGGGTGGAGGTGCTCAGGTGGCTCCTGGAATCATGAGCTCCAGAGAGGCTGGCTGGAGATAAGGATCTAGGGCTCAGGACCACGCAGTGGTGATTGACGTGGGGATTAGAGATTTCCCAGGGGTTGGCTGCAGGTTACAGTTTAGGCAATGTCAGGGTTCTAGAAGTAGTTTGGAGCTTACACAAATCCTCCCAAGTTGCTCTGTTCTGGCATTAAGAAGGTAGCTTACGCAGACCTAGAAAACAAACTTATGGTTACTATAGCAGAAAGGGAGAGGAAGGATAACTTGGGAGGTTGGGATTAACATACATACTGCTGTATATAAAATAAAGAAACAACAAGGAACTACCACTATATATAAGATATAGAAAAAAACAAGGATATACTGTATAGCATAGGGAACTGTACTCATATTTTGCAATAACTTATAAGGGAAAAGAATCTGGAAAACTATACATATATATAAATGTATATACATATTGAGTTTCCTATGTAGTGCAGTGGTAAAGAATCTGCCTGCCAATGCACGAACTACTGGAGACTAGGTTTCAATCCCTGGGTTGGGAAGATTCCCCTGGGTGAGGAAGTGGCAACCCACTCCAGTATTCTTGCCTTGGAAATCCCATGGACAGAGGAGCCTGGTGGAATACACTGCTTGGGGTCGCAGAGTCAGACAAGATTGAAGTGACTGAGCACACCTGCACGCTGCATTTCTCAAACTCGGGCACACCCAATCCTCTACACTGTTAAAACCTGATTTTCAGGGATTTCTGTGATGGTCCAGTGGTTAAGACTCTGTGCATCCAATGCAGGAGGTGAGGGTTTCATCCTTGGTCAGGAAGCTAAAGTCCCATGTCTCAGGGCCAAAAAACCAAAACATAAAACAGAAACAGTGTTGTAACAAATTCAATAAAGACTTTAAAAATGGTCCACATCCAAAAAAAAAAAAAAAACTTAAATTCCACTTCCAAGACCACACCCTAAAGGCACTGAATGAGGACGTCCAGAGTGGCGCTCAGAAACATGCATTCTGGGGCTCACATGTCCCTCGGGGGCCTTTATGCCATGGAGAGAATATTTGCCTTCTCTCTTGTTAGTATAACTGCTAAGATAAAGATAAGACGTGTAGCAGTGCTCTGCAGGTGGCATGGCGTAATTCCAAGGGACTGTGGGATGAATCTTGGAACCCCAAGCTTGCATTTTCATTTCTGTCTGGAAATCCTGTGCCTTCTTCCTTGACCTTGGGCTCACCTCTGTCCCACTCTGCAGAGGGCACACATGGTTTTCCGGGGATTCATTTTGTCTGTGGGACAGAGAGGCACATGCAAAGTGTCAAGGTATTACTCATAACTTTACTGTAAACTCCACCCAAAATCTGAAAGCCTGAGTTCAGTCCAGTTCCTTACATCACCAGCTGTTTCAATTAGGAACCATAAAACATAGGAAGCATCTGGAGGTCAGAGGTCAGAATCAGCACTGGCCCTGGATGACATAGTGAAGCTACCAGTTGCATCTGACATCTCCTGATTCTCCTTTTTCTGCTATTTTCTGCTCCTCATCCCCATTGCTGGAGCTTTCTCTAGCCAAGACACTGTCCTTGGTCTCGGGAAGAGCTGATGATCTAATTCTAACTAAAACGTTAGTGACTTTCAGGGACTTCTCTGGTGGCCTAGTGGTTAAGACTCTGTGCTTCCAATGCAGGAGGTGAGGGTTTAACCCTAACCTTTCGTTTAACCTAAGTTTTTGTTTTTGTTTTTTTCTTTTTTTAAAAAACTTTTTATTTTACATTGGAGGCTTCCCCAGTGGCTCAGATGATAAAGAATCTGCCAGAAATGTGGAAGACCTGCATTTGATCCCTGGGTTGGAAAGATCCCCTGGAGAAGGGAACGGCTCCCCACTCCAGTATTCTTGCCTGGAGAATCCCATGGGCAGAGGAGCCTGGCAGGCTACTGTCCATAGGGTGGTAAAGAGTCAGATAGGACTGAGCGACTAACACAGTTGATTAACAAAATTGTGATAGTTTCAGGTGAGCAGCGAAGTGACTCAGCCATATGTATACATGTCTCCATTCTCCCCCAAACTCCCTTCCATCCAGGCTGCCACATAACATTGAACAGAGTTCCCTGTGCTATATAGTAAATTACCCATTTAAGATACAGCAGAGTGTACACGTCCATCCCAAAGGAGCCTCATTTTAAATAGTGGAAAAGCAATACAAAGCTTAAATTTACCATCTTAACCATTTTAAGTATACAGTTCAGTCGTGTCAAGTATATTCGCATTATTGTGCAATCATGAAAAAATGAAGATCTATGATTGTGGTACTGGAGGTGGGGGTGAAAAACTTCACAACCTTTTCATTTTGCAATAGGAAACTCCATATCCATTAAACTGCTACCTATTTGCCTCCCCGCAAGTCCCTGGCAACCACTCTAAGTTTTTAAAAAAGGGTTGGACAGTGATGCAGCGCTTAACCCAAAGAATGAATCACTGGTGGTGGAACTGGAGTCTACAAGAACAAGCAAGTACGGGATATTTTCAGCTGGAGGAATATTCTATAATACCCCACCACTACCACCACCACCATCATAGGTCTTCCCAGGACCCACCCTGGTGGTTGAAGGAGATGGTAACACATTCCACTGTTCCTGCCTGGAAAATCCCATGGACAGAGGAGCCTGGCGGGCTACAGTCCATGGGATCGCCAAGAGTCAGACACGACTGAGCTACTGAGCACCCTGGTGGCTGGACCATTGGCCATTCACTCCAGGCTCCAGGGCATTACCTGATGGGCAGGCTGCTGACCTCATTAAATATCCAGAAAAGAGAAGGACCATGAGAGTGTTGCGCTCTTCTCAGGCTGTGGCTAATCCAGGCTTGGGAAACTCTGTGGGCCGGCCTGCTCCCAGGCCACAGAGCACTGCAGTTAATCCCTCAGGGCTGGGCAGTGGCCAGAATCATCTCCAGATAAGCTGATGGCCTGTTCTAGGCACAGCTGGCCTCCACCCATATCCTGGTGGGACATAGTAGGCGAAAGGCCACGTGGAAAAGAAAGAGTTCAGTAAAAGAGAAAGCATTTTTAGCTGATCCTCAGGGAAACCTGGGGTTTGGACCCACTGCTGCTGCTATTAGATTTGGTCACCATCCACAGATAATGTCCCCAGTGACAGGCTCCCTTTTCTCCTAGAAACAGGAGCTATTGAGATTAATGCCTCAGAGTTAAGATCCATGCCTCTCTGAGAAGTCATTATCCTTTGTACCAAAATAAACCACAGAGCTTCACACATCCTCCGTCATGAAGGGGCACCGGCCATTATTATATGGTCTGGAAGCCAACGATGTCTGCAGTGTCTTGTGCCTTTGCTTCTCAGAATGAAATGCCTGGAACTGGCAGCACCGGCCCTTGGATCTGGCACAAAATCCCAGACTCAGGCTATTGCATACTCTGCGTTTTAACAAGATGCCCATGTGTTTCTATGGCCCACAAGAGTTAGAGAAGGACCACTTCAACATGGGCGGCACCTGGCCAAGCATCGTGGCACCTCAACACTTGTATTGGCTCCTTGTGACCCCAGAATAAGCCCGAAATCCTTAACAAAGGTGGAAGGCCACCACCAGCTGGCCTCTGCCTCCCGGTCCAGCTTCGGCTCCTTGGGTCCCCCTCTGCTCTCTTCAGCAGAGCTGTGAGGACCTCTTTTGCTGGGCTGAGCACATGGCCGTCAGATGACAAATTCCCTTGGCTTGGAATCTCCTCCATAGAACTATCCCCTTTTGTTAACTCCTCTGTTATCTCTTCAACAGATATTTAGGGAGCATTTCCTAGGTCAGGCATCCTCTGGGAATAGTCCTCATGGAGCTTACGCTGCAGGCCTCCCAGATTTCACCGACAGTCATCTCCCCAAGGATGGCAACCCTGACGCCTAGGGAAGGGTAAATCTCTGAGCGCTGTCCTCCCAGCCACCTGCATGCCCCGTTTGTAACACGTTATGCTTTACCCAAGTTCGTGGCTCATGTCTTCCTTTCCTGTTAGTCTGGAGTCCTGTGAGGGCAGGGCCTGTGTGTCTTGTTTGCGGCCCCTGCTCTCAGCCACCACCTCACCCAGAGAGGGGCCCTGTGAACTCAGTACAAGGAGGGGTTCCAGAGGCAGGGAGGGCCATGGCTGAGATGCAAAGAAAACGCTCCGTGACAGTGGGACCTGCTGACTCTCATCAAAGGCACGAGAGAACGACTTTTATCTTTGACTCTTATTTCTTTGATCTGAACTTCTAAGGAGATGATGTGTGCCCACAGTGTGTGCCCTTTGAAGAGAGAAAATCTAAGCTGGCATCCACGGTGGATTCCTATCTGTCCAGCTGCCTGGGATCTAGCCCCACTCCCCATTCCAAGGAGAGAATGATGGGTACCACAGGGATGGAGTCAGGGTGTGGCTCCAGCCGGGTCTGGACTGTGAGAGGCTGTGTTCCTGCCCCAGTGGGAGGCGCTGTGGCTTCCCCCTCCCCAACCCCCTGGAAAGGAGGTGGGTGGATATGGCCTCCAAGGTGTCGGGGACAGAGGCCCAGATGAGAGCAGCTCTGCAAAGAGAGAGGTTCAGGCACTTTTCAAATCAAATCTTATTAAGAAATCATGGACCATAAAGACTTATTCTAAATTGATGAACTGGGACAGTCAATGCAAGAGAGAATATTCCTTTTCTCCCTCCCTTTGCAGGTAGCTATGGTGGTGCTAGTGGTAAAGAACCCACCTGCCAGTGCAGGAGTCATAAGAGACATGCGTTTGATCACAGGGTTGGGAAGATCCCCTGGAGGAGGGACAGCAATCCACTCCAGTATTCTTGCTTAGAGAATCCCATGGACAGAGGAGCCTGGAGGGCTATAGTCCATAGGGTCGCAAAGAGTCAGACACAACTAAAGTGACTTAGCACGCATGGTAAAAAGAGCTTTAGGTTTAGGAAACCTAAAGAAAGTCAGGCTTGTCATCAGAGATCACAGGGGCCAACTTTCAGACTCCCTTGACTTTACTGGTTAGTATCAAAATGTTGGTGTCTTTTCCCACGTCCTTCTCATTTTTCTTCTTGCATTTCTGAGGCAGAAGAGGCAGATGGTGTGGATCCCAGGCTGGCCAGGGAATCGGCTGGGCTTCACTGACCTTCCCTTGGTCACACAGAGTCCTGATTCCAGTTTGCTATGATTCCCATTAGACGTTCATGCTGTGGCATGCATGCAGACTGAGATGAGGTCAGGCAGATGGCTCTGTGACCTTGAGCTCTGAGCAAAATTGGTTATGACTGCAGCTGCCACACACACCCAGGCCCACAGTGCAGGCAGGCAAAGGCCACCTTGAGTCTGCACAGGACTGCTCTCAGGAAACCTTCGGATAAATTCTTTTTTCAATAACAAATTCCCTTATGTAAACGAATGAAGAGAAAGCAAACCCACGTCTCTGTGTAATTGACTTGTTTTGTATTATTTTAGCTGTCTTAGAGTGCTTGTGAGTCAGAAGCAATTTCAGGAAATACTGCCCGTATCACCAGCTGGAATCCAGGGTCCTGTTTTCCAAGAGCCCTCAGGCTCATGGACATGTGTTTCTGGGCGTGCACACACACACATACACACACACTCAAGCTCTCACACAACACCTACACTCACTTTCACCAACTGGCATATTCACATACACTCCCATAAAACTCATATATACCCACACACATTCCCACACACACATTACACATACGTTCCCACCCAGGCACCCTGTATACACACATGCATGCATGCGCGTGCGCACACACACACACACACACTTTCACACATTTCTGGCCAACTCTCCCTGACACTAAATGTAGCACAATGGACTCTTCACCAAAGGCACTTGTTGCATGAGAATTAAACCTGGAGAATGTTCACTGGTCATTCTTTAATAGATATTTCCAAATGCCTGCGTGTTTTGGTTGGTGGACATCAGACTGTTGGATTGAGGCAAGTTTTTCTCTGCAGCTCCCTCTCTTCTGGGGACGTGTGGATCAGTTATTACTGGCCATCCCTCCCCACTGAAGCAAAGCAGTGGGAAAAGTAAGGGCAATTAACTCTGTCTCCACTGCAAAGGACAGACAACATATAGGAAGCTGATTTGGAGTACCTAGGCACAGGTAGCACAGTTGGTAAATAATCCACCTGCCAATGCAGGAGACATGGCTTTGATCCCTGGGTCAGGAAATCCCAGGGACAGAAGAGCCTGGTGGGCTATAGTCCACGGGGCCACAAAGAGTCAGACATGACTTAACAACTAAACACATGGAGCACAGCAGGGACAGAAGGCGCTTTGCAAGCAACAACTCCAGCCCCTCCTGATTTCTCCACAAAGGTCCAGAAGCCCCTCAGATCCCTACCCTTTGCACAGTGGTCACTGCAGGTCACACCCAACTCCCCTGGGAACCTGTGATCTCTGCTGAGTCCAGTGAGGACAGGACACGGCGATGGCCCCATCTGTGGGAACAAGGCTCCCTTCTGTAAATGCAATGGCTCCCCTGCACTCTTGGCTTTCGTACAAAGCCAATGTTTGTCCTTAACTATTTGTGTTTGTCCACTGTTTGTTATATAGTTGTGTCTGTTTCCTCTTGGCGTCCATCAGCCTCAGTGTGTCTCCCTCTCATTGTAAACACACAGAAGAGCGAGACTTTCTCTGAGTGATGGTGAGTATAGGGTTCCCGGAAACAGAGCCCTCCCTCAGTGCTTTCTGATGGCGGTGGGAAGGCAGGAAGGCTGTGACAATGAGCTCTCATGGTTTCTATGCACATCTAGGTGATTCTGTTTCAGGGGAGGGCCCCTTGATCCTCTGGGTGCACTTTGTCTTGAGATGCTCATTCAGACCCGAGTTACCAGGTGACACATCAGTGTGGACCTCAGGAGAGCTTTTCCCTACGGTATTTTATGCCGAATGTAACATTCAGAGGGCTTCCCGGGTGGCCCAGGGAGCTTGCCAACCATTGCAGGAGACACAGGTTTCAACCTCTGGGTTGGGAAGACCCCTTGGAGAAGGAAATGGCAACCTATGCCAGTATTCTTGCCTGGGGAACCTCATGGACAGAGGAGACTGGCGGGCTAGAGTCCCATGGGATGGCAAAGAGTCAGACACAACTAAGCGACTGAATAGCAACAACACTGTGAGTGTGAGGTCGTGGATGAGCAATCCCAGTGGACAAAAGGTAGGGGGGGACGTGCCAGCAACTGCTTATGCAGAATGGAGGGGTGGGTCTTAGGACCCCCATATATAAGGCTACACCACATATGATCAGAATAAATTGGGAAGCCCTCTGGGTTAGAAGACAGTGTGCTTGGGTGTGGCTGCCAGCAAATGGAGCGTTCTTTATAGAAAAAATGGGGACATTGCCAGGACACCCACAGATCTGGGTGCCTACCAGCAACCCACGACCAGGCAAAACCATATGCTGATGCCTGGAGAAAGTGGATGACCTTGCTAATGTGTAGAATGTGTACAATAACACTTATCTCATAGGATTATTTTGGAGTTAATTGAAAACACATGCAAAAGGGCTTAGCACATTAACACTGAACAGTAAATAAGTGGGAATCATTACTATAACCACAATCATTATTACTCATCTTTTTCACCCCCACAAATAATTAGAAGGGAACTACTCTTGTATAAGATACTGTGTTTGGTAAAAAGAATGTGACTCTTCTGGGGATAAAAGAACTCAGTAAACTCAGCCCTAAATAATGAGAAAGACAAATTTCCACCTGAACAGAAATGATGTGAGGAAGAATAAAAGGGAAGAAAAGTGGCTGACATGGTCATTGTGAAATGGCTTGAAAATTTCCATCACCTACTTTCATGAATGGAAAAAAGTCTACATAATAACCATTATTTTATTGTTGTTCAGTCACTCAGTCACGTCCAACTGTTTGTGACCCCATGGACTGCAGCACGCCAGGCTTCCCTATCCTTCACTATCTCCCAGAGCTTGCTCAAACTCATGTCCTTTGAGTCGGTGATGCCATCCAACCATCTCATCCTTGTCATCCCCTTCGGCTCCTGCCTTCAGTCTTTCCCAGAATCAGGGTTTTTTTCCAGTGAGTTGGCTCTTCACATCAGGTGGCCAAGGTATTAGAGCTTCAGCTTCAGCATCAGTCCTTCAAGTAAATATTCAGGGTTGATTTCCTTTAGGATTATTTTATGGGCACTTAGTATTTGTCAGGCATTGTCAACATCTTCTCGTTCAATTATAAGACCCTATGAGGTAGGCATTTCTCTCAGAGAGCTGTACAGAACGTGTCAGAATCACTGTCACTGTCAACCACAGTCCTTCACCCAGGCTTCCTGTTAGCGCCTAGAGCTGGGGTCCAGCTCCAACGCTGAGGTGCCTGCTGCTGTGGTTTTTTCCACCCCAGCTCAGAGCATGGAAGCTCGGAGGGTGCCCTTCCCCACCCTGCCTTCTGCTCCAGCAGGCAGTGGAGCGGAGCTTGGAAGTGTCTGGGTTTTGGGTCAGACTTGGCTAGGTGTCCAGTGGCAACTTTGTAGCAGCACAACCTTGGAGAGGCTCCTCCAGTTCTCCAAGTCTCATTCTCCTCACAGTTCAGTGAGGACCACAGTAAGATGATCTTCTGCATGAGTTTCATTTTTTTATAGAATGACATCCAACTATATGGCTGGCACATAATAAGTATTAAAATCTTTAAAGGGTCACTGTTATTATAATACTGTATAATCACCAGATATGTATGTAGCCAGAGCCTCTTCAGCACCAGGCCCCACAGTGGGCTCTCAGATCCCATGAAGCAACATTGCAAAATATCTCAACAGCCACTCATCAGTGAGTCAGAACTCATTTCCAGGTGGCTCCAGCTAACACCTCTTTTAATTGCCTTCAGAATAAATACCTCGCAGGTTCAAAAAGTTGCCTGAGGTCTTACACAAAGTCCGGGGCCAGATATTGTTATGAAAGCCAGGTGGTGGATTGCACAAATATTTTAAAATATGGCTCACACTCTCCTTGCCCAAGGCAATGTCAAAGCTGGGTGTAGCAGGCAGGAAAACAGAAGATTTTAATGAGAAGGTGTGAACTTTGTGGTGACAGTCCTTGTTTGTTTCTAACTTAGGAATTTTCTAGCCACGCATCCATCCTGGGCTTTCAGAAACCGAGAAATCACCCTGGATGGCCCCTGGCTCTGCGATGCAACTCAATTCCCCTTGCTCCACAATTTACTGTGTTGTTTCTGGGTGGATTTCTGTGCTTATTTCCCTGGGTGTCATCTAGATAGTCAGCACACGTGATTTGCAAGGCAAACAAAGGGAAAGAGGCTGGGTCCAGGGAAGAGAAGAGGTCTGTGTAACAAGACAGCCAATGGCTTTTAAGGACTACCTAAGTCCATCCCAGCTCAGATCCTGGGAAGTGATGAGCAGAGCCATTGCTGCCCGCTATATGAACACCACTTTGTAACAGTTCTATCCATCCAGTAGATGAAAGCTGGGATGCTTCTCACACCCAGACACATCCCCGCACTTTCAAACTGGCTCTGCAGCTATGTGCATAAGCTGTCAATCACGGAAATAATCCATTTGATTATTGACTTGACGTAGACAAAAGAGCTTCCTAGTAGCTCAGCTGTTAAAGAGTCTGCCTGCAATGCAGGAGACCCTGATTCAATTCCTAAGTCAGGAATATCTCCTGGAGATAGGCTACCCACTCCAGTATTCTTGGGCTTCCCTAGTGGCTCAGACAGTTAAGAATCTGTCTGCCATGTGTGAGACCTGGGTTTGATCCCTGGGTTGGGAAGATTCCCTGGAGGATGGCATGACAACCCAGTCCAGTATTTTTGGCTGGAGAATCCCATGGACAGAGGAGCTTGGCAGGCTGCAGTCCATGGGGGTCACAAAGAATCGGACATGACTGAGCAACTAAGCACAGCATAGGCAAAAAGCAGAGTTACTGTTTCCCTTTTAAACATCAGGTAAGTAAATGCGGATTTAGTCAAAGGCTTCTTTTAGACTTATGGACACAGGGAGAGGAGAGGAGAGGGTGAGATGCATGGGGAGAGTAACATGGAAACTTACATTACCATATGTAAAATAGAGAGCCAGTAATTTGCTGTATGTCTTAGGGAACTCAAATAGGGGCTCCGTTATCAACCTAAAGGGGTGAGATAGGAAGGGAGATGGGAGGATGGGTCAAGAGGGAGGGGACATATGCACACCTATGGCTGATTCTTGTTGATGTTTGACAGAAAACAACAAAATTCTGTAAAGCAATTATCCTTCAACTAAAAAATAAATAATTTTTTTTTAAAAAAGGCTTCTGTTAAGTCACTTTAACGCACATAACGTGGTGCCCTTCTGCAGGATCTGGCTTCAAGGTCAGTGCTGGAAGGAAGATGCCTCAAGTCAGGTCAAGCACAGACACACCACCCAGACAGCAAGCGATCACACTGTAATTATAAGTGTGTGCTGGGGGTGACTAGTGGGCTCTTTCTGTCTCCTTCTGTGTATGAGAATCAATCAAACGTTAGGAGAAAGGAGACACCCGCCAACAGAGGCACCCGTGTCCTGCATTTTCCCTTTGAAGCCAGGACTCCTTTGACCTCAGGAGTCACTGAATGGCTGTCAAGCCCTAGCAGTGTCAGACGGTTCAGCAGAGGTGGCTCCAGGGGGAATGTTTTCTTAGCCGGTAAATTTATCAAGACTGGGAAGTGGAAGCAGCCCCAGAACTCAGCATAGTCCTGTGCATCCCCTTTTCACCGGTTCCCCTTTGAAGGTAAATCTGTAGCAGACATGAAATCGATTGGTGGGTTGGGGGAGGGAAAAGATGGACTAGCTTGTGTTTCATGCCTTGTAACAGGTCTTAAGGACTTCTTAGATGAAATAAAGGGTAACTATAATGGGATAGAATGTTCTGTCAGGGCTTTGAAGCTGAGTACGTGGTCCAGATGGGGCTACAGGTGAACATAACACAGCAAAATGCTGCCAGGAGGAAAACCACAGTGGTCACGTGATAAATTATCAGAAGACTAGCAGGTGAGGCAGGAATACAGAGCTGTGTGCCAGCAGGAACAAGGTCCCCCAGGAAATGTGTGAAGAAATGAATAGGAGGTCTTTGTAAGCAAGTCCAGAGCTGAAGTGCCTGGATGAACTCTGTGGAAGGATTGGGGCTCTGACTAAGTGTTTCCAAACCTTGGGTCATAAATTCTTGTCCACTGAAAATCCAAGACGTGAAACTAAGTCAGGAACGACCCACACTAAGGACAACACACTTACTCTGTCCCCAGACCAGAAATAAAGCTGAATTCTGTGGATTCCATCCAGGAAGTCTAGAATGGGGTGCCAGGTACGGGCGCAAGTCTGAGTTACAAAGAAAGGGATAGAAGACAAACTCTCTGATTCTTAGATGTTTAAGACCACATCTCCATCCAGACATCCATTCCAGAGCAATGGATCCTGATGGAAAACTCTTGAACAGGATGAACCTTTCAGTCTCAGAGCACGATTACCCTATTTTTATAGCCCTGAAGTTTTTACCATCAACGTGAGAAGTGAAATTTTTTGAAGTATTTATTTAAGTATTTTTGCCTGTGCTGGATCTTCACTGTTGTGTGGGCTTTTCTCTAGTTGTGGTGAGCGGAGGCTGCTCTTCATTGCGGTACTTGGGCTTTTCATTGCGGTGGCTTCTCTTGTTGTGATGCACGGGCTCTAGGGTGCATAAGCTCAGTAGTTGTGGCTCCTGGGCTCTGGAACACAGGCTGAGTAGTTGTGGTGCATGGGCTTAGTTGCTCTGAAGCATGTGGGATCCTCCAAGACCAAAGACCAAACCTGTGTCTTCTGTACTGGCAGGCAGATTCTTTACCACTGAGCCACACGGAAGCCTGAGGAAGCTAATCTTTAAAGGCAAAGCCCCCTACCCCCTGCCCCATCCTCCTTAAGGACGTCACATCGAATTTCCAGCTGCAGGCGAGGGCTACACAACTTGGCCCTGAGCCAGCACGGACACCCCTCCATTCAAATGGACAGAGGTTGTGATCCTTGAGGAATATTTGCTTCCCAGCTTTAAGGGAAGATGCTGTCAACCACAGGCATCATGTAACATCTTCCAGTAAAGCAAATTTCCGCAAAATGTGTTCCATAGACATTTTGCAATGTTAGTGTTCTACCATCAAGCCAATTTGAGAAACACAGGGTTAAACTGAGTTCAGCGTTTTCTCAAGTATGGGTTTTTGAGTCATTATTAATGTATATCATGACTCTCCAAGCAGAGAATGCAGCATCTTTCAATCTTATTAGACCAGTGAACACTTTCCTAGTGAAAATGACTTCCAAGGACAAGTGCTCCATGAAGCACATTATGGGGAGCACTGTGTGAGGGGCCCCCCTCCCAGAACATGCTCTCCTTCAGACTCCATGCCTCTGCCAGGAGAAGGGGCTTCCCGGTGACCCCCGCCGAACCAGCTATGAGAAGTTTTCCTTGTTACAAGCCTGTCCACAGCTAAAGTTCATATGTTTTCTCCAAGTACTTTTTCTTGTGTTCACAAGACTTCCTTTCTACTCAGATCCCTTGTCTGAGTTACGAGGAGGCAGAGCTTAGTCTCTGGGTCCATCTGCAGTCCCAGGCCACTTGTTACATTAGGTCACGTTTAGCTGAGCAGTCCGCTGGGATCAATTCATCCTTCTCTGAGGGGATGATGGGGTTTGGGACTCAGACCTGACCTGTCAAAGGGCCTCTTTGCACAGAGGAAAACATGGTCTGGAGTCCCACACTGCCGAACCCCATTCTGAAGAAGAACCCGGGCTCCAGGGGGGTACGAGGGCAGAGACCACTGGTCACTCAGGGCCTCCTGCCACCACCTCTAGAAAAACAACTCCAAGCGCCTACTCCAGACGGTTGCTCAGCGGCTTCTGTGCAGGCGACAGCATGCGAGGCTTAGTCACCGCGTCCCGAGTCCTCCGGGGGGACAGTGATGCTGGGAGGGCGGGGGGGGGGGCGCCCGGTCCCCCCACCACCAGCCGGAAGCTCCAACACTGCCTCCTCAGCAAGGACTTGGCCCGCATCAGAAATGTAGAATCCGGTCCTAGAGCCTCCACTGGGTTGACTCCTGGTTTCTGTCATGATGTTGGAGACATGAAGTCTGGAAACCGCAGCCCATCTGTTTTTCAGTTTTCTTGTTTAAAATAGTACCTTGTCCAAATGTGAAATGAGAAGAAAACACAGCAGTGTGAATACTCTGTAAGGTGGAGACCTGAGAGGGACCAGCTCTGGCGCACAGACTCCACCTGGAGGCCAGAAAGGGTGACCCCAGGTGGGATGGAGCAGTGCCCCCAGGGGCTGGGCAGCTGCATAAACACCCCAGCTCCTCCTTGGAGCCCGGAGAGCCTGCCTGGGAAGATAAAGGGATGAGGTCATCCTGGCAAGCCTGTGCCACCTCGAGTCATTAGACCCCTGCCCGGCCTCCCCCCAGGCCCGCCCCTCGCCCCCACAGGTGTGCTGTCCCTCTCCAGCTGGCATAACAAGGCCATGCCAGCTCCGAGGCCAAGGCGGCCCAGGGCTGTCCAAGACTAACACAGCCAGGCCGCCGATGCCAAGGCAGGAAGATGAGGGAAGGCTCTTCTCTGCAAAATGAAAATAAATTGCAAAATGGCATCGTGTGTGCGGTTGCCCTGGAGAAGGAGGATCTGGAGAGGAGTAAAGCTAGAAAGCTGGTTTCCACAAAGCCAGGTGGTCCTGGGGCAGGGACAAGCATCAGCCGCCTTTGTGTGGGGATAAACGGGAAAAGCTGCAAAGCTTGCCCAGATCCTGGCCCCTCCTGGGGACCTCTGGGTGCGGGAGACACACTGCAGTGCCTGCAGGCTGCCCACTCACACCATGAACAAACTTGGAGACTCAAGACTCAGAACCGGGGCTTCTCACACGTTCCATTTCTGCCCCTCCAACCTCATCATCTGTGCTTTGTTAGTCCCTTAGGTTTTCAGGCCACACAAGCCTGAACAAGCTGTCCCTGCCTGGGATATCCCCCATCATCCGTTAGAAGGAGCATCTTCACCCTCACTCTGTTCTCATCCAAATTCTCCATCAACTTGGGCTCTAGGAGGACAAGCAAGCTGTACTTGAGGGTGCAGAGGGGTGGGTAGGGGCAGTGGGCTTCCTCTTTCTCTCATTTGCTTCTGCCCAACTCTAGCCTTCATGCCTGCCCCCATGTCTCTAACAAGTCATGGCTCTCCACCCAAGAAAGGGTTTGGAGTGCAGCTTGATAAGACCAACCAGAACCCAAGCACTGTACTGTTACACTTCTAACAATCCAACACTATGCTCAGGTGGCCCCGGATGGCTGAGTGCAAAGCATTACAGGCTTGGGATATTTTTGACGATCTTTTTGCAAGGAGAAAGCTGTGCTTGGGTTTCATCCCCTCAGTGGTTCTTCCTGAGATACTGCAGAGCCCGCCAACAGCACCAACACACACAAAGACACTTGGCATTTGGTGGGTGTTTTCTGTACATTTAAGCTGTGAGTGCTCAGCACAGTGGTGCCAATCTGCCCCACGGGAACGCTGCTCCCTTCACGACCCCAGCTTGGGAATTGAGGTCACGCCTCATTGTTCTCATTGTCCCTTTAACCAGCTCTTCCTTTTGTCTCCAGAAGGCCTCTCTGTCTTACCCCTGTTGTTTGAAAACGTTTCTTCTTTCTTGCCCTTTCCACTCCTCTCTTCTCTGTTCCCCTACTTTCACTTTCCATTCACAGCTAAGCACAATTATTTTCAGGATCCTCTGAAAACTGACCCATCCCACTGCACCCACAGAAAGTGTCAGGGTCTTCAGCTGACACCCCAGTTCAGTGAAGGTCTGCTGAGCATGCACTGGTCACTGAGTTCCCATGAGGGACACAAGATCCAGACTGGGTCCCATCTAATAGCAGACAGGAGCCCTAAGTTTCCTGCTGTGGCTTCTGTATCCCAAGAAGGCTTACACTTTGCATGGCATATACACAGTAGGTGCTGAATACATTCTTGAATGAAATCAATAGTCTGCCCCTACTTATTCTGATGAGAAAGCTGTTCCAAAGCCTGAAAGTTTCCTAAAAGATGGGATTGAACATAGAGAATGAGACAAAGGTGTTTAAATGATTAAGTAGTTATAAACTGTGGACAGGGATACACTGACCACTCATTTTCCATCTTCCAACTTCCTCCAGTGCCTCAGGCTCAGTCTGTCTGCTGACAAACAGAGGGGAGAGGGAAAGCTTGCCAACAAAGGGCAAGGTCATGCATCAATCCCCAGCCCATCTCTTGGACCACAGGTATCTGCTTTTCTCCCAACACCTGGAGAGTATGGACTCAAGTGGGGAATGAGGGAGAGAAATGTTCATTCTGTCCCTTCAGCCCATGATCCATCCCTGCTTCACATACCAGGCACCATGTGACAGAGTCACCCTCACCCACGATTGTGATTCATAGAGTTGGTTCTGAGCCCAGGACTCAGATCTCACTGGCCCTGCCTCTGACATCCTTTGGCCACGTTCTTCCTTCACCCCTGCCATCCCCTACAATGATCCAGCCTCATTCACATCAGCAACACTGGTTTTTCAACCCTCTTTGATTAATGGCTTCCCTGATAGCTCAGTTGGTAAAGAATCCACCTGCAATGCAGGAGACCCCAGTTTGATTCCTGGGTCTAGAAGATCTACTGGAGAAAAGATAGGCTACCCACTCCAGTATTCTTGGGCTTTTCTTGTGGCTCAGCTGGTAAAGAATCTGCCTGCAATGCAGGAGACCTGGGTTTGATCCTTGGATTGGGATGATCCCTTGGAGAAAGGAATGACTACCCACTCCAGTATTCTTGCCTGGAGAATTCCATGGACTAGTCCATGGAGCCACAAATAGTTGGACATGACTGAGTGACTTTCACTTTCACTTTGATTAATAGTCTTCACAATTCAACTCTGTATCCTGAAGCCCACATACTTGGTGCTTGCTCTGCAAGAAATGACCTTTCTTCTCCCCTGAATGACCTGGACAGAACCAACGACATTTAAGTGTGGACCAGCAAGATGTTAGGTTTGCAGTCAGTCCCTCACACTTAGGCAGAGGGAGCTGGTCCACTGCCTGGGCTCATAAACTGGGCTTGATAAGTGAGCACCTGAGAAGACAGCATCCTCTTCTCTCCTCCCCCCATGATCTCGGATGTCCAACAACCACATATCTCCCATTGCATTTTGGCTCAGCTCTAGAGTCCCCTGAGATACCTTTGGAGGTCAACCTTTGAAGGTCAACTGTGTCAAAGAAAGATGATCTGGGAGTGCAAAGAATGAAGCCTAAAAATGAGGAAGTGGGGATGTGAACAGACTCCGGTGCAGATAAGCCGCATAAATGCAAAGCAGTCAAGCCCTGGACATATCCAGGACTACAAGCTGAACTCGAAGAAAGAACAATACAGAGCAATCAAGAGAACTGAGATAGCAACTGGGGATATGATACCCTGTCCCACTACCCTCCTGGGGTGTCTGTTTCAGGAACAGGCACCCTTAGAAAAGGAGGTATTTTACAAATAAATTCCAGAGGAAAACCAGGGGCTGAGGCAACCAGAGAGAAGTACTATTCAGAGGTGCAGCCTCACCAGCCCCAAATGGAAAATCCCAGTACAGTCCTAATATTGTTTCCTTGTTAATGGGGACCAAAGGCTTTCTCGGATCCTAGAAAGAATTTTTCTGTGGTGATTAAGTAGAAGATCTTTTCTTAACAGGGCATTTTTATAATATATATTATACATGTGAATATACAAAATGCAACGATCTATATTTGAAGTCTTAAAAACCTTTGACAAAAAGATCCCAACAAAGTCTAGAATCTGTTCTTACAAGAAGATTTTTCTAATTCATAATAGTGGCCGTTCTGGACAGTGAATACATTTAATCTTCATGTTAAAACTGCAACTTTCCTTTTAAGTTCTTCTTTAGCTGTATCCCATAAAGTTTTATATATGCTGTCTTCATTCTGTCCCAAATAGTTTCTAATTCCCCTTGTGATTTCTTCTTTGATCTGGGTTATTTAGAAATGTGTTGTTTAATTTGCAGATATTTGGGGAGTTCTCAGATTTCCGTTGTTGCTTTATAATTTAATTTTATTGCAGTTGGAAAAGATACTGCAAGTCACATCAATCCTTTTACAAGCATGGAAACTTGTTTTAAGGCCTATCATGTGGCCTTTCCTGGAGAATGTCCCACATGCCCTTGAAAGAATGTATTTTGCTTCTGTTGGGTGAATTGTTCTATAAATGTCAGTTAGATCATGTTGATTAACTGTTTTTCAAATCTTCTATATCTTGGTTCTTTTGTGCCCCCGCCTCTGGCTAAGCCACACAGCATGTGGGATGTTAATTCCCTGACCAGGGATTGAACCTGTGCCCCCCGCATTGGAGTTGTGGTCTTAACCACTGGATTGCCAGGAAAATGCTCAAATCTTCTATATTTTTATTAATTTTCCAACTACTTGTCCTATAAATATAAAAGGTCTTGAAATTTGGAACTATGAATATTGAATAGTGTGTGTCTCCTTTCAGTTCTCTCAGTTTTTGCTGATTACATTTCAGAGTCTTATTAGATTCACATGCATTTCAAATAATTTCATCTTTGTGATGTTGTGACCCTTTTTACTATTATGAAATGTCCCTGTTTATAGCTACTAAATTATTTTGTAAGAATCTATTTTGTTTGATATGAATAATATAGCCCATTCTAAGCTCTTATTTTTTTTTTTTTTACTGTTTGTATACTATATCTTTTCTATTCTATAACTTTCAATCTAGCTGTATTTTTGAATTTGAAGTATGTCTCTTGTAATCACCACATAGTGGACTCCTTCTTTCCTATCTAATCTGATAATATCACCATTTTCATTGAGCTGTTTAGTCTATTTGATGAATCATTTAATGTGATTTTTGATGTCAGTAGATTCGCATCTGTCATTTTGCTAATTGTTTTCATTATGGCTCTTCTCTTTTTTGTTTCTTTGTTCTTCCTTTACTACTAGCTTTTGGGTTCAACAAACATTTTTGGTATATCATTTTAATTCCTCTGTTGATTTGGAGGGTGGTTTTTGGTTTTTTTCTGTTTTGTTTTTATTTTCTTAGTGTTTGCTACAGGGATTTAAATATACATATTAATTTATCAATATAATTTATGTTAATATTACCTTAATTTTAGTAAGATATAGCACATCAAATAAATTTTTAAAATCAAGGGAATATATATTTATACCTTCTTTTATATTTATCCACAAAAAGAATAGCAAGGAGAGATAAGACAGCCTTCCTCAGTGATCAATGCAAAAAAATAGAGGAAAACAATAGAACCTAGAGTTCTTTTCAAGAAAAATAGAGATACCAAGGAAACATTTCATGCAAAAATGGGCACAATAAAGGACAAAAATGGTATAGACCTAACAGAAGCAGAAGATATTAAGAAGAGGTGGCAAGAATACATAGAAGAACTACACAAAAAAGATCTTCACGACCCAGGTAACCATGATGGTGTGATCACTCACCTAAAGCCAGACATCTTGGAGTGCAAAGTCAAGTGGGCCTTAGGAAGCATTACTAGAAGCAAAGGTAGTGGAGGTGATAGAATTCCAGTTGAGCTATTTCAAATCCTAAAAGATGATGTTGTGAAAGTGCTACACTCAATATGCCAGAAAATTTGGAAAATTCAGCAGTGGCCACAGGACTGGAAAAGGCCAGTTTTCATTCTGATCCCAAAGAAAGGCAAATGCCAAAGAATGTTCAAACTACCACACAATTACACTCATCTTACATGCTAGCAAAGTAACGCTCAAAATTCTCCAAGCAAGACTTCAACAGTAGATGAACCAAGAGCTCCCAGATGTTCAAGCTGGATTTAGAAAAGGCAGAAGAATCAGAGACCAAATTGCCAACAAATGCTGAATCACAGAAAAAGCAAGAGAATTCCAGGAAAACATCTACTTCTGCTTCATTGACTATGCTAAAGCTTTTGACTGTGTGGATCACAACAAACTGTGGAAAATTCTTAAAGATATGGGAATACCAGACCACCTTATCTGCCTCCTGAGAAATCTGTATGCAGGTCAAGAAGCAACAGTTAGGACCGTATATGGAACAACAGACTGGTTCCAGTTGGGAAAGGAGTATGTTAAGGCTGTATATTGTCACCCTGGTTTATTTAACTTATATGCAGAGTACATCATGCGAAATGTCAGGCCAGATGAAACACAAGCTGGAATCAAGATTACCAGGAGAAATATCAATAACCTCAAATATGCAGATGACACCATCTTTATGGCAGAAGGTGAAGAGGAACTAAACCTGCCTGGCTTCAGACTCTACTACAAAGCCACAGTCATCAAGACAGTATGGTACTGGCACAAAGACAGAAATATAGATCAATGGAACAGAATAGAAAGCCCAGAGATAAATCCACACACCTATGGACACTTTATCTTTGACAAAGGAGGCAAGAATATACAATGGAGAAAAGACAATCTCTTTAACAAGTGGTGCTGGGAAAACTGGTCAACCACTTGTAAAAGAATGAAACTTGAACACTTTCTAACACCATACACAAAAATAAATTCACAATGGATTAAAGATCTAAATGTAAGACCAGAAACTATAAAACTCCTAGAGGAAAACAGGCAAAACACTCTCTGACGTAAATCATAGCAGGATCCTCTATGACCCACATCCCAGAGTAATAGAAATAAAAGCAAAAGTAAACAAATGGAACCTAATTAAACTTAAAAGCTTTTGCACAACAAAGGAAACTATAAGCAAGGTGAAAAGACAGCCTCAGAATGGGAGAAAATAATAGCAAATGAAGCAACTGACAAAGAATTAATCTCAAAAATATACAAGCAGCTCCTGCAGCTCAATTCCAGAAAAATAAATGACCCAATCAAAAAATGGGCCAAAGAACTAAACAGACATTTCTCCAAAGAAGACATACAGATGGCTAACAAACACATGAAAAGATGCTCAACATCACTCATTATCAGAGAAATGCAAATCAAAACCACAATGAGGTACCATCTCACGCCAGTCAGAATGGCTGCTATCCAAAAGTCTACAAACAATGAATGCTGGAGAGGGTGTGGAGAAAAGGGAACCCTCTTACACTGTTGGTGGGAATGCAAACTAGTACAGCCACTATGGAGAACAGTGTGGAGATGCCTTAAAAAATTGGAAATAGAACTGCCATATGACCCAGTAATCCCACTGCTGGGCATACACACTGAGGAAACCAGAATTGAAAGAGACACATGTACCCCAATGTTCATCCAAGCACTGTTTACAATAGCCAGGACATGGAAGCAACCTAGATGTCCATCAGCAGACAAATGGTTAAGAAAACTGTGGTATATATACACAATGCAATATTACTCAGCTATTAAAAAGAATGCATTTGAATCATTACTAATGATGTGGATGAAACTGGAGCCTATTATACAGAGTGAAGTAAGTCAGAAAGAAAAACACCAATACAGTATATTAACGCATATATGTGGAATTTAGAAAGATGGTAATGATAACCCTATATGCAAGACAGAAAAAGAGACACAGATGTATAGAACAGACTTTTGGACTCTATGGGAGAAGGCAAGGGTGGGATGATTTGAGAGAATAGCATTGAAACATGTATACTACCACATGTGAAATAGATTGCCAGTCCAGGTTTGATGCATGAGGCAGGGTGCTCAGGGCTGCTGCACTGGGATGACCCTGAGGGATGGAATGGGGAGAGAGGTGGGAGGGGGGTTTAGGATGGGGAACACATGTACACCCATGGCTGATTCATGTCAATGTATGGCAAAACCATTACAATATTATGAAGTAATTAGCCTCCAATTAAAATAAATAAATTAATTTAAAAAAAAAACAAGGGAAGAGGAGCTCTATTCAGTTAAGAAACTTAATAGATACAGCAACCAAATGCAATATGGAAGCTTTGTTTGACTCGATTCAACTATTAACTCAACTGTTTGTTTTTTTTTAAAGTATTTTTGAGATAATCAGAGAAATGTTAATACTGACTGGGTGTTAGATGATACAAGGAATATCATTAAGTTTGTTATATTGATGGCACTGTAATTATAAGGGGAAAATCCTTATCAATTAAATATACATAACAAATTTAAAAAAAATGAAGAGCCTCTTGATGAAAGTGAAAGAGGAAAGTGGAAAAGTTGGTTTAAAACTCAACCTTCAAAAAACTAAGATCATGGCATCCAGTCCCATCACTTCATTGCAAATAGATGAGGAAAAAAATGAAAAAGTGACAGACTTTATTTTTTTGAGCTCCAAAATCACTGCAGATGATGACTGCAGCCATGAAAATAAAAGATGTTTGCTCCTTGGAAGAAAAGTTGTGACAAACCTAGACAGCGTATTAAAAAGCAGAGACATTACTTTGCTAATGAAGGTCTGTGTTAGTCAAAGTTATGGTTTTTCTAGTAGTCATGTATCGATGTGAGAGTTGGACCATAAAAAAACGGTGAGCAACAAAGAATTGATGCTTTTGAACTTTGTTGTTGGAGAAGACTCTTGAGAGTACTTTGGACTGCAAGGAGATCAACCCAGTCAATCCTAAGGGAAGTCAGTCCTGAATATTCATTGGAAGGACTGATGCTGAAGCTGAAGTTCCAATACTTTGGCCACTTCATGTGAAGGGCTGACTCACTGGAAAAAACCCTGATGCTGGGCAAGATTGAAGTCAGGAGGAGAAAAGGGTGACAGAGGATGAGACAGTTGGATGGCAACACCAACTCAATAGACAGGAGTTTCAGCAAGCTCTGGGAGTTGATGATGGACAGAGAAGCCTGGTGTGTTGCAGTCCATAGGGTCACAGAGAGTCGGACACAAGTAAGTGACTGAACTGAATTGACACCATTTCCAGTGTTCTTCATTTCTTCCTTTGGATTTGCCTTGTTGTTCCATATCCTTCTATTTTCTATCATTTTATATAGAATTTCTTATAAGGTAGTTCTTGTTATAACAAATTCTCTCAGTCTTTGCTTATCTGGGAATGTCTTTATTTCATCTTAATTTTTGAAAGATACAATTCATAGTTGACTACTTTCTTTTATTACTTTGACTATTTCATTCCACTGGCTTCTGGCCTCCACTGTTTCAGGTAAGAATTGGGCTGTTAATTGCATTGTTGTTCCCCAGTTTGGGATGAGTTTTTCTCTTGCTGCTTTAAAGACTTTCTGTCTGTGTTTAACTATGATGTATGGGTGATTTTTATGTTTATTTTATTCAGGGTTTGTTGAGCTTTGTGGATGTGTAGATTAATACTTTACAACACAGACTTCCTTCGTGGCTCAGTAGATAAGAATTCACCTGCCAACTCAGGGAACATGGGTTTGATCCCTGGTCCAGGAGGATTCCACATGCCTTGGAGCAACTAAACCTTGGAGGTGCAACTACCAAAGTGCTCCACAACAAGAGAAGCCACTGCAATGAGGAGCCTGTGCACTCCAACAAAGAATAGCCCACACTCACTGCAACTAGAGAAAGCCCATGCAAATCAACCAAGACCCAGCACAATCAAGACTAAACAAATAAAATTATATTAAAATATTTTACTAAAAAAATGTGAATTTTCAGCCATTGTTTCAAGTATTTTTTCTCCCATTTCTTTCTTCCCCTGGGACTCTCACTACATGTTGGAGTATTTATTGTTGTGTTATAGTTCTCCGAGGCTCTGTTCATTTTTTAAAATCTATTTTCTTCTCTATTCTACACATTAGATAGTTTCTGTTGACTTATCTTCAAGTTCATTGATTCTTTCTTCTGTCATCTCAAATTTACCCATTTAATTAGTTTTTATTTTAGTTATTGTGCTTTAAAATTCTAGAATTTCTACTGACTCCTTTTTATTGTTTTTTTCTTTATTGAGAAATTCCTATTTGAGGATCATTGTCATTATGCTTTTATTTAATTTTTAAAATATATTCTCAGAGCTGTTTTGAAGTCTTTGTGTGCTAAATATAACATCTGGGTTCACTCAGTTTCTACAGATTTTTTTCTCATGAGAATGAATCACATCTTCCTGTTATTTTTTATATCTCATGATGTTTTCTTGAAAACTGATTCTTTAGACCATATATTGTAACATTTCTGGATTACACTTTTTTCCATGAGGTAGTTGTTGTTGTTAGAAACTTATTTGGACTTAATCTGCAGAATCTATTTCCCTGAGATATGCAGCCACTGATATCTCTGCTCAACTGTTTTTAAACTCTTGTTTTGTTTTTCTGCCTAGCTTTCTAGGGGTTGTCCTGTGTCTGCATAGCTTCCTGGTAAGTCAATGATTCATAAGAGGTTGTGCTTGAGAACGTTGAGCCTCTAAGGCTTCCATCCTCTGCTGATAGATCTGTGTGTATGTTAAGCTTTCAATATTTAGCCAGTTTGCCTCATCTTCACTTTCCTCTGGACCTTCTTGGGTGCCCTGTAAAGATGAGTATCATTTCCCATATATCCAAGGAGATAAGGAGAACTTATACAGCCCTTTCATATTTCTCTCATTTCCAGCGTCTCCTTATTAAGTTTCTGACTGGTCTGTCACATCCCACAACTGGGACTATAAACTCAGGTTAGCAAAGCTACGAGAATTTCCCATTCACTTCTGCCACATATGCTTCTTTTACTGATAATGCTGCCAGGGACGGGTTTTGGTCCTCCACCCAAATCAAGTCAGTGCCCTGTAGCAGTGAAGCTGTTGTTTTTCATGGGCAGTCCTGCTCTGGTAAGATTGCTTCACTGACCAAGCTTTTGGAGGAGGAAAGAGGGAGGAACAGATCCAGGCAAGAGGGCTGCAGACTCTCTGTAGACTTCCACTCTTGTCATCCAAAGTCCTAACAGATTTTCATGAATAAACACTTCTCAATTCCTTGTTTGTCCCCGATTGACTTTTGGAGTCCTGAAACAGTTGTTTTGAATTGTTTTTTCCAGTTCTGTTTGTTTTTGGGGGGAAGAAGTTTTGTTAAACTCTTCACTTTGCTTTAATAGAGCTGAATAAAACCTGAATAAAAGCTGAATAAAACCTGTGAATCAATTGCTTCAACATGTATCATGGTGGGTTTTTTCCCCATTTACCCTGTCTTGTGCTCTTCAACAATCTGGATACATTTTCTGTCAAAAATTTCTTAGACTTATTTTGCTTTTTCATAGCATCTTTATTCTAATAACAAAGAAGGACTCTGAAGATGATTATGAAAGCATTCTAGCATTTTTGTCTAAGAATTTTTCCTTATATTTCAATTCACACAAAATAAACTTTGGTGCTGAGATGTCTAGAACACAGGGTGTTGATCATATGCTATTTAACAACCTCTTTTGTCTTAATATATTCATAAATATAAAGGTGGCTCAGATGGTAGAGAATCTACCTGCAATGTAGGAGACCCTGGTTCGATCCCTGAGCCAGGAAGATCCCCTGGAGAAGTGAATGGCTACCCACTCCAGTATTCTTGCCTGGAGAATTCCGTGGACAGAGAAGTCTGGCAGGCTACAGTTCATGAGGTCACAATGAGTTCGACACAACTGAGTGACTTTACTTCATACATAATATATCAAATTTCAGTTGCACACTTTTACCTGTGTTTCTTCAGTATTATAAAATACTTCATTAATTGAAGTCCTATGAATACTGAAATAAATTTCACATATTTTGAGAGAAACTCCACAAAAAATTATATAAGTAGCAAATAGAGGTATGAAAATTTTCACATTACTAATTGCCAGGGGAATAGAAATAATACACAATGACATGCCATTGCACGCCCACTAGCGTATGAATCCAAGGAGCAAACTGGAACTCTCACAAATATTTGTTAGGGCTATAAAATGACACAACTATTTTGGAAAACATTTTGACAGTTTCTGATAAAGTAAACATATACTTATCATATAACCCATCCTTAGGTATTTGCCTGAGAGAAATAAAAGCTGTCCACAAAAAGACTTTCACAAGAATGTTTATAGCAGCTTTATTCATAACTGCCCCAAACTGGAAACAACCCCCAAATCCATCAGTCATAGAGCAGATAAGCAGATTGCCATATAGCTATATAATGTGGTCCTGGTTTAACAGTAAAAAGCCACAAACTATTATATACACAATTATCTGGAGGAATCTGGAAAACTTGCTGAGTGAAAGAAGCCAGACACAGAAGACTACATAACGTGTGATTCTATTTCTATGAAATTCTAGAGCAGGTAAAAAAGAAAACTACCTAGTGATAGAAAGGATTTTGGGGTGCCTGAGCACAGTGGGGGTGGAGAGTTATCTGCAAAGGAGCAGAAAGGAAGTTCTCAGAGGTGAGGGGATAGAAGTATTCTGTATCTCGATTATGGCAGTGGCCACAAAGGTCATACATTTGTCAAACTCAAAGTGCTAACTACTCCTTTACTTATTTATTTACTTTTCTTTTGGCCACACCAGCTGTGCAGTATACAGGATCTTAGGTCCCTAACCAGGGATCAAATTCCCGCCCCCTGCATTGGGAGCTCTGAGTTCTAACCACTGGACCGCCAAGGAAGTCCTGCCACCCTTTTAACATGGTTGCCTGGCAGTATATGTAAATTACACCTCATTGAACTTAGCACCGTTGGCAGCATGTGGTAAGCACTTCGAGAATGTGCTGAGATTTGTGGTGAAATCGTAGTAGGATGGGGAGACTTCTGTTTCCTGCCTGAAGAACTGGAACTGCAAATTCCCCAGTGGCTTCCCAACCCCTTGAGAAGAGAGACAGCGCTGTCAGTGGGAGTTTGGAGGCTTGGGCCTCATCTGCCTCTGGAATCTGTCCAAGCCAGTTAACGCTTTGAGTCTCCCTTTAAAAAAAATAGATTGAGTTTTATGTGCCCTAAGATTCCTTCCAAAATAAAATGTCCAATGTTCTGTTATCAGACATATTTATTACAAATAAGATCTGTGAAAGTAATTTAGTTTCCACATTTCTTAATCCTTTTCTCTTATTTAATGCCTTGTGATCCTGGACACTCTCTCTGCCAAACTCCTTTCCTCTTACAACCAAAATTTTATTTACTTATGTCCCATTTCCTTAGTGTTGCTAAGCAACAGGAAAGAGTCCATTGATCCACTGTTACTACGGAACATAGCTCGTCCAAGCTTTGTGCCTTGAAGCAACAACTTAACGTTTACCTTGCTGTGAGCCTACAGCTTGGGCAGCAGGACAGCTCACCTCTGTTCCCCTTAGCAGCAGCTGGGGCAGCTCACTCTTGTGCCTGGTCTGGACTGGGAGGTCTCAGACTCTGGAGGTGGGAGCAGTGGGGACCCCGAGCACCTCTCTCTATGTCCATGTGTTCTTGCCATGTGGACTTTCCGGCCGGGTAGCTTCTAAGAAGCTGGATTTCTTACATGTTGACTCCATGCCCCAGATATGCACAGTGAGAGAAAGAGACAAAGGTAGAGAAACAAGAGACAGACAGACAGAGATAGACAGAGATAGAGACAGAGAGACAGAGAAGGCTCACCCTCTGAGAGAAGCTGTGTTGCCACCCCTCCCCTAGTTTGAAAAGTCACAGAGTTGTCGGTTCTACCTAATTACGGTCATCAGATCAGATCACTGAGGCTGGTCTATGTGCACGTGAAGGCTTCCCTGGTGGTTCAGATGGTAAAGATTCTGCCACAGTGTAGGAGACCTGGATTCAATCCCTGGATCAGGAAGATCCCCTGGAGAAGGGAATGGCTACCCACTCCAGTATTCTTGCCTGGAGAATCCCATGGACAGAGGAGTCTTGTGGGCTATAGGGTGGTAAAGAGTCGGATACGACTGAGCGACCGACACTCACACATTCACGTGAAGGGGGATTAGAGGCCACCACTTGATGATAACAGTGTTTAGGAACCCAAGGGAGTTTTAACATCATGGCCAACTAGTCTGAGTCAAGGTTTTATGGATGATAACATGACTTAAGAAGGGAGTTCCCACTTCTCTCTCATGGTATTGGCTTGTCGAGGTCACTACTGTCCTGCCTCAGAGGACTGGCACTTCTGGTGCTCTGATGGGCCCTGTGGAAGGTAGAATCCTTGGATCCCTGAATGCAATGAAAAATTTTTCCTTGTGTAACCCTCAGCAGTCAACTTGAAGGAATGTGTGTGTGTGTCAAGTCACTTCAGTCGTGTTTGACTCTGCGACCCTATGGACTGTAGCCCACCAGGCTCCTCTGTCCATGGAATTCTCTAGGCAAGAATACTGGAGTGGGTTGCTATGCCCTCCTCCAGGGCACCAAACCCATGACTCTTATGTCTCCTGCATTGGCAGGCAGGTTCTTTACCACTAGTGCCACTTAGGAAGCTGGAAGGAATGGTTTGCAACAACCTCAGTCCTGCCTGCAGCTGGAAGGGAAGGGCAGGCTGCTGACTATGTCCTGACTCAGTGGAGGGTCAGTGAGAAACAGATTCATTCAGACTCTATCAACCAATAACCTACCAAGGAACAGGTGAACAGTTCTGAGGGCAGCCCCTCACACAGTAAAAACGGCTCATTCTATGACTAGAGCTAAATGCACAGAGCAGATATCTGCGTAAATGCAACACATTCTTGACCTGGAGCCAAATAGCAGGACCTCAGACTCCTCACGACGTGGGTCTGCTGAAGTTGTCACACTCTGCCACCCCAGCCAGCCCCAGAGGAGAGTCTGTATCCCACAGCTTCCAAGATCACTGCCCTAAGGCTTCCTTCCAAGGAGAACCTTTATAATCATCACTTAATTTTAAATATTCATGTGATATTTGTATCCTATGCCATAATCTCTCTGTTTATTTTAATATAAAATGAGGACTTCCCTGGCAGTCCAGTGGTTAAGACTTCACCTTCCTTAAGTCAGACAGAGAAGGAGGAATATCATATGACATCCCTTATATGTAGAATCTAAAAAGAAATGACACAAATGAACTTACAAAAGAGAAAGAGACTCACAGACTTGGAGAGCAAACTTATGGTTACCAGAGGGGGAGAATGGGGGGAAGAGATAATTAGGGAGTTTGGGATGGACAGGTATACACTGCTCTATTTAAAAGGGATGACCAACAAGGACCTACTGTATAGCACAGGGAACTGTTCAGTGTTATGCAGCAGCCTGGATGGGAGGGGAGAATGGATACATGTATGTGTGTATCTGAGTCCCTTTGCTGTTTACCTGAAACTATCGCATTGTTGTTAATTGCTTATACCCCTATACAAAGTAAAAAGTTTTTTTTTTTTTTTTTTAAAGACTTCACCTTCCCATGCAGTGCCTGAAGGTTTGATCCCTGGTTCAGAAGCTAAGATCCCACATGCCTCCCAGCCAAGAAACCAAAACATAAAACAGAAGCAATATTATAACAAACTCAAATAAAGATTTTTAAAAGTTCTCATCGAAATAATCTTTAAAAAAAATAAATAAAAAAAATAAAATGAATGTGATTTTACTCAAAATCACAAAAGTAAAATTGGTGCCCTGAGAAGATGATATGTGTGTACTGTGTGATTGTTTCCTAGACACACTCAGGTACTTCTTGGACTTGAGAAGAAAAGGAACTGTAAATTCCATCTGAAAATATAATTTTAATGTCTAAGAGAATTTTTTTTTATGCCTTCTGGTTTCTTACTAAGAATGTAAAAGGGAAAAGAACCAAGCTCATGGTGACAGTCTCCACTTAGTTCCCAGCCGGCAGCACGACCTTGCCAAGCATGTAGCTGAGCCACCCTGGAGGAACTATTTCAGCCCCAACTGATGCATGTGCAGTAGAAATCAGGTGTTTAAATGAGCCCTGCCCAAGCTGAAGGTCCGTAAACAAAATCAAACACTGCTGTTTAAGCCACTAAGCTATGGGGGTATTTATATTACATTACAATAGATAGTGAACAATGACCAAAGAGCTTGGAACAGATATTTCACAAAGGAAGATACACAAAGGACCAATAAGTACAAGAAAAGACTAACATCATTAGTCATCAGGGAGATAAACATTAAAACCACAGAAGATATCACTACACATCCATTAGGATGGCTAAAATTAAAAAAATAAAGTAAAAACTGACCTAGACCATGCGCTGGTAAGGATACAGAGGAACTGAAATGAACGCTCACACTTTGCTGAAAGCAAATGGTACAACCACTTCCAAAAATAGACAGTTTTTTAAAGACTTAAATTTAAACCAGCAAGTTCACCCCTAAATATTTACCCAAGAGAAATGAAAACATATGTCCACCAAAAATGTACACAAGAATGTTCCCAGAAACTTTTATCATGACAGCCCAACTGGATACAGTCCAAATATGTATCAACTAGAGAATGGACACACAAATCGTGGTATTATTATAGAATAGTAAATACAACCAAATACAATAAAAAGGAATAAACTATTGATACAAGCAATAACATCAATGAACCTAAAAATGATGACAGTCAAGATATCCCCAGTGGTTCAGTGGTCGGCCCTTCCCCTTCCAATGCAGATGACACGGGTTCGATCCCTGGTTGGGGAACTAAGATCCCACATGCCTCTCGGCTAAGAAACCAAAATATAAAACAGAAGCAACATTGTAACAAATTCAATAAAGACTTTAAAAATGGTCCACATCCAAAAAATTCTTGAAAAATATGATAATGAGGGAAGGAGATCAGATACATAATGATGCCTACTTTCTAAGTCCACTTATATGATATTCAAGGGTAAGCAAAACTAATCAAGTAAGTAGTTTAAAATCATGATCCTGTCTGAGACAATCTGGTTTCTAGAACTTGTGATCTTAGCCATGATGCTATATCTGTAAATCCATGGACAAAGATTTTGAAGAAGATAATGATTTAACGTGTTATATGAGTGGTGAGGTTCTGGGGAAGAGGGAATAATTAAGAGATAATTGAGGAGAAGTGAAATAGAACTTTGTTTTTGCTCTCTCTATATCTGGTTATTTCAAAATTTTTAAATGAGCATGTGCAATGTTAAAAAACATTTTTTGAGTGTAATTTACTTACAGTAAAATGCACAAGTCATAAGTGTATACTTTGGTGAATTTTGTGACAAATATACATTCATGTAAATGACACCTCAATGTCACCATTGCCCAGAGGTAGCCACTCTTCTAACTGAATGCTAGAACAAAAGTGAGCACAATTAGAAGAAAATGCCACAATCAAACATTCAACATTATAAAACTTCGCAATGCATGGCAACAAGTAAAAGTGATCAAGTATGCAAAAACATAGAAACACATGGCTCCTACAAGGAAACAGTCAATAAATAGAGGCATAATCAGAAAGGACAGAAATTAAAAAACAAAGACTTTAAAACAGCTATTATAAATATGCTTAATATGCTCAAGAAGAAGTGGGAAACATGAACATGATGAGAAGCCAAAAGAAAGGTTTTTAAAAGAGAGAGAGTCTGAAAAGGAATTTCTAGAAATGAAAATTAAATCATCTGAAACAAAGAATATACTGACTAGATTAAGAGCTGATTAGATGCTATAGAAGAACAGATAAGGAAATGATCAGAAAACACAGTTATAGAAAATGTCTAAATGAAGTACAGAAAAGTTTGACAAAAAAAATAATATATAGCACCTATGGAACAATATCAAAGAACTCTAACTTGTAAAATTAGAGCTCCAGAGAAGAAGATAGATACTTGAAGAAATAATAATAGTTATAAGTTTATCCAAATGTAGTGAAGATGATAAGCCCACATGCCAAAAAAAAAAAAAAAAAAAAAAGTCTGTGGAACCCAAGCAGAAAAACTATAAGGAAAACCATGCCAAAGTAATTGCTAACAAAACAGAGACAAAAAAAAAAAGAAATCTTCAAAACAATCAGAGATAAAAGGTAAATTACAGAGTAATACAGACAAACACAACAGCAGAATTCTTATGATAAAATATGCAAGCCTAAAGGAAAGAGAGAAACATCTTAAAATGTTGAAGGAAACTATTATCATAGAATTGTATCCCCAGAAAAATTATCTTTTAAAAATGAAGACAAAATAGAGAATATTAGAGATGGAAAAAATATTTCACATAAATAAAAGCTGAAGGGACCCATCAACAGCAGACCTGCATGAAAGATATTTAAAAAAAAAACAAAAAACTTTGCACACACTAATGAAAAATCAGAGGGACTTCCCTGGTGGTCCAGAGGTTAAGACTCCAAGCTTCCATTGAAGGGGCGTGGGTTCAATCCCTGGTTGGAGAACTAAGATCCCCCATGCTGCATGGCGCAGACAAAAGAAAACATCAGAGACTGTCAGATTGGATTTCAAAAGCAAGACACCTACAAGATATTCTTCCATGTGCATGTGTGCTGCATCCTAAGTTGCTCAGTCGTGTCCGACTCTTCACAATCCTTTGCACTGTAGCCCACCAGGCTCCTCTGTCCATGGGATTCTCCAGGCAAGAATACTGGGGTGGCTTGCCATTTCCTTCTCCAGGGGGTCTTCCTGACCCAAAGATCGAACCTGAGCCTCTTATGTCTCCTGCATTGGCAGGAAGTTTCTTTAGCACTGAGCCACCTGGGAAGCCCATTCTTTCATGTATAAAGATATTTTTTAAAAAGTTAAAACTAAGAGTATGGAGAACTAGTACCATGCAAAAACTAATAAACGGAAATCTGGAGTGACTATAATATCAGACAAAGTGCAATTGTGGCAGGGATCACTCTATAGTATATACAGATATTGAATTATACATGTTGTACACCTGACACTTTTATAATAATACTAATAAAAAGGATTATCCATCTAGCAACAGCAGAAAACAAAATCTTTTCAAATATACACACAACATTCACAAAGAAAAGACCATATTCTGGATCATAAAACATGTCTCAGTAAATTTAAGGGAATTTAAATCATATGGAGTATGTTCTCTGATCATAACAAAATTAAAAATAGAAATTAATACCAGAAAGATTCCTGGAAAATCTGCAAACCTTTAGAAAATAAATAACTCAAGACCAAACTTAATCATAAGAGAAATTAGAGAACACTTTGAACCAAAACAAAAATGAAAATATATCAAAATGTGTGGGATGCAGCCAAAGCAGTATTTAGAGGGAAATTTATAACTTTAAGTGCTTGTATTTGAAAAAGTCTCAAATCAGTTATCTAAGTTTCCATCCTAAGAAACTACAAAAGAAAGAGCAAATAAATATAAAGCCCATATGAAACTTATACCTCAATAACTCTGATAAAAATTTCTTATTCCATGTTGACTTTGACCTGATAGTTTATCTTAAATCATTTCTTTTTCCTGTTGCTTTTCTTTTCTTCATAGCTATAGATCTTTCTTACAAATAACAGCCTTGTTGAAAAAAGCATATAACTATATACAAGGGCATATAACTATATACAAGGGCATACATAAGGAATTTCTGAATTTTATGGTACAAATTGCGTCAATGAGTGACCATATATTAAGCCCTTACCATCTGCCAACCCTTGCACATGTGTTGTTTCATTTAATAACCAAGCTATAGTGGATCTCCAGGGGATTTTGATGGCTTAATTTATGATCCCCAGAAGCCGCCATTTAAACATCCATCTCCTGCAGAATTGTTGGATTTGGTTTATTTTCTCTGTTTTGTGTGAATATTTGTTTTCATCACACAAGAAACCATCTTGAAAAAGCCCCTCATAAATCTCGGTGTGTATGAGATCAACTGGCTTTAATGAATTATGAGATCAAGTAGACGGTCTGGAAAACAGCCAGCATGTTTAGAGAAGAGATGGGGCAACCCACTGCAGTATCCTTGCCTGGAGAATCCCCACAGACAGAGGAGCCTGGAGGGGTACAGTCCATGGGGTCACAAAGAGTTGGACATGACTGAGCAACTAAGCATAGAACACAAGATACAGAGCAGGGATGGATTTAGTCCCTCTGAGTATTCCTTAGACTCAGTCCCTACATGATACGACAACAGTGAGCTACGGAAGATGAAGATGTGAAATGCAGAGCCCAGAGAGGACAGCACACTCCACCCCACACCCCTCAAGTGGTCAGGAGCTCACATTTTTCCTAGCAGTCCCAAGGTGTCTCCTCACCTCGTTCTCACTTACATTCAACCGTGGTGAGCTTCCTCCCTGTGGGACAGCCGCTTCCCTTTCTTTGGTTCTGTTTGGGGACGCCGCGTTCTAGATTCATCAGGTGGGCTTCCTAGGTGACGCTGGTGGTAACGAACCCACCTGCCAATACAGGAGATATAAGAGACACGGCTTCAATCCCTGGGTCAGAAAGATCCCCTGGAGGAGAGCATGGCAACCCACTGCAGTATTCTTGCCTGGAGAATCCCATGGACAGAGGAGCCCAGCGGGCCACAGTCCATGGGGTCGCACAGAGTCGGGCACGACTGAAGTGGCTTAGGACACACACAGAGAGACCAGTTAGCATGCTCACCCCAACATTAACAAACATCACAGGTCTACACAGAGGAATTATTTGTTTACTGGTGAACTAATCAGAAGATATCACTACAGCCGGGGATCTTCCCCCGAATGAAAACGAAGGTTTGAGAATTATTCTTTTTCAAAGGTCCATTCTAAATTATGGGGCTGTAATTCCATCTTGAAGGCTACTTGTGGGTCATGCTTCACTTCTCGTGGTTTATGACTTCAACCCAGGCCCTTGATGGAATTATAACCCAACAGGCACAGAGACTGCTATTTATCATCTGTTTATTTTACAACAGAGCATCTAGTATATTTTGGTTTTATGCTCCTGGAGAAGACAAGCAGGGAGGAGGAGATAAAAGAATTGAACCCAGGCTACAGCCATGTCCACCCAACTTTAAATCCTTGAGATAAAAAGGCAGACAACAGTCCAGACATGTTATCGAACAGATACCTGGAAGTCTCTTCTCTGGGTCACAGTGGAAATAAAACGTCCAAAGGACTGTTTGGTGTCTCTTCTGGGCGGAGCAGCAGAGCTCAGCAGGCAGACAAGAGGGTGGCCATCCTGCCTCCCTCCTCTCCACCCCACCCCCGCCTCTGTCTGCTCTATGCCAACAACAAGCTCTTAGGCGGGAGGCTGCAAGCGCATAAAAAGCTGGGTCAGGGATCAGGCAGGGTCACTGGGCACTCAGGCCTTGGATTTGGCCGCTGGTCCCCACGGTGTGCTGGGCGTGGACACCTCTTTCTCTTTCCATGCTGTCCCCAGGCTCTACCGCACACTTGGCCCTGGGCCTTGGCAAACATTCTAATTTGATGCATAATTAATGTAACAGTGATTCAAGGCAGAGAGGCTTCTGGGACTAATTAGTGACCTGAATCTCCATGGTAGCCTGCATTCCATTCTTATCAGTGCCGGGAAGAGCTGCACTCCCTGAAACAATGTCTCCCACTTATGACTGCGACACAGCCAAGAGGCAAAGATCATCTTCCCCTTCACTGTGCACAGATTCCAGCAGTGTGTGATCACGTCCCACGGGGAGTGCACTTCCCCTGGAAGAGCCGCATCGAATTAGTCCCTCGTGAACTTTCAGGTTTCTATGTGGGCCTAGGGAGCTCTCGTCGCAGGTGGAGAAATAAAGACAGTCAGCAAGGGCTTGTTGACCATTCACAGAATGGACAGCATTGTTCTGGGGGTTGGAGAAGCTTGAAAGAGAATGGAAGCCTCAGCTCTCTTTCCAGAGACCTTGCAGTAGGATAATGAAGCCCACAGTGATGAGAATAGATGACCTGTGATTTCTCCTTCCTAACTTGATCCCCCATTTGTCTGAGCTTGCATGGCTCCCAGTGTGCCAGCCATATACAGAGGAGAAGTTCAAAGTCAGAGTGACCTCAGCCCAGGAAAGTCAGGGGAACCGCAGCAGTGATGCTCTCACTGCCTCCCTCGCCCCCTGCCCCCGCCAGCTTCCTGGAGCTCTTTATCCCCATCAGAACCACTGCATTTCAGCTCACTTGCTCAGGCCCAGCCTGATGAAGCCTAGAGTCAACAAGTTGTGGACATGGATTGTGGGCCAATCCAGTCTGACCACTCCTTCAATTCATGTACACATGTGGTCCGTGGCTGCTTTCACGTGACAATGGAAGAGTTTAACAGTTGCAACAAGCATGGCATGACCCACGAGTCCTACAACATTTACTATTCAATCCTTTGCAGAAAAGTTTGCTGACCCCTGCTCTAGACCATCAAAAACCACCCAGCAGGTGGGTGATCTTGGCTTCAGTTTTAGTGTCTTAGAATTCTTTTTTAAAGAGTGAGCTATTCGAGAGTCCCTTGGACTGCAAGGAGATCCAACCAGTCCATCCTAAAGGAGATCAGTCCTGGGTGTTCATTGGAAGGACTGACGCTGAAGCTGAAACTCCAGTACTTTGGCCGCCTCATGCAAAGAGTTGACTCATTGGAAAAGACCCTGATGCCGGGAGGGATTGGGGGCAGGAGGAGAAGGGGACAACAGAGGATGAGATGGCTGGATGGCATCACCGACTCAATGGGCATGAGTTTGAGTAAACTCTGGGGGTTGGTGTTGGACAGGGAGGCCTGGCGTGCTGCGATTCATGGTGTCGCAAAGAGTCGGACACAACTGAGCAGCTGAACTGAACTGAACTGATGGACCAAACCAAGAACAATGACTTAACAAAATGTATCATTTTTAGCCTCTACTAACGATTACGCAGTGACCAAGTGCCTGTTTGATAAACACATAGGTGCTACTTTCTATACATCAGGCACAACTCTAAGCCCTATACCTACCTGAACTCTTTTCATCCTTACTATTACCCTATCAAGTTGGCATCACCACCCCCCCACCAGCCCCATTCGCAGATGAGAAAACTAAAATGCAGAGAGGATATGTTACCCACAGCTATATAGCTAATAGCAAGTGACAGAGCCAGGATTTGAACCCAGGAAGCCTTCAAGTTCATTCAGACAAACCAGGACCTTCAAGTTCATTCAGCAAACTTGCCAGTCAGAGCCTGTTTTTATGACATTCCCCAAAGTTGGGGTTGTAACATCTAGCCTGGATCTTTATGGGCTAATCAAATTTTCAGTGTCAAATATATTACTATAATTCAATGTTGGTAAGGGTGCAGTGAAATGGGTACTTTGGTACATTTTATATCAGTTCAGTTCAGTTCAGTTGCTCAGTCGTATCCAACTCTTTGTGACCCCACAGACTGAAGCACACCAGGCTTCCCTGTCCATCACCAACTCCCTGGGCTTGCTCAAACTCATGTCCATTGAGTCGGTGATGCCATCCAATCATCTCATCCTCTGTTGTCCCCTTCTCCTCCTTCTTCTCCTTTTATATAGATTTCTCTATATATTTTTACGATTATCTATTTTAATTGGGGGCTAATTACCTTACAACATTGTAGTGGTTTTTGCCATACATTGACATGAATCAGCCATGGGTGTACATCTGTTCCCCATCCTGAACCTTCTCCCCATCCCATTTCTCAGGGTCATCCCAGTGCAGCAGCCCTAAGCACCCTGTCTCGTGCATCGAACCCGGACTGGGGATCTATTTCACGTGTGATAAAATACATGTTTCAATGCTATTCTCTCAAATCATCGCACCCTTGCTTTCTCCCACAGAGTCCAAAAGTTTGTTCTTTACATCTGTGTCTCTTTTGTTGTCTCATATATAGGGTCATCATTACCATACTTCTAAATTCCATATATATGTGTTAATATACTGTATTGGTGTTTTTTTTTTTTCTGACTTACTTCACTCTGTGTAACAGGCTCTGGTTTCAGCCACCTCATTAGAACTGATTCAAATGCATTCTTTTAATAGCTGAGCAATATTCCATTGTGTATATGTACCACAGCTTTCTCTATATATTTTTATATAAATTTCTCCTACATTTTATATAGATTTGTAAATTGATTTTGGAAAAGAATTTTATTATGTTGCTCAAGTGTATTAAAAAGGATTAGGTCCCCAGTCTATGTTTAAATAATAACCCAACACACAGAGAAAACTTTCCAAGCTATGATATTTATTGTGACAATATTTGTCACATGGAAAAATTAGGAAGTATGCAATAGTAGGTAAATGGTTAAATGAATTCATGGACTATTATCTTACAGAGCATAACTGTGTATATATGTAAAAAGAGACTAGAAAAACTATATAAATGTTTGTTGAATGAACTGAATAACAACAACAATTCCAGAATGTTCTCCACAGATCATATTTTCACTTGGCAAAAGAGGGACCCAAATTCAGTTTGGAAAATATGGTCGCTGGAGAGTCATGTGGTCATGCAGTCATGAAATCTGGAAGTTTCTACCAATAGCTCACTTAACTGTTACATGGCTCTAATGGTTAAAGAAATCTGCCTTCTCAAACTTCCATCCATTCTCAGCAGGCTGGGAGGTGAGATGACCAGAACAAAACCCATATAAACTATGACAGATGTGTTAGATACTTCAGCCTTAACAGTTCTCCTAACAAAAGTGTCATGTGCTAATCGCTGTCATTGTTAATGTGTGAAGTTATTTTTGAAAATATTTTCTATTTTGGCACTTTAGGCGGGGGCTTTCTATTTGCTCTTCTCCGGACCTGCCTTCCTCATCTGGAACTCGGATTTGCGGTTTAGAACTTGAGACACTGTCCGTATTTCACAGTGCTTGAGTCTAAATATTCTTCCTCATAAATGAAGGCAAATGACTGTTTTCTTCCTCTTCTTGCTGAGTGTTTTCCTAGATTGTGTTTTTCACTGTTGACTGATGTTTTTTCCTTGCGTTATGACGGGTGAAAGCCAACTGTACACATTGCCAAGTGCAGCGTGGTTGGGATCCGCCAGGGTAGGGGGTGGGAAGGAAACCTTGCTCCTTGGATGATGGTGATGTTTGGGCACTATTATGAGTGATTCACATACGTTCAGTGTGGGAGCTGGAGCTGAAGGGAATCTCACGGGGTGGGTGTGAGGCCGCTGGTCCATCCCGGGGGCTGGGGATTTGATCTGTGTTTGATTTCTGCAATGATTTTTTGGCATGACTCAGTGAGGCTGTACATAGGTATCAAAGCTCTCAGGCTCTTAAGAGGCATCTACTTTTAAAGTTACATATGTGCAAATTTCTGGTTATTCCTCCGGGTGAGTGTCAAATGGAACAAGTACAAAGACATACATTTGGGATGAAATGATTGTTTCATCAAGTATAATGAAGGATTGCCAGGTGAGTGACAACTCATGTCTGGAAAAACTGAAAATTTCTGTTGGCCAAGGGAAATTTCTGCGATAAAGGCACTCCTTTATATCTTGATAGAGTCTGGGTTACACAGGTATACAGCTGTGTCAAAACCCAACCAATGTACAATTAAGACTCAGAATTCCTGTTTCATCAAAAGAAATACTGGAAACAAAGACTAAACTCTGGTTAATATGCATGTGGAAGAATTTAGAGGGAATTCTATCTGAAATTCACAAAAAGTAAGATGGACTGATGGTGGAAATGGGGCTGGATGCACATGTGATAAAACGAGGGTACTAAAGTGTCAGCATCAGAATCTAGGTGATGGTTCTATGCAGCGGTGTCACCTTGCTTGAGACTGGCCATGGTGGGAATGTCAACACCGTAGATATCAGCAAATCATACAAATCAGAGCAGTTTAAATTTTTCATCTGGAGAGCCAGTTTACAAACACACCACTAGGTAGCTACGTGGGTTGTTCGCTGTAAATGTCTTTCAACTTTTCTGTATGTTTGAAACTGTTCATAATTAAATATTTGCAAAACAATATGACTCAATGTGTTTTTTAAAAAAATGATGTAAAAAAATAGTTTTTAGACTTTTGCTTCTGAGTAGGATTGGAGAAGGAAATGGCAACCCACTCCAGTACTCTTGCTTGGAAAATCCCAAGGACGGAGGCACCTGGTATGCTATAGTCCATGGGGTTGCAAAGAGTCGGACACAACTGAGTGACATTTACTTACTTACTTAGGATTCAGTAGGTAGAGGCAAGGCATTTCTAGCACTGCAACAGCTTGGAGAAAAAAGACACATCACAAAAACAGGGTGGAGAACCACAGAGGCAAAGAGGGCTAGAAGAACAAGAATCCCAGAGAGAAAGAGTACATGCAAAGCGAGCTGAGGCTGCTAGTAGCTTTCTTCAGTGAAGCAGGATGAGGGCACTTGCTAAAATCCAGTCTAAGGACAGGGCTTATCATATGCAGAGAAGAGAGAAACCAGCGGGTGCTTTTCTGAGCCCTATGACTGATGCAAGAGAAAGGATCCAGAGGAGTCCTAGACCCTTGGCTGGTTTCCCACAGGACAGTTTCTGCACAAGGGTGGACAGGAACCTCTAGCTGAGCCAGCGAGGGGTACGATTGCCCTAAGCTCTGAGGTCCTGGGAGATGGTCACACGAGTGGGAGGGGCTTGTAACCATACCCAGTGGGGCTCCCCACCAGAACTCTGGCAGATTTTGAATCTTTAGGATGTGGAGGCTAAACTTTCAGGACAGAGGTGCCAGAGACACAGCAAGATCTCAATCCAAAGCCCAGGGGAACTTCGCCTGGGTAGCAGCTGGACCTGGAGTCAGACGTCCCTCAGCCTCAGGTTCTATAAGAAATGAAGTCCTACTAGAGGAAGGGCCCTGGGACAAACACGCTCCAGGTTAGAGTTAGAAACTTGTGAAACCAGATGGAACTGGGTCTAACTGCAACCCAGCCATGACCCGGTCTAAGTTCTCACGGCATTGAGGTGATAAGCCCCTTATACTGCTTGTCTAGCTAGAGAAAGGGCAAAGCCCTATGGGAAAGTGACCTTTACTTCAGTCTCGATGGTTTTTTATACAAAACGCCTGGCAAACAGTAACGAGATAAGGATGTAGGAAAATGTGACCAAAAATCAGGAGGGGAAATAGACAATAAAGCAGATCCACAAAATATCCAAAGGTTAGACTTAGCAGGGAAGGACTTTGAAAACAACCACTATAAATATTTTAGAGAAAATGATGGACAAAAAAGATGTCTGAAAGACAGAGAATCTCAACTGAGAACTGGAATGTATTTTAAAAAAGAAACAAGTGGACATTCTAGGACTGCAATATCTCAAAGCAAGAACTCTTTGGATGTTTTAACAGCAGAAGTCAAGGTAGTGAACCTCAAGACACGTGAACAGGAGAAAAAACATACTGAAGAGCAGAGAGAAGTATGAGACAAGCAGAATACAGACAAAGAGCCTAACAAGTGTGCAACTGGCATACCAGAAGGCAAGGAGGTAAAGAATGAGGACTAAGGGATATTTAAAACCAAAGCCCTTTAGGCACCAGGGGAAAATGTATTTCATTTGGGTGTTCCTGTCCTGGTCGTTACATTTACTGACTATGTGCTGCACTGGGAAAACCCCATACTTCTTCTGATCTTGCTTTTTCCTTGTCTGTAAAATTGAATCAGTAATATTAACTCCTTAGGACTTTCATAGTATCATCTGTAAATGATAAAACTATATAAGGTAGGGTGAAAATTTCTTAAACTCTCACTGTTCTCATCATTACTGTTTCTTTGCTCAGTTATTCTTGGGGGTATGTAATCTCTAGCCCTAGCATACATTGGTTTCATTTAGGCTGTATCTCCTCTTCATTCTAAAATAATTCCATCTTTGTTGCGTGTTTTTCCTCCTTGTGTAACAAGCAGTATCTATGCCAGAGGTCACTGAAATAGTCACGTTGAAGACTCTGTAAAGGATTGCCCTTCTGAGACTATTTTCTGGGACTTGAAGTTCTTGGGTGGAGGGAGAACAGAGGGGACAGAATTGGGAAATATGCACTAATGTAAGTCAAATTCACTTAAATTTTTTGATCATTTAGTCTCTAGTCACATTAGAACTGAGTGAAAGCCCAGATTCATATCAGGAAGGGTAGATCCATAAGACTCACCAAAATGATGTGCAATTGTGAGCACACATATATATTTATAGGCATTTATATACACACATATTAAAGTGCTCATGGAACACAAGCCTGGAAAACATGATTTCAGATGAAAGATTTGTTACCAGGGAAACCAAAATGTCCAGTATTCTGATTCTGAGATAACCCCTAAAATTCTAAACACGGTTTCTGAATTAGTTTGAGCTCTTTTGTTATGTGTGTTGTTGTTTTTATGAAGAAATAAAGAAAATAAAGGGTTTCCCAGGTGGCACGAGTGGTAGAGAAACTGCCTGCCAATGCAGGAGACATAAGAGACACAGGTTCGATCTCTGAATTGGGAAGATCCCCTGGAGGAGGGCATGGCAACACTCCAGCATTCTTGCCTGGAGATCCCATGGGCAGAGGAGCCTGGTGGGCTGCAGTCCATGGGGTCTCACGACTGAGTGACTTAGCATGCTCTCACCTTTTTAAAAGCCCTGTCTCCAAATACAGTCATATTGGAGGTAGGGTTCCAACAGATGTATTTTTAAGAGACAATTCAGCTCATTGGCTTCCCAGGTGGCACAGTGGTAAAGAATTTGGTTGCCAATGCGGGTGACATAGGAGACACGGGTTTGATCCCTGGACTGTGAAGATCCCCTGGAGAAGGAAATGGCAACCCAATCCAGTAGTCTTGCCTGGGGAATCTCATGGACAGAGAGCCTGGTAGGCTATTTAGTGCAGGGGATCACAAAGAGTCGAACATGACTTAATGACTGAGCACACATTCAGCTCATTACAAGCAGAGGAAAAAAGATCAAATGTTAGTCAATGGCCTCATAACTAAAAGTACTTTGCCACGTCCATGCCAGTAACAACTGGCCAACCCAGTAGATCAAAAAGCTACAGGCCTTTGTTTCTTTACTGAGGGGTTGCAGTGGGATAGGTGGTGGTGGTGTGACCATCTCCACTTGTTTTTTTATGCTTAGATTTGTGGACTTGGAGTCCTGAGTCTTTTCTGTCACCACCTTTCTGACCATCTGAGGGTCGGCCCTCTGTTCACCCCAGATATCCTATCTTTTAAGAAATGGAGGCTTCCAGCCATTGCAAGTATGTCTCCAAAATTAAGCTACCCAACTCTGGGGTCACAACTGTAGGGGAGGAGCCACAGAGCTGCTACCTTGGGATACCAAGTGCCCGTTGGGGTGGGATGCTATAGGTCTCTGGCTTGGTTCTTTAGTCAAGACAAAACTCACCCTTTCCTGACAATGCATGTGAAATAGGACATTTACCCAAGTCAAGTCAGAAAATGCTTATCACAGGGGAGGCCACAGACACTGGGACAAAACATCTCAGACACTGAACTCTAGGAGCTCACAGTCCCGTGGGGAAGACAGACACTTAATGAAGCAAGGAGCAGAGCCCATGAAGCCTCGACAGTGAGAGCCAGTCATGCCGACTGAGAATCAGGGATCAGTTCACAGAGGTCCACAGAGGAGTAACGTCCAAGCAGAATCTAGTATCAGAAACAGGAACTTGACAGGTGGGAAAAGCAAGGAGTGTGGGACAGTGTGAAGAAGGCAAATCCTTCCACTTGGATGAGAAAGCCCGAGCCAGACCACAGAGGCACAAAGATGATGGAAATTCTGAGACAAAATGGCAAAACTGATGCAGCTCACGCAGACTTCTCAGGTTCACCCCGAGTGCTGGTTAAAACACAGATTGCTCCCCATCCTGGTTCAGAAGTTCCTGCTTCCGTGGGTGTGTGGTGCCATCCAAGGATCTGCATTTCTCTCAAGCCACCAGATGGTGTGAGGCTGCTGATCCAGGGGCCGCACTTTGACAGAGCACCGAATCCTAACCTCTAGACCACCTGGGAGCATCGGGGCCACACTTTGAGAACTACCTCACTGAAGACGGTGAAGGACGTGGTGGTGGGTAAGGCCAGAGTGTGGGCTTTCCTCTTTAGATGATGGTTGGTCACTGGGGCACTTGGGCAGCTGTTTCAGAGGAGAGCTGTTGGGTTGAGGGAAATTTCCAACAATTGTCTAGGGCTGGGGGCAAGTTCTGGAGCTGTTCCAACCAGGCCCTGGAATTTTCTCATCAGAATGGACAGTAAATTCCAGATGCAAGAGACATTGCAAAAACAGAGTCAAGTTCTCTTGGTGATGAGTTGAACAAGGAGGAAGAGAAGGGGAAGGTGAAGACACTTTATAGGTCCTTTTCAAGGGACTGGACAGAATTTAAAACATTCCAGAGAAAAAGCACAGAAGGAGAAGCACAAGAGAGAGCAGGTGTGTAGAAACGAGCAAGGGAACCTGGGAACCTGTGGGCACAGCTCTCCATAGAAGAGGGAGGAAAACGAAAGTTAGCATGAAAAGAAAAGACAGTTAGGGACTTCCCTGGCAATGCAGGGGGGATCAGGTTTGATCCCTGGTTGGGGAGCTAGGATCCCACATGCCTTGGGGCCAAGAAACCAAAACAAAAAACAGAAGCAATATTGTAACAAATTCAATAAAGACTTAAAAAGTGGTCTGTATTTAAAAAACATCTTAAAAATAATACAGGTGAAAATATAGCCTGAGGAGTGTCCATGAAGAGGCACAAAGGAAGGAGACATGTGAGTGTGGATGGAGAGGGGAGCCCTGCAGAGGTGGATGGACCAGCAGCTTGGTAACTTATGGTGACTTGGAGGCTCCTGTTTATTTAATTCTTTCAAAAATAAGCATCAAAAGGATGCCTCGTGCTGAACTCTGAGGGCACAGTGGTGAGCAAAACAGAAGAGTGCCTGCCATCATGGGGCTCGTGGGTGTGGAATCTGTCATCACAAATGCAAAGGAAAAGACAGGGTGTCACGGAGGGGATGACAGGTGAGGTCACACCAGGGGACGATGCTGAAGCTCAGGCTAGATACGTGAACCCAAAAAGAAGAGGCTGGGATGACCGTGCCGGTGAAGACCGCAGGCAGATGACCTGTGTCAGCCCCAAGGATCTGAAAGGAAACCAGGTGACGGGGACAGAGAGGTGAGCGGGAGGCTGTTTCAGACGAGACTGGCAGGCAGGCCGGAGCCAACACATGCAGGATTCTGCTCAAACCTCATTAAAACTCCTCTCCGCATAGACGTATCTTCAGAGCCATCGGCTTCACCCCAACACCAGGTTTGTTGTTGTTTAGTTGCTCAGTCGTGTCCACTCTTTGTGACCCCATGGACTATTGACTGCCAGGCTCCTCTGTCCATGGGATTCTCCCGACAAGAATACTGGAGTGGGTTGCCGTGCCCTCCTCCAGGGGATCTTCCTGACCCAAGGATTGAACCCACATCTCCTGCACTGCAGATGGAGTCTTCACCACTGAGTCAACAGGAAAATTCTGTTTTGGCTCAAATTCTGACTTTCACTAGCTTTGGGATGTAAGCCTCTATTCCTCAGTTTCCTCATGAAAAAGGATCTCCTCCATCGGGGTACTATGAAGATTAAATAACTTCATACATGTAACATGCTTAAAACAGTGTATAAATATTTATCTTCAATAAATATTAGCTAGTTATCACCATCATTATTACTCTACGCTTTTATAAAAGGCTCAAAACCTAACTTTCCACCTCTCCTCTGCTTACTAAGGAATATACTAGTTCATACAATCACAAAAATGTTATACATTGCTGTATTAAACTCCTGCCTAATCATTTTCAGATCAACACCAGCTTGCTTGGAAACAAACTGAAATTTGGCCCTTCACCTATTTCACCAAATCTGGCTCAGAACAGCCTTCTGGTTTCTAGAACATTTAAAGCTCGCTTGCCTCTGAGGACGAAGGCCTGCTGTGATTGAGGATACATATAAAAATATATTTATGTGCCTGCGGCTCAGAAAGCAATTTCCAAAGAGAATTTCTGAAGCTGTTTTGAGCATTATACAGCCTCTTGAGAGGATGGATTTCTTCCAAACCCATAACCGAACTCTATCCATCCTAATGAAAGTTCACAGCAGTGACATCACTCTGTCCCTCTCTCTACACGCCTCGCACTTCTGGGGTCTGAGGGCACGCGAGGCAGTGTAAGGCCTGCGCTCTCACTCTCTTTAAGCTCACGGTCACACCGAAGATTCAACCCTGTCAGAAGGAGGAATTTGGCAGTTCCTGCATCTCCTTATTCATCTTTTTTCACAACCTGGTTCACAATCTAACCTGGAGGGGCTATAATAGAGTGATAAAGTGCTTGGAAGCAAAGCAAAGTAGGGTTTGAGTTTTATCTCTGCCCCTCGCTAGCTGTGTGACTATAGGCAAGTTGCTCATCCTCTCTGAGTTCAGGGATCACTTCTGTGATAATAATGAGAACACCTATTCCATCAGACAACTGTGAAGATTGAGTGATGTCCAGAAGCACCTTGTAGTTTACCTGGAACAAAGGACTGTCACTGTTGTCCTGACAGAGCAAATGGAAATCAAGGCAAAATGCACCAGATGGTCCAGGGACACTGCTCCTGGTTTTGCAGCTGTGGGGAGACTTCCGGTCCCCAGCCATCTGCCACTTCCACAGACACGGCTCTCCTTCGCCAGTTTACAAGGCAATTACACAGCCACAGGTTGCTCGCGGTCGGTCAGTGCTAACAGGGAATGACTCTCTTGCTCCGTTCCTGACAAGCCGCATAGTGTTCCTGCTTCACCCCAACCTGCCCCCCAGCCCTTTGCACACCCCAGGGCTGTCAGGATTTAAGGCCAGCTCCCGGGGCTTCAAGAGCCACCTTTGTTCTCCCTCCACTCCACCTGGCAGCTTTGCAAGGTCTGATGGATCCTGTTTCAGGAAACCCCTACGGAGGTAAAGTCCAGGTTCTCCTCCACACATGAAAAGGGAGAAGAAAGTGCCAGGTGGGTGGGGTCCCTGCAGCCCAGCCAGGGGTACAAGGGAGCTGCTGCAGAGGGTTTCCATTCAGAATGAATCACTGGCTTGCAAGTTGGCAACCCCGGACTTTGGAACAACTTGGCAAATGGAAATCTAAATGGATTGTTCACTGTGTGTGTGTGTGTCCCCAGGACCGTGTGTTAAACACACCTCCCTCCACACACACTGAACAGACAGACACACTGTCTCACCAACCAGCTTGCCCAGGAAGGGGTAGGGAGGGGATGGAGTACTTGGTGAGGGCAGGAAATGATACAGTGTCAGAAGAGATGATGCAAAGGCCATTGTCAAAGAGGTGACATCACAACTCTTGTGCAAATATAAAACGAAAATGTGGCACAGAGTTTATCCAATCCATTCATCAATGAGGGAAGCAGTAAGACATTCAAACTGCTGCAAATGACAATTTGAAAAGTTTGATTTTTTAATAGGCAATTGAGTAAAGAAAACAGGGTAAGATCAATAGGTTTTAAAACCTAAACTGAAAAAAAAAAAAAAAAAAACCTAAACTGACTCATGTCTCCCATGGTCACAAACCATAGCCTTTGTGGTTTATCTTCCCCTCCAACAGCACAGAAATTATTTGCATCTCTACCAAACAAAAATCAGCCAACCCCTGCCCCCATCAGAGCTGAGAAATAGCCAAGTCGGTGGAGCACCAATCAAGGGAGTGGGCTGAGCAGAGGGCTGGGGGATACTCAGTATCTCTTTTGCTCACTGCCAAGTGTTGAGTCATTTTTCTCCAGTTTGCGCCAAGCTACGCTTGGTTCAAGTCCTCTCTGGTCCCTTTCTCCAGGCATGATGTCTGTTCTAGCCAGACAGTGTGAGACCCACTGTAGCCTTTTGCTCTTTTAAAAACCTTTGGTCCAAACTGGGTCAATAGTTAACTCAGCAACTCCTTCCTGTCTTCATTCACAGGATGCCCTGGGCCAAAGAGACGAGATGCTGGGGCACCAGCAGTGGTCACGATGCCCTCTTAACCATCTGTGGCCACAGGGCTCCAACAAGGCCACACTAGGAGCCCCATCCACCAGGACTTGAGAGGTCACATTTTAGTCCGAGTCATGGGCAGAGAAGAGACACAGCTTGAAACACCAGCCAGAACTTGCTAAAATGGCCACAGAAAACCGCAGTGAAACTCGTCAAGGAGAACACATGAGGTATACGTATTTCACTTATACTCATTATTTCGGGTTAATTTAATCTCAGTTCTAAAAAGGAAGCATCCACATTGATCACCATTCCTCTCACTTGCTTGTGCAGCAAGTGTTTGCCTCACATCTACTTGTGAGCCTGCACTGTTCCCAGTGGTGCACATAGCAGACACCATGCCTTCCTCATGCAGCTCACCAAGTGACTCTAGAAAATGCTAATCTTCCCTTACTTATTTCATGCTTGTCAATGGGTTTTCATGCAAGAAGCCCTTGAGCCTCAAACCTTCCCAGCATTTTCCCCAAAACACAGCCTGCTTGATGCCAGGTCTCTCCACCTCCACCCCTGCCTCCAGGGTCCCAGCCCCTTGTCATCTCCCCCCTGCACAACCAGATTGCTTAAAGATATGAATCAGGGCCTTCCCTGGTGGTTCAGTGGTTAAGACTCCGTGCTTCCACTGCAGGGGGCATGGGTTCAATCCCTAGTCAGGGAACTAAGATCCCAGATGCTGTGCAGTATGGCCAAAAAAAAAAAAAAAAGGTTTAAAAAATGTGAATCAGGTCTCTGGAGATTAAACCCCAAATTCCATGGCAAGACTCCTGTGGTCCAGTCCCTGCCTCCCCTTCTCTCTGCTCCAACAACAGCACCAGGTCCCTCTGTCTCAGGGCCTTTGCACCAGTTGTTCTCTGTCCTACTTCTTGACTGGTTCCTCCTCTCATTCAAGTCTCCATTCAAATGCAACCCCTTTCTTCACTACCTACTCTGGCCCTCTCTATCATATCACCCTAACCCTCACCACCATAATTACTCTTCTCTGTTGGTGTAGCACAGTGGTAAAGAATCCACCTGCTATTTCAGGAGACAAGGGTCTGATCCCTTCATCAGGAAGATCCCCTGGAGAAGGGAATGGCAACCCACTCCAGTATTCTTGCTTTGAGAATCCCATGGACAGAGCACTTTGGCCGGCTACAGTCCATAGGGTCACACAGAGTTGGACACGACGCATGCATACACACACATCTATGACTCCCTATCTCTCAGCTCCCGACTGCAAGTTCCTTGCCAGAGGGAGAGAGGGACTGTGTCCGCCTCCTTCGCACTTGAATCTCTAGCACCGGAAGTAGCGCTTAGCCTACAGGATGCACTAGAATCCTGCTTATGAATATACTCGGAATGAGAAAATGACTAAATTATTCTTTATCAAAAATCCAAGCATCAAAATGTTCTCCCAGGGCAGGAACTGGCCAGCTAAAGATACAGAAAGAGAATTAAATAAATTTAGAAACTGAGAGTAAGCTCTGTGAAAGCAGCTCCCATCTTTCCTGTTAATGGCATATCCCAGGGCCTAGAGTAGAGCTTGGCACTTAACTGGCATTTTCCGTTTACAGAAGAAACCATTACACACGCAAATTAGGGGCTGGCACAGGTCTGGGTGAAGAGCCTGCTCAGGCAGGGTGGGGCCTTGCGAGCAGTCCTCTCAGAGCCGACAGGAAAGCCTGAGAAGGATGAGGTTTCTGAGTCCCTGCCTGGCAAGTGAAAGTGTTAGCTGCTCAGTCATGTCTGACTCTTTGCAGCTCCATGGACTGTAACCCGCCAGGCTCCTCTGTCCATGGGATTCTCCAGGCTAGAATACTGGACTGAGCTGCCATTCCCTTCTTCAGGGGATCTTCCTGATCCAGGGATCGAACCTGGGTCACCTGCATTGTAGGCAGGTTCTTTACCGTTTGAGCCAACAGGGCAACACAGCACCCCCCTTAAAAGGCTTCTCAGGGAACCAGAGGTCCTCTGGTCCTCTCCCAGGGAACAGCTGGGTCTGGGGAAGGTGATTTTGTCCTATTGACTGCTCACCTCTCAAGTCCCTCTCTCCACGAAACTCCTTTGTCGGGGATTCGGGGGGTTTCTCATTGCAGCCTTTTCTGTTTCTGCCCTGTAATTTTTCAGTTATAAAAATGGGGGCTCTGGAAGAGATCTTTAAATTCCTTTCAGAGCCAACATTTGGTGGTTTTACGTGTAAATGCTTTCCACCTGGAACCAGGGGGTGTTCGGGTCAAGCCTTTAAAGAAAGCACTTGGTGCGTAATGAGAAGGACATCCAGAGCTGGCAAGAGGAGCCCCCGGCAGCAGGCGTCCAGGTGACGAGGCCCCGGGTCCCCCAACCTGAGGCTGCTCAGGATCCTTGGAAGCCCTCATCCTGTCGCCTCCAGGGCTTGGCGCTAGGTTGCTGGAATTTCTCCACTCTAAGCAGAGATGTTATGAAGGAATGTTTGAGGTGGAGGGATGAGAAACATTCTCCACATGAGCTTTTAAAGTCCACGTGTGAGTCTGGTGTTTCTGAAGCTCCGAGTCCCCGGGGTGCTTGTTGAAAGTGCTGTCCTGGCTGCCCTCCAGGCTCTGACTCCATGGATCTGCATTTGCAGAGCGTCCAGGGGATGCTAGTGCAGATCTCTGATGGAGAAGTGTGCAGCCCCTGGTGACCTGCGGGAAGGAGCCTCACCTCTGCGGGGAAGTGGCTTGGGCAGGCTGCGGCCCTGAGAGATGCTGGGAGGCCGAGCAACCTCTTAAGGGTCAGCCTCAGGCCACCGGGTTCCAATCCCATCAGTCACCTAGTGGGCCTTCTGCATGAGGCCAGCCAGATGGGCACTTGGAGAAGAGAAGCCCACTCGTGCCCAGACGTTCTGGGGGTACACCGCAGCCTATTCTCCAGGGAGCTGTCTTTATATCACTGAACATGAGTGGATTCTCTGAAGTCTCTCCAAGTTCTAGAAAATGAATGCGATGTTTTTGGCCTTCTTGCTGTCCTGATAAGCTGGTTGACTGGACTTGAATAGTGAGCTTGATTCTGCCTCAAGGGGTACTTTCCTTGGCTCTTCTGAAAATGCTCCGTGCCTGCTTTCTACAGCTGATGGCAGCAATGGCGAAGCTCTTTTACCCTTATCCACCGCCAGACATGCACCTATGCAACTAAAATTCATGGAGCAGGAACGTCCCCAGTAGTCCAGTGGTTAAGACTTCGCCTTCAAGTGCAGGGGGTTTGGGTTCAATTCCTGGTCAGGGAGCTAACCCACATGTCTTTTGGCCATAAACCAGAACATAAACACCAGAAGCAGTATTGTAACAAATTCAATAAAGACTTTAAATGGTCCACATCCAAAAAACAATCTTAAAATTCATGGAGCATTTGTCCCCAGAGTTGGAGAATTTGGTAAATAGAGAGACTCCTGAGAGGCATCTCTCCCAAGGGCAGCTGCTCCTGTTTCTCACTGCTCACGGAGCCAATGGCCGCGGTCCTTCTGACATCAGTACCCAGGGCGGGGGGGGGGGGGCGGGAGGAGAGCTATGGGGAGGAGGAGGCCAGAACTCAGTCAGGATTATTCACAAAGGATCAGAGAACACATCCACCCCCAGAAACAGCTCAGCAGTCCTTCTCAAACCTCAGCCCCCAGGAAGTCCCCACACCCTGACCCAGGGCTCAAGTGCTCTATGGGACCTGCTGAGGCCTCAGGGCTCATGGAATTTCCATGAACTTGTGAGTCCACCAAAGAGCCTGTGAAGAAAAGCATCAAAGGCTAGGGGCTTTTGTTTTCATTCTGTGTCTTCACCTCCTCTCCGCTGCATAAACATTCACCTTCAGCCTATAAACATTAAAGGCTGAAGATTGAGAGAAAGAGCAAAACAGAAGCCTCTTTCCCACATGGTCCTTCACACTTCTCTGCCAAGTGCAGAATCCAGCACTGTCCTTAATTCCAGGAGCAAAGTTCATGGGTGCTAGGTCCAGGCAGCTCTGGGGACATGAGAAAACCAAGAGTCCAGCGAGAGCCTGATGTCCAGCTCATATGTCTCCCAGATGGCGGCACCAGGGCGAGAGCAGCACCTACAAAACCACAAGGTCAAGGTCAAGGTCAGAGCACTTTAAATGCTTGGGGGGAAAGAAGGAAGCCACGCTACTGAGATGTCTAGTGGTCAGCAAAGGACAGGGGAGGCTTTCTACAGCCAGAAAGTTCTGACCCCGAGGTTTTCCTGAGCACGGAAAAGGCAGCTGCTCCACTTGATGGCAAAGAGGCCCCAGAGTTGTTTCACTTACACAGTAGGTGTGTCATTGGCAAGGTACCCCTTAACTTGTTGAGCTCCAGAAGCCCTAACTACACATCAGTGAGCCAAAATAACTAGAATTCGGAAGTCAGAAGGGATCTTACAGGTGGGGGACCTGAGGGCATGCGTCCACAGGGAGGAGACGGTACAAACGAGAGGACAAGCCAACAGTGATCTTGGAGCACGGACCCCGTGGAAGGTGGCCAGCCCCGCTCAGCCCTGCCACCAGGTGACTGTTCCCATGCAAGAATCTGGTGCCAGGTTTGTCAGAGCTAATGAATTTTCAACATAAGCCCCAAATTCCGATTTTTATGTGAAATTTCCCAATTTTAAGATGTTGGCAACTAAATTCATGTTATTTAAAATACTGCACAGGCCAAACAAAACCCACCTGGATATAGGGGGAGGGTGGAATCAGCCCGTGGGCCTCCAGCTCATAACTTCTGATATGCATCAATTACTGAGTAACCATCATGGTAAGAGCTAGTATAAATTGGGTGCTTCACACACATTATTACACTTTGTCCTCACCACTGAGGAAATTCAGTTTATAGAGAATAGGTAGCTTCTCCAAGTACACGTGGCTACAGACAAAGGGCAGCCAGCATTCACATCCAGGTCTGTCTGACATCAGGTGCTGAACCCATAGCTATTAAGTGATACTGCAATTCCAGAAACAGCTACACTTGCCATTGTATGTGTGTGTGCTAAGTCGCTCAGTTGTGTCCAAATCTCTGCAACCCCATGAACTGTAGCCCACCAGGCTCCTCTGTCCATGGGATTCTCCAGGCAAGAACACTGGAGTGGGTTGCCATGCCCTCCTCCAGGGGATTTTTCCCTACCCAAGGATCAATCCCAGGTCTCCGGCATTGCAGGCAGATTCTTTTACTGTCTGAGCCGCCTGGGCAGCCCATAAACTCATTCAACTCAAGGCTAGGCACACAGAAATGGACACCTGATGTTTGCATGGTGGGTTTTGTATTGTTTGTAGCAGGACTCAATCAGGAAAGGTGGTGGTGGTGGCAGTTTAGTCTCTAAGTCGTGTCCGACCCTTGCAACCCCATGGGCTGTAGCCCGCCAGGCTCCTCTGTCCATGGGATTCTCTAGGCAAGAATGCTGGAGTGGGTTGCCATTTCCTTCTCCAGGAAAGATAGGCTTGCAAAAGAAAAGCTACCACCCTGGCAGCAGACAAAGGCAGGGAAGATGTATTGAGAATTTTCTTCCATTCTCCATGGTGCAAAAATCCCTGTCTGGCCACATGCGATGAGTATTCTGGCCTTTTCTACCCAAAGGGCAGCCAGTGGGCCAGCAGCGTTGGCGTCAACTTGGAACTGGTTAGAAAGGCAGAAGTTCAGTGCACCCACATTGACTGAATGGGCCCCTTAGGAGGAACAGCTCCTGCTCATGTCCCTCAAAGCATGAGAGGCCTGTCCTTGCCCCTCTCTGATATGTCCTCCAGTCTGGTGTGGGCCCTTCAGTTCTTTCACAAAAGAGAAAAATTGTTAGTTGCTCAGTCATGTCTGACTCTTTTCGATCCCATGGACAATAGCCTGCCAGGCTCTATCCCTGGGATTCTCCAGGTAAGAATACTGGAGTGGGTTGCCATTCCTTTCTCCAGGGGACCTTCCCCACCTGGGTATTGAACCCGGGTCTTCTGCACTGCAGATGGATTTTTTACTGTCTGGGCCACCAGGGAAGCCCATAATACCATACTTCCCATCAGACCACCATTTCCCCAAAGACAGAGGTTCCCGCTTCCATTTCTATTTTGCCTCTTCCTGGGCATGGCACACAGTCATTTGAGCCCCTCAACCCAGCTGCAGAAAAAGGGGAAGGGGTCTCCCAGTGCACAACAGAAGGGATTCTTCTCTAAAACCACAACCGTGCAAATTAGCTCAGCCTCCCAGACTGGTGGCAGGCACTTGAGAATGTGAGAAAAATCTGTACAACATTGCCAGACCCCAGTTCTCACCCTGGTACTATAGGCATATAAATGGTGCCTGCATCTAAAACGCACATACAGAAAAAGATGGGGGTTCCTTGATTGTAAAACGTGTCTGCCAACCCTTAAGGGAAATCTGAGATACTGGGCCAGGTAGGGACCTCTAGGCTCCCTTGCAGCAGTTCTCAACAGAAGCCCTTGCAGAATGCTGTGAACACGAACAGGAACCCTGAACCGGGGTGCTGGTGTCCCTCTGCCTGCGGCTGAAATGGCACGCAGCCTGGACCTCCAACCTCCTGTGCTTCATGCTCATCATGGACCTTTTGCTTCAAAGCATTGCGGTCCTTTTCAGAAAAATGGGGCAAACTCCTGACTCTTCTGTCAGTGCTGCTAAATTTGCAGCCATCCCCAGGGGCTGGTGTACACAGGAGGAGAAACATCCCAGAGGTGCAGAGGCCTGCAGGCCCACAGGCTCACTCCTGGTGCACGCTGCCTGCATGCCTTTCTCTATGTGCTCCAGACGCGAGGGCTCCCCAGAGATCGAACCTTGCAGGAAAATTCTCACTGTCCCCAAGCAACCCAAATTCTTCAAGAACGTATGTCACCTCCAGCCCTTGCACAGCCCTCACCTGCCTCCGAGACCATAATCACTCAAGGAAAAATAAAGTAAAAGTTCCCAACACCCTCCTCCTCCCCGCGGGCCTGCCTGGTGAACACGTGCAGAGAGCCGCTCTTGGCTCTAACACATGAGGCTTTCCATTCCAGTTAAACTGTGATGTTGCCATGGAAACACCCAGTGAGGTGTTTCTCTGCCCGGCCGGCCCAGGCTGGGGACTCGAGGCCCATGTTGCAGACGCCTCTGAGCTGGGTGCCACCTTCACCAACCCAGGGCACCCCCACCCCCAACCTCTTCGGGGCTGTTCATGCCTGTAGGTGTATGGGCATTGGGGCACACGTTTGTTTTGTTTTGTCTTCAGCCCAGCCCCTCCCAGCGCACAAAAGGCACATTCTTGAAAAAAAGAAAAAGAAAAATGTATTTTTTTCCCCCTGCATTCCAGCTGCCTGAGCTAAGCGGAGGAATGAATGGTTTGGGAAAAATCTCACACAGGAATAAATTTACAAGGGACAGCTGAGCGGATAAATTCAGTCCCCAAAGAGGGGCATTACGAGGCCTTTTGGCAGGAGACTTGCCCCTTGTGCAAAGCTGTCTAAAAAGAAAAACAGAGCAAGAGAGGGGGGCTTTCAAATCCACCCCAAAATAAACCGTTCAGAAATCCTTTTAACTCCCTCTAGCTGTCAGCATCTGGAGACAGGGAGGCCTGTGCACAAAGCCCCATCAGTCTTTCCAGGTGAACCTCAAGGGGATCCCAGAGCTTGGCTTCAAGGTTACCCAAGTTTCCTGGCTTGACCCACTATCTATATCTGGACAAAAATGGAGTTTGCCCTCATGGGGAACTCATCATGGCTTAGCTGAAGAGGGGACCAAACTCAATATGAGCTGATGGACCGATGGCTGGGGGGTCAACCTGGACCCATGCCTCCCGGGATGAGGGACTCATCGCAGGGAGAGGATCGTGGTTGTGACTATGAGGAGGCTCCCACTCAGGCTAGAAGATGCTGGCCTGAACATGCAATATGTGTTCGTTTGAGTCCCCGTAGTTTTCCCTACAAAATCTGAGAAGAAGATTATGCCAGAATGATTTCTGGACATTTCCCCCAAAAAAGGATGTTAAACACTGGCCTCTCCCCTGCTTTTCAGCTGCTTCCTTGACTCACTAGTTAATGACCAGTTGCAAGAATTAGGAAAGTCCTTTTGTTGCACTGAGGTCTGAAAACTCAGTCAACCCATACTCACTCCCTTCCCTTTGGAAACCAAATCCTAAAACTTTTACAGCTGGAAATGACTTTCCTGTTACCCCTTGAGGATTTTCCCAGGCTCTTCCACCCCCAGGAGAGCCTGAGACTAGCCTGGCTGATCAGGCTCCTCCGGGAAAGGCGAGTGACTGTCACCAAACATGTCCACAGTGCATGCCTTGAGCTAGCACTGAACCCAAGTGACATTGCTCCTTCTCCCCCCATAGTCCTACTTCTGAAGTCACTATCGGTCAGTGAGCATTCAGCACTCATAGTCCAATCCCACACTGTACACTTGGAGATGAACAAATACATATTTATGCAAGGATCAATTTCTGCCCCCAGGGAGATCAAAATCTCCTACCCAGACAGCATGTACCAGTAACTGAATATGTGCCCTGTTCCAGCTTTTTACTAAGTATTTCATGCTGATAAGTCCTTTATTTGCATTTGATATAGTAGCTACATGCTCAGTGGAATCTGACTAACTAGAGACAAATCCTGGGTCCATCCCTAATCAGTTATGCATCCTTGGGCATTAACCTCACAGCCTCGTTTTCCTCATCGGTAAAACAGCTGTTAACATCTACTTCACAAGATGTTGTGAGAACTTAATGAGCCAGTGCTTGTGATGCTCTTAACCCACTGGTGAGCATTAGTGCTCGAACGGTGATCGCATGGCCTCACTTCCAGAAACACCCCTCTACCCTTGATGCTGGAAATCAGCTACCCTTCCTGTGGAAACCCACAATTCTCTGCCAAAGCATTCCGTGTTCATTACTGAATCCTTGCCCGTTAATTGTGAAGCAGAACACATCCTCCTGCACAAGAGAAAAGACACTGGAGAGCTACAGGTGGTCCTGTGCCTCTTCCAAGGAAGACTACTTGGCTGGAATCTGTGTCTCATCTTTGACTTTTTTTTTATTATTAATCAACTAATTAATTTTTGGCTGCACTGGATCTTTGTTGCTATGCATGCACTTCCTTAGGTTGTGATGTGTGTGTGTGGAGGGGGAGGTCTACTCTTCCTTGCAGTGTGCGGGCTTTTCATTGCAGTGGCTTCTCTTCTACAGAGCACAGACTCTAGGGTGTGGAGGCTTCAGTAATTGTGGCTCATGCGCTTAGTGCTCCAAGGCATGTGGAATCTTCCCAGACCAGGGATCGAACCTGTGTCCCTTGCCCTGGCCGGTGGATTCTTATCCCTTGGACCACCAGGGAAGTCATAGCCTTTGTCTTTGTACTGTATCTAAATTGGGACTGGGTAAGCCCTAGATCCACGTTAAGTCTAACTTAACAAACCTTCTGTGTCATCTTAATAAGGAAAGAAAAAATAGGAGTATCTTCTTTTTAATATATAAGTATCTGTGAAAAACACACTTACATACATGGTGGTGGTTTAGTTGCTAAGTCGTGTCTGACTCTTGCAACCCACCCCCCAAACATATTTGCACAAAGCCCTTGGAAGAAGAGTCCAGACAGGAGTGAAAATGGTTGCTTGAAGAAAATAGACTACAGAAGTTACGGATGAGAGTGAACTCTTCTGAGCACACATTTTTCAATATTTGGTACTTCTAATAAGTAAATGTTGGATATATATGTGCATAACTGAACCACTTTGCTGTATACCTGAAACTAAGACAACACTGTAAATCAGCTATACTCCAATATAAAATAAAAATTTTAAATTAAAAAAGGCTTCAGATATAAAAATATATATATAATTAAAGCAAATAGGAAAAGAAACAAGCTATAAAACTGAACCTAAAAAATACAAAATAACCCAACTGCAAAGCACATCTAAGTGACAACAGAAATATAAATGCTACTGGTAGTTTTTATGTTATGAGTAATAATGATAATGCATTTTGAAATGGTTTTATAAGAATTACAGGAAAAAGCATATGTGTTGATGTTTAAGAAACATGAGCCTTACTGTAAGAGATATGATTGGAGAATGAAAGAAGTTAAGGAAACAGTAACATTAAAAATGAAACAGGAAAAAATGCCATTATTATTAATAATTATCAGGTGTCCCCACCAGCTCCTCCTGCTGTGACCACCTGCCAATGATGCTGAGCTTGGACTGTCCTGTCCAAAAACAGCATCTCTCTCCAGCCTTCCTCACCAGTAACACTCAGAGACAGCTGCCATCCCCACCCCAGCCAGAAAGGAACCTGGGAGACAGCAAAAAGATGAGTGGCTCCTGGGATGTTTAGAACATATAGAATCTTCCTGCAGGGCCCCTTTGACTGTGATTCTAAAAATACTTCCTTTCAGGTAGCACTTGTATGGCCCCAGTCCGTCCTCTTCTTTCTTCTACTTGCTCTCTTAAGAGGTAAGAAATTATCGTGGAATCTGGAAAACCATACAAGCCCCAAGTTTGCCTCTTTTCAGAATTGTCTCCTTAGGACTTGCATCCTTGGATAAGTCATCTCTCCTCTCTGAACCTCAGTTTACTAATCTGTAAAAACCCAGTATAAAATAATGCCCATTATGCTGGGTGGTAAAATGTAGAGATAATGGATATGAAATACTTAGTGTATATATCCGACAAATGGTTGGTACCATCCTTGTTATTTATGTTGACATGAAAATGTTCTATGAATTGCAGAACTCTGCATGAATGTCAAATATCATTCAATTATCCTTCAACTGGATAAGAGACCATCCCTGATGCTGCTGGTCCTGTGCGAAGGAAACATACAGAGCCCAGACCTGCCTCAGTCCAACAGCAGATACAGCACCTGGGCCGGATTTCCAGCCTGTGGGAGAAAGCCACCCAGCAGGTATCTGAGTTCACCACATGCCTTGTATTGAGCGGCGGAGGCATGTGTATTCATCACTGGGACAGAAATGGAAGGAGTGGCCTTTGGCATGTTCTCTTCTTGCAATAAACAGTGATTAGTAAAATCCCTTTAGAGAAGAACGAACATTGACCATTAGGTAGTAGGTGGAGGAGAGGATGGAAATGAAGACAGAAAAACAAACACTGACTGTTAGGTAGTAGGTAGAGGAGAAGATGGAAATGAAGACAGAAACGGCTCCTGCTATTCCAGGACCACACCGCAAGCCACGAATATGCTTTTAATCAGCAGTTATTAAACAGCTGCTTTATTAAACCTAAATTAAATGCATGTTTGAGGGACTGGAGCACTCTTGAAGAGGGAATTCATGGGCATTTCCTTCTTGCAAGCTGTGACTTTTTGAACGTCAGGGTTTCATTCTGTCCAGTAGTTCCAAGGAACTTCAAACCCAAACAAGAGATGAATCTATCTAAAGAGAAAATAACAACCCTGCTGAAGGGTGTGGGTGATGAACACAAGAAGAACGTTGGCCAGCTAGAATGCTCATTTCCAGTTGTGCAGGAGAAGGACATCCTTGGGGCATCTCCCCATCCAAACATCGCCATCATTAACACTGACTGTCAGCTCCAGTGGTCTGCCAGGGAGGACCCCAGGTGATTTACGAATATCAGCATGATGAGTTCCGGTGACTGTTCTCTGAAGCAGTTATTATTAGTGGGACTCACAGAAGAGAAGGCTGATGTTCAGAGAGATTCAGAAACGTGCCTGGGGATGCACAGCTTGAAGCTGTAGAATTAAGATTGCAATCAGGTCTGGCTGCCCAGCTCCAGAGCCAACACCCGAGGCTGACCGTGGCTGTTCTTATGGCATCTACGGGGTCCACTCTTGTTTTCAGGGTGTGTCCTCTGATACCTATTCTCACCTTCCTCAGTAATAGGAAGAAAGTAGGCATGAGGCCATTCAGAATAAAGCCACAGCCCCCAGCCTTTCTGCAGCTACACGAGGCCATGTGATTGAGTTTCGGCCAGCAGGACATAAGCTGAAGCAATGTGATCAATGACTGGGAAATGTCCTTAAAGAGAAGGCATGTGCCCTTCCCCTCCCCTCTTTGCTCTTTTCTCTCCCAGCTGCCTAAAATGCAGATGCACATGCAGCCTAGACCACAAGATGGAAAAGGCATGCTGAAGGTGGCAGAGGTGCAGAGGTGCCTGAGGAGTCTGGTCCTGACAACTGCAAAGCCACAATACTCTCCCATCTGCTTCTTAACGTTAATATGTGGGACAAATAAACCCTTGTCTTGCTCAAACCACTATTACTTTTGGTTTTGTGTCACTTGGCTGGGTATAATCCTATCTATTACATGGGGATGCCTCCATTCTTCACACTCCATCTATTCCCACTTAAAGTCTGTCCTTCTCTGCATTCTCTTCTTTCCTTCCCACAAATTTCATCCAAATGGACTCAAATTACACATGTATCAGATTAGTGGCAAATCACCAAAAGGAGCAGAAAGACAGTCGGGACCTCTGGAGAAGGCAAGTGTGAGTTGGAATCAAGGACCATGCTCTTAGGGGAGATGTTCTTGGGCGTGGTCATCAGTGAGGGAGTGGTTCAAACCCAGATCTTTCTGCTCAGTTAGCCTCTCTGTTCACGTATGAGGAAAAGCAGAAGTCTTGCTAACAAAATCTTCTTTCCAAGAAAATAAATTCAGGTCATCCTTTTTCTCTGGTTCCTCTCCTACCATCATTTCCAGGAAGAGGTACATGATGCGGCTGCCATGAAACATCTGTGTCTAGTCCCACCCACAAGTACCAGGTTCCAGGCTGGACCAAGCCAGACTGGCCTGGGCTTTCTCCTCCCTTGTGTGTCATTCTTGCTTATCTTCCAGGACAAACCAACAGAGCCTGGCTGCAAAGAGAAATGATCCTTACCCCCCCCCATGGAAGTGTTTCAAAGAGTTCCAGAATGCACAAGTCCTCAAAGTTCCCTGAATCATTGAATCTTAAAGCTGGAGAAACTACAGAGGTCATCTTATCCAAGAAAAGACGATGATCTTACCACTGGAGGAAACAACCTGACCAAGGTCAAGTTGTTTGTTATTTGAGAACTGGGCCCACTGATAGCAACAAGCACAGCAGCAGTAATATTTAACCAGTTCTATGTGCCAGCAGTCAGCATGGATTTTTGTTGTTCAGTTGCTCAGTCGTGTCCAACTCTTGCGATCCCTGTCCTTCACTATCTCCCAGAGTTTGCTCAGATTCATGTCCCTTGAGTGAGTGATACCATCCAAACGTCTCATCCTCTGTCATCCCCTTCTCCTCCTGCCCTCAATCTTTTTCAGCATCAGGGTCTTTTCCAATGAGTCAGCTCTTCACATCAGGGGGCCAAAAGCTTCGGTATCAGTCATTCCAATGAATACTCAGAGTTTATTTCCTTTAGGACTGACTAGTTTGCTCTCCTTGCTGTCCAAGGGAGTCTCAAGAGTCTTCTCCAGCACCACAATTCAAAAGCATCAATTCTCCAACACTCAGCCTTCTTTATGGTCCAACTCTCAGCATTAGAGACAAATAGTTGAACAAAAGAGACACATGCCAGACTTTAAGGGGCATTTTGGTGGGAGAAATAGACAATAAACAAATACCAAATATTTCATGCTAGCTATGATAAGAGCCACAAAGAACAAGTGTGTATCACCACACAAGCATTGAAAAGGGGCACACCTGGTGAGGGAGAAGGCTCTGACATGAATAGAAACCATTACTTTGGGTAAATTCAAGAGCCCAAAGAAACCCAGAGTGCTAAAGCCATCACCAGGAGTCAGATCATTCAAGACCTAAGCAGCCATGTTAAGACTGTTGGAATATTCGGGAATTCCCTGGTGGTCTAGTGGTTAGGACTCCATGTTTTCACTGCCAAGGGTGTGGGTTTGATTTCTGGTTGGGATCCTGCAAGATCCTGTAAGTCATGCAGTCTGGTCAAATTTTTAAAAAATTAAAAAGAATATTGGAATATTCTAGGAATAATGATGAGTCACTGAAGAGTATTCCATGGGCAATAACAGAGTCTGATTTGCATTTATAAATAATCACTTTATGGCTGAGTGCAGAAGACATGAGTTGAGGCAGAGTGGCCTCTCAGAGCTGTCTAGTTGTCCACATGAGGACAATGAGTGTGGACACAGGAGAGACAGAGGACAGATGTGGATGGAATTGGGTAGAAGGGACCAGAGCTGCCTCTGTGACCAGACACAAGTTCGGGAGCTGTCTTCCTATGGATTTGAATCCATGGACATGGGTAAAATCTCCCAGAGGAGAGTAAAGTGAGAAGAAAAGGTGAACTAGAATCTAGTTTCCACATGTATGCATTAATATACGATATTTGTTTTTCTCTTTCTGACTTACTTCACTCTGTTTGGCAGTCTCTAGGTCCATCCATGTCTCCTCAAATGGCAAAATTTCATTCCATTGTAATACATACCACATCTTTATCCATTCCTCTGCTGATGGGCATTTAGGATGCATCCATGTCCTGGCTGTGGCAAATAGTGCTGCAGTGAATTACATTGGCGTGCATGTATGTTTTTGAACTATGGTTTTCTCCAGGTATATCCCCAGGACTGGGATTGCTGGATCATATGGTAGTTTTATTTTTAGTTTTTTAAAGACCCTCCACACTGTAGCAACAGTGTGGGTGAAGGGTTCCCTTTCTTCCACACTCTCCCCAGCATTTGTTGTCAATTTTTTGATGATGGCCATTCTGACCAGTGTGAAGTGAAACCTCACTGTGGCAAACCAAAGGGTTTGCAATTATCCAATAATAAATGATGGATGTTGAGAATCTTTTTTTGTGTTTGTTGGCCATCTGTGTGTCTTCTTTAGAGAAACACCTATTTAGGTCTTCTGCCTATTTTTTGATGGGGTTGTTTTTCTGATATTGAGCTGAGTGAGCTGTTTGTATATTTTGGACATTAATTTCTTGTCAGTTGCTTCATTTGCAAATATTTTCTCCCATTCTGCATGTTGTCTTTTCATCTTCAAGACCTGTGTGTGTGCTATCACTTCAGTTATGTCCGACTCTTTGCGACCACATGGTCTGTAGCCCACCAGTCTCCTCTGTCCTTGGGATTCTCCAGGCAAGAATACCGGAGTGGGTTGCCCTGCTCTTTCAAGGGATCTTCCTGATGCAGGGATTTAACCTGAGTCTCTTGTGTCTCCTGCATTGGAGGCAGGTTCTTTACCACTAGTGCCACCCGGGAAGCCCTGAGAAATTTTAAACCTAAAGATTGGGCAGAAGGAGAAGCTCCATCAGAGGAGCCTGAGGGAATAAGTGGCCAGAGAAGCATAAAGCCAACCAGAGCCTGTGGAGTCACAGAAGGAAATATAGTGTCCCCCAGGAGGGAATAGTCAGTGGTGCGAAGGCCCCAAAGGGACAAGGAAGGGGAAATGAGCAACATGGAGCCTCAGGGCTGGTCACGGTGGCCGTGCTGGTGGTGGAAGCTCCTCCTCACCCTGCCCTGTGCCTCCCTTCCTTTCTATCAGCTGTTTCTGAGTTTTATCCTTTACAGTAAACTTGTAAACCCAGCACTGATCTAGATACTTCTACTCAAAGCAGAAGCTCAGCATCATCTAGAAATAGGTCTACTACAGATGGCTTTAAGTCCACAACTCTGCTGCCCTCCTGCAATGTTACTCAGAGGTGGGAGGAGGGGATGTGGAAGAAGACATTTTTCCCACAAAGGGTGGTCGAGTTCATCATCTGGGTAACTCATGTCTCAGAGCCAAATAGCTAAAGGGGTCATTTTTTAATCAGATGAAAACAATGATGATGATCCTTTTGTGAACATGAGTTCTTTATGAGGAAACAGATTATATATTTAGACATTTTCAAGATTCAGGAAAAACCAAAACCCTGCAAACTAAGAGTTTACAGTTAAAGATTTTTGAAGTATGGCTGTCGAGTGAAGAATTTGGTAGAAGCTTACTTAAAGAAATTTTGTGTAAGAATTTATATTTTTGAGGATTATTTCATGAACGTGATCCCATTACTTGAGAAATTTCTCAGAAAAATGTAGTAGCAGTTGTTCTCCTTACTTTTTACACTGGTTAACAGTACTTGGGAATGTGAAAATTCAGAATGCTAATTTCCTGATGTATACAAATGGATATCTCACTGGGAACTTTGCATAAACATCATTCTTGAGTAAGGACTAAAGCAAGTCCAAATACTAGACAATTCTGCTTCGGGATCAGAAACAATGTCAGCATTTTACATGGGTACATTTAACCAAAATTCAGGGGAAACATTGATAAAAATCAACTTCTTTATAATTTTAATAATTTCTAGAGATTCTGAACTTCCTGAAGGTAAACTAATCTATGTAAAACTATGCCTAAGCTCACAGCATTCTCTTTCTAATGCTTGTGACAGTATCAGTGACTGGGACTTGGAATAATTAGACATACCTTATACTTGAGGGGCTTCCTTTGTGGTTCAGCTGGTAAAGAATCCATCTGCAATGTGGGAGACTTGGGTTCGATTCCTGGAGAATTCCATGAACTTTATAGTCCATGGGGTCACAAACAGTCGGACATGACTGACTTTCACTTTCACTATACTTGAAATGAGCTTCCCAGGTGGCGTTAGTGGTAAAGAACCTGCCTGCCAATGAAGGAGACATAAGAGAGGTGGGTTCGATCCCTGGGCCAGGAAGATCTCCTGGAGAAGGAAATAGCAACCCAACCCACTCCAGTATTCTTCCTTGGAAAATTCCAAGGACGGAGGAGCCTGGTGGGTTACAGTCCATGGGATCGCACAGAGTCAGAGACAATTGAAACGACTTACCACAGCACACACACACAGCACATACTCTGAATAGATACAAGTTGGTATGAAAATGTATGAGTCCAAAAAAAATTAATGATAACCATTAGATGGAGCACATATGACTGACTTCAGCAAAAGCCATTTCAATAAAGCGGTGAGGGTGACGCCAAATAGGAGTGAAATTCAGAGTGACTTGGAAGAATGGGCGGATGGCCATTTTACAAATCCCTTTTCATCTCAGATTCATCCTGGATTAGCTCTGGCTCACAATACACTCAGGGTCTCCCTAATTCTTACCTCAGTTCCACAAAAAAATGTTACAAGATCGGAACCAGAAACCCAGGCTCTAGCCCAGTCCCAAGACTCAGATTATGAAGTAAAAGCACGAAGTCTAAGTATATATGAATTGCATTAATAATTTCTAAAACCTTACCATATTAAGTTATCTTATAAATGTTACATGTAGGCTTGGGGTGTGATAATTTTCTAACAAGCTAGAAATTGGTCCCAGGGTCAGAACAGTAGATGTTATTTGATGCCGAGAGTGCTAGGCAGGGAGGTACGACTAGGGGTAGGGGATGGTGATATAAAGGACCTGCCAAAAAACAGGAAGTTATCAAGTGACAGGAAGTGATCATGCAGTCAAGGGATGGGAGAGCTGATGCTATTTGATCAGATGAAGGCACCAAGGTGAGCTGACTGTCAAATCCAGAAGTATGAAGACTCACACAAATGCTAGGTCTTCCAAGTGGGAGAATTTACCAGGGCTTCAGAGTCTGGGCTATTAATCACACTCACAGATTCAGTATTTCCCACACCCACCCTATAAGGTATCATGCATCTCCCTGTCCTCAGGAGGACCTGGGTCACACAGCCAGGGAGGGGCAGACCAGGGCTCAGCCCCCACCAAACTGACCCAGGTCCCACTACACTGACTGCAGTACAGAAGCCCAGCCCACCTCACTCTCCTGGCAGGGTGAGCTATTGTCTACACGCAGAAACTTCACCTCTCTGGGCCTTGTTTTCTAGGCTTTTAATCATGTGACCGTCCTCAGAGGGGGCCGAAGCAATCCTCAGGGGGTCACTGCATCTCACCCTGCTCCACTCCTGCCTCTGACCTACCATCTGGCAGAAAAGTTTTCAGCTCAGCTGTCCCACCAAAGATTCTCTCAGGTCCTTATAATCAGGAGCAGAGCCCCTGAAGCACCTCCACAGGCAAACCAGGGCTACCATGGCTGAAGACGGACATTCGTCCTGAACACCCGCTGCCTCCCCCATGTGGGACGGCTGACAGCAGCCTTTTGTCCTCTGGGTGCTGACCCTTCCTACCCAGTGCTGCGTGTGTGATGGAGAAGGACCAGAAAGGGGAGCGGGCATCCGCCACACAGGGCTTTGTAACATCTCTGACCTGAGTGACTTTTGTCCTTGTTCACTGATCCAGACATGCAGGATGCTTGCTGGCCTCTGACGTGCGACCAGCTCCCCTGAGTCAGCGCAGACGCACATAGCAGGAAGCCAGCACTAGCTACGTATGCATGTGCATTTCTTCATCTGTGTGTGTGTGTGTTTGAGTCTCCATGTGCAGGCTTTATAGATTTTCCAACCCTGATTGCTTATCCCTCCTCTCTGACCCTTTTAGGGACGTGTCAGTGCTTGAGAGGGTGGTTAAGATCATTTCCCCAAGAGTCAGGCACATGAAGCGTGATGTTTGGGGACCAGTTCAGTTTGTTTGTATCTGTATTTCAACTGAAGCGCTTCCGTTCCCACATGGCCCGGGGCTGAGGCTCTGGAGCCACTGTGGGGCCCGCGGGAGCTATTTTCCCAGTTGCTAGGCAATATCAATCCTGCTTCACGCCTGGTGAGCTCATGCCTGTGGCTGATCGGGGATTAACTTCACAGTAACCAGAAAGAGCAGGGAAAGAGGTGTGTGTTCAAACAGCAAGCACGAGCAGTGACAAGAGTGATGAAGGAGGATTTGATGACACACCTAGAACCACGAGGAGCAGGGAAAACAATAGGTGTCATTTTAAGTCTCTATGCCAGGTGTGAAGCAAGGTACCTTGACACCGGTGAGCTCACTGAAACAGGGATGACACAAACCAGAGAAGCAGCTACGTGAGAGCAGATGCCTGTCTTCTTGGTCACTGCAGTGCTTGCTTTCAGACTGCCTGGCTATGGTATAAACTGAGAGATTATTACTCATGGTATAAGCCAAGAGATTATTGCTCATGGTATAAATAGAGAGATTATTGCTCATGGCATAAACCTAGAGATTATTGCTTGAACCCTAGTTATCATCTTGGGCTTCCCAGGTGGCTCAGTGGTAAAGAGTCCACCTGCAATGCAGGAGATAAGGGTTTGATCCCTGGGTCAGGAAGATCCCCTGGAGGAGGAAATGGCAACCCACTCCAGTATTCTTGCCTGGAAAATCCCATGGACAGAGGAGTCTGGTGGGCTACAGTCCATGGGGTTGCAAACAGTCGGACACAACTGAGCGACTAAACAGACACACACAGAGTTATCATCTAATCCAACTCTCTCATCTACTATACAAGCCCATAATCTGGAGAAATTCTCCCAGATAAACACTCCATCTCTCAGACTTTTCTGACTCACATTTTGAAAGGTCTGATCCTCTGTCCCTCACTGCAGAGGGCCCAGATGACCACTGGTGACCAAGAAGCAGGGGGAATCATGTCTAGAGATTCATCATGTCTAGAGAATCTAAAGATTCATCAGGCCCCCATTCCCAAGCCTACCAGTCTGCTAGCCCATGCCCTGGTTCCCTAGGGCAGATTTCGCAGGACCCTGGCCATTCTCCCTGCCTCCATTTTCCTGCTCTTTCTCTCCCAGGCCATTCTGATAACACAACAACAGTGCTTCCTCTTCCTGGCATGTGGCTGCTTCCCAGGAGCCAGCCTGGTCTCTCCCACCCACCACCCAGCAGACTTCCTGCTGACTCACCCCCACCACACCTAAATTATCTAGCCTCGCCTCCCACCAAGCCAGGAGCCTGCCCACTGCTCCTACCACAACTGGCCTCTTATCACCCTCCACATGTAGCTTAACCAGATCCTATGGGGGTTTTCCAGTTGTACTGAGAAGCCATTGACAGACAGCACAGTATAGGCTGTACAGAATAATGATTGCCATCAGTGTTACCATTTGGATATGTTACCATTTGAATATGTTCATAAGAAACCCTAAATAAGAGGTGATTTCTAGACCTGGGGAGCCTCTGTTGATGCTACAATTGGCATGTTGTGGGAGTGATTGTAAGAACGGTTTTATCCAACTTTTATTCAGAGCTTCCAATATATCAAGTGTCAAACAATAACTGTTTTACCTGCATTATCTCATGCTGGGAGATAATCAGAGCCAAAGGTCACTCCAGAAAGGAAATAGGTTTGGTATCTAATTCTCAAGTGAGCAGGGGACCTTAGGGAAAGAAACCCATGTGCAGAGAACCCAGTGCAGTTTAAGGTACTGTGAGTCAACATCTAAGAGCTTACACATTAGAAGGGTCTGGTCAGTTTACATTTGCCTTGAGTTTGGGTTCTCTCTGTAATAGGAACATAATACTGGCTTCTAAAAGCCCAACAATGAAGTCCTTCTGAACAGAACTCTGCATAACTGAGACTACACAGATGAGCAACAAACTCGCCCACCAGAAATGCCAGGCGTGCTTCCAAGAGTCAGGGTGAGGAAACCTGCCCACACCATGGCTCACACCCTGAGCCAAGCCCTCCAGGGCCGGTGGGAATTTCTGGCCACCAGTGGAGAGTGTTGACAAGTTAATTACGGAGCCTACATGGTCTGCGGTGACCGCGGGGTGGCCACAAGAATTGCGTGGTGCCAGATGCTGCCCGAGTGCTGAGTGATGGTGCAATGCATCAGACACTAGGACGGTGCTAGTGTGCTGCCATGGCAACTGACAACTGAGATTAAACAGTAGTTTCCCTTGAAATCAGCTGGCATCCTATAGATCAAACGATTGATGGATGGAGTAAATTTTTCACTTTTCCATGAGGTTTTGGTTCTTGGATGATCTAGGTGTTGAGATTCTAATGGAGCAAGGATGAACAGCCTGGGAAGGGAGCCATGGCAGCCTGTGACACCTGAACCCCCCAACACTGCTCTGTGCATTTTCTGCCATCTCTCTGTACAGTGAGCCAACCGTCCCTTCATCTGAACTCCCCCTGCCTCACCAGCGTTTCTGAGTAATGCAGTCGGCCAGATTTTCACTGTGTATCCTCCCTTCAGCCTTGAGAACACTGTGCATTCTATTCATCTGGTCTGATCCCCATATAAACCCCACCACTCAGCCCACAAACCAGCTCTCATCTGATTATAGACTGTATCCCTAAGTCCAATCAGCCGAGGAGCCAAATATATGCAAAGAGCTACAGAGTGGACACAGGAGGAGTTCATGCAATCCATTCCCCAGCTACAAAGTTACTCGTAGTGAATTCACTAGCAATGTGGGTCTCTCGTGTCATTTGCAGTGACTGGAGCTAGTATTTACATACTTCAGGTTTCCTTTGCACTGCTGACTTGTCTCTGTGGTATGCATCATAATCTTTCAATAGCTTCTTCCTGCCAAGACTATGAAGTGCAAACTCCTTAGTTCAGCAGTCAAGGGCCTCCAGATTACTCCCAGGCCCCTGCTCTCCAGTCCAGCCAATCACATCTCCACATTTCTGCCCTGACACCTTTGCTCATCACATTTTCCCCCAGGGTCACACAGCCCTTGTGTCACGACCACCAAGTCACGGTCAACTGCCAAGTCCTGGGTCAAGTTCCATGGGAACTGAAGAAGGTTTCATGGATCATTTGGATACTAGTGACCTATCTCCACCTCCTCTACCTTCTCTAGAATATTTCTTCCTTACCACTGTTCAGATTAAGTGGTACACAGCTACCCCACCACCAAATTCATATGCTGAAGTACTGCACAACTCAGAATGTGAACTTATTTGGGTATCTTTTGTTGTTTGTTTGTTTGGCCTCACTGTGGGGTATGTGGGATCTTAGTTCCCCAACCAGGGCTAGAACCTGCGCCTTCTGCAGGTGTTTGAGCCCCCTTGGTGTCTCAAACACTGGGTCACCAGGGAAGTTTCCATGACCTTATTTGAAAAGATGGTTGTTGAAAATGTGATTGGTTAAGATGAGGACATATTTGGAGTAGAGTGGACCCCTATACCGATATGATCAGCGTTCTTGTGAAATGCTACACACAGACATGCACACAGGAAGAACACCATCTGAAAGTGAAGGTGGAAATTTGGGTAAGGTGTCTACACGCCACTGAACATCAAGGATTTCTAGAAAAGCACAAAAGGCTGGGAGAAAAGCACAGAGTATGTCTTCCTCACCACCTTTAAAAGGAGCCTACACTGCCGACACCTTGACCTTGAACTTCTAGCGTCCAGAACTGTGAGAGGGTACATATCTGTTGTTTTAACTGCCCAGTCTGTGCACCTTATTACAGCAGCCCCAGCAAACAGTACAATCACTTATTCCATTACATTCAGATCCAACAACCATTAGAGACCAAACACGTGCCTAAGGCCAACCTAAACGCTTTACATGTTATTCCTCATTTAAGGCTTAGTAGATGTATGAGGTGATGGCAGTATTCCCACTGTAAATAAGGAAAATGTGGCTCAGGTAGTTAGCTAAAACCATAGGACCAGTAAAAGACTTGAAACCAAGCAGGCCCATATTAGGATAACCATCTCATGCTGCCTCTCTCACATGCTGCCCCATGGGACAAGGCTTCTCTCTCTGGTTAGGCTCATGTTTCTTAGAGCCAGAGGTAATGTCTGAAAATTCAAAGTTTCTGTCTTTATCCATGTAACTGCCTGTAATTGCATCACACAGACCTAAACAATTCAGTTGTCACCAAATGAGGAGGTAAAGTTTGATAATAGACTTTCTGGTAGACAAGAAGTTAACTTGAAGAGAAGAGAGGTAACTCTTGAGGAAACTTCAAAGGAATAGGCAATTTCCTTCCCAGGGGGTTGAAACAGAGACACCAAAAGAGCAGAACAACAAAACAGACCATGTAGGAGCTGTGAGGTAACAGCAAAAGGTCCAACACTTGTGTAATTGGCGTTCTGAAAGTAAAAGAGAGAGAACAGGACAGAAGAAATGTTGGAAGAACTGGTGGTTAAGAATTTCCCAAAATTAATGGAAGAAACAAACCACAGATTCAAGAAGCTCAAAAAATCACAAACAGGATTAAAATATATGCATACGCACACTCACAGACATCATATTTAACCTGCTTTCAACCAAAGATAAACAGAAAAATTTGAAGTCAGCAAGAGCAAAAAGATACATGACATGTAAAGAAATAAAGACAAGGATTATCCCAGACTTCTAATAAGAAGTTATATAGACTACAAGACCATAGGGAGACACCTTTAAACACTAAAAGGAAAAATGTCAGTCCAGATGTCTATACTCAGTGAAAATATCTTTCAAAAGAGAATTTTTGAAAATATTCTTTTAGGGACTTCCCTGGTGGTCCAGTGGCTAAGATTCCATGCTTCCATTACAGGGAGCACAGTTTCAATTCCTGGTCAGAGAACTAAGATCCCATATGCTGGGATAAACAAATAAATAAAATAGATAACCAATAAGGACCTATCATTGGTCCTTATAATAAACCACGATAAAACAAAAGTTTTTTTAATATATGCTTTCAGACACACACACACACAAGAAACCCAAAAGAGTGAATTATCACCAGTCCTACACTAAAAGAAATGTGATAGGAATGTCTTCAGATAGAAAGAATATGACACCAAATGGAAATTTGGATCTACACAAACAAATAAAGAATGTTGGAAATAGTAAAAATGAGGATAAATATAAGAATTCTTTCTTATCTTTAATCTTTTTAAGATCTAAGAAGTTGGACTCTCTGAGTTTAAAATCTACCTCTAGCATTACTTGTATTAGTGAGCAATTTATATAAATGTTCTGTATTTTTGTTCTTTTATCTGTAAAGTCAGGATAAAAATACTACATTAATATCTTGTTGAAATAATTAACTAAAACAATACATGTAATAGACTAAAGATACAGTAACTTTTCTATTTATTCAACTCCCCAATCATTAATCATACAAGGCTCGTATTCTGGGCCAAAGGCAAGCAGAATGAATTAACCCCAACTTTCTTCAAACTCTCCAGAGCATTCTTTATTGGTTTCAATTAAAACCCCCACTGTTCTTCTTCATCCACTATGAAAAGTTGCCCTTCCCCACTTTCCCTCATCTGAAGATAAGAGAACACCTACAGTTAAATTTCTTGCCATGCCAGAGTCCTTTTCTCTGGGGAATGGATGCCTTTAGAATCTCTAAATTGTTATTATCCACTTTATTCATTGAATCACCTATAATGTGTCAGGCCCTGGGCAAGGAACAACAGACAGAGCAAGAAATAAGACACACCAAGTTCCTGCCCTCATGAAACATAAGATCTAGAGGAAAAAGTGGAAATTAAACACTCAAATGCACAAATATATCCCTAAATGGTGGGGGGAGGAGGGGGGAAGCAAGACTCTTCCCAGCAAAAGAACTTATTCCATTTTTAGGGCTGCTTCATACTTGAGAAAAAGCCAAGATTCTTTTGTCTGGAAGTCAGCTGGCACCAAAACTCCAGGGAGAGGGGAAAGTCCCTCAGGGACAGTGGGAAAAAGTATCTTCCCCTAAACTAAGAAGATTCTTTGAGAACACACAGAGAAAATGGAATAAAATGTAAGGACTGCATTAGAACATGAGGCTTCTGTTGGGTGTTTGCCTTCATGTGTGATTCCTTGCCAGCAATGTCAATTGCCAGAATGTCAATTCTTTACATGAGTGCGCAATTTCAGGGACTTAAAAACACAGGCGGAGCAATAAAGAGCAAGAGAAATCTTCTTCTAAGGGAAACTGAGTCCCAGAGAGGAGAACTAGTCCACCCAAGTTTGCACAGCTACCTAGTGGGAGAACTGAAGTTGGAAGAAGCAGTCAAGTCTCCTGACCAACATCCAGTGCCGTGCCTCAAGGGACCACCACAATGCCTCTTCTGGGAATTGAGAATACTCACAGCCTTGGACTTATTTCAGACACCAAAAGCCATTGGCAACTTTCCTTTACTCACAATTCCAAAACATGCAAATTTTTTATTTTTAGATTCTTCAGTAAATGCAAGCTTTTTAGTATCAACATATTCAAAATGCATTCTCTACTACTGTAAATCATTTTAAAAAGAGGGATTAAAGATCAGGAGAGGAAAAGGGAGGTAAAATAACTTCCACTTGGATATGGTCATGTGAACAAAACCACTAGCCTATATTCTCTTCTAAAATGCCATTAAAATGGAGGTAAAATTAGGAAATGATAGGGAGACACAGAGAATGAGAGTAAAGACAGCAACAGACAGACATCAACAAACATTGGAGGATAGGAAGTGAATGGATGAATGAGAACAACACTACCAGAGGGGCAAAACTTAAAAAGTGAGTGACCACAGAGGACTCACCCTCCCAACAGGAAGCCACGTCAGACCACCGGACCTCAGAAAGCCTCGGAAGTTGGTGGACAAGGCAACTCGAAGGCTGAGGAGGAAAGCAAGCTTATATCAGGGGTCAGGCCCTTCCCTGGCCCCTTTCCAACCCTGCAGACCCTGATGGCTGTGTCTCCCCAACACCAGCAGCAAGGATTGCAGCTCAGAGGGTCTGGACTTGGGGACTCCCCACCTGGCAAAGGGCAAGGCAAGTAAGCGCCATAGAAACAGAGGGATGAGGTGAAGGTCTGCAGACTGAACCAGGAGGCCCCCCACTCATGTGCCCCACACACACCAGGGCCCTGCAAGCCAGGCCTGTGCTTTTCTAGTCAAGAGACTGCAGGAGTCTTTGAATCAAAGAAAAGACCAACAATTGACAATGCTGACAACTGTGGGTCACTCCTCCAACAAAAAAATGTTACAGTGAAACTGCCCTGTCATCAAGCTGAGGCCCCACTCAAGCACTTCCAAAGGGTTTTTTAGTGTCTCACTATTAAGTAAGCATGGACAATTGGGGTCACTAAACATTTTATTAAAATCTTCAACATGATAGGAATTAAACAGAAAAATCATACTCACACAGAGAGACAGATAGACAGACAATGGAAAGAGCAGGCAACAGTTTTGTTTTGTTTTTTTAAATAAAACAAGCTATTAACATCCTCAGATAGGGCCTTCCCTGGTGGTCTAGTGCTTAAGAGTCTGTGCTTCCAATGCAGGGGGCAGGTTCAATCCCTGGCAAAGGAACCAAGACCCCAAGTGTTGAGATCAGCCAAAAAAACCCCAAAACCATCCTCAGATGAGAAGAGAACACATTTAAGAACAGGATGCTTTTGGAAGAAAGTCACATTCAGAGAAGTAGAAAGAGCTCCTGGGGATTCAAAGTGATAGCAAAAATTTAAAACACAAGAAAAAGAAAAAAAATTTGGATGGAGAGGAAATTAAAGCTCAGAAAATGTCCCAGAACCAGTTTCAAAAATGGAAGCTAGAAGAGGAAAACGAGAAATGAGAGGACAAATATAAACAGTCTTGTATCCAGTTTCCAATCAAAGGGGACAAATAAAATCTAAGGGAGGAAGTAATTAAAGAACTAATGATTTATTAATTATTAATGACTTTTTCATAATCAAAGAAATAATGATTCATAGAAAATTTTGTAAAGAAAAATGACTCCAGAAAAAAATGTGTTACAGAAAGGAATGTAATTATTACAGTTTGTGACACAATTATTAACAGTAGTTCAGTTCAGTTCAGTCATTCAATCGTGTCTGACTCTTTGCAAACCCGTGGACTGCAGCACGCCAGGCTTCCCTGTCCATCACCAGTTCCTGGAGTTTACTCAAATTCATGTCCATTGAATTGGTTATGCCATCCAACCATCTTATCCTCTGTCATCCCCTTCTCCTCCTACCTTCAATCTTGCCCAGCATCAGGGTCTTTTCCAATGAGTCAGTTCTTTGCATCAGGTGGCCAAAGTATTGGACTTTCAGCTTCAGCATCAGTTCCTTCCAATAAACATTCAGGACTGATTTCCTTTAGTTTTGACTGGTTTGATCTTCTTGCAGTCAAAAGGATTCTCAAGAGTCTTCTCCAACACCACAGTTCAAAAGCATCAATTCTTTGGTGTTCAGCTTTCTTTATAGTCCAACTCTCACATCCGTACATGACTACAGGAAAAACCATAGCCTTGACCAGATGGACCTTTGTTGGCAAAGTAATGTCTCTGCTTTTTAATATGCTGTTTAAGTTGGTCATAGCTTTTCTTCCAAGGAGCAAGCATCTTTTAATTTCATGGCTGCAGTCACTATGTCCAGTGATTTTGGAGCCCAAAAAAGTAAAATGTCTGTCATTGTTTCCATTGTTTCCCCATCTATTTGCCATGAGATGATGGGAGCGAATGCCATGATCTTAGTTTTCTGAACGTTGAGCTTTAAGCCAACTTTTTGACTCTCCTCTTTCATTTTCATCAAGAGGCTCTTTAGTTCTTCTTCCCTTTCTGTCATAGGGTGGTGTCATCTGCATATCTGAGGTTATTGATATGTCTCCCGGCAACCTTGATTCCAGCTAGTGCTTCATCCAGCCTGGCATTTCGCATGATATACTCTGCATATAAGTTAAATAAGCAGGGTGACAATATACAGCCTTGACGTACTCCTTCCCTGATTTAGAACCAGGCTGTTGTTCTATGTCTGTTTCTAACTGTTGCTTCTTGACCTGCATACAGATTTCTCAGAAGGCAGGTCAGGTGGTCTGGTATTCCCATCCCTTTAAGAATTTTCCATAGTTTGTTGTCATCTATACAGTCAAAGGCTTTGGCATAGTCAATAAAGCAGAAGTAGATGTTTTTCTGGAACTCTCTTGCTATTTTGATGATTTGGCAATTTGATCTCTGATTCCTCTGCCTTTCTAAATCCAGCTTGAACATCTGCAAGTTCACGGTTCGCGTATTTTTGAAGCCTGGCTTGGAGAATTTTGAGTATTACTTTGCTAGTGTGTGAAATGAATGCAAGTGTGCAGTAGTTTGAGCATTCTTTGGTGTTGCCTTTCTTTGGGATTGGAATGAAAACTGACCTTTTCCAGTCCTGTAGCCACTGCTGAAGTTTTCCAAATTTGCTGGCATATTGAGTGCAGCACTTTCACAGCATCATCTTTAAGGATTTGAAATAGCTCAATTGGAATTCCATCACCTCAACTAGCCTTGTTTGTAGTGATGCTTCCTAAGGCCCACTTGACTTCGCATTCCAGGATGTCTGACTCCAGGTGAGCGATCACACCATTGTGGTTATCTGTGTCATGAAGATCTTTTTTGTATAGTTCTTCTGTGTATTCTTGCCACCTCTTCTTAATATCTTCTGCTTCTTTTAGGTCCATACCATTGCTGTCCTTTATCGAACCCATCTTTGCATGAAATATTCCCTTGGTATCTCTAATTTTCTTGAAGAGATCTCTAGTCTTTTCCATTCTATTGTTTTCCTCTATTTCTTTGCATTGATCACTTAGGTAGGCTTTCTTATATCTCCTTGCTATTCTTTGGAACTCTGTATTCATATCTTCCCTTTTCTTCTTTTCCTTTAATAGTATTTATATAACAATAACCCTATATGAGTGTAACTGGTTTAACCAAAATTGTGAAATAATTATGGAAGGCAGGGAGGAAAACTATGTGTGTACTGCAAGGGCAGATTGTGAGGAAATGAAAATTCTCACCTCCTATTGTAGGAGGCCAAAACATGATGTCTTAAATGAAGCAACAACAGCAGTAAATAATAAGCAAATTATTTGGAAACATGACGGTAAATTCCTAACGAAAAAGCCAAGAGTTTCAAATGACATGATTTATATATAAAAGAGGGAAGGTGGGGTATGGAACTCTTTTTATTCCACTGGGGTATAGTTGTTTTACAATGTTACGTTAGTTTCTGCTGTACAAGGAAGTGAATTAGTGTAAACTCTGGAAGTTGGTGATGGACAGGGAGGCCTGGCATGCCTTTGCATGGGGTTGCAAAGAGTCGGACACGACTCAGTGACTGAGCTGAACTGAACTGATACATATATCCAGACTTCCCTGGGGGCTCAGAAGTAAAGAACCTGCCTGCAGTGCAAGAACTCCAGCAGATGCAGGTTCAATCACTTGGTCTAGAAGATCTCTTGGAGGAGGCCATGGCAACCCACTCCAGTATTCTTGCCTGGAGAATCCCCAAGGACAGAGGGGCCTGGTGGGCCACAGTCCAGGGGGTTGCAAAGAGTTGGACAGGACTGAGCAACTTAGCACACATGCAAACATATATCCTCTCCCCCCTAGACCTCCCTCCCCGCTTCATCCCACCCCGTAGGTCATCACAGAGCCCGGAGCTGAGCTCCCTGTGCTATAGAGCAGCTTCCCACTGGCTATCTGGTTTGCACATGGTGGTGCATATATGTCAATCCTAGTCTCCCAGTTCATCCCACCCCCCCCCTTCTGCCTTGTGTTCACATGTCTGTTCCCTATCTCTGCGTCTCTATTCCTGCTCTGCAAATAGGTTCATCTGTACTGTTTTTCTAGATTCCACATATACATGCTAATATACGATATTTGTTTTTCTCTTTCTGACTTATTTCCTCTGTATGACAGCCTCTAGGTCCTTCCACAACTCTGCAGATGGCCCAGCTTTATTCCTTGTAATGGCTGAGTAATGTTGCATTGTATGTATGGACCACATCTTTATCCATTCCTCTGTCAGTGGACATTTAGGTTGCTTCCATGTCCTGGCTATTGTAAACAGTGCTGCAGTGAACCTTGGGGTGCATAAGTCTTTGTGAATTATGGTTTTCTCAGGGTATATGCCAAAGTATATGAGCATGGTAGTGAGATTGGGCTTGGAATTTAAAACCCCGTCACACTATTCGACTCTATGCCAGTATCATCTAGGATACGTTTTTAAATAGTGCCAGAGCAGAATGGAAACAATGTATAGTGAGAGTAGATTTCATACACTGAAGCCTTGGGGATAAGGAAGTGGAGGGGACTTTAGAATTCCTTAGCCAGTGACACCGGGAGTGAAAATGGAGCAGAGGTGGGTGGGACAGGCAGGCGACAGGGTGGGCTTCACCCCAAGCAGGCACTGAGCAGAGTGAAGACAACAAAAGTCCCAGACCCTTAGGAGGAAGTGTCAGAAAACTTGCCCAGAAGTGATATGCATCTCAATACAGGTGACTTGATGCTCTCTCCCCTGAAACACACCAGCTTCCTTGCGTCCCTGGGACCTGGATGGACAAAGCAGGCATCTTCAGGATAAATCAAATTGCATGGAAAGTCTGCCCTTACTTCAGTGAATGGGACATATTTGTCAGGAGCTTTCATAGGTTTAATTGGACCGGTCTCCAATCGACTCTTCCCTTAATATTTAAAGTTGCTCCACGGTAAATTCACTCATAAAGGGGTTTTCCCAGAACGTATTGTTCACACCTTCCTGCAGTGCTCTTGTTCCTACTGCCTGGAATTCCTTCTTTGCCTCCGCCTTCATCTAGGCAACTAGGCCTCGGGGTTAGGACTTCTCAGATATCGTTCTCCTCCAGGAAGTCTTCCTGGACCTCTTCTGGGTGCTCTGCTCCCTCTCTAAGGTACACTAGATGGTTTTCTGCTGCGTTCCCAGAGTGCCTTGTGTATCAGTTCAGTCACTCAGTCGTGTCCGACTCTTTGTGACCCCATGAATCACAGCACACCAGGCCTCTCTGTCCATCACAAACTCCTGGAGTTTACTCAAACTCATGTCCATCAAGCCAGTGATGCGATCTAGACATCTCATCCTCTGTCATCCTCTTCTCCTCCTTCCCCCAATCCCTCCCAGCATCAGGCTCTTTTCCAAGGAGTCAACTCTTCACATGAGGTGGCCAAATTATTGGAGTTTCAGCTTCAGCATCAGTCCTTCCAATGAACACCCAGGACTGATCTTCAGGATGGACAGGTTGGATCTCCTTGCAGTCCGAGAGACTCTCAAGAGTCTTCTCCAACTCCATAGTTCAAAAGCATCAATTTTTCAGTGCTCAGCTTTCTTCATAGTCCAACTCTCACATCCATACATGACCACTGGAAAAACCATAGCCTTGACCAGACGGACCTTTGTTGACAAAGTAATGTCTCTGCTTTGTAATATGCTGTCTAGGTTGGTCATCACTTTCCTTCCAAGGAGTAAGCATCTTTTAATTTCATGGCTGCAGTCACCATCTCCAGTGATTTTGGAGCCCAAAAAAATAAAGTCTGACACTGTTTCCACTGTCTCCCCATCTATTTCGCAAGAGGTGATGGGACCAGATGCCATGATCTTAGTTTTCTGAATGTTAAGCTTTAAGCCAACTTTTCACTCTCCTCTTTCACTTTCATCAAGAGGCTTTTTAGTTCCTCTTCACTTTCTGCCATAAGGGTGGTGTCATCTGCATATCTGAGGTTATTGATATTTCTCCCGGCAATCTTGATTCCAGCTTGTGCTTCTTCCCGCCCAGCGTTTCTCATGATGTACTCTGCATATAAGTTAAATAAGCAGGGTGACAATATACAGCCTTGACGTACTCCTTTTCCTATTTGGAACCAGTCTGTTAGTCCATGTCCAGTTCTAACTGTTGCTTCCTCACCTGCATACAGGTTTCTCAAGAGGCAGGTCAGGTGGTCTGGTATGCCCATCTCCTTCAGAATTTTCCACAGTTTATTGTGATCCACACAGTCAAAGGCTTTGGCATAATCAATAAAGCAGAAATAGATGTTTTTCTGGAACTCTCTTGCTTTTCGATGATCCAGCAGATGTTGGCAATTTGATCTCTGGTCCCTCTGCCTTTTCTAAAACCAGCTTGAACATCTGGAAGTTCTCGGTTCACGTATTGCTGAAGCCTGGCTTGGAGAATTTTGGGCATTACTTTACTAGCGTGTGAGATGAGTGCAATTGTGCGGCAGTTTGAGCATTCTTTGGGATTGCCTTTCTTAGGGATTGGAATGAAAACTGACCTTTTCCAGTCCTGTAGCCACTGCTGAAGTTTTCCAAATTTGCTGGCATATTGAGTGCAGCACTTTCACAGCATCATCTTTAAGGATCTTAAATAGCTCAACTGGAATTCCATCACCTCCACTAGCTTTGTTCGTAGTGATGCTTCCTAAGGCCCACTTGACTTCGCATTCCAGGATGTCTGACTCTAGGTGAGCGATCACACCATCGTGGTTATCTGTGTCATGAAGATCTTTTTTGTATAGTTCTTCTGTGTATTCTTGCCACCTCTTCTTAATATCTTCTGCTTCTTTTAGGTCCATACCATTTCTGTCCTTTGTCAAATGCATCTTTGCATGAAATGTTCCCTTGGTATCTCTAATTGTCTTGAAGAGATCTCTGGTCTTTCCCATTCTCTATTTCTTTGCATTGATCACTGAGGAAGACTTTCTTATCTCTCCTTACTATTCTTTGGAACTCTGCATTCAAATAGGAACATCTTTCCTTTTCTCCTTTGCTTTTAGCTTCTCTTCATTTCACAGCTATTTGTAAGGCCTCCTCAGACAACCATTTTGCCTTTTTGCATTTCTTTTCCATGGGGATGATCTTGATCCCTGTCTCCTGTACAATGTCATGAACCTCCGTCCATAGTTCATCAGGCTCTCTGTCTATCAGATCTAGTCCCTTAAATCTATTTCTCACTTCCACTGTATAGTCATAAGGGATTTGATTTAGGTCATACCTAATGGTCTAGTGGTTATCCCTACTTTCTTCAGTTTAAGTCTGAATTTGGCAATAAGGAGTTCATGATCTGAGCCACAGTCAGCTCCCGATCTTGTTTTTGCTGACTGTATAGATCTTCTCCATCTTTGGCTGCAAAGAATATCATCAATCTGATTTTGGTGTTGACCACCTGGTGATGTCCATGTGTAGAGTCTTCTCTTGTGTTGTTGGAAGAGGGTGTTTGCTATGACCAGTGTGTTCTCTTGGCAAAACTTTATTAGCCTTTGCCCTGCTTCATTCCGCACTCCAAGGCCAAATTTGCCTGTTACTCCAAGTGTTTCTTGACTTCCTACTTTTGCATTCCAGTCCCCTATAATGAAAAGGACATCTTTTTAGGGTGTTAGTTCTAAAAGGTCTTGTAGGTCTTCACAGAACCATTCAACTTCAGCTTCTTCAACGTTACTGGTTGGGGCATAGGCTTGGATTACCGTGATTTTGAATGGTTTGCCTTGGAAATGAACAGAGATCATTCTGCCGTTTTTGAGATAGCATCCAAGTACTGCATTTCGGACTCTTTTGTTGACTATGATGGCTACTCCATTTCTTCTAAGGGATTCCTGCCCACAGTAGTAGATATAATGGTCATCTGAGTTAAATTTACCCATTCCAGTCCATTTTAGTTCGTTGATTCCTAGAATGTCGATATTCACCCTTGCCATCTCCTGTTTGACCACTTCCAATTTGCCTTGATTCATGGACCTAATATTCCAGGTTCCTATGCAATATTGCTCTTTACAGCATCGGACCTTGCTTCTATCACCAGTCCCATCCACAACTGGGTATTGTTTTTGCTTTGGCTCCATCCCTTCATTCTTTCTGGAGTTATTTCTCCACTGATCTCCAGTAGCATATTGGGCACCTACCGACCTGGGGAGTTCCTCTTTCAGTATCCTATCATTTTGCCTTCTCATACTGTTCATGGGGTTATCAAGGCAAGAATACTGAAGTTGTTTGCCATTCCCGTCTCCAGTGGACCACACCTTGTATATAGTCCTGCCTTTATACTTAGCCCACAGGAGTAGAATCACCCACCAGCCATCTGCCTCCTCCACTGCACCATTTCCCAACGCAAGTGTGCATTTCTGAGCTTAGGAGCCTCATCTGATGAGCTCTGGATCCCTACCAGCACCAGCACCAAACAAACTAGCCCAGAAGGCAGCAGCCACAGCTGGTGTCTGGTTAAGATCCCAACATGAAACTTGCCCCCTGAACACAGAGCAAATCAGAAAAGGGGTTTCTCGTGGAGGCCAAGGGCTTGGCAAGCAGAAGCCTGGCTATGCTGACCCGCCCCTTGGTGCCCCTGTGTAGGTATGGGCCACAGGACTTTATATAACATGACACTGGCTGCATGACCTTGGGGCCAGACTCTCAAGCTTCTCATTGGTGAACCGACAACAGTAAGCCCCATCTGGTAGGGTTGTTTGGGAGATTATGCCGAGTACTGCACAAAATATGCTTGCCCGGGTGCCTGGCACAGAGGGAGAGCCCATAACTGGGAGAAGTTACTGTGATTACCATTGATAACAAGATATCAGGGAGGCGCTTGGAGACTTTTCAGCCACAAAATGACATTTGTGCCATTGACAAACATTGCTGGGCACTTAGCAGGGTGGAGGAATTGAATGAGAACAAAAGTGGAGGCAGAGGAAAGAACTGGGAGGCTCTTACCAAGGTCTTAGCGACAGTCCGAAGCCCCAAGTCAGAGCAGAGCAGAAATGAGGCCGGAGCCACAGAAGCATGCTTTCTGCACAGCCTTTGGCCTGTGTCTCCTGCTCTGCAAACCTGCCTCCCCACAGAGAGTCCCCCAGAAACTGTCAAGAACCTGTGCAGAAAAGCTCACTCCAGGACGGGCGCCAAAGCAATTCAGCGTGTAACAATGCATCGAAATTGCAGGGCTGGGGGGAGGAGAGAAAGAATGCCGCAACCTTCCTTAGGGGACCCAGAAGGTCCTAACAGGCGTCTGCAATCCCCCGGAAACGCCTGCCATCCAATGTCCAAATGAGAAGCTTCAATGAGAATAAAAGCCCATGTTGTGCACATGTGGTCACAGAAAGACGTGTATGTTTCTGAGGTGGGTGCCAGACTCAGAGACCTGGGGCCAGCTGAGGAATGTCTTCCAGACCCGGAGAACCAGAGCTCCCAGCCGCTGGAACACAGGAGGGGAGAGGGGTGTGGAGCCGCAGAGGAGGGCCTGGGCTTCATGGCCTCTCTCTAGATCCTGGGCTCAGGAGTTCATTCCAGATTGGAAACACATGCGCAGCAAGGCGAGGCAGGAACCAGAAATCAACAACACATAAAAATATTTCCTTCCAAGACACTTTTCCCTCCTCGATCTTGCCCCTCCTCCCCAGACTTCACTTCCCTTCTTTATTGGCCACGGGGCTTTCTGGGGAGGTACAGGCTCTCGGGCCCCATAAATAATAATATGAGGAGAGGCTTTACATACAATTCGTGTCTCCATTCCTGAGTCATTCAGAATGCACCTGAAGCTGTAACAGCCAAGGGAGAGATTTCCAATGGCACATGAAGCCTGCTCTAAGAAATGTGTAAAATGCTTCTCCTTGTTACTCCAGTGTTTTGTTTGGCTTTTTCCCATTAGTGTCGAATGATGGTGGCGCCACCTCCACACCTGTAAGTCAGAAGTTGGAGGGAAATTCACCTCCAAAAGCAGGTTCTGAGCAAAAGTGTCTTGTGAGCAAGGACCTTCTATACAGGACCCTCAGGTGGTGCCCAGGCAGACATGAGCGTCCTTACTCCCCAAAAGGTTGCATGGTGATGGTCTGCTGCTATGTACATACAAGGACTTTTCTAGGGAGAAAGCCCACAGGCTGTTGTCAAATCTACAGGAACCCAAAATGCTTGGAAATGACTGACTTAGCTGTTACCTAGCCCGGTGATCCCAATCTCATCTGAAGTTTGAATCCTTTCCTTAAAGTTTCATTAATTCAACAACCCAATGTATGCTTGGACTCCTCCAATGATGAAAACATGAGCCAATAGCCTAATAATTGAGAACAGGGCTTTGGAGTGCCAGCTCCAAAGCCTGTGTTCAGAGTTTGATGTGTCCCTTTCTAGCTGTGTGACTTTGGGTCAGTAATTCAGCCTGGTTCACTTTCATTTTTGTCATCTATTTTTATGTGTATTGATCATAACACATCTTAGGTATTTCTGAGATTAAATGAAATCATGTATGCAAAATCTGTAGGCAGCATGGGAACATAGTTTGTGATAAGAACTGTCACTGCTCTTACTATCCTCATCTTTTTTTAAAATGTGGCTTTGTTTTGTATTAGTTGCAAGTACTTTTTAATTGAAGTACAGTTGATTTACAATGTGTTCATTTCTGCTGTGCAGCAAAGCAATTCAGTTATAAATATATATACACGCTTAGTCCCTCAGTCATGTTCAACTCCTTGTGACCCCATGGACTGTAACCCACCAGGCTCCTCTGGCCATGGGATCCCTCCAGGAAAGAATACTGGAGTGGCTTGATGTACATTCTTTTTTATATGCTTCCTCATTATGGTTGATCACAGGATACTGAATATACTTCTCTGTGCTATACCATAGGACCTTATAGTTTATCCATATATATAATATAATTATATAATTATAGCATATAGCATATTATAATTACAATGATATATATAGTTATAATATATTATTATATATATAATAGAAAGAAAGAAAGAGAAGTTGCTCAGTCGTGTCCGACTCTTTGCGGCCCCATGGACTGTAGCCTACCAGGCCCCTCCATCCATGGGATTTTTCAGGCAAGAGTACTGGAGTTGAAATGGGTTGCCATTTCCTTCTCCAGGGGATCTTCCTGACCCAGGGATTGAACCCAGGTATCCCACAATGTAGGCAGACACTTTAACATCTGAGCCACCAGGGAATCCTATAAATAATAATATATATAATTGCATCTGATGATCCCAAACTATCACCCTCATCTTTGTCATCATTGCTGTTAATATAGAGACAATTCACTACCATTTGGAAAGAAATGGTAATCCTGTTTTCCTTTCTTAATAAAATTCTTCTTCTTATGTTGAACTGAAATCTGCTTCCCTGCAGCTTCTGGTCATTGGCATTCCTTGACACTTGGTCAAGCAGGGCAAGAATTGGAAAGTGAATGCAGGGTGTCCTATTGTTCAAAGTAGCAACCCAGGAAAACGTGCCTTCTATAACAAGGCATCTTAGTAAGAATCATTCAATAAGAAAGGAAATTAAAGTGAGAGAGTTTTAGACTCAAGATAAAGTGGGTCTTTTTTGTTTCATGAAGACATGTTGACAATAAAGGATATGCAGAGTACATCATGAGAAATGCCAGGCTGGATGAAGCACAAGCTCGAATCAAGATTGCCGGGAGACATATCAATAACTTCAGATGTGCAGATGATACCACTCTAATAGCAGAAAGCGAAGAAGAATTAAAGAGTCTCTTAATGAGGGTGAAAGAGGAGAGTGAAAAAGCTGGCTTAAAACTCAACATTCAAAGAAAACTAAGATCATGGCATCTAGTTCCATCACTTCATGGTAAATAAAAGGGGGGAAAGTGGAAGCAGTGACAGATTTTCTTTTCTTGGGCTTCAAAATCGCTGTGGAGAGTGACTGAGGCATGAAATTAAAAGAGACTTGCTCCTTGGAAGGAAAGCTATGATAAATCTAAACAGTGTATTAAAAAGCAGAGACCTGTTCAGAGAGAACAGCACTGAAACAAGTATACTATCAAGGGTGAAACAGATCACCAGCCCAGGTTGGATGCATGAGACGGGTGCTCAGGGCTGGTGCACTGGGAAGACCCAGAGGGATGGGATGGAGAGGGGGGCGGGAGGGGGGATCAGGATGGGGAACACATGTAAATCCATGGCTGATTCATGTCAATGTATGGCAAAAACCACTACAATATTGTAAAGTAATTAGCGTCAAATGAATAAAAATAAATGGAAAAAAAAATAAAAAGCAGAGACCACTTTTCCAACAAAGGTCTGTATAGTCAGAGCTATGGTTTTTCCAGTAGTCATGTATGAATGTGAGAGAAGGACCATAAAGAAGGCTGAACATTGAGGAATTGATGCTTTCAAATTGTGATGCTAGAGAAGACTCTTGAGAGTCCTTGGATTGTAAAGAGTTCGAACCAGTCAACCCTAAAGGAAATCAACCCTGAATATTCATTAGAAGAACTGATGCAGAAGCAGAAGCTCCAATATTTTGCCCACCTGATGTGAAGAACCAACTCACTGGAAAAGGCCCTGATGCTGGGAAAGATTGAAGGCAGGAGGAGAAGGAGGCAAAAGAGGATAAGATGGTTACTGACTCAATGGACATGAATCTGAGCAAATTCTGGGAGATAGTGAAGGACAAGGAAGCCTGGCATGCTGCAGTCCATGGGATCACAAAGAGTCAGATTTGACTTAGCAACTGAACAACAAAAACAAATAGCTCTAAGTGAATAGTTTTAAAACTTAAATATCACTGAGCAAATCCAGTGTCTGGTTATACTTTCCTTTCACTCAAAAGATTCTGCAAGCTCTTCCTATGACTACTCAATGACCACCAGCACTGGCATTAACAGTGTTTCTTACAAATTCTTCTAACCCCTTATCTCCCACTGTTATGATAAACGAAGCCACTCAAGCGAAGTCAGCGTGTTACTCACTGCAGCTGACAGTCCCCAAGAGTAGTGCAAATTGCTGATCCTGACATGCTGATACTCCTGCTCTCTCGTCTCCAGACAGATAATGGCTGTCCTGTTCTCCTCTGAGTTTTCAGCACTTCTCACAGTTTCTGGCTTCTGTTAGGAACTCAAAAGATATTTGCTAAGTGAATGAAAACTGAGTGAATGAATGAATAGACTTATCAGCAGTAGTAGCTTGTGCAAAGTAAATTGTGTTCCTTTTTTAGCCCATTATGTCATATCAATTAGAGTTATAGAAATTTTTGTTTTTGTAACTTTCATATTTAAAGTGCAGTTGAGGACAGATTTTATATTTTCTCACTCCTGAAATAATTTCTTTTATCAGATAAACCCACATATCTTTAAATAATTCCTTATATTGTATGCTTTTATATTCTTGCCACCATCCTCCTTCTTCCCTTCCAAACACTGAAGACTGATTACTCATAGGTCCTAGTGATGCCAGGGTCCTTAGCTGGGAACCTTGCCCACTATACAGTGTTTGTCCACTGCTCTCCTCCTTGGCTCTACAAGAGGTCCTGAGTTGAAGGCTTCATTATGACCTCTTAGAAGCTGGAGGTTGAAAGGAGAAGATAATATTGAAGAGACAAGTTAAACCACTCAGCTCAGTTCTTCCTGCATTTCAAGGACCTTCAAGGTTAGGTACATGGGCTGGATAGTAGCAGAAGTGAATCTTGTGTTTGTCACCAAATTGTGTGACTCAGAAGGAAGACCGTGTCCTCTAATCTTGGTGATTATCTAAGACAGTAAAGTCCATTGCCTCATCAGCTGTCACCCTCATTCGGGCCAGGTAGTTGGCAAAGCCCTAGAAACCAACCAGTTAAAAACATGTTCCTAGGGACTTCCCTGCTGTCCAGTGGTTAAGACTTCACCTTCCAATGCAAGGGTGTGGGTTCAATCCCTGCTCGGGGAGCTAAGATCCCACATTGCTCTTGGCCAAAAACAAAACAAAAAAAAAAACCATGAAAAAACAGAAGCAATATTGTAACAAATTTAATGAAGATTTTTTAAAAATCCTTAAAATAAATCCTCCTATTAGTACCAATATTGTGTTGGGGAACAGATTGGGACCAAAATGCCTCTGCATTCAACAGGCTAATAAGGAAAAAATACTGAGTCAATCTGAAAGCCATCTAGTGACACAAATAGACAACTGGCAGAAGAAATTTGCACCAACAGAAATATATTTAAAAGTGCGGCCTCGATGGCAAACAAAGACGTTAAAATTAAAACTTCAGTGAGACGCCATTTATTTAAATAATTAAAATCTGTCAAGACTGAAAAGAAACGAGTCCCAGAGCTGGTGAGCATGCAGAATCAGCATCTGAACACCACTGGTGGAAGTAAAGCAGGTCAGGAGAGCCTGTGCGGGGTGCAGTTTGGCAGTTGGTTGCAGAAACTTTAATAAGCACACCCTGGGATGCAGCACTCCCGCTTGTAGAAATAATACCTTTAGGAAATTATCATAGACATACACAGAGATATATGAACAAAAATATTCTTTGCAGCATAATTCATAATAAAAAGTAGCAAACTGAAATATTAACATTAGGAAGCTTATTAAACTGCAATTTATCCATTTGATTGAATACTATGCCTAAAATACTTCCATGTCATAAATGAATTTTAACCACGAAAATGTTTGCAGTTTATTAAGAAGTGCAAAAATGAAAGAAAAAATGTTCACAGCAGACTGCTTGATAATACACAGCCCATCCAAGCTGGTTAGCTTGTAGCTTCTTTTAAATCTTAACTCATTCCTCTTGATCTCCTGAGTAGTCAGTGTCAGTTATGCCCTCAAGGCTCTATATGCCTCTCCTTCATCTTCTTCAACTGTATAAAGAGTTGGACGTTGTGTGTGTGACTCTTTGATTAATGATGTCTGACTCTCCAACTAGACTGTAGCTGAATGTGGGTAGGGTTAGGTTTAGCTTCAGGTTTAAACCAGGTTTATCACTGGTTTAGGCATAAAGAGATCAATCTCCTGCCTCTGTGGAGCATGAACTGGCTAGAAGAGGTCTGGAAACAACAGGATCTGCCATCTGGACAGAAGAAATGAGCTATGACTGCAAGGATGAACTGGAAAGACTTGTTCAAGAACTACTGAGGGGGGAAAAAACAGTGAGAATTGATAACTGAGTAGGAGGGAGAGAGAGTCAAAGATAACATCAGATTTCTGTCTTGAGTGAATGATGGTTGTGTCACCAAATGAGACAGGAAACTCGAGGTATAGTTCAGAGGAGGAAGAAGAGATGTGTTTTGAACACATTGAATTGGAAGCTTAGAAGAGAAGCCTGGGCTGGAAATTTAGACTTGAGAGTCATCCACGCAGAAGTGATGATGAAAAGCTTGTGGGTGGATAAAATCACCCAGGGAGAGCATTAACCTGAGAAGAAAAGCTGATCAAGCACAAGGACCCTGCTACAGGGTCGGCAGAAGAAAAAGGAGCTCTGGAAAAGAAAGAGAAGGTGTGTTCAGACTCATGGAGCAAAAGCCAAGGGAAGGGGGATTTTGAAAAGGAAAGAGTGTGGGGTGAGCAGATGCATCAGAGATCCAGTAAATTAGTACTGAGAGAGGCCTGAGAAGAGCTGTAAATTAGAAGGTGAGTAGTTACGAGCAATTTCCGTCAAATGTACATGGGAGCCAGGCGGCAACCAAGCCAGTGCATGAATGGTGCAGAATGAGCCCATGAACATAAAGGACTTCCCCCAGGCTAGTGAAAAGAGTTGCTGGGAAGACAGAGTGAAGAAGGGGTAGAGATTTGAAGTCAAGATCTGGGGCACTGAGAATAAAGGAGAGAGAAAAGACAGAGAACAAAGTCTCAAAGGATTAAGGAGAGAAGAAGGTAAGGACACAGCCCAGGGGTTAGCCTGTACCGAAGAAGGCAAGCCTCATCTCCTTGCCCTACATGGATTCATTATGTGATCTAAGGTTAATTTGTATTGCAATTCCTTATACACATTGCAAATGCCAATATCTGCCAGGAATGATGCTAAGTGGGAAGGTGCAGGAGGGTGGCTGAGAGCTCCTTACAGATTCCTGTAAATTAGAAGTAAAGGGAACTTCCGTGGTGGTCCAGTGGTTAAGACTTCGAGTTCCAATGCAGGGGGTACAGGTTCCATCCCTGGTTGGGGAGCTAAGATCCCACGTGCTTCATGCCCTCAAAGGCAAAACATAAAATGGAAGCAATATTTTAACAAATTAAATAAAGACTTTTGAAATGGTCCACTTCAAAGAATTAAAAAAAAAAAAAGAAGTGAGAGACCAAGCACAGGGATGAGCTGGTACCAAAGATGGGTCATGTCTTTCCTGGGACATTCTAGAGCTATTGGAGACCATGCAAGAGAGCTGGGGCAGTAACCATTCCAAGAGTCACCTGGTACTGAAGAAAGACAATGAACAGCATGATAACTGGCGATTCCTGTTCAGACACTGAAGCTTTGTTTGCCTCATGTAGTCATTTCCCTTCATTATTTGCTGGCATTATACTTTTTTTGAGCCTCTTAATTTAATGGTGTGCTAAGACAAAAAGGTTGAAAAAGCACTGTTGTTGTCCTTCAAGGCTGAAAGAAGGGAAAGAAAGACAGATAGAGGCATAGGTGAGTTTCTAGAAAGTTGAGAACCTTTTCTAAATTCTGTTGGAGAGCTGAATAATTCTGCCCCTTGACAAATCTAACACTCCCATATAAATCTCCTACATCAAAAGGTCATGAAAGCCTTTGATAATGAGAATAAAGATAGGGATCTCCTAACCGTTCATTCAATAACACTCATTATCACTCCTCAATCCAAATATTGACTTAGCTGGCTGAAATACACATTTCATTTCTAATTCTTAGTATGCATATATTCTATACAAAACAGCTCATTTCTTAAAGTTTATTATTTCAACAGACATTTCTCAAGTACTTCCTGTTTTCCAGCATTTCACCTTAGTTGGGGGTTAATGGTGGCTAGGGGGTAAAGAATCCACCTGTCAGCGCAGGAGGCACAGGAGATGCAGATTTGATCCCTGGGTCAGGGAGATCCTCTGCAGTAGGAAATGGCAACCCACTGTAGCATTCTTTTGCTTGAAGAATTCCATGGACAGAGGAGCCTGGCGGCCTCCATCCATAAGGTTGCAAAGAGTTGGACACAACTGAGCAACTCAGCACCCACAATGTAAGAAATAGAGAAATGAAAGATGTTTCTTCATTCTTAAATAAAACTTCTATGATGTTAATTTGCCAGTGATATCATTTGTACAATGATCCTTGTCACAAAAGTATTGATTCTTAAAAAAAAAAAATATTTACCTCTATTTCATTAAATTGTCAGTTCTTTATTAAAAATGCTAAGATGTAGGCTCAACTCCTACACTGTATTCTAAAGCCTAGTTTTTCCCAGCTTTGGGACCACTCCCTTTCCCCCACTTCCTTTCCCCACCACAAATTACCTGCCTTCTTTATTATTTAGGGATAATATCTAAACCAATGTACTTTTTATTTCCATTAAATTATGGTGCTCTTAAGCTGCCCTCTTATAGAATCAATCACGTCTACAGGAACAAAAAGCTGTTACTCAGTGATGAATATAAAAGATGACTCTCTTGGGTTCTCAGCTGGACAGCAGACTTTGCTGAATGAGAAAGGAAACTCAGTTCTGAAAGCTCCCTGGAAGCATCAGGAGCTACCTGTGGTCAACTCAGATCATGGAGGTTTGGGGTTTTTTTTTTTTTCTATTTCCTGTTTAAAGATATGCTTATAATGGGTACAGAGTGAAGTAAGCCAGAAAGATAAAGACCAATACAGTATACTAACACATATATATGGAGTTTAGAAAGATGGTAACGATAACCCTATATGCAAAACAGAAAAAGAGACACAGATGTACAGAACAGACTTTTGGACTCTGTGGGAGAAGGCAAGGGTGGGATGTTTTGAGAGAACAGCATCGAAGCATGTGTATTATCTAGGGTGAAACAGATCACCAGCCCAGGTTGGATGCATAGACAAGTGCTTGGGCCTGGTGCACTGGGAAGACCCAGAGGGATCGGGTAGAGAGGGAGGTGGGAGGGGGGATCGGGATGGGGAATACATGTAAATCCATGGCTAATTCATGTCAATGTATGACAAAAACCACTACAATAAAAAATAAAATAAAAAATAAAAAAGATGCTTATTTGCCACGTTCACAACAAAAGTAAGGGGTGAAGGGAGGGACTGGGACTGCCTTACATTAGACATTAGACTGCTGTACATTAGACAAGGTAGTTAACAAAAAATCACCAAAGTATGGGCTTCTAGATCATAGAGGTTTACACAGTCTCCGAGTGGAGAGCCAGAGGCGTCTAGACAGTCTACTGCTTAGGAACGTGGTGACTACTCACTTCCTGGCTCAGGGTGGAGCCATCAAGTAGGCAGTGCAGGCTCCCACTGGGACATGTCCCACTAGGACATGAGTGCCTCACTTCACTGCCCACCCCAAGACATGACAGGACGCAGCAGGGCTGAAATACAGTACCATGTGCTTGTTTAGGGTAGGATGAGGTGTCCTCTACCCCTTCCTCAGCCCAGGACTCTCCACTCCTTTGCCTGATGCTACAGTAGACCCTCAGAATTTCTAGTGCACTCACTCCAGTAGGGAATGTGAAACTGGGCTGCCCGCAAGGGTTCTCTTACCGCAGCCCTTCTCTGCCTCGTGTCCTGAGTTATTTCTCTTTGGTCACGGTTTTTTCAACACATCCCACTCCCTTTGACTATAGTCCTCTGGTTGTCAGGATCCCTCTTCGTGTAGAAATAATCTGATTTTTTAGGTAGACCTAAATGAGGGGACCAGCACCATGACAATTGTGTACAATCTCCCCTGCTCTGGATACAAATTCTGATTTTAAGATTGCCTAAGAAGCCACCCTGCTTGACTCATTATTTCACAGTATGGTCTTAAGAGCAGTCAACCACATCGCAAGCCTTTAAGTTCAAACCAGTTCTCTACCACCTTGTCCTTATATAATTGTTTTCAACCTCAAGTGAGGACTTGACATTTTACACAGTTGAATTTCATCTTATTGGTTCTGGCCCATAACGTCAGTCTTTTGAGATTATTCTGAAATGCTGCCCAGTTCTGGTCATCTCTTAGTCAACATTTTTATCAGCCAATTATATGAAGACATAAAAGATATACATATCAAGTTTGTGGGTAACACAGGAAGTCCTGTATCCCTAGAGACCTCCCTTTGGAATGGCTCAAAAGCATTAATCAACACATAAAAGAACAAGAGATTGCCTTCCTTACAAAAATACAATGCAAACCTTGCCAAAGTTTTAAGAGAAAAGCTCCAGAAATGTGTCTGGCTGAAGATACAGGCTTCCCTGACTCTATTTCAGAGCTCACAGGGGTCAGGTCAGACAGGCCTGCTTAGGGGTCCCAGCTGTGGGAGAGTTACTCTGTTTCTATAAGGATCAGTTTTCTTATTTGAAAATGGAAGTCATGAATGCAAGCACCAACAACATAACCACAACTACCTAGTCACCATTGCCCATCCAAGACCCTCTCAAATCCCCACACTCAAAACATACTGCAACTCACCCCATCTGAAGAGACCCTTCCCACACACAGGGAGACGTCTTTAACCACTACAAGTCTAGGTCCAACCGGGCATCCCCCATACAGAAATCAAAATTCACCCTTAAGGATCAGCCTACTCACCAGTTCAAGGGAGCGCCTTTCTAACGTACTCCTTGGCTGATATTCAACCGTACTACGGTGTCCAACCATCATAAACTCATTTGCTGATAGTTTTAAATGTTCAGTAAATACTTATTTTCTTTTTCAACTTTTTTTAAAGGACTCCTCTCTTACCAGGAACAAGAGCAGGCAAGAGCAGTGGTGGTGAGAGGGTTCAAATTGCAGTTCTGTCAGTTACTGGTGATGGGGTTGCTTATCCTGTGTTTAAATTTCTTCATTTGGAAAGATTAGTTGGGACTTCCCTGGTGGTCCAGTGGTTAAGATTTTGTCTTCCAATGCAGGGGTGCAGGTTCAATCCCTGGTCAGGGAGCTAAAATCCCACATGCCTGGTGGTCAAAAAACCAAAACATAAAACAGAAGCAATATTTTAACAGATTCAGTAAAGACTTTATATGGTCCATATCAAGAAAATATTTTTTTAAAGTGTGGTTAATAATAATATCCACCTTATAGTCTTGTCTTGAGGTTTACAGGTAAACATACATATATAAAGGTCTTAACATGGAGACTGACATATCTATTTTTGATATTATCTCTACTTAGCCTCTTTTCTTAAAATGTAAACCTTCCCCCCTTCTTTATTTTGTGTTGCCACTTTCTAGCCAGCCCCAGGAGCAAGCACCAAGAAAACTTCAGTTTTCTGATTTAATTCCATCTCAACTGATTACTTCCTTGTGATTTTCTCACACCATTTAAAGTTTATGGTCACTAGCATATTTCTCCTATTTATATACGCCATTCATTATAAAATAAATCATCAATTTAAGTAGCTTTTCAGAGAGGAACATTTAAAAATCACTACCATAGTTAACATATGCATTTTGTCCACATCCTATTTCCAAAACCTAAACATATACATATGTTTTTTAAAAGACTGTAGTTTATAATAGTGTATTGTATATTCGAAAGTTGCTAAGAGAGCAGATCTCAAACATTCTCATCACAAGAAAAAAGTGAAACTGTGCAGTGACATGTTAACTAGACTTATGGGGTGATCATTACACAATATATACATATATTGAATCAGTATGTGGTACATCTGAAACTAATATAATGTTATGTGTCAATTATATCTCAATTTTTAAAAGTGAGTAATAATAGGTTGGATACATATGTATGACAAGGGAGGTGGGTAAGGGAACCCTCTCACATGTGGACCACAAAGCTCAGTCGGCCATCTTGCAAAGAACTGGGATTTAATTGGTTATAAAGAAGAACCAGGCAAAGGAATATACATAATTTAGTATGATCCATTGTTTCCGGAAAAAAAACAAACAAGTTAAAATGTATCCACTCATCATATAACATTGTGCTCAGTCTCTCAATCATGTCTGACTCTTTGTAACCCTATGGACTGTAGCCCACCAGGCTCTATCCATGGAATTTTCCAGGCAAGAATCCAGGAGCGGGTTACCAGTTCCTACTCCAGTGGATCTTTTTGACCGAGGGACTGAACCCATGTCTCTTGCGTCTCTGCACTGACAGGCAGATTGTTTACCATGTGCCACCTGGGAAGCTGTCTTTTAAGCAGTGGCAAATGGTTTTATTCTTTGAGATTTTTGGTTGTAAAATAAGCATAAGTCATTACCATTTTAATCACTTTTAAATGTACAATTCAGGGGATTACATATATTCCTGATATTGTGTAATCATCACCACTATTTATCATCATCCCAGACAGAAACTACTACTACTCCACTTTCTGTCTACATGAATTTGCCTATTCTACCTATTCTAAATACTGTATACATGGAATCATACAATACTTGTCTTCTGTGTCTAGCTTACTTCACTTAAAATCTTTTCAGGGCTCAACCGTGTCATAGCATGTATCAAAACTTCATTCCATTTTAAGCCTGAATATTCCACTACATGTATGTATGACACATTCTTTGATAATAAACATTTTATTGTTGCCACCTCTTATCATTGTGGTAAAGTTTTATTGAAAATGGGTGTACAAGTATCTGGGTCCCCATTTTCAATAATTTGGGGCACCCAGAAGTGAAATCGCTGAATCAAATGGTAGATCTAACTTAACTTTTGAGAAATCATGAAATAGTTATCCACAACGGCTGCAACATTTTACATTTCCACCAACAATGCACAAGAGTTCCAATTTTCCCACATCCTCAACACTTAGCATTTCTTCCTTTTTGTCTTTTTAAAATAGTCATCCTGGGACTTCCCTAGCAGCTCAGTGGTTAAGACTCTACACTTCCATTGCAGGGGGCACAGGTTCGATCCCTGATCAGGTAACTAAGACCCTGCATGCCACCATATGCAATCCAAAAAAAATTAAAATAGTCAACCTAAGGAATACAAAGTGGAATCTAATGTGGTTTTGTTTTGCATCTTCTTAATGGCTAATGGAGCTGAGCATCTTTTCATCTGCTTAATGACCTTCTATATGTCTTCTATGGAGAAATAACTATTCAAATTCTTTGTCCATTGTCCATATTTAAACTGGGCATTTTGCTGTCACTACTGAGTTGCAGGAATCTTTTATATATTCTATATATCATCTCTTACCAAATATACAATTTCCAAGTATTTTCTTCCATTACATGGGTTGTTTTTTAACTCTCTTGATAGTGTCCCTTTCTTTATCCCTCACTGAAATTTTCATTTAAGCTATGATACTTTCTGGCTCCAGAATTTCTGTTTGATTCCTTTATATAATTCTTTTTTGCATTCTTATTTTATTTTCATGTTGTTTTCCTGATTCCCTTTAATTTTCATTCATGTTTTAGTTCTTGAGCTTTTCGAGCATATTTGACAGCTAATCTCTTTATCATGGGTGTATTTTTTTCAATTGAGAAATAATCTATTCTATTTTTTAATTAATTTATTTTAATTTAAGGCTAATTACTTAACAATATTGTGATAGTTTTTGCCATACACTGACATGAATCAGCCACAGGTGTACATGTGTTCCCCATCCCGAACCCTCCTCCCACCTTCCTCCCCATCCCATCTCTCTGGGTTGTCCCAGTGCAATGGCTTTGAATGCCCTGTTTTAAGCATCAAACTTGGACTGGTTGTCTATTTTACATATGGTAATGTACATGTTTCAATACTATTCTCCCAAATCATCCCACCCTTGCCTTCTTTCATAGAATCCAAAAGTCTGTTATTTATATCTGTGTCTCTTTTGCTGTCTCACATATAGGGTCATTGTTACCATCTTTCTAAACTCCATATATGCGTTAATATACTGTATTAGTGTTTTTCTTTCTGACTTACTTCACTCTGTATAATAGGCTCCAATTTCATCCACCTCATTAGAACTGATTCAAATGTGTTCTTTGTAATAGCTGAGTAATACTACATTGTGTATATGTACCACAACTTTCTGATGCATTCATATGCTAATGGATATCTAGATTGCTTCCATGTCCTAGCTATTGTAAACAGTGCTGTGATGAACATTGGGGTACACGTGTCTCTCAATTCTGTTTTCCTCAGTGTGTATGCCCAGCAGTGGGATTACTGGGTCATATGGCAGTTCTAGTTTCAGTTTTTTAAGGAATCTCCACATTGTTCTCCATAGTGGCTGTACTAGCTTGCATTCCCACAAACAGTGTAAGAGGGTTCCCTTTTCTCCACACCCTCTCCAGCATTTATTGTTTGTAGACTTTTGGATAGCAGCCATTCTGACTGGCGTGAGATGGTACCTCATTGTGGTTTTGATTTGCATTTCTCTGATAATGAGTGATGTTAAGCATCTTTTCATGTGTTTGTTAGCCATCTGTATGTCTTCTTTGGAGAAATGTCTGTTCAGTTCTTTGGCCCATTTTTTGATTGGGTCATTTATTTTTCTGGAGAGCTGCAGGAGCTGCTTGTATACTTTTGAGATTAATTCTTTGTCAGTTGCTTCATTTGCTATTATTTTCTCCCATTCTGAGGCTGTCTTTTCACTTTGCTTATAGTTTCCTTCATTGTGCAAACACTTTTGAGTTTAATTAGGTCCCATTTGTTTATTTTTGCTTTTATTTCCATTACTCTGGTAGGTGGGTCATAGAGGATCTTGCTGTGATTATGTCAGAGAGTGTTTTGTGATATTTTCCTCTAGGAGTTTTATAGTTTCTGGTCTTACATTTAGATATTTAATCCATTTTGAGTTTATCTTTGTGTATGGTATTAGAAAGTGTTCTAGTTTCATTCTTTTACAAGTGGTTGACCAGTTTTCCCAGCACCACTTGTTAAAGAGATTGTCTTTTCTCCATTGTACATTTTTGCCTTCTTTGTCAAAGATAAGGTGTCCATAGGTGTATGGATTTATCTCTGGGCTTTCTATTTTGTTTCATTGATCTATATTTCTGCCTTTGTGCCAGTACCATACTGTCTTGATGACTGTAGCTTTGTAGTATAGTCTGAAGTCAGGCAGGTTGATTCTTCCAATTCCATTCTTCTTTCTCATGATTGCTTTGGGGATATTCAAGGTTTTTTGTATTTCCATACAAATTGTGAAAGTGTTTGTTCTAGTTCTGTGAAAAATACTGTTGGTAGCTTGATAGGGACTGCATTGAATCTATAGATTGCTTTGGGTCGTATCCTCATTTTCACTATATTGATTCTTCTGATCCGTGAACATGGTATATTTCTCCATCTATTTGTGTCATCTTTGAGTTTTTTCATCAATGTTTTTTAGTTTTCTATATGTAGGTCTTTTGTTTCTTTAGGTCAATTTATTCCTAGGTATTTTATTCTTTTGCTGCAATGGTGAATGGGATTTTTTCCCCTTAATTTCTCTGTTTTCTGTTAGTGTGTAGGAATGCAAGGGATTTCTGTGTATTAATTTTATATCCTGAAATTTTACTGTATTCATTGACTAGCTATAGTAATTTTCTGGAGGTGTCTTTAGGGTTTTCTATGTAGAGGATCATGTCATCTGCAAACAGTGAGAGTTTTACTTCTTCTTTTCCAATATGGATTCCTTTTATTTCTTTTTCTTCTCTGATTTCTGTGGTTAAAACTTCCAAAACTATGTTGAATAATAGTGGTAAGAGTGGGCACCCTTGTCTTGCTCCTGACTTTAGGGAAAATGCTTTCGATTTTTCACCATTGAAGATAATGTTGGCTGTGGGTCTTCAGTTCAATGTTAAGCCCCTTAAAAACAGTGACTGTGTTATTTTTCTCTACTTAATGGAATTCTTTGTCCTTGGATCATATAATGGAAAAATCACATGCTCTGTTGAAACCTGAGTTCAAATGTTATCTCCTATTCTATGATTCTGTACAGTTCCCTTGACCCCAACCTCCCTGCTTTCCAGTTTCCTCAATAAGTTGGTCAGGATAATAACTGTGAAAGAGTGGATATAGAAATAAATGCCTGCCACACAATAGGCACTCAGGAAACATTTATTGCATGCAATCTGTGGTAAGGGATAAATTCTTATCTAAATGATGCATACCTATTCATTTTCTTTTTCTTTAAAGATTTTTCTTTATATGGACAATTTTTAAAGACTTTATTGAATTTATTACAATACTGCTTCTATTTTATGTTTTTTTTTTTTTTGGCCTAGAGGCCTGGGCAATCTTACCTGCATTGTAAGATAAAGTCTTCACCCCTGGACCACCAGGGAAAGTCCCCTTTCCATTTTTCTAGTTAACTGTTTCCTGTGTGTCAAGATTTGAGATCTGCAGACCCAGGCTAATCCAAACTCATATATCTGTTTTCGAGTCCAGCTGGTATTGCTTTGGGGCTACCACTTGGATCCTCAAGTTGCCTCTGTCTGAACCTACTTCTACATTCCACCCTGTCTGCCTAGAGAGCCAGATTAGGGAAACCTCAGCCCCACGGACAATAGATAATTTACTTGAGGACACTCAGACTTTCTCCACATCCTAGGAATCCAGCTCCCAAGCAGAGTAGATTCAGCTTAGGGGAAGAAAGTGAAACCACCACACTAATCCTTCTTTGTGAGTCCTAATTCCCAGTTCTTTATGTGTATTTGTACACATGTACCTATGTGTATTTTGACATACCGCATGACTGATTTGGCCAACTCTGAAATTCACCAGACTTTACCACCCAGCCATGGCAGTCCTGGACAAGATGGGCCTCACCTGTGAAGCAGGGCCCATTCTCTCAAGTCTCTGCTGTAGAAAGACAGGGTAAAAGGAGTGCTTTTGCTGGTGTAGGAAGCTTGGGGAGAAAAGGGGTGTGTTATCCATCCATTCCAGCTCCCAACCCCCAGTTCACTATTTTTCTCAACAATCATTTCTCATTCAAGGATACCTTGATTTACAAATCTTCTGGGATATTTTAGTTATTTTGAACAAAAGCAGTCTGGACAAGGAGGGGGCCTTCCCAAGTGGAAGGATCAGAGGCTCCAGTCCAGAGAGGTGGAAGGCTGTGACCCAACCTTCCAAGAGAAGAAAGGACAGTGATGCTTGTTTGCCCTGAAGCAGCAGAAAGAAAACCACAGCCTGGCATATGTCGCCCCTGATCGTCCCCTCCCACCAGTGCCCTAGTAACCATTTCTGATAACAGAACATGGATGGAACATTCACTTGTGTGAAATCACTGCTCCTACTTGGGCTAAGATAAAAGGCACTTCTTTTCCGTGAGTTATTAGGTGATCCATGGATCATGGGTGGTAGCGTGTGATGGCTCGGGAGCTAAACCACAAGGGGCTGAACATCAGCTGCAAGTTCTTGGACGGATTCTTATCCTCCCAATGCGTCAGAGTCTTCATCTACAGTAAAGTGACTCATGATAGTCCAACCTCATAGGGTTGTTTTGAGGCTTAAATAAGTTATTATATCTAAAGTTCTTAGAGGTCTTCCCTTATGGTCCAGTGGTTAAGAATCCACCTGCCCACACAGGGTACAAGGGTTCGATCCTTGGTCCAGGAAGATTCTACATGCCTTGGGGCAACAAAGCCCATGTACCACAATTACTGAGACTGTGCTCTAGAGCCCGAGAGCTGCAACAAAAACCCAGGGCAGCCAAAAATTAAAGAAATGAATAAACAAAATTTAAAACAAACATAAGTAAAAATACTTAGAACAGTATCTCTGAGTGTTCTGTAATTGTTAGCTATTATTATTATCTAATTCTCAATTGTTTTCACTAAAGAGAGGATGAAGAGACGTGAACTATCCAGAAATTGGCTTGTCATCCAGAAATACACCCTCTTACATTTATATTGTTCCTTTACAACTCTAACCTTCTCTGGTTTGGGTTGAACTGGTACACTAGACTTCAATATGTCAAAGAGTATTCATAAGAATATCATGGAGAGGTGACAAGGGAAGAAGAGATGTGAGTTTAGCAACCCTCTGCTAACTGCACCCATGGGTCATCCTAACTCCTGTTTTCTTTTCTTTCTAAGCAGCTGTGTCTGCATCCACAACCAAAGTCACAGCTCACCCTGCCCCGTATGTGAGGGTGGGCAGGTGTAGAGCTTACAAGCCTCTAAAGCCAAGGGCTTCCCTCCACAGGGATGCAGACTTTGGGCCTGGGAATGAATGAGACGGATGCCAGGCGTGTACTTCGTGCTCTGGGGGCTGGTGCTGGAGTGCGGGCGGGAATTGCACTGTCGGCAGATTGGGAGGGGCCTGGGAGGACAACAGGGCCCAGCAGGAGAGAGCAAACCAGTCCCATGTGAAGGACAGGAAGCCAGCCGGGAGATCAGACCAGCACCAAGGCAAGCCTAGAGCAGCAGAGCTCATGGGCCATGGGGGAGATGCCCGCTGCAGGGCACAGGGTAGTGGCAGAGGGTCACCAGTCCCACAGCCTTTCAGGAGGGGTCTCTGCTGAGAAACTAAGGGTGGCAACTGGATTAATCCCCAGGCTGTCAGAGAAGTGAGGACCATGCTTGAGAATCTGAAGATGGGTTAAAGTAGTCCTCTAGTCCCTGAAAAGACTATCGGGCCACCTGGGGGAGCCTAAGCACTAGTCCTAGACAGGACACTGAGTCAGGGCCCTGCCAATCCAGCAGCCTGCCTTCTTTCTTTTTTCCTTTTTTTTTTTTTTTCAGCAGCCTGCCTTCTTTTGGGATACTGTGAGTACATACACATGTGTATTTGGAATATAGTAATAATTATAGCTACCATTTATTAAATGCCTACTTTGCCAAAAGTTGTGTGGTTTGTTTTGTTTTGTGTTTTTAAAGATTTTCTGGATGTGGACCATTTTTTTAAGTCTTTATTGAATTTGTTACAATATTCCTTCTGTTTTATGGGGTTTTTTTGTTTTGTTTTGCTGTTTTTTGCCACCAGGCATGTGGGATCTTAGCTCCCCAACCAGGGACTGAACCCACACCCCCTGCATTGGAAGGCGAAGTCTTAACCACTGGAGCACCAGGGAAATCCCAAGAGCTGTGTTAAGAGACTCACATGTACCACTTCATTTGATGCTGACAATAACCTCCCAAGAGAGACCCTGCTCTAACCTCCAAGCCATCCTGGGTGCAGATGCCAGGCCTGGGGCCGAGGGACTTGGCCTGCTGCAGTCCCCTTTACCAGAAACAGCATGTGCTGGTCCAGGAAAGGTGCTTAGTCAGTGTTTGCTGGATATTTATCTCTGCTTTCAAGAGAGAACACTGCAAACTAGAAAGGTTCAGTGACTTTCCACAGTGACAGAGGTTACAAAGAAAAGTCAGAATCCAAACCGAGTCCTGGCTGACTGTGTTTGCTTTTCCATCTTTCTCTTCTGGGTAGAGTGGAAAGCACGCTGGCTTGGCGGTGAAGACCCCAGCTTTCACTGCCAGTTCTGCCTCTAGGGGTGTGAGCTCCAGTCTCCTCCACCACAAATTAAAGGGCCAGAGCATCCGCCAGCACTTGGGTCCTGCAGCTGCCACAGATGGAGTGGGTGGATTGCCAGGGACAGGGTCTGAGTCACAATGGACACTCCCCAGGAGACCTGGCAAGGTCAGTTGATGGGTGTCCTGACCCAAATCTTGGAAAATGTGGGGCAAGGAGAAGCTGCCACAGAAAAGCAAAGGCTGACAGATGGTGGGGCGCCTCTCTTCCCATCAGGAGGGCATGTCCCATCCTCACCTCAGGGGAAGCGGCCACTGCTGCTCAGACCCAGGGCAGCGGGTGTCCTGCAGCTTCGGGGCTTCAGCACTCGCTGTTTTCAGAGCCTCATGTCCAATCTCATGAGTAATCACCTCCGGTGATTAGAGCTGGGTGATGTCTGAGGATGACAAGACTCTGAATTCTCAATATTAATTTCAGCCACATTCGCAAATTCCCCTTCATTACAGTTTCATTTGAAACACTCTTGCTCAGTGAGGATCCTCCCTTTCAAACACAGTGGCCCAGAAGAGTGAACTCTAGATGACCAGGCTGTCACTCTGAGTTATGTATCATGCTAAAGATGCCTAGTATTAGACTTTACAAGGTTTTACTGCCTCGGCTTTCGTACTATTAGTGAGAAAGACTTGTGTGTGTTTGTACAGGCTTCCTCCCAGCAGATCCTGTCCTTTTCTTCCCAGGAAGTCCACAGCAGCTCACAGGCAGTGTTTCCTCCCTCTCTTCTGTTCTGAGGCTGCCCTTGTTCAGTGAGGTGAAGAAACCTGGGTTACGTAAGAGAAGGAACCTGCACCCTTTTGAGGAGACAGGGGCTCCTTTCATAACTTGGTGAAATCTCCTCTTCCATCCTCCCATTCCTAATTCACATGTGCACATACAACATGCCACATGCAAGTTCTAGTGGTCTAGGACCACCTAAAACCCAGCCTCAGACGTCTCTTATTGTTATTGTTGTTGCCATTCAGTCGCTCAGTTGTGTCCAGCTCTTTGTGACCCCATAGACTGCAGCACGCCAGGCTTTCCTGTCCTTCACTAGCTCCCAAAGTTTGCTCAAACTCATCTCCATTGAACCGGTGATGCCATCCAACCATCTCATCCTCTGTCACCCCTTTCTCCTTCTGCCCTCAATCCTTCCCAGCATCAGGGTCTTTTTCAGAGTCAGCTCTATGCATCAGGTAGTTAAAATATTGGAGCTTCAGCATCAGTCCTCCCAATGAATATTCAGGGTTGATTTCCTTTAAGATTGACTGGTGTAATCTCCTTGCTATCCAAGGGAGTCTCAAGAGTCTTCTCCAGGACCACAGTTCGAAAGCATCAATTCTTCAACACTCAGCCTTCTTTACGGTCCCACTCTCACATGACTACTGGAAAAACCATAGCTTTGACTATACAGACCTTTGCTGGCAAAGTGATGTCTCTGGTTTTTAATATGCTGTCTAGGTTTGCCATAGCTTTTCTTCTAAGGAGCAAGCATCTGCTTGGTTAAAAACTGGGTCATTTTAACCCATGACTCAGAACAATGGGGCATTGTCATGCAAAAAAAGAAAAAAATTAACCTTGACCCTCATCTCACATCTTATATGAATATTCACTCAAATGGATCAGAGGCTTAAAAGTAAGTGCTAAAACTAGAAATGCTATTAATAGAAGAAAATATGAGAGAAAAACTTTGTAACCACAGGTAAAGCAGACTTCTTAGCTATGACACCAAAAGAGTGGAGCATAAAAGAAAAAAAAAGTGACCATCTGGACTTCACTGAAACTAAAAGTTTTTACTCTTTGGAAAATATTATTAAGAAAATAAAAAGACAAACCGCAAACTGGGAAAAAAAATATTTGCAGAACACTTAACTGTGTCCTCTTCTTAAGAAACTTGCCTGGGGACTTCCCTGGAGGTCCAGCAGTTAAGACTCCACACTCCCAGTGCAGGGGGCAGGGGTTCAATCCTCGGTTGGGGAACTAAGACCCCACATGCCATGTGGTACAGCCAAAAACGAAAAAGAAACTTGCCTGGAAGTCCTGCCCAGAAATGTTTGCTTGCCTTTCGTGTGAACTCTTGGCTAGAGGTGGCCTGGGGAAGACTGCCTTTCAGCTGGGCATAAGGTTCCTGGAATATCACGGGGTTTTGTGACCAAGGCAGAAGAAGGGAATGTACATGGGGTAGGCAACTTGGAGCATGCCTTGTCTGCAGTGCAAACTTTTGGGAAGCTCAGCAGGTGGTAGCAAAGTGCTCCCCATGATCTGGCCCTGTCCCTGGGGCAACACTGTCTTCAGCCTGGAGCTCCACAGGACAGGCCTTACAAACAGGGAGCCCCGGGGGAAGACATGTGTGCAGACTACTGGGGCCAGGGATGCACAGGGCAAGAGAGAGATTCCCCTGGGGGAGCCATCCATCCGAACATGCTTGGAGGCAGTGGTCCTCAACTTGGCCTTCACAATAAGGAGATTTAGGAACAGGGTGGGGAGGGGAGACAGATGACCCTAGACATGGGAGCAGGCAGTAGGATGCAGCCTTCAAGGACTAAGAAGGTGATGTGCCTGGCGTGGCAGTATGGGTGTGCTGAGAAGTGGAGTTGAAGTCAGTCTGAGCCAGGTCCAGGCAAATCCCAAAAGCCAGACAGAGATCTTGGGACTTAAGGACAGAGTGGGTGGACCCTCTTTCTAGAACCAAGGGGTGACTTGATGAAAGGAGAGCTCTTCAGATCTGCTCTTCCTTCTCCAGAGAGAGCCCTGGCCATCAACTTTCTTCCTTCTCACCCTGAAGGAAGATATACTCATTTACTTCAGGGGAAGAAAACCCCTCCTGCTGCACCAACCACAGGCATCAGCAAGCGACCCCCATAACTCACCCTCTTCCTGCAGAACCAAAGGACAACATCCCTCCCCAGACCCCAAACGTATTAGCCAGGGGTCAGAGTTGGCCTTCTCTTTTATTAATATTGGGATATAGTTGCTTTACAATGTTGTGTTAAGTCTCTGCTGTACAACAAAGTGAATCAGCTATATGTAAATTTATGTCCCCGCCCTGTTGGACCTCCCTCCCACCTCCCCCCTCCCACCCCCCAGGTCATCACAGAGCACCGAGCTGAGCTCCCTGTGCTATATGGCAGCTTCCTAATCTTCCAATTCAAGCCACCTTCCCCTCACCTTCCCATGTCAACACATCCATTCTCTACATCTGCATCTCTATTCCTGCCCTGCAAATAGCTTCATCTGTACCATTTTTCTAGACTCCACATACATGTGCTAAAACTGTCCTTCAAAAAGATACATGCACTCCAGTGTTCACTGCAGTAATCTTGACAAGAGCCAGGGCACAACGGCAGCCTAAATGTCCCATTGTCAGATGAATGCATAAAGATGTGGTACGTATACACAATGGAGTATTACTCAGCCATTAAAAGGCATGAAATTGGGTCATTTGTAGAGACGTGGATGGACCTAGAATCTGTCATATAGAGTGAAGGAAAGGGAGTTGGTGCTCTGGACACACCTCAAGTGGTGGGGCTGACAGACAAGTCCTGCCCTTCGTTCCCCCAACCCCAGCTCTGCCCTGAGTGCCTCCCACTGAGCCCCACCCACTGTGACCCCCATTTCTCTGCTGCTGTGTATTCTTCATCGCAGTTATTTTTTCCTGTCCCCACTTAGTACTTATTTAAGCCTGATTTCACCTGGGAAAAAGAGCTAGACGTAAACAAGAACCCACTGTGATATGCCATAACCAGATCCTTCAGGACAATAGGTGGTACGGGGAGAGAGGCATTAGAAACATGAGGAGCCATAAATCCCCCATGTAAGGAGGTGGTGGCCTGGAGGGCGTGGAAATAGAGACAAGAGACCGTCTCAGGCAGAGAGCAGGAAGCTTACAGTCCAGGGTGGAGACCACGATCCCACCCAACAGCTGGCCAACCACCTAAGGCGGGTCTTGGGGTCGGAGGCTCTGTTCCTCCCGGAATGATATTTCCCTAAGCATGAAGTCACTTCCGCCAGCCAAGCAAAACTTAAAGGAAATGACATCATGCTGACAAGTGAGGCAGCTGCTCCTGTGTGAAAGCCAGGGTCTGAAACCCGGTGACTCTGAAAGCTTTTAAAGGTTTCCTGCTCTGCTAACGAAGCATCAGAGGAGAACCATGCCTTGTGCGTGTATCTGTCCCAGGGTCACCATGGTGACGCTGTGTATGTTTGCAAGGCTGGAAGCATCAGAGATGGAAAAGGAAGCCAGGGTGGACCAGAGCAGGGAGCCTTGCAGGAATTTCCCTCTGATCCTCCACAGGCCATCTGTTAACAGAAAATTAATGTGCCCGTCTGGGTTCTGTCATCCAACCTGCCATTTCCACAGCTCAAGGAGGGGAAAAAAGTCACAAACCACAAGAGTCATTCCTGAGAGCGTTCAGGTAAACCCATCTTCCCAAGCAGAGTTAGGCACGTAGGGATTTCCTGAGAGAACCTCCTACAGATCAGTTCTGAAGACCAGGTGCAGCACAAACACAGTGGGGGCAGAGGCACGGGTCTCTAGGATGGTGGGTGGGCCCACTGTCACTGGGGGCCAGGCGGCACACATGTCAGGAAGCACCCATGATGTCCTGGAAGCCTGGACCCATGCATCCATGGAGGATCCCATTTCTAGATAAGAACCACCCCCTTGGAGCTGATGCTCCCACAGATGAGAACCTCAGTGTTTGCAGCAATTCTTCAAGCAAGATAGTCAGCCTTTAAACCATTCTTTGTCTTCTCAACCACCTCCCAACTTTCCCTTAAATTGAGGGAAGCATACACTAGATAACAGAGGATTCTGACCAGCACTGAGTCCAATGATGGGCCAATGTCTCTATCATGTAAACTTACTTTTAGGTGAATCACACGACATATGTATGGTGGCCAACATTTAATCCAGTGTCTGACTAAAAATATTAGGTGGTCAAAAATATTTATCAAAAAGATGCGTAATGTTTCCATAGGTAGATGGGCCAGTGTAGAGGAAATATGGAAGTAATTCCCACCTAGACGTCTGGTGAGGTGGTTTGCATGGGGTACAGAGAGACTGCTAAACAGGATACAGGGGGGCTAAGTTAGTTGTGCTTCTAACCCACCCCTCCTTCCTTACACATATTCATTCCTGCACAAACTTCAGGCTCATGGAGATCAAAATTCCCCTGGAAATGTACTGGTAAATCTCAGTTGACTGGTAGAACATCTTTCCTACAATGAAGGCCTAAGATTTGGGCAGATGGCAAGGTGAAATGAAAGAGAGATAGACTTACAGCAGGCTAAAAATAATGTAAAATATACAAAACATCATAGCATTTTCCTATTAGTAGTAAAAGCAGCTTCCTAGGATGGCATCAATGCCCCAAATAAAAAGGGCACTGAAATGTATTTTCCAGGAAGTATTGTCTGAAACAAGTCTGAGTACTTTTTCAAATTTACTTGTGGCTTTGTTGATGTCCGATTTTGTTTCAGGCCAAGTAATAAAGTCATTCAGCCATTTAGCAAATGTTTATATCAAACATTTATAATCCAGAGCAGTGGTTCTCTCCCCAGACAATTCTATCCGCCAGGGCACATCAGTAACATTGGAAGACATCTTCGATTATCACAGCTTGATGGAGGGTGCTATTCACGTGGAGGAGAGGACAAGGATGATGCTAAACATGGAACAGACCCCAACAAGATAGAATAATCTGGCCCAAAATGTTGAAGAACCTCATAGGGGGAGATAAAAATCTCAGTGGTTAAGAGTCTGTACTTCCACTGCAGGGAACACAGGTTCAATTCCTGGTCAAGGAACTAAGTTTCCTCTAACTGCATGGTGCAACCAAACACACACACACACACACACAGAGAGAATGCAAAGAGAGTAAATATTCTCTTAAGCAGCCTTCCCTTATATTAACTCAAGTGAAACTAACCGACGGCTGCCCACAGCACACTGTGCATGTGTGGTTGTAAGCCTGTGCACTTCTGCCCACCCCCCTGGATGAGTTAAATGCTAATCAAAGATAAGCTGGATTTGCTTCCAAAATTATCTTATTTGTATAATTTAATTAAATACCATGAAAACTCATGATATAGGATTGTGTAAAGAAAGTTGCTATTTTCATTCTAAGTAGGATGCTTCGAAAGATTTCAAGAAGGTAAATCCTAAAAAGAAAATACTATCAAGTTAGATATGGGTAAAACCATTGGTTAAGACTCTTGAGAGTCCCTTGGGCAGCAAGGAGATCAAACTAGTCAATCCTAACGGAAATCAACCCTGAATATTCATTGGAAGGACTGATGCTGAAACTGAAGCGCCAATACTTTGGCCACCTGATGCGAAGAACTGACTCACTGGAAAAGACCCTAATGCTGGGAAAGATTGAAGGCAGGAGGAGAAGGGGGTTGCAGAGGATGAGATGGTTGGATGGCATCATTGACTCAATGGACATGAGTTTGAGCAAACTCCAGGAAATGATGAAGGACAGGGAAGACTTGTGTGCTGAAGTCTATGGGTTTGCAAAGAGTTGGACACAATGAACAACTGAATAGCAACACAAAAACAACTTTGATAGCCTAGAGGAGAAAACAAAGTCTTTAACATGTAGAAGAACTATTCACTCATATTGCTTCACAACCATCAAGTCTATGACCCACTTTCTGAAAGACTGTAACTGGAAATCATAAATAGGCCACTATGGGTGTGGTTTCTGCAAGACAGATGACTCTTAACACCCATCAGCTTACTCACACTCCAAGAAGAGGTCTTGGCTCTATTTCAAAACATTGCTGAATAAATGCACATTGATGTGCTTGGAGATAAAATATGCATCCTGTGTGCATATCATTTTCTATGATTCTTTATCTTACACAATATCTTGTATTAATTTTTGTAGATAACACAACTTCCACTCTATCTGTATACAACTGAGCACAGAGCAAGCAGAGAACTTGGCAATAGATAAGGAATAAGAGGTGAACTCAACGAATGTGAATCTGAGCAAACTCCGAGAGATAGTGAAGGACAGGGAAGACTGGAGTGCTGCAGTCCATGGAGTCATAAAGAGTCGCACATGAATGAGCAACTGAACAACGACAAAGAGAGGTGAAGTGGGGCCTGATGAGGCGTCTCTGGGCTATGATGTGTTTGGGCTCTTGTAAGAAATGGAAGCCGTGAAAACTGTTTAACCAGGAAGTTACCTGACCGCATACTGTGCCATGGAATGGTATCACGTGACTCCAGGGCAGAACCTGCATTGAGGGAAGCAGGACGACTGGCCAGCAGTCCAGTTAGGAGGGCTGTGGGGATTAGTGTTCCCTGGGATCATTGAATAAAGCAGTGGCACTGAGGATGCAGACGTGGGCATGGATTCGAGGGATATTTGTGAATTAGTATCCTAACTGATAGACTGATAGCAAAGGAGATAGACTGATAACATAGCATAGGAGAGAGGCAATGTCAAAAAACACACTTAAGTTTTGGGCTTAGACACCTGAGACGCTGGAGGTGATCTTCCTGGGAAACAAAACAGAATAGAAGAATTCAGTGGGAAGATGATGAGCTCAGTTTTGGACCTGCTGAACCGCAGAAGCCTACGGGACATCCAAGGAAAGATGTTCAGTATGTAGTCGGACTCACGGGTGTGGCGCTTGAAAGAAAGTCTAGGGCTGAATACTTGGACATGTGAGTAACAAGCATATAGAAAAAAATGTTGGAGTCATAAGAGCAAATGAAATCGCCTGGCAAGGAAATGAAAAGTTGGCCTCAGAGAAGACATAAAATATTCTTATGAATCAATAAGAAAAAGAGCTAATAAAAGAATATGCAAAAGACACAAGAAAAATAGTTCACAGAAGAAAACACACAAAACACAAATCAATACATGAAATTCAACTGTCTTACCAATCAAGGAAATTGAATTAATGACACATGAGTTTTTTCATGCCATTATATTGACAAAAAGTAATGCCTAAGAATGTCAAATGTTGGAAAGGATAAGGATTTCAGGAAGCCATACTCTACTGGTAGGATTGAACCTTGGTACAACAACTTTGGAAAACACTATGGCATTGTCTTATGAAGTTTACCCAATAATTCAACTCACACATATGACCCTAGATTTCTGGAATATGGGTACCAGTGACATCTGCCAAAAAGATTCAACATAAGTGTTCTTAATAGCACAATATGAAAAGCTACCTATATGAGACTCGACAAAAGGGACAACACCAGGGAAAGGATAGAGCATGGTATATTCACAAAAAGGATGGTTATGAAGCAGTAAAAAAGCATGAACAGTACATGCATGCAACAACAGGAAGGAATCTTGGAAACAATGTTGAGTGGAAAAGAAAGAGTTCCAGAAGACTTCAGTCAGTACATAATTTTAATAAAAGTTAAAAGAAAGCAAAGTGAACACAATATCATTTCTATATTTATGCACTGGGGATTAAACAAAATGAAAAATTTCTTTAAAATTGTAAAGAAAATTTAGGAAAGTGATTCTCTATGGTGGGAGAGAAGAAGAAGGACAAAGGGAGAAGGAGGGGGCACGTGAGGGAATACAAGTCAGGGAATGTACCCTTCAGGGTCATGGATACTTACTGGATCACTGTGATGTGTAACTTGGGGCTTCCCAGGTGACTCAGATGGTAAAGAATCTGCCCGCCAATGCAGGAGACGCAGGTTCAATCCCTAGGTCAGGAAGATCCCCTAGAGGAGGAAATGGCTACCTACTCTAGCATTCTTGCTTGGAGAATTCCACGGACAGAGGACCCTGGTGGGCTACAGTCCATGGGGTTGCAAAGAGTCAGACACGACTGAGTGATTGAGCACAATGTGTAACTTAAACAGAGGTTATGAATGTCCTTTTGTACAAATCAAATAGCATATTAAGACTAATAAAGAAAAATGAAAAAGTCACTCTTAGCTCTACAATTTACATCCTGTTCTGGATTCAAACACTGCCTGTTTTCTCCTGGTTAGAGTTACTTGTATTGAGTTGTGTTTGAGGACTTTAACCCCCTTCAGCACACAAACAGACTTGTGTCCCCACCCTAGGATACATACAGGAGAGTGGGGTGTGTGCATTTTGGGGCAATAAAATTATTCATGGCTTCACTCTGTTAATATTTTCCCATCACTCTGACTCATTCAATTATTTATCTTCATTCTTCATGTTACATGCATTTATGTAAGCCACCTCGTGGTCTCTGTGGAATGAAGCAGGGTGAAAATAATCAAACCGAAAATACTCTGTTCCACAAGGGAGTAAAACAATTCAAATTCTGTATATTATTTTCCCATTTATGGAGAGAATGCAGAAAAGTGGGCCGTTCCTTTCCTCTGAGACAGGCCGTTGCAAAAAGTCTTCCAGAGCCCCTGACAGCCAGGCGGGGACCAGAAAGGCCATTCACAGGCTGTTTCAGAGAACAGTCTGGTGTCTCATGAGGTCCCAGAGCTCTGTCTTGTCAGTAGGGGCCTCAGGGGAAATAGATACAGTTCTGAGAAGTCTTCCTGGGATCCTATGACAGGAACCAGCCTGAGCCCCTGGACCACCTGCTCCATCACCCTTCTGCTCACCACTGGCATGGCCCCCAGTCCTCCAGGCCAGGGAGAAAAGGGACCCCACACTGCAGCACCCTCACCCCCACCCACTGGTGCCTGGGGAAGCAAGGGTTTCCAGGCAGGGCATTTGTTCCATAGCAGGGCAGGCCAGTCTTCCAAAGATGTCACCTCCAACTGCCAGGAAACTGCTGGGTCTTGCCTGTGTTGTAAGAATTTTCTGCATCCCAGAGCGGTCAGGATCACTGGTCTAACTCTATATTAACATAGTAAAATTTACAGAAACCCCAGACCACGGCCTGAGCCAGCAGTCCTGATTCCCCGCCCAGTCCCAGAAGGTAAACCAAGCATTGGAATCCCAGTGTCAGACTGGAGGCAACAGTCTGCCTCCAGCTGTAAGGGAAGGGCTGGAAGAGGCTCCCACTGCCTATGCTTCCGCTTGGTCCATAGTTGGCTGTGACCTCACATCTCCATGGTAACCTTCGTCCACTGCTTCCGTAAGATGGCTGCCACCATCTTGCCTATAAAAATGTTTTTATGTGAAGAAGATGAGGGGGTGGGGAGGAGACGTAGAGGAGGGGAAGAGGAGGAGGGGCTGCCCATCCTCATATGGGGTGTGAGGCTATGACACCCGTCTGTCCTGCAGGATCTGTGCTTATGCCAACACGTCAAAATCACACTGGGGTCATCCGCCCATCCTCCCCACTGGAGAAGCCCCGATGCTCTTTGTAATGAACGAGGGAGAGAAGTGTATCTTCCAGGTGCATTCAGATCTCAAGAGTCCTTTCTACCACCTCCCCTTACAACCCCTTAGCTCCAAAACCATTTCTGAGTGAGATGAATCTTTATGAAGTCTATGCTCAGAAGCAGCTAAAGCTATGTCTCCAGAAAGATGGCAAGCAGAGAAGAACTGTCTGAAAGTGCCTCCCTCATTCTGAACACACAAGAAAACCACTCGGTCTGTGTGACACCTCAGCTATTTTCCAGCGCTTACTGAATCACCTCTGTTCTGAAACCTCCACGTGATACCAGAGGGGAAAAAATGCTCTCAAGAAGAACTCACCAGCAGCAGCAGCACACCCTCAAGACCAAACCTGCCTGCTCAGAGGCCACGAGGTAGAGTTCTTGGGCCTCATGATGTCTGTCCAATAGCCTAAACATAGCAGTGTCGGGTATTAGAGTTTTTGATGAAAGAAATGTCAGATCCTTGCAACATCCAATAACTCCATAGCTCCTGGTCTACCAGGAGATGTTGTTTAGTAACTAAGTTGTGTCCAACTCTTTGAGACCCCATGATATGCAGCATGCCAACCTTCCCTGTCCTTCACCATCTCCCAGAGTTTACTCTAACTCTTGTCCATTGAGTTGTTGATGCCATCCAACCATCTCATCCTCATTCTCAGCATCAGGGTCTTTTCCAATGAGTTGGCTCTTTGCATTAGGTGGCCAAAGTACTGGAGCTTCAGTTTTAGCATCAGTCCTTCCAACAAATATTCAGGGTTGATTTCCTTTAGGATTGACTGGTTTAACCTCCTTGCCGTCCAAGGTCCCTGGCTCTCATCCCTTTAAAGACTTTAAAGTCCCTCATTCCTTTAAAGACCCCTTCACTCACTGGCCAAGGGATTTTCTCCAGGCTCTTCCTCCTACCTCTGTTCTTACTGATGGAGAGCAGTTGCCATTTTGAAGTCAAATAGTAGAAAGGTGACAGCATCTGTGAAAAATGTTATTGAAGAATGCAGCTTCCTCCCGCAGGCGCACCCCCAGTTTCCTCCTCTCCTGGGCAGCCTGCCCGCTCCCTCATTTGGCTTCTCCCCAAGACACCCCCTCACAGATCCCGTGAAGGGGCTCCACCGCCCAGACCCCTGCTCTTAAAGCTGTTTAATAAAGGTAAGAAATGATATACAAAGGTATGCACTTTTACCATTATTATCCTGAGCAGAGAACTCTGCTTCACTACTTGCCAACAACCAACTAACTGATTTCCAGTCTTAGTTTTACGTTACATTTGCAGAGTGTAAGCATTTCTCTAGGTCAGCATCACCAAAGTGTATTCCTCAAAAGAAAAGGGTTTCATGGCTTGAATATACATATTTGTTTGCATAGAGTATGCTCCTACAAGAGTTTCACATACTTATTCATATTTTAACTTCTCATAAAGCCAGTTTTACTGGCTTTCACCTATTTCATATAACATCTACAAGCACCTCTAAGAACAAGACTGCTGGAGAATACATTCTGGACGATGCTCTCCAAAGCTTATCTTTGAACTGAGATTGCAAGTTGGAATATCTGAGTCCTCTTTATTTTTAGAAAGCAATTATGATGCATACATGTGCTGATTTGCAAGCATTCTCAAGACCTTTTCAAAGGTTTTACTCTTTAAGCTTTCTGTATATATTGCAAGTGTACTGTTAAAATCCACCAGTCAGGCAGCATTCTTTATGGTGTATCCACACAGCACATTCTTTCAATCTATCCCTGGAGGATTTTGTGGGGTCTTTCCTCAACCTTGGTCAACAGAGTGACAACAAGAATTTTTTAAAACTTTTTATTTTATATTGGTGTATAGCCAATTAGCAGTGTTGTGATAGTTTTCAGGTGGACAGCAAAGGGACTCAGTCATACAAATACATGTATCCATTCTCCCCCAAACTCCCCTCCCCTCCAGGCTACCACATAACATTGAGCAGAGCTCCCTCTGCCCTACAGTAGGTCCTTGTTGGTCATCCTTTTTAAATATAGCAATGTGTACACATCCATCCCACACTCCCTAACTAGCCCTTTTCCCCATTCTTCCTCCTGGCAACCATAAGCTCATTCTCTAAGTCGGTGAGTCTGTTTCTCTTTTGTGAATAAGTTCATTTGTATCATTTCCTTTTTAGATTCTGCATATAAGGGATGTCATATGATATTTCTCCTCTGTCTGACTTCCTTCACTCAGTAAGGCAGTCTCTAGGTCAATCCATGTTGCTGATAATGGCATTCTTTCATTCTTTTAAATGGCTGAGGAATAGTCCATCAGACACCTGGAACTCCTCATTTTTTTCCTTTCTGTAGTTAATTTTTCACAATTATACACTAATATAAATTGAAGCCACAATGAGATATCTCTAAATACCTATCAGAATGGCCAAAACAAAAAGCAGTGGTAGTGTGTCAAATCTTTGTGAAGAGGAAGAGAAACAGAATTACCTGTCTGTCCATTGCTAGTGGAAATGTAAAATGTTTCAGCAACTCAGGAAAATACTTGGGCAGTTCTTTCATAAAACTAAACATGCAATACCGTACAACCCAGCCATTGTAAATCTGGGCATTTATCCCAGAAAACTGAAAATTTAGGTAAACCCAAAGCTTGTCCATGAATGATCATGGCCATTTTATGTATAATAACCCACAGCTGAAAACAGCCCAGAAGTCTTTCAGTAGGTGAAAGGTTTAAGAAATGATGGTACAGGCATATTGAGAAATACTATGCAGTAATGAAAAAGGAATGAGCTTTTTTTTAAAAAATAAAACATGGATGAATACCAAGAGAATTAGGATGAGTTAAAAACACCAATCCCCCAAATTATGTATGGTATGATTCCACCTATATAACCTTCTCAAAATGACAAAGTTACAGAGATGGAAAAGAGATTAGTGGTTACTATATCAACCACTACAGTAGGGGTGAGGCAGTGGGAGGAAAGTGGGGTTTCCCTATAAAGGGAGAAACAGAATCCTTGTGATAAGGAGCTGCTGTGGATCTGGACTGTGATGGCGGACACGAGAACCGACATGTGATAAAATTACACAGACCTAAACACACACACACAACTTCCCTAGTGGCTCAGCTGGTAAAGAAACTGCCTGCAATGCAGGAGACCTGACTTTGATCCCTGGGTAGGGAGATCCCCTGAAGAAGGAAATGGCAACCCACTCCAGTAATCTTGCCTGGAGAATTCCATAGATAGAGGAGCCGAGCGGGCTACAGTCCATGGGATCACAAAGAGTCGGACATGACTGAGTGACTTTCACTTTTCAAACACACATACACGAGTACATGGAAAATTGGGAAAATCTGAATAAGATTGGTGGATTTTACCAACACAATATTTTGACTGTGATACTGTACTTAGCCTTGCAAAATGTTATCATTGGGGAACCCAGCAAAGAGCACCTGGGGTGTCTCTATATCGCTTTTTAAAAATAAATTTATTTTTACTTGTTTGGCTGTACCAGGTCTTAGCTGCAGCATGTGGGATCTAGTTCCCTGACCAGGGACCAAACCTGGGCCCCTTGCTTTGGGAATGCAGAGTGTTAGCCACTGGACCACCATGGTGTTAGCCACTGGACCACCATGGAAGTCCATGTCTGTATTGTTTTTTAAAACTGCATATGAATCTACAATGACCTCAACTTGAGGTTAGAGACTATACAAAAATTTAAATGTATAAATGAACCTTCCATGCCTCCAATATAGGCAAGATAGCCTACTGATATGCTAGTCCTATCTCTTCTGGGAGAAAACAAGAAGTAATGTTAATTACAATGAAGGGATTGATGTTAGACAGGGGGATTTCTCCCAATCAGAAAGAGATTTTAGAAAGTGATGCTAATGACCAGAGGCTCTGCAATCTCCTTCTAGGGATGGGACACAAATTTGAACAGCATTTTCACAGGGAATCCTCATTCCCTGGGAGGCCTTCTGCAAACTACGAGCCCACGCTTCTCTCTGCTTCACAGCCCTGTGTGTGCCATTTTGCATCACAAACTGTGTAACTCTATCATCTTATGTATCCTCTTGTCCTGGCAGCTCTGTGGGAGAAGGATTTTGCTGTACAGTTGAATAGCATGTGGCCTAATGCAAACATGATCAAAATTCAGTCATTTTAAAAATAAAATATCTTAAAAGCTGTAAAGAACCTTTTCCTTGGAAAGCTTTCCCTTATGGAGACATGGGGATGGTTGAGATGACCTCATCGGTCCCTTTCACTAGAGGAGCCAGTGGTCTTCTCTGAAGTTGTTTCTTATATCAGGGAAGAGTTTCTCACCAACACTTCCTCACTCCAGGGTTTTTAGGGCTTTATTTGGGTCTAATTGGTGCTTTCAGACTGTGGTGCTGGAGAAGACTCTTGAGAGTTCCTTGGACAACAAGCAGATCAAACCAGTCAATCTGAAAGCAAATCAACCTTGAATGCGCATTGGAAGGACTGATGCTGAAGCTGAAGCTCCAATACTTTTGCCACCTGATGTGAAGAACTGACTCACTGGAAAAGACCCTGATGCTGGGAAAGATTGAGGGTGGAAGGAGAAGGGGATGACAGAGGATGAGACGGGTGGATGGCATCACTGACTCGATGGACATGAGTTAAAGCAAACTCCGGGAGTTGGTGATGGACAGGGAAGTCTGGTGTGCTGCAGTCCATGGAGGTGCAAAGAGTTGGACATGACTGAGCAACTGAACAACAACAAAGGAAATATTAGAGAGATGAATAAACCTAAGCATTAACCAGAAAATTCTCATCCCCTCTCACCAATTTAGACAATGAGCAAAACAGAGACAGAACACGAACCTGGGTTCACCCACAGTTCTAGTCCATTTACCTCCCTTATGAGCTGGGCTCCAGGGAGCAGCACTGCAGGATGAAAGGATGACCCCTCATGCCACTTGGGGCCCCTCCCAGCACGCTGCTGCATTTCCCTGCCAAACCCTAAAGCTTCAGGGCTCCTCTTAGCTCAGGAACATCTGCTCATTTCCTTAAATCCATTTCCAGATTTGATAAATATAAAAGGCAGAACAGAATCGAGCAGCTCAAGGAAGTGAATGAGGGGATAACGGGTCCCTGTGCCCTGGAAATTTGGCACCGCTGGACTGTGCTAAATTAGGTGCAAAGAAGCCATCTGGCCAACTTAGTTTTAATCCCATCAAGTTGGTTGAAAAATATTCACAGAAGATTGAAAGTGAAGGGAGAATTTTAAAACAGTATAATTGAGCTAAGAGCAAGGAAGGAAAATAAAGAAGAAATTGCAAATATAATTAAATAAATACACCACAATAAATGATGATAAACCCAAGCAGGCCTTGGCCTCAGCCCCTGCATTCTTCCAGGCAGTTCACGGGGGCTCTGTGTGCCAGCTTGCTTGGCAGGCTGGGCTTAGCTGGGTGGGTTCAGCAGAGCTCAGGAATGTGAGGGGGAGGAGGCAGCCAGGTCCCACAGCCCTGGCAGGTTGTCACAGGGAGGCTAGAAGGGACTGACAGATCCCAGGTAGTGTCTTATTTCTGGGCACTCTGTACTGCTCCATGTGTGCCCTGCCACAAGATGTATAACACAAACTCACCACTTCTTCCCTCCAGGGGAGAAAAAAAAAATCAGGCTGCAGAAAGCATGTCTAGGGCTAAGCTTGTCTGCCTGAATCATTCTGTGTTTACTGACCACTATTCAGTGAACACCTTACATTCTCTAATCTCTGAGAACTTATGCAATAAAAGATGGTGTGGATTCCAGATTCTGGCATTTCATGGGGCAGTGCCAGGAAACTCTGGACGTCCTTCATTTCCAGCACATCTCACACCAGCAAGGTGCAGACCTCAGGATTAAAATTCCAAAGACAGGGGCTGAGAAGGACCCCTGCCACTGCTCTACCCTGAACAAAGCTCCCAATTAAGGGGAAGGCACCACCTTATCCCTACCTTCACTGGTTTTGCATCCTGCCACATAAATGCAGGTGGAGCATTATTTGCAGAACAGAGCCTATGGAGCAATCATGCTTGATGGAGCTAAAAAGAGCACCAGTCTTAGGGTCCAAAGGCATAAGTCAAGTGTCCAGATCTATCACTTACCAATGCTGCAATCATGAGCAAGTCACTTAAGTCACTGAGATCAACCTGCTCTTATACAACATAGGATATCATGTCCTACCACAGTAAATCATACAATGACATACAGATGTTGACTGTTCCTACCGTGAAAGCCTCTTGGAATCTTGCTGCAAGTTTCCAAAGAAAGATACCTAGCAAATGGTGTACTCTCGGCTGAGTCGGGAGAATGGGTTCTGCTTCCTAATTCTAGGTGATCTCGCTTCATTTTGTTGAGCCCCTATTGCTTCACCTGCAAAATAAAAAGATGAGCCTAGACGCTACCAAAGGTCCTTTCCAACACCAGTGTTCCAGTGTGACCCCGTGAACTGTAGCCTGCCAGGCTCCTCTCTATGTGAGATTTCCCAGGCAAGAATACTGGAGTGGGTTGTCATTTCCTCTTTCAGGGGATCTTCCTGACCCAGGGTTTGAACCCACATCTCTTACATTATAGATGGCCTCCTGAATTGCAGATGGATGTTTTGCCACTGAAACACCAGAGAAGATCAGCATAACAGTGCATCTAAGAAAAGTTGTCTTGGGAAGGTTGATGTATTGGGTTGGCCTAAAAGTTCATTCAGGTTTTTCATAACATCTTACAGAAAATCTTGAACAAACTTTTAAGCCAACCCAATATAACCTGGCCTGGAGAATTCCATGGACTTTATAGTCCATGGGGTCGCAAAGAGCCAGACATGACTGAGCGACTTTCACTCACTCACTCACTATAACCTCAAGGACTGTGTGCCGACAGCTCAGAAAGACCATGTCCTAGGTCAGGGGCTGGCCAACTGCGACCTGCTGGGCCAGATCTAGCCCACACCAGCTTTTAAAATAGAGCTTTATTGGCACACAGCCATGCATGTTCATTTACTGCTGCCTCAGAGTTTCCTCGGTGCTACAAAAGAAGAGTTGAGTGGCTCTGACCAAAACCACATTAAAGCAAAGCCTGAAGTATTTACTACCTTACCCTTTACAGAAAGTTCACCGTCTCCTGTTCTAGATGTTTGCTGGATGGTTTCAACCAAAATATCAAACCAAATCTTGCTGACAGTCTTTTTTTCAAAGAGTGAAAAACTGATTGACAATCTGAAATATGTGTATGCTTTTATATTCAACTAGAATACAGTTCATGAGTGCCTAAACATAATACAATAACAATGATAAATTGACTAAAAGGACATTCACACCTCATATAAATGGTGTTGTTTTCCACTGGACGGAAGTTTAAATAGACAGGGTTTTTAGGTTGTAAGAAACAAGGCCTATGTCATGTTCCAAAGAGAAATACAAATTTCTCATGTAATCTAGATGAGAGGAAGGCAGGATTAGTATATGGAAGAAAATTAATCCTCAGACTCGTATGCAAACCACCCATACCCTGGAGTGGAAACTTCTCAACACTTTCTCATCAACCCACCCTCCACTCATAGAGAAATCAGAAGACGCTTTCTCCCATTTCCATTCTCCCCACAAAACATACACACACAGCAAAAGGCAGGAGACACTGAACTGTGAGCTCAACAGAAAGAAGGAAAAACTGTACATTCCTGAAACATTTGCAGCTTTGGAATTTGCAAAGCAGAAGAATCAACCCAAGAACTAGGACTTCATTATTCTGCAGAGGAGAGAGAGTCCCAAGGAAGAGGTCCACCCCCACCACCACCCCCACCCAACACAGAATCTGAAACAAGAAGATAATGGGAGGGAGGAATACAGGAAGGTAGGCCAGCTATCCAGGCGGGGCTCCCCCTGAGAGTTTAGCAGGGACTCTCCTCCCCTTGGTATAGCACAAAATTACACGGGAGCTGGATCAGAATAGGCTTACATGCTGTGTGAGCCTGGGTGTGGGTGTGAGCCTGGGCGTGGGTGTGCACGTGGGCGTGAGTGTGAGCCTGGGCCCACGTGGGTGTGAGCGTGCATTGGTGTGCATTTGCTGCAACTTCACCTCCTACATCATTCCCCTGTTGCTGTATAACAAACCATCTGAATTATTTATTAGCCCACAAATCAATGCAAAATTAAGCAGGCTTTGGCTGAGCTCCTTGAGTCAGTCACCGTCAGTCAGTGGGAGGGTCTGCTGGGAGCTGGGGGCTGTCACAGGCCGTTACAGCCCTCCTGGTGGTTCATCTCACAGCTCAGCACACAGCAGAGCAGCGTGGGGTTTCCAGCAGACAGGAGGCCAGTCCCGTTGCACAAGCACTTTTCAAGCCTCATCTCACATCTCATTGGCTAACATGGCACCAGCCAGAGCAAGCTGGGTCACCAAGTTCAGATTCCTGGAGGAGAGCAAGCTTCCAGCTGGTGATGGGAGGAGACAAGCTCACAGTGCATGAGCTATCCCACGGGGAGAGGCGAGACTGTGGTTCCGCCAGGCTAACGTTGAGTTCACAGTGAATGCACCCAAGACTGCAGTGTGTCCTGTTCATGTGACTGTTAAGCCGTGAGGCATCAGAGGAAGGGAACAGGTATTTAGAGTGAGTCACAAAACCTAACTTCATCACTGATATACTGCACGACAAGGGACACGCATTCAATCCCTAGGAGCACATTTCCTCACCTGTAAAACTCCCCTGGAGAAGGAAATGGCAACCCACTCCAGTACCTGGGGTCAGAGTGCGTGGGGCTTTGGCTTTTCTGAGCACTGAAGTTCAGCATCTGGCAAATCACAGCACAATAATTCCCAACAGACAGCTTCTCACATCAAGAACCACGTGCCACATGGAACTGCCTGGCCTGTGAGGGCCTGAAGGTTTGGGGGCCCTCCAGACCTTGATCTCTTCCAGAGGCTGTGACTCAGCCCCCAGAGGAGGGGAACAGGGTGACCAGGCAAGGGAGCATCACCCCTCACAAGCCCCAACTTTTTCCATTATCCAGTCTCACAGACTTGGGGGCCAAGGAACCATGCCCCAAGGGGAACAAGTCTGACAGCGGGACTGTCAGACTGATCCTGTGTAGGCTCTGTTGGGGTCTTGGGCACAGACATTCCATTCAGAAGCCAGCAGGAGGCGGGGCTGTGGTATGAAAACCTCAGAGCAGGGGACTGGAGGTCCCTTGACAGTCACGGGGGAATTTGCCAGAAAACTGAAGTCACAAAGCATCAGCATGCCATACAGCCGGGTCCAGGCCCTGATCTCATGGACACACAGCTGTGGCTTTTCCCAAGCACCGTGCCCAGAGAACTGGACCTGAACAGGGGCCACTGCGGTGTATGGCAACCAGTGCATCTTGGGACAGTTCTGCAGCCAGAGTGTAATGCACTTGCTGGCAGCAGGCACGCTCATAATTAAAGTGCTTCAGAGACATTAGGACAGTATGTTTCTGTTAGGCTCTGCCTGGTTCCTGGATGCAACCCCAGGGCCTTGAAGTGGCATGTTTGTGACAGAGGTTGTGTGCTTACTGTATCAGTAACCAAGATCGAGGGGAATCATAGGGACAACCATTTCTGAACAAGTCCCCCAGAAGTGCCCTCTGGAATGTTCTCCAAGAGGTTGGATGCTTGAATAGGGAAAAAGCAGCAGCTCAAATTGGGAAAGTCAGGTAGGCTGACCAGTGTATTCCCAGAATTCCCAGTTCTAGTCCTAAACATCCCACTTCCCAGGAAAACCTCAGTCCCAGGCAAACCAAAATGGTTGATCACCCTGAAGTTGGGACACTCCACAATCACAAACACAGTCACCCATCCAGGATGACATTTAATCCAGGACACACATGAGTTGTTATAAGGACCTTTTGCAGGGAGACATTAGCCAATGAAAGAACCCTCTGCTCTACCCAGACCAGTCCTCACCTGGTGTATTAGCAGGATTCTTCAGAGAGACAGAACCAATAGAATGCTTTGAGTTTCCCTGGTGGCTCAGATGGTAAAAAAAAAAAAAAATCTGTCTGCATTGCAGGAGACCCGGGTTCTATCCCTGAGTCAGGAAGATCCCCTGGAGAAGGGAATGGCAACCAACTCCAGTATTTTTGCCTGGAGAATTCTAATGGACAGAGGAGCTTGGCAGGCTACAGTCCATGGGGTCACAAAAACTCAGACACGACTGACCGACTAATACCCTGTACAGAATTGACTGACCCTTAAGCCAGAGTGGGGTTAGGGCATCATTCTGCCTGTAGAGTCAGAAATCCACCTGTATGTTTACAGTCAGCCTCCATATCTGAAGTTCAGTATCCATGGGTGCGACCAACTGCAGAGCATAAACTACTGTAATTGTGCTTATTGAAGAAAAATCTGCATATAAGTGAATTTGTGCAGTCCAAATCCATGTTTTTTTAAAGGCCAACTGTACAGAGAGAGAGAGAGAGGGATTTATTTTAAGTAATTGGCACATGTGACTGAGGAGACTGGTGAGTCCAAAATTAGCAGTCTGGAAACCCAGAGAAAAGCTATGTTACAGTCTTGAGTCTAAAGGCCATTAAGAATTCCTTATTCCTTGGGGGACCACAGTCCTTTTCCTCTTAAGCTTATAACTGATTGCATGAGGCCCATTTCCACCCTGTTTGACTCAAAGTCAACTGATTTAAATGTTAATCTCATCTTTTAAAAAAAAGATACTTTCATGGCAACATGTACACCAGTGTTTAACCAAGTATCTGGGTACTGTGGCTTTGCTAAAGTGACACATTAGATTCTCCATCACACAGAGGAGTCTGGAGGAGAATGGATACATTTATATGTATTAATATGGCTGAGTCTGTTGTGCACCTGAAACTATCACAACATTGTTAACTGCTCCAATATAAAGTAAAAAGTTAAAAAAATAGATAAATAAAAACACTTCAAAAAACTCTCCATCACACCTCGTCAGGTGCCAGTAAAGCCAAGATACAGAGTCCTGCATGCATGCATGCTAAGTTGTTTCAGTCATGTCTGACTCTCCGCAACCCCATGGACTGTAGCCTGCCAGGCTCCTCTGTCCATGGGATTCTCCAGGTAAGAACACTGGAGTGGGTTGCCATTTTCTCCTCCAGGAGATCTTCCCAACCCAGGGATCGAACCTAAGTCTCTTGCATCTCCTGCACTGACAGAGGGTTCTTTACCACCAGGAAGCCCACAGTGCCCTACCGGGTTGCAACTTGAATCCTGGGAGAAGACAGTAGGATGGATGTCCTCTAAGGACGAGTTTCCTGCTCAAGGAGGCTCCCATGACTATGTCCACACCACCTCCTCCAGCTGAGAGGCTGGGGCTTCTGACCAGGCTTCTTCCTGACGGGAGGATGCCGAGGCGGAAGCTGAAGTCTTGGCCAGAGTCATTCTCAGTTTGCTTTATGGTGTTTTGAAGCCACAGCAACACTGGAATGAGAGCGCTGATAGCCCATCTCCTCCCCAAACTGTGGGAGGAATTGGAAAGCAGCATCTCTGGCCTTTCTGAAGGTTCTGGGTGTGCTAGTGTTCCCTGGCTCTGGCTGCAGCAGTGACAAGAGGAAAGGAAAGAGCAACGCCCATCCAATGACACTGCAGAGCTTAGAACGTGGCTGGTCCTTGGAGCTGGGACACAAAATGATGGCCTTTTGCCACAATTAGAATAGACAATTACAGCACTCTTGATTGTAGACAATACAGGATTTTTAAAATAACTACAGCTGTAATATTCTACCAACCATGGAATCTCAGTGTTGGGAGGACCTTAAAACTCATCTGGCCATTGTATCCAGCTGTAACATTTATTAAAAACGAACTGCAATGAGCCAGAGGCAGCATCATTATTTGATTGGCTCTGATACTCCCATTGTGTATTCAGAGCAGCCCAAGTGAAAAGAATTTGAATTTTTCCAAGGAATTCTCACAGTTCCTGTCCACCGTGGCGTTTGTATTTCCTCAGTGTTCTGTTGTGGTCTTCCTCACCTGCCAGTGATTTTCCCGGGCTCCCATTTGATAGCGCCGATGCAGAGCTTGGGGGAGAAAAAGAAGGGTGGGGAAGACGAGCAGCTGTGAAGGAGGAAGACAGGGTCCAAAGACAAGCAGAGGCAAGAAGCAACAGGAGGATGGGGCAAGGATAAAGCCAGGTGAGGGTGAATTACAGTGGCACAGATTACGAGAAAAGGGGAGGACCAATAACAGAGAGAGATACGACTGGAAAAGAAAGGAGAGAGGAGACCAAGGCATAAGGAAAAAGGGCAAAGGTGAATTATTGACAGGGCGATGGGGCAGGGGGCCTGATGCACAGAGGAGCTTAAGCTATGTCGAGGAGCTGAGTTCTATTGGGTGGTGGCAGCAGACGCAGTGGGTTTCCCACGTGGTAAAGAACTCGTCTGCCAAGCAGGAGATGCAGGAGACCCAGGTTTTATCCCTGGGTCAGGAAGATCCCCAGGAGAAGGAAATGGCAACCACTCCAGCATTCTTGTCTGAGAAATCCCATGGACAGAAGAGCCAGGCGGGCCACAGTCCATGGGATCATAAAGAGCTGGACACGACTGAGCAACTGATCATGTACACAAGTGAACCCAGTGGATGGCCCGGGAGAACAAAGAGGTTGGCATCTTGACTGTGGGCCAGAGCAGAGTTCCTTCCATTCTCCTGCCCGAGCCCCTGACCAGCTGCTTCTGTTCCTAGAAGCTGCCACAGTCAAACCCCACAGCCGTGGGGTAAGCTGACTCTTCTTCCTCCCAGACAATACACCAGTGAAACTTTGCCAGTTTTGAAGAGATTTCCGTTTTCTCCTAACAAATGTCCTCTGCCTCCATCACGAGGGAGACACAATGTCTCCCGTGTTCAGTCTCCTCTCCTTAGGATCCTCCCTCAGATAAGTGAAAACATACACACATATCTTCCCAAAACATGTCCTGACATTTATTCACATCAGCCAACAAGCCACAGAAATCCTCTAAACCCTCTGAAAAACATGCTAAGCCAGCATTCCCCAGCAAACACAGAACTCACTCCGTCCCTCTCTCTCTCTCTCTCTTTCTCTCTCTCACTTTCCTGAACTCTGCAAAACTAAGCAGTTGGTCAACCTAGGTGGAGACATACTATCTTACAGATGCTCCAGGCAGCCCACGAGTGGGTCCCTGGCACAGCCTGTGATGCTGTTGACCAGGTTGTAGGCTGAACGCACAGTATGTCGAAAGGAAAAATCATTTCCAAGAACAATGATGGAAGTAGCCCAAATGTGTGCTTGGAGAAAACCAGTGAATCTGGGTTTTGATCCAAGTAAAATATCAAAAGGATGAATCAGAAGAATATATATTTGGGGCTTTGAAAAGTTATTTTTCTTTGTATGGTTACAATGGCATAGTTTCAATTTGAGTTTCGAGTGCACGAGAGATGTGTCAAATGATCCGGTCTGTAACTTGTGACCAGCCTGGAGGGGAAATGATAAAACATTGTTTTGATTATGGACCTAAGACTGTTTCAATAAACACAGCCTGGAGATCACGGTAATACCAATTTTTTTAAAAGTGTCTTTCTCTTTTTACTGAACTTTTAGAAAGAGTTTTTATTTTGTTTTCGATGGGGGTTTTGCAGGCTCCTGCCTTCAGCCTCAGAACTTCCACATCCCGGCTGTCTTCTGACGTACTCTCGTCCCCTTTGCGTACAAGGCCTTTGAGGTGGGCTGAGGTCTAAAGCTTTCATAATACTAGACAGTAAATCTCACTCTTGGGGTCAACCCAAGGTCATCAGACATTAGATGACAATCCGAAAAGCTGACTCTGTGTGCTTGTGACTTTGGAGGATGCTGATAAAGGAAATGGGATGAGGAATAAAAAGTCCTGCTTTCAAGTCTGGGCTCTGCTCTTTCTGAGCTTCACCTCCTTCCATTTTTTTCAAATAGCAAATACTGTTGACTGTCTAAGATGGGCTGAACACACACAGAACTCTTCATAGGGGCAGCATGGAGGAGCCTTCAGTTGTGCAGGTGACAATGTTAACAACAAGATTTAGAACAGTGTACAGATGCAACATGGAAATACATGCAAGGTACGAAGACTGAACGGAAGAAAAAGGAAACCCTTCTACTGAGGAAGAAGAGGGTAGGCTTTCACTACAAGGGGACTTGTGAATTTGGTTTCAAAAGATGGCTAGGAGTTCAATCAGGTAAACCAGGAATGCTGCATGCATGCTAAGTCGCTTCAGTTGTGTCCAACTCTTTGCAACCCTATGGGCTGTAGCCAGGCTCCTCTGTCCATGGGATTCAAACAAGGAATGAGTGACAGATATTCTTAAGAGCACATACAAAACCTCAGAGACTGGACAGAGTGAATGTGTTTGGGAAGCTATAGGGAGTCTGCTGTCATCCAAGCAAAAATCATATGCAATGGGCTGGAGGGCAGAGATGCAAGGGGGATGAGGCAGAAGCACAGCAGAAGCCAATGCAATGAGCTTGGACTTTACAGTGTTGTAACAGTGGCTAATGTTTACAGAGCACTTTGTAGTGTCCAACACACAGGCTTAAACACTCCCGAAACATCATAACACATTGCTTTTACTACTACCCTTGGAAGAAGGTCCAATTATCCCTCCAATTACAAGATGAGGAAACTGGTCCTTGAACAACATATGTAACTTGAAAGAGGAAGTTGAGACTCAAACCCTGCTCTGTGCAGCCTCACAGTCTCTGCAGCCTCTCACATGTATGAGCTCACTGGACTTAGCAGACAGAGATCTTGATGATACAGACTGGGTCAATTTTAAGAGCACTTCGAGGGGCAGAAACTACAGTTCATGGGGTTGAGAAGCAGACAATTTCAAGGAAGAAGATTAAGGAGTTCGAGTCCAAGTCTTATGATCTCCATTTCTGGTTTTCTCCAACAGAGAGTAGGGAAAGAAATGGATGGGAAGGTCGGAGGAATTCCAGGGAAAGAGGCTCAGATTCCGGAGTGAACTAACTGTTCCCCAGGGGAGACAGTTTGTCAAGCTGAAGAAACCAGAGAGTGCTGAATATGGGGTACAAAATGGCACAAAGAGCTACCTTATTCTGAGCTGGGGAAATCACATCCAGAGGTGTGTGGAGAAACACCCACAGGGAGAAAGACCAGAGAAGAGGTGACATCAGTGGAACACTGGAGAATGAGGATGAAAGGAAAAAGTAATTCCAAAATGCCCAGCAGTTGGGCAAACCACAGATGCTCGAAACTATCTATGTGTTCAAATAAAGGGAAACTAGAACATGTTTGCTGGAGCAGAGACTTGAAGTATGAAACCAAGGAAGCACAGGCTGGAACCAGGTTACAGAAGGCTGAGCAAAGACGTCCCACCTTTATTCAGGACACAGAGGACCACCGGAGATCCCTGGGCAGGGAACAATGCGGTCACAGCATTGCCCCAAGGCTGCTCACCTGCGGCCTGGCTCAGGGTGGAGGGGCGCTCCATCAGTACCGCCGGTGCCACAGCCCAGGGGTGAGGTGATGCGGCCTGAGCTGGGGCAGTGACACAGGACAGGGACACCTCAAGAAAAAGAGAACTACCACATGACCCAGCAATGCCACTCCTGGGCATATACCCTGAGAGAAACGTCATTCAAAAAGACACATGCACCCTAATGTTCACTGCAGCACCATTTACAGTAGCCAGAACCGGGAAGCAATCTAGATGTCCATCAACAGAGGAATGGATAAAGAAGATGTGGTACATATATACAATGGAATATTACTCAGCCACTACAAGGAACAAAATTGTGCCATCTGCAGAGACGTCGATGGACCAAGAGTTTATCATACAGAGTGAAGTAAGGCAGAAAGAGAAAAACAAACATTGCATATTAATGCAAATATGTGGAATCTAGAAAAATGGTACAGATGAACCTATTTCCAGGACAGGAATAGAGACTCAGACAAAGAGAACAGACATGTGGACACAGGGCATAAGGGGAGGGTGGGATGAATTGGGATATTAGGACTGATACATAGGCACCATGTGTAAAATAGGCAACTAGTGGGAAGCTGCTGTCCAACGTGAGCAGCACAGCTCAATGCTCTGTGATGATCCAGAGGGGTCAGATGGGGTGAGGGTGGGAGGGAGGTTCAAGAGGGAGGGGATATATGCATACTTACAGCTAATTCATTGTTGGGCAGCAGAACCAACACCACGTTGTAAAGTAATTATACCCCAATTTTACAAAGCATTGTGAAAGGAGAATCAACAGGACTCTGTGACCGTTGAGACAGAGCCATTCATGATGATCAAAAGGGTTTGACGACTTCAAGAATGGCTTCACTGATGGCTCAATGGTAAAGAGTCTGCCTGCCAATGCAGGAGACACAGGTTCAATCCCTGGTCCCCCTGGAAGATCCCACATGCTGTGGAGCAACTAAGCATGGGAACCACAACTACTGAAGCCCAAGTGCCCCAGAGTCCGTGCTCTTCAGTAAGAGAAGCCACTGCAAAGAGAGGCAGGTGCTCTGCACCTAGAGAGTAGCAGAGCCAAAAATCAATCAATCAAATTATTTAAAATTTTTTTAAAGACTTGTTGTAACATTAACAGAGATGGTAGAGTCAGGACAAGAGTGTATGTCGTTTCTTTCCATAGCTTTTGATTAGTGTATAAGCAAAAGTATTTGGTGGAAAAAAAAAAACCCACCTGAAAATTCAGTTAAGGGGAAAGAAAATCCTGGAAGTCCATAATGTCCCTGTTAACGTTCCCTTTTGATAAGCCCTCTGAGTCTTTTCTTTCCCTACACACACAGATTTCTATTATTTTCATTATAATGGGCTTCCCTTGATAGTTAATAACCATAATGAATTAATTACAATGAATAAATAATTAATTGATAATTAATATTAACATTAATGAACAATGAAATAATAATGAATTTTTTCATTATAATTAGGATTCCATTTTATACCTTTTTTGCACCTAACAACACACAGTGAACATCTTTCCACACAACAGTTACAATTCTGCATTGTTTTACTGATTACATAAGATCACACCTTATGGATTTATCACAATTTACTCTATCTACTTCCTTGATACACAACATTCTGAAGAAAAAAAAAAGAAAAAAAACAACATTCTGCATGATCCCAATTTTAGCCCTAAGTAACATTTTAAAGCTGTAAGTCTGTTTCTTTAGGAAAAAATTCCTAAAAGTATAATTTGAGGTCAAAAAGTATAGGGTTTTTTAAAAGACTTTTGAACCATATTGTTAAATTGTCCTCTGGAAGAACAAACTATACTCCCCTCAGCAATACAGGAGAGTAAAGACAGAAAAATTTTCACTAGAGAAGAAACAGGAACAGCTTCACATATATAGATTTTAAAGCATCTAGAGGACACACTGGTGACAAAGGCAAGTAAATAGTTGGGAAGGAAGGAACCAGATTCTAAAAGAAAGATCGGGTCTCTCTTCAGGTTACTCCTCTTCTTTAGTTTCACCATTTCTCTTCCCTTCCTTCCCGAGCCCTCCTAACAGCTCTGTCTTAAAGCTATTGGCAAAGGTGAGCAAGATGGACACTCGCGCAGTGGGGGAGGGACAGCCACCTCAGCCAGGTGTCAGCCCAAGAGGGTGTGGGGTCTTAGAGCCCACGATGGGCAAAGGGGTCACGTGTGCAAAAGGGCAGTCAGCACAGGCTGTCAGGATGATAGATACACAGTAAGTATATTGAGAGTTGTGGAAGCCAGGCTTGCCGCTGGGCTTCTGTATTAGCCTGGATTCACCAGAGAAACAGACCCAGTATGATATGTAGATACAGACGTAGACACACAGAGAGACAGAGAACAAGATTTATCATAAGGAACTGGCTCACATTATCATGGAAGCTGACAAATGTTGAGATTTGTAGTCAGCAAGCTGGAGTCCCAGGAGAGCTGGCGTGTGGTTCTGGTCCAAAGACCTGAGAACAGGAGAACGACTGGTCTCAGCAAGTCTCAGGAGAGTCAGTCCAGGTCTGGGTCCGAAGGCAGAAGAGGACCAGTGTCCTAGCTTGAAGATGGTCAGGGAGAGTGAGTGAATCCTCTTACTCAGTGTTAGGTTCTACTCGGGACTTCAGTGGATTGGATCAGGCCCACCCCCTGGGGAGGGCAATCTGCTTTACTCAGCCTACCAATTCAGTGTTTATCTCAGCCAGAAACACCCTCATGAACACACCCAGAATAATGTCTAACCAAATATCTGAGGACCACGTGTCCCAATCACATAAAATCAACTATCACAGTTTCCAACATGGAAAGGAGAAAAACTGAAATGAACCCTGTGGGCTGGAATTCGAGATATAAACGTGAATTCATGGTTCAATACATAGAGAGATATAGGTGTAAACAGGTGTGTGTTCCCTGACTCTTCCCTGTGAGAGGGGTCTTACTGCTATTGGTTTACTCCCAATAGGGGTAAACTCCCCTAACACCCAGGATTTGGCTTCCTTGTACCCTTTTTTATGCTAAAAGAATCCAGGGTTCCTTAGAAGAATGGCTGATTCTAAGACTGAATAGAAAAATAAAAAATGAGCCTGAAATGACTTTTTGTGCCAAAAAATGAAGCAGTCTTCAAAGAATGATGGAACATGTCACAAGAACACAAAAGCCAGCTTGATAATTTGGTACCAAAACAGATAATGATAATAAATAGCAATAGATTAAAAATCTGTGGAATAAAATAGGAATTCATGAGTTCATACTGACATAAATGAGCTGATGAATAAATTGAAAGTTTATTGTTAACAGGATACTTACAAAGTCTCAAACCAACTTTCCATAAAGTACTCATTAACTATAAAGAGGAAAAAAGTAACTTACAGTGAGGAGATCTGTGAGATATCATCCTAATCTAGTGATCAAAATTAACATCCTCAGCAAGGGAATTTAAATGATATGCCCTTTAGTGATACAATGAGAAGAAGGCAACATCACTTCTGGAAAATTCCTAGCAAAGATGTATAATTCAAATTTAATCATGAGGATACAGCAGTAAATCAAAACTAAGGGACATTCTACAAAGTAATTGGACTCATTATCTTCAAAATGCAAGAGCATGAAGTCAGAAATGGTTCAACTACTCCAGCTTGAAGGAGATGAGATGTGACTGGTTCTAGACCAGATCCTGTTGCTATAACAGACTTCACTGGGACAATAAGAAGAACTCAAAAGTGACCTGGGGGTTAAATGGTAATGCCCTATCACTCAATTTCCTAGGTTATTTTTTAATCTATTTATTTTTTAATTGAAGGATAATTGCTTTACAGAATTTTGTTGTTTTCTGTCAAATCTCAACATGAATCAGCCATAGGTGTACATATATCCCCTCCCTTTTGTTCCCTTACCCCACTGCTCTCCACCCAGGCGCCCTTTCCCAATAAAGTCTCTTGCTTTGTCAACACATGTGTCTCCTTGGACAATTCATTTCCAAGTGTTAGACAAGAGCCCAGTTTCGGGCCCTGGAAGGGGTTCCCCTTCCTGCAGCAAATGGTGACTCTGGTGGGGATTCTTCTTCATTGCAACTGACATCCTGACCACTCGGGGTACTCAGGGATCAGCTTGCCCACCAATGGACCAGACCAAATGGCAACTGGGACCTTTTGGTCCCTGGTCTCCTCCTGACGTGAACAACTGGCCAGAGTGCCCCGACTGGTAAGGAACAAGAAATTTTATTGACCTCTCTCCCCTTCCCTCTCTCTTTCCTCTCCTTAACCCTTCCTACCCTTTCACTTTTTTCTAGTCCCCCAGTCCTGGATGCAGGAATCTGGTCGAAGGGCCTCGGCCTGAGCTGAGGATTGGAGACTGATCACCTTCTCTTGGCAGAGAACTTGCATTCTGATTCTCTTCTGGTCAGGTTTCTTGTAGGGCCCAGTTCCAGTCCTCCCTTCTCTGGAGGCCCAGGGTAAAGTCCCGTAATGCCTGGGTATCTGCAGGTGGCAGGAGACGTCTGTAAGGCCAACCCTTTTGCCCCCCTCTCCCACCTCCTCCCTCTTCTTCTTTCAACCTGGCTTTATTTCCTCCCTTTGGAATGTTTGAAGACCTGAGATATTTTCATTTATTCTGTTAGTACTCGGATCTGAAGTTCTGTGTCTTTATAGGAGGCTTTCTGAGAGACTGTATTCTTGTACTTAAGGGAGTGTCTGATGAGGACTGCCAGGTCTATATGTGTGTTTTAACTCTGTGTTCTGTGTTGTGATTTCTGATGGCCATGTTGCTTTGTCTGGCCACCATTTGGTTTAGATCTGCCACCATTTTGTTAGAAGTTGATTTTCTTTCCCTATGCCTTGAGACCAGGGCTCTCAGGAACACTTATCTAGACTATCTCTAACTCCTGAGACTGAGGGGGAAATGGGGAAAAGCCTTTAAAATTTTTATTTATTCCCATTGTTTTTTATAAACTAGTAAGTTTTATACTGTAATATCTAATTCATGACTAAGCTTAGAAAATGAAGCTAGATCTTGCTTTGTGTCTGTCTAAATATGTCTTGGTATGTCTTTGTCTCTGGGTAATATTTTTGAGATTAATTTGTAAATGAACTCTAATTGGCTTAAAGAAAAGTAAGCACTTACAAATAAAATAATTCTAAATTAAACAATAAATTCATGTGAACTGGGAAATATTCAGTATTAAATACTTGATGTTAATGTTTTTTTGTTGACCTATCTAATATAGACATGTCTTAGAGTAATTAACATTAAGTAGAATATTTTCATTGTATCTAGGTTTAATATAAGTTAAATATCATATCTGTTACAAGTTTGTCAACAAGGAAATTACCTCGAGTGAAGAAATTTCTAAAAAAAATGTAAATGAGATATGAGCTTTTAGATAAACTCTATTAAGAATAATTATTCTTTAGGAATATCTGTCTAAAATAACCTCTCTATATTGGTGTAACTTGAATTTCTAAGGGCTGTGCTAAAAAAGTGTTGGAAATCTATTGAATAGCTAAGTCATTTCCAAATAAAATAAGATTTTGAAACATTTACTACTAAACACTAATTTCCTTTACAGAGAAACTAAAGAGTTCTGAGACTATAAATGAATAATGTTTGGTGCCATCCTAAATGTTCTGAGAAAGCTAGGGTTTTAGAAATTATCACTGGTATTTATGCTCACCAATCTATAAGATGCTAATATAAAAGTTAGTTCTTGGGTGCTAAAGGAAAGTAGGAGGTGTGTTTTCAGTTTAAAAAAAAAAAAAGAAGGTATGAAAAAATACTAAAAAGAGTTATGCATTATCAAGATTTTCTAAAATTGGATTATAATTAATTAGATAAATAGATTTTGTTAAGAATGACACAGCCATAGAAAAACTGGTTAGAGCCAACGAGGTCCAAGATGGTGGAGTCAGCTTTCACTAGACCTTGAGCCTCAATATATATGCCCATTGTGACATATCAACAAGCTAAATGATACACCCATCAATATTGACTAAATATGACCAAATGTTCTAAACTCTTTTAACTGATTTTTTTTGACAAAACTTCCTAAATCAAATTCTTCTGAAGTTCCTTTGACCTCTAGCTAACTTTGGAGCTTCAGAAGACCCCTGATACATCCCAAAGAGAAATATTAAACTAACTGAATTTATTTGGTTGGTTAAATTACATGAAAAATATTATCAAATGAGTAATAAATCCTCTCATGTTATAATGTAAGGTAAATATTACTAATATAGATATCCTAGAAATTATATGGAGTTCTTAGCATTCTGATATGTCTTGGTATTCTAATGGAAAACCTGATGACTTCACAAAAATTAACAAAGGACTGAATGAACCAGCAAATATGTTTATAACTTTAATGGTTTCTATCTGAAAAATTGTGGGATGAATCTTATGTTTTCTGGGAGCAGGGAAAACCTTCCTCTCAAACTAATTATGACAATAATTTGGTAAAATTATACATTATAAACAAAACAATTATATTTTCTCTCTGACTCCTCCAGAAATTGGAAACTCTTAGGTTTCCAGTAAGTTTATCAAAGAATCTGCCTGCAGTACAGGAGACTGGGGTTTGATTCCTGGGTCAGGAAGATCCCCTGGAGAAGGAAATGGTAATCCACTCCAGTATTCTTACCTGGAAAATCCCATGGAGAGAGGAGCCTGGCAGGCTACAGTCCATGGGGTTGCAAGAGTCGGATGTGACTTAGTGACTAAACCACCACCATTACCCATCTCCCTCCCCATCCCACCCCTCTAGATTGATGCAGAGCCAGTATTTGAGTTTCCTGAGACGTACAGCAAATTTCTGTTGGCTATCTATTTTACATACGGTAATGTAAGTTTCCATGTTACTCTCTCCATACATCTCACCCTCTCCTCCCCTCTTCCCATGTCCATAAGTTTATTCTCTATGTCTGTCTCTCCATTGCTACCCTGTAAATAAATTCTTTGGTACCATTTTTCTAGATTCCATATATATGCATTAGTATAAGACATTTATCTTTCTCTTTTTGACTTACTTCACTCTGTATAATATGCTCTATGTTCATCCTCCTCATTAGAACTGACTCAAATGCATTCCTTTATATGGCTGAGTAATATTCCATTGTGTATATGTACCACAACTTCTCTATCCATCTGTTGATGGACATCTAGTTTGCTTCCTTGTTCTAGCCACTGTGCTGCAATGAACAATGGGATACATGTGTATTTTTCAATTTTGGTTTCCTCGGGGTATATGCCTAGGAGTGGAATTGCTGGGTCATATGGTGGTTTTTATTCTTAGTTTTTTACGGAATCTCCATACCATCTTCCATAGTGGCTGTATTAATTTACATTCCCACCAACAATATTTTCTCCACACCCTCTCCAGTATTTACTGTTTGTAGACTTTTTGATTATGGCCATTCTGACCAGTGTGAGGTGATATCTCATAGTACTTTTGATTTGCATTTCTCTAATAACGAGTGGTGTTGAGCATATTTTCATGTGTGTGTTAGCCATCTGCATGTCTTCTTTGGAGAAATGTCTGTTTAGGTCTTTTCCCCACATTTTGACTGGGTTGTTTGTTTTTCTGGTATTAAGTTGTATGAGCTGCTTGTATATTTTGGAAATTAATCCTTTGTCAGTTGTTTCATTTGCTATTATTTTCTCTCATTCTGAGATTTGTCTTTTCACCTTTTCTTTTCTGTGCAAAAACTTTTAAGTTTAATCAGGCCCCACTTGTTTAATTTTGTTTTTATTTCCATTACTCTAGGAAGTGGGTCCTAGAGGATCTTGCTTTGATTTATGTCATCAAGTGTTTTGCCTATATTTTCCTCTAAGACTTTTATAGTTTCTGGTCTTACATTTAGGTCTTTAATCCATTTTGAGCTTATCTTTGTGTATGGTGTTAGGAAGTGTTCTAATTTCTTTCTTTTACATGTAACTGTCCAGTTTTCCCAGCACCATTGATTGAAGAGGCTGTCTTTGCCCCATTGTATATTCTTGCCTCCTTTGTCAAAAATAAGGTACCCATAGGTGCATGTGTTTATTTCTGGGCTTTCTATCCTGTTCCATTGGTCTATATTTCTGTTTTTGTGCCAGTACCATACTGTCTTGATGACTGTAGCTTTGTAGTATAATCTGAAGTCAGGAAGGTTGATTCCTCCAGCTCCATTCTTCTTTCTCAAGACTGCTTTGGCTATTTGGGCTCTTCTCTGTTTCCATATAAATTGTGAAATTTTTTGTTCTAGTTCTATGAAAAATGCCATTGGTAATTTGATAGGGATAGCATTGAATCTGTAGATTGCATTTGGTAGTATAGTCATTTTCATAATGTTGATTCTTCTTCCCCAGGAACATAGAATATCTTGACAGCTGTTTATGTTATCTTTGATTTCTTTCATCAGTGTCTTATAATTTTTCTGTGTACAGTTCTTTTGTCTCCCTAGGTAAGCTTATTCCTAGATATTTAATTCTTTTTGTTGCAATGGTGAATGGGATTTATTCCTTAATTTGTCTTTCTCATTTTTCATTGTTAGTTTAGAGAAATACAAGTGATTTCTGTGTATTGATTTTGTATCCTACAACTTTGCTAAAGTCACCAATTGGCTCTAATTTTCTGACAGTATCTTTAGGGTTTTCTATGTACAGTATCAATTTCATAGCTTTGATGGCTGTATTTGCTTATGCATGAGAGTGCTCTTGCTTGCAGAAAACAGACATGGAAAGTATTCAGAGGTCATGGTGTATCATGTCACCAACTTACTTTCCAACAGTCAAGGAACAAAAGGTTCTTGTTAGTGTTCCTGCAACCTTTCTGCAAGTTTGAGAAAGAGAGGTGGAAGAAGGGAGAGAGAAAAAGAGAAAGAGACAGACAGACAGCCAGGCAGGCAGGCAGACCAGGGCTAGAATAACTCATCTGAAACTGACAGCACTTAAGTTCATGGAGTAAGCCATGCTGCTGGGTCCAGAAACTTCTTGGGTCATCCTGTCCTGTCTCTAGCCCAATCCTAACTAAGACTGGGATGTGTCTACTAAGGGCCTAATTCTACAATAATTTTATAGAGAAATGGTGGACTGAAAATGAAAACATGTGAAAGAGTGGTTGCAGGGGTTGGTCCACTGGAAGAATCAAAAGGACAGATCAAAGACTTGACTGGGAAACAGACCATCTGGGATCCAAAAAGATGTCAGGGGCTGGGGCAGTGGGGCGGGGGTGGTGAGGGGGGCGGTGGTGTGGCATGGGCAGGAATAGGTAGAGACAGTGATTTTGAGGCAGGGAAGGGGTGGTGAGGTGACCAGCAGAGAGAAGCCAGCTGACTTCCAAGAACTCAGGACCAGGATTCTAGGGGTGATCAGCTTAAAGGCTAGGATTTTTTTTTTTTTTGAGGGTTTGTTTTTGTGTGTGTGTGTGTGATGTAGACTATTTTTAAAGTCTTTGTTGAATTTGTTATAATGTTGCTTCTGTTTTTACAAGTTCTGCTTTTTTAGCATAAAGTATGTGGGATGTTAGCTCCCCAACCAGGAATCAATCCACACACCCCCAACACTGAATGTCACAACCACTGGACCACCAGGGAAGTCCCCTGAATGCTGGGATTGGTTGTTCCACCAAAGCGGGAATGACCCAGGAAAGGCCTTGTTCTCTGTTTACGTTTACACCACCAGTGAGTGCATCACAGGCTCTAAGAGTAACAACCAGGAAGGAGGTCACTGGAGAAAAGGAGGATCCACACAGAGAAATACTGTGACCCAGGAGAAAATCCTGCCCATGTGCCCAGGAAACCTGACTCAGAATATTTATCACATTACTGCCTTTAATAACGTGATGGAGAACAACCCAATGCACAGGGGCAGGGGGGTGGCAAAAAAGCGTGGCGTAGTCATATATGCCAGCCAAGATGAATTAACTATGGCCACTTGCATCCACTCAGATGAATCTGTAAAACAGAAGGCACCCAAAACTACTACATGTGATAGTATTCATACAAAGGTCAAACACACATGAAATTAAAAAACAGATTCCTTTCACTAAATAGGCTTTCAAACTGTAATGGAAAGCAAAAGAGCAGTAAACACTAAATTCCCCTGAAGGGAGGAGATAACCACCAGAAAGTATTCAGGGGTGTTTCAGCATTTGGACAACATTCTATTTCTCAAGTTGGATGATGATCCAGGCGTATTTTATTATCTTTCATATCTTTACATACATTATATTTTATTTTGGTATGTGCAGAAATATTTTATTAAAAATAAACAGAAACATTTAAAGGGGAATGTTCCCAAGGGTTGTCATAAGTGTCTCTTTCTGGGATCTTGCGAGAGTTCTGAAGATCAGGTTACTTTCTGCCCAGGCCCCTTGGTGGATCAGGGGTCTTACAAGATTCTGGTATCCAATTTTCCCAAAACTTTGAGTGATCCTGCAAAATTTCAGGAAGATTGGAAAACTATCTTTCCAACTGGCAGAATTTCAGTCAGAATTTAGAGTTCTCCTTGCAGCAAACAGAAAGACAAACAAAAAAGTGAACATCGTGAACTTTAAAAGAAAACAGTCTCCGGAGAAAAGATTTAGTCCTTGCGAGGCAGTGATCTCAAAACGACAGCTGGAGGGAAGGAACCGGGCAGCCCCAGCCCTAAGAATGTGAGCCTGGGAGAGACTGCAGAGGGAGCCTCCTTTAGGACCGGGCAGGCTCTAGGTGAGGGAGATGGGCTCCTGAACTCATGGAACGTTGGACCTTGAAGAGAGGGGGCATCAGTGGTTGCCACTCACATTTTATAAAAACCTGAAACCATCCCAGATGTAATACAGAGATGTGCTCAAATCCCATGTGCTTCTTTCCAACTGAATCCATACGGGGCTGATATATCTCCTCTTAACCCTACCTCCCTGTTCATCCCCAGTATTGAACTCGATGCAAAAGATGAGTCAGCCAGGTACAAAGGCAGGTAAGGCTCGGGCTCTACAGACCCCAAGGAAACTGACCACCAAGAACCAGAATCAAACTAAGGCAAGTGGTGGAGGAGCAGTTGACCATAATCTCCAGAGAAGTCACAGCCTCCTGCCCTGACTGAGCTGCCAGAGACATCAAGGCCCCATACTGTCCCTCTGCCACCACCTCTTCTTTTCATTGCCAAGAACATCCACTCCAGCAGTGAGGGGCCATCCGAGAGCATCAGACAACTGGAGGCCCCAGGATGGGGCTGAAGTTGATGGAAGACATAAGACTATAAATAAATGACAAAACATGAGAGAAAGGTCAGGCTCCAGGGAGATGCTCCTCGTAAATTCTCTTGATCCTGATTGCTCCATCCAGAAGCAGATTAAGTGTAAAATACTGATCTTGAATGGGGTCCAGCCAATATTTATACAGCTTGAGGGCTTTCTGGAAGGGCTGCGTTCTCTGAAAGGAAGGAAGTGGGTTAGGAAATGCAGCGCTGGTGGAGGATCCCAGAAGGAGGGGGGATGGGACACTGTCACTGACCAATGGGCTGTTCCAAGTCTGTATGCAAAAGGACGATTTTCATGGTGCAGAAAGTATGGCTGCTGTAGGGTACTGTGATGGCATGGGTCTGCCATAACAGGTGGAGTTTATTCTAAGTGCACTATGTGAGATGAGAGGCAGAAAAACTTACAATTGCAAAGTAAAACAAAATGTGGTTTAAAGTTTTGCAGGTAGATGGAACCACGTATGACCTTGGGCATTTCACTGATCCCCTCAGTCTCAGCTTCTTTCGTCTCTGAAATGGGGATGATTATGTCAAAAAGTATCATGAGGACTGAATTGGAGATGCATGGGAAGTTCTTAGCCTGACGCCTATAGTGTATTAAATGCTCCATAAATTATTTATGCATCATCACTGTGGTGAGAATTAACATCACTCTTCCCTTGGGTAAACAAAACAGGCTGTAGTGTGTTGAAGGGGCTTAAAGAAGGTCCCATGAGCTATGAAAAGACTTGCACATTGGATAGACATCACTAAGTTTATTGAGAGCAAACAGGGTCCCTTAGAAGCTGATTAAGGAGGTCACTGGTATCTGAATAATGAGTTACACATGAAAGGTGATATCTGTCATTGGATAGTAGGACAAGATGGATGGACAGACCAGACCTTGAGTGCTGGGAAAATGTGATGTCACTAAGTAGTCAGTCATCCACTCCTCCATTCAGCAAGTATTTATGAGCACCTACTCTGTGCCAAGCTCTGTTCTTGGCCATGGGTGTGTACTGGTAAGCAAGCAAGTAAAGCCCTGTCCCTATGAGCTCAGAGCAGAGAGACAGGAGCTCAGGGAAGCAGTTGTTGTTGTTGTTGTTGTTGTTGTTGTTTAGCTGCTAAGTCATGTCCAACTCTTCTGTGACCCCATGGACTATAGCCCACCAGGCTCCTCTGCTCATGGAATTTTCCAGGCAATACTAGAGCAGGTTGTCATTTCCTTCCCTAGGGAATCTTCCTGACCCAGGGGTCAGACCTGCATCTCTCCTTTGGCAGGTGGATTCTTTACCACTGAGCCACCAGGGAAGCCTAAGGGTAGCATGTGGTTATCGTGAGCATATGGGCATCGGCCAAAGCTCTCTGACCTTTCTGCAGAACCCTTTGGATGGGAAATCTAGATGCAGCACAGAGGGAAAAGTGAAGACTTTGAAGCCAGTCAGACCGAGGTTTGAGTCCTGGCTTAGCCTCACTCACTCTGTACCTAAGATCTGAGCAGAAGTACTCTTGACTTGACAAAAGCACACTGGTAATTTTTTGTCTAACTCAATGAAACTATGAACCATGCTGTGTAGGGCCACCCAAGACAGACAGGTCATGGTGGAGACCTCTGACAAAACGTGGTCCACTGGAGAAGGGAATCGCAAACCACTTCAGTATTCTTACCTTGAGAACCCCATGAACAGTATGAAAAGGCAAAAAGATAGACACTGAAAGATGAACTCCCCAGGTTGGTAGGTGCCCAATATGCTACTGGAGAAGAGTGGAGAAACAGCTCCAAAAAGAATGAAGAGGCTAAGCCAAAGCAAAAAGAACACCCAGTTGTGGATGTGACTGGTGATGGAAGCAAAGTCTGATACTGTAAAGAACAATATTGCATAGGAATCTGGAATGTTAGGTCCATGAATCAAGGTAAATTAGAAGTGGTCAAACAGGAGATGGCAAGAGTGAACATCCACATTTTAGGAATCAGGGAACTAAAATGGACTAGAATGGACAAATTTAATTAAGATGACCATTATATCTACTACTGTGGACAAGAATTCCTTAGAAAATATGGAGTAGCCATCATCGTCAACCAAAGAATCTGAAATGCAGTACTTGGGTGCAATCTCAAAAATGAAAGAATTATCTCTGTTCATTTCCAAGGCAAACCACTCAATATCACAGTAATTCAAGTCTATGCCCCAACCAGTAATGCTGAAGAAGCTGAAGTTGAACGGTTCTATGAAGACCTTCAAGACCTTCTAGAACTAACACCCAAAAAAGATGTCCTTTCTTCATAGGGGACTGGAATGCAACAGTAGGAAGTCAAGAGATACCTGGAGTAACAGCAAATTTGACCTTGAAGTACAAAATTAAGCACGGCAAATGTTAACAGAGTTTTGCCAAGAGAACTCACTGTTCATAGCAAACATCCTCTTCCAACAACACAAGAGAAGACTCTACACATGGACATCACCAGATGGTCAACACCGAAATCAGATTGATGATATTCTTTGCAGCCAAAGATGGAGAAGTTCTATACAGTCAGCAAAAACAAGACCAGGAGCTGACTGTGGTTCAGATCATGAACTCCTTATTGACAAATTCAGACTTAAATTGAAGAAAGTAGGGAAAACCATTAGACCATCCAGGTATGATTTTAGTCAAATCCCTTACAATTATACAGTGGAAGTGAGAAATAGATTCAAGAGATTAGATCTGATAGACAGAGTGCCTAAAGAACTATGGACAGAGGTTTGTGACATTGTACAGGAGACAAGAATCAAGACCATCCCCAAGAAAAAGAAATGCAAAAAGGCAAAATGTTTGTCTGAGGAGGCCTTACAAATATCTGAGAAAAGAAGACAAGCAAAAGGCAAAGGAGAAAAGGAAAGATATACCCATCTGAATGCAGAGTTCCAAAGAATAGTAAGGAGTGATAAGAAAGCCTTCCTCAGCGATCAATGCAAAGAAATAGAGGAAAATAATAGAATGGGAAAGACTAGAGATCTCTTCAAGAAAATAGAGATACCAAGGGAACATTTCATGCAAATATGGGCACAATAAAGGACAGAAATGGTATGGACCTAACAGAAGAAGAAGATATTAAGAAGAGGTGGCAAGAACACACAGAAGAACTGTACAAAAAAGATCTTCATGACCCAGATAACCACGATGGTGTGACCACTCACCTAGAGCCAGACTTACTGGAATGTAAAGTCAAGTGGGCATTAGCAAGCATCACTACAAACAAAGCTAGTGGAGGTGATGGAATTCCAGTTGAGTTATTTCAAATCCTAAAAGATGATGCTGTGAAAGTGCTGCACTCAATATGCCAGCAAATTTGAAAAACTCAGCAGTGACCATAGGACTGGAAAAGGTCAGTTTTCATTCCAATCCCAAAGAAAGGAAATGCCAAAGAATGTTCAAACTACCACACAATTGCACTCAGCTCACATGTTAGCAAAGTAATGCTCAAAATTCTCCAAGCCAGGCTTCAACAGTATATGAACCATGAATTTCCAGATGTCCAAGCTGGATTTAGAAAAGCCAGAGGAACCAGAGATCAAATTGCCAACATCTGCTGGATCATTGAAAATGCAAGAGAATGCCAGAAAAACATCTACTTCTGCTTTATTGATTACGCCAAAGTCTTTGACTCTGTGGATTACAACAAACTGGAGAATTCTTAAAGAGATGGGAATACCAGACCACCTTACCTGCCTCCTGAGAAATCTGTATGCAGGTCAAGAAGCAACAGTTAGAACGAGACATGGAACAACACACTGGTTCTAAATAGGGAAAGGAGTACTTCAAGGCTGTATATTGTCACTCTGCTTATTTAACTTATATACAGAGTACATCATGTGAAATGCTGGGCTGGGTGTAGCACAAGCTGGAATCAAGATTGCCAGGAGAAATATCAGTAACCTCAGGTACGCAGATGACACCACCCTTACAGCAGAAAGTGAAAAAGAACTAAAGAGCTTCTTGATGCAAGTGAAAGAAGAGTGAAAAAGCTAGCTTAAAACTCAACAATGAAAAAAGAAAGATCATGGCATCCAGTCCCATCACTTCACGGCAAATAGATGGGGAAACAATGGAAACAGTAAGAAACTTTAATTTGGGGGCTCCAAAATCACTGCAAATGGTATCTGCAGCCATGAAATTAAAAGAGGCTTGCTCCTTGGAAGAAAAGCTATGACCAACCTAGATAGCATATTAAAAAGCAGAGACATTACTTTGCCAACAAAGTCCGTCTAGTCAAAGCTATGGTTTTTCCAGTAGTCATGTATTTATGTAAGAGTTGGACTATAAAGAAAGCTGAGCACTGAAGAATTGATGCTTTGAGCTATGGTGTTGGAGAAAACTCTTGAGAGTTCCTTGGACTGCAAGGAGATCAAACCAATCCATCCTAAAGGAGATCAGTCCTGGGTGTTCATTGGAAGGACTGATGCTGAAGCTGAAAGTCCAATACTTTGGCCACCTGATGCAAAGAACTGACTCATTGGAAAAGACCCTGATGCTGGGAAAAATTGAAGGCAGGAGAAGGGGACGACAGAGGCTGAGATGGTTGGATGGCATCACTGACACAATGGACATGCATTTGAGCGAGCTCCGGAGTTGGTGATGGACAGGGAAGCCTGGTGTGCTGCAGTCCACAGGATCCCAAAGAGTCAGACACAACTGAGCGACTGAACTGAATTTCCATCCAGAGTACTCTAAGGATTAAAAGTGACACATCAACCACTTAGTTTTCTGACTCGTACATAATATGTGTTTAGTAAAGTCAAACCATTTTTCTTCTCATGTGATTTGTAGTTTGGGTCATTATTTCCTCATTGATTCCTGTTAGTTTTTAGCAATGTTTCTCTGGAAATATCAGGCTGTCTCAGTGAGGAGCAGGAAGGCATGGATGTTTTCCTGAGCTTTGCAGTGCTAGGAGCCATGCAGGATACGTGTCTGGGAGTTGTCATGTGCTGACAGCTGGCTCCTAGGCAGAACCCCTGGAGAAAGATTCCAACCTGGGAGGAGCCTGTTTTTGTGAGGAAGAGCCTCCTCTTAGGTCCCAGGGACAGCACGGGGCAAGATGAGTGGTCAGAGCACAGACGGAGCCGTAACAATCAAAAGCGCACACTGGAATGGTCCGCACACAAGGCCTACGCTCATGCCGTCCCTCTTGGTCCTCCAGGTCAGCTCTTTTCTTCCCCATCATGATGCTTGTGCCTAAAGGAACTGTGGGCAAATGATTGCCTTTGTTGCTGTTGGTAATGTTCTTTAATACTTTACTGTCTATGCTTTCAGTTTGTTCTTTTTAATTGTGGTAAAATACACATAACATAAAATTTACCATCTTTGCCATTTGTCAGTGTACATTTCAATGTATTAAGCACATTCACATCGCTGTGCAATTATTGCCTCTTTGGGCCTCTGAGTCTCACGACTGGCGGAAGCTGAGCTCCAATACTCTCACTGCCCCCTGCATCCTGATTCCTGTTCCCCAGGACTGTTCTGCATTCTGCCTGCGAACTCACTGTAGGTTTCCCAGCTTAACAGAAAGAGGGTTTGGGCACGAAGGTGAAGCTGGGGGCTCCTGTGTGCCTCACCTTTCATCTGGGGCATGGTCTGTACGAAATTCAACATCTTTCACCTGCTGCTGACACACATTTCCCAGGATATGACTCAAGTCGAGCCCCACTTGGCTGACATCTGCCTTTCCAACCCTGCCTGACTCGGCAGGGAAGCCAGTATCTGGCAGCGGGAACATCGTCGGGTTGCTGTTCCTGGCGGGGAAAGCAGGGTTTGCTGCCTAACATAGCAAGGGACGAGGCGGGGCTCCCAGTGCTTTTCCCAGGGCCTTTGCTAATGCTCTGCGGGGTTTTCAGGAAGTCACTTTGCGCTGAGCTATCGGTCAGGAATAAGAATAACAAAATGGGTTTCTGTAGAACTCCTTGGTAGTGATTCATTAAACCCCACATACTCTCAGATTCTCGAGATTCAGAATGTTTGGGAATGGTTAACTCGGTTCTAGGAAACCCATCTGATTTTTAATGATGATAATAGTTCGTGTGGTAAAGAACTGACCTGCCAATCATGTAGATGTTAAAGATGTGAGTTTGATCCCTGGGTTGGGAAGATACCCTGGAGGAGGGCACAGCAACCCACTCCAGTATTCTTGCCTGGAGAATTCCATGGGCAGAGGAGCCTGGTGGACTACAGTCCATGGGGTTGCAAATGAGTCGGTCACAACTGAAGCAACTTAGCACACACGTAGTTCACGTAGATTTAGTGCTAAGTAGTGGGTGTCAGCCACTGTGCTAACAATCCAGGTCCCGAAAGATGGTTCTCACATCTCATGGATCCATGGAGAAGTATCCTGATTGCCCTTAATGCAGTTCCTTGCCCAGGAAGAAAGATTTCCAAAATGGCAGCTCTGGAAGAACAAAGCTTCTTAGGATGACTTGTTGGGATGAAGTGGATCGAGAGGGACACTGAAGTAGAATTATTACTAAGAGGAGAGGGGAGAAGATACACTGGGGGAGGAAACCACAGGGCATGCAGATGGAATGTAGTTCTCAAGAGTTTGAGGGGTTTTTGATGGTCTGGAGGAGAACTTTATGAGGAAACTTTCTCCAATAAAATGAAAAGACAAACCTCATGGAGGAATTTACTGCTCATAAACCCAAGCCTGGGAACCTCGCCATGGAGAGCGGGATCAACCTAGCTTCCCTCAGGCCTGCTCTCCCATGTCATGGGCACTCATGGGCCATTCTGCCTCTGAATCACAGACAGAATGGTAAGTGGTCTCCCACAAACATCCTTCAGTTCCATCTCTAAAAGGACTCCATGCTCCCCTTCCCTTCTCTGTTTATTTTCTCTGTGCCCAGAAACCAAATCAGAGCCAGGGAACAGACCACCATAGAAAACCAAGACTCTGAAGACTGCCTTGTGGCTTGTCATCAACTAAGAAGGTCATGGCAGATGGAGTCCACATTCGATTCCTGGGCTCTGCATAACCCATGCTGATGACTGAGCCAGCTACTGCTAAACCATCTTACTCCCCAAAATGAATCCTCTTGCAAAACCATGATACAGTTCAAGAAATGGTCCTTCCTCCAATGACAATAAATCACTAACTCTGCTCTTAGCCTATATCTTACTCTGTCGCTTTGGGAGGGATACTCACAGGATGTTCAATTTATGATTTCTCTCTTAGAATCCCAAGAGAGAAGGCAGTGCTGTCTAGTAGTTAAGAGAATGCAGGGTCTGCAGTGACTGCCTGGGTCTGAGATCTCTCTCTCTCTCTTCTTTTTAATACATTATTTTTTATTGGAGTCTATTTGCTTTACAATGTTGTGTTCGTTTCTGCTGTACAGTGAAGTGAATCAGCTACATGTATACATACATTCCTTGGCTTTTGGATCTCCCTCCCACTTTCCCCAGCCCAGCCCTCTAGGTCATCAGATTGTCATGAAACTTAAATGATATAAAACCAGCACACTATTTAGCACAGTGACTGCCATACAGGAAGTACTCAAAATATGTTAGCTACTATCACATTATTTGAGAACTTGAGAAATAAAAAGCACACAGACCAGCCCTGCACATAGCAGAAGCTTAATGGCAGAAGGGCTGGCTCATGTGTCCCCCTCATGGGTTAAAGGCTTTTCGTGGATCTCACTTTTTGACCCCAGGCATGCCTTAGTTTATAGCACAGTAATATCTATTATTATTATTGCCTCTTGATTTTATAGGAGAATTTCATTTCATGTTGATTTTATTTGGTAATAATTATTTTTAAAGGCTTTAGCGTTCGTGTTCCCTGCCCTTATCATGTCTATCACATAAGAAGAAAAGGGCAGAAACAAGAACTAAGAAGAAACTTTGAGTTTCTGCAGATGAGGACGTGGGAACCAGGACAAATGGGGTAAGGCCGTGTGTCCCATGTGCAGTGACAGAGCAGGACAAAAACCTTGGCCTTTGCTTCTTCAGTTCAGTCGCTCAGTCGTGTCCAACTCTTTGCTACCCCATGAATCGCAGCACGCCAGGCCTCCCTGTCCATCACCAACTCCTGGAGTTTACTCACACTCATGACCATCGAGTCGGTGATGCCATCCAGCCATTTCATCCTCTGTCGTTCCCTTCTCCTCCTGCCCCCAACCCCTCCCAGCATCAGGATCTTTTCCAATGAGTCAACTCTTCGCATGAGGTGGCCAAAGTATTGGAGTTTCAGCTTCAGCATCAGTCCTTCCAATGAACACCCAGGACTGATCTCCTTTAGGATGGACTGGTTGGATCTCCTTGCTTACCTTATCCTAAATGAATTTGTTTATTATAGATATTCTCTAAGGTATGGAAGGAAGTATTTGTTAAGTGAATACATGCTTCTCTTCTACACATAAATGTCTGTTTTGTACGGTTCATCCTTTCTTTAACAGCACAGATATATGAAGCCATTCATATAATATGTGAATGTTGACCAAGTACAGTCGTCAGCTGACTATGGCCATGCCCACAATAACCTCTGGAAGACTCTCACCTGCACAGGTTAGAGATGGGACTGAACCCACAGTCTTTCCCACCGTGAAGTTAGGTCAAGTCCTCCAATAATTGCAGGATCTCCTGTTCTGGGACAGCCGTTCCCTCCAAAGGCCTGGCTTAGCTCCAGGCCATGTCAACTGGGAACACGGAAAGAAATTCCAAGCCTAGCACAGAGCCGTGCAGAGGGCAGAGGGGTCAGGGCTTAGTGTTCTCTCTGATAGGAGGATCCCATTTCAAAAGGTCAATTTAGCTTTCTCTCCTAAGAACTGCAACTTCTCCCAAGCCTCTACTCACCCCAAAATTACCCAGGAGGCTCCGACAAGTCCCTGAAGTTTCAATCATTTACTAAACAAGTCTTCACTGGGATCTTGTTCGGTACCAGGACTAGGGATGGGTCTTCTCAGGTGGCACAATGGTAAAGAATCCACCTGCAATACAGGAGATGTAGGAGACCTGGGTTCGATCCCTGGTTCGGGAAGGTCCCCTAGAGGAGGAAATGGAAACCCACTCCAGTGTTCTTGCCTGGAGAAACCCACGGACACGGGATATGCCTGGTGGGCATAGTCCATGGGTCACACAGAGTCGGACACAACTGAGTGATGGAGCATGTACGCAGTAGGGATGTCCTTATTACAGATACTAGATCTTTATCAAATATATGATTTGCAAATATATTCTAGAATTTTGTGGGTTGTCTTTTCACTTTCTTGATTGTAACTCTTAAAGTACAAAATTTTAAATTTTGATAAAATCTAATTAACTTTTTTCCTTTGGTAGCTTGTGCTCTTGATGTCAAATAAAAGAATCATTGTCCAACATGACTATGTTTTCCCTAAGAGCTTTATGCTTTGAGCTCTTACATTTAGGTCTATGATCCAGTTGCAGTTAATTTTTGTATATGATGTAGGGTAGAGACCCAAATTCATTCTTTTGCATGTGGATATCCAGTTGCCTCAGCACTTTTTGTTGAAATGACTATTCACTCCCCATTCAATTGTCTTGGCACTCTTGCTGAAAATCAACTGACTATAAATCTAGTGGTCTATTTCTGGATCTCAATTCTATTTCTTTGATCTATATTCTCTCCTTATGTCAGTACCATACATTCTTCATCACTGAAACGTTATCATGAGTTTCAAAACTGATAAGTATGAATATTCCAACTTTGCTTCTCTTGCAAGATTGTCTGGGCTCTTCTGGGTCTCCTACATTTATATATTACTTTAAGGAACAACTTGTCAATTTCTGCAAACAAAAAAGGCAGCTGAGATTACTATATGGATTGCATTAATCTGCAGGCCACTTTGGGGACTATTGCCATCTTAGCAATACTAAGTCTTCCAATCCATAGATGCAAGGTGTCTTTCCATTAGTTATTGTTTAATTACTCTCGATAATGTTTCAAGGTTTCTCTGGTGGCTCAGTTGATAAAGAATCTGCCTACAATGCATGAGACCCAGGTTTGATCCCTGGGTGGGGAAGATCCCCTGGAGAAGGAAATGGCAACCCACTTCAGTATTCATGCCTGGAAAATCCCATGGACAGAGGAGCCTGGTGAGTTACAGTCTACGGGATCACAAAGAGTCAGACATGACTTAGCGACTAAACCACCAATAATGTTTCATAATTTTCAATGTGCAAGACTTACACTTCTCTTGTTGAATTTATCTCTAACTATTTTACTATTCTTTGATGATTCTGCAAATGTAACTGTTTTACTATTTTTAATCATGCATTTCTAGTGCATAAAAATATAATCTGTTTCTGCATTTCAATCTTGTATCCTGCTACTCTGCTGAATTCACTGATGAGCTCTAATAGCTTTTTTGTGCATATTTTAGGATTATATATATACAAGATCATGTCATCTGCAAACAGAAATAGTTTTACTTTTCTCTTTCTAGTATGATGACCTCTTCAAGGCTTCTTCCTAATTGTGCCATGGAACATTTTATCCTTTATTAACTAATTTTAGGCATCAAGAACATATGCCCAATGAGAACAAGAATTTGTTTTATTCCCTGTCATAGACCTGGCATCTAGACTCATTCCTAGTATTTAAGATTTCAATAAATATTTGTTGAATAAAGGAAATAAAAAGTAATGGGGGGTAGCCTCCCTCATGGCACAGTGGTAACGAATCTGCCTGTCAATGCAGGAGACACAAGTTCGATCCTTGATCTGGGAAGATCCCACATGCCACGGAGAAACTAATCCGGTGCACCACAACCATTGAGCCTGTGCTCTAGAGTCTGGGAGCCACAGCTACTGAAGCCCATGCACTCAAGAGCCCAGGCACTGCAACAAGAGAAGCCACTGCAACGAGAAGCCTGTGCAGCAAAACTAGAGAGTAGCCTCTGCTCACCACAACTAGAGAAAAGCCCACACAACATGGCAACGAAGACCTAGCCCAGCCAAAAGTAAATAAATAAATAAATAGCTTTTAAAGTAATGGGACACTTTAGTCCAGAGCTTTTCCTTATACCCTAAAACTACATCGGGGGGGGGGTGGTTTATTCTATCCCACATATAAATATATTCACTTATGTCTGCCCAGTGCCTCACGATTAATGAGCACTCCATAAACACGTGTCTAATGGGTGAACAAAGAAATAAATAATATAAAGCCTGACATATGGGGGGGTGCATAAGTAAGACCACGTGGCTACATCTGGTATAGAAAACATCATCTGTCCAACAGCTTAATATGCCATCAACTCCATCCCAGTGAATGATAAATACCACCCCCTAAGATCACAGTGATAACAAAATTCTGTTACTGGAATTCCAACAGTTCTATGGTGGTTGTTAAAATGATACTACTACGTAATTCCTGTTATTCATATCATTTCAACAGCAACTCAAGAGTTGGCTGGGCAGGGCAATGGATGGCAGGTCACCTAGGCTGGACATGCAGGCCAGTTGCTGGCCCTGCCCCCTTGTACCTTCAGCCTTGACTCTCACCCAGGACATGCTTCAGGTGCATCTGGAAATGGAGTGAGAATACTTGGCATGGACACCGTGTGAATAGCCCACGAGGTCCAGGAAGGTCTGGGACACAGAGGGTAGAAGGTTGGCGGCCCTGCCTATTTCTCTCATGCTCTTTACTTTTTTATATAATCTATTATGTCCATTTTTATTAAAATGATGACTCTATGATCTTACTAATCTGGGGAAAATAAAGTCAGACTTTGAGAAAAATAAAAGCTCCAAGGATATATCATAAAGCACAGGGCTTCCCTGGTGGCTCAGTGGTAAAGAATCCACCTGCCAATGAACGAGGTGCAGCTTCAATCCCTGGATCGGGAAGATTCCCTGGAGAAGGAATGGCAACCTACTCCAGTATTCTTGCCTGGAGAATTCCACGGACAGAGGAGCCTGGTGAGCTACAGTCCATGGGGTTGCAAAGAGCTGGACATGACTTAGTGACTAAACAGCAAACCACAGGTAATATCGCCAATATTTTATAATAACCTAAAATGGAATACAATCTATAAAAATCTTGGATCACTAAAATTGTACACCAGAAGACTTCCCCAGTGGGTCCAGTGGTTAAGAATCCTTCTGCCAATACAGGGGACACAGGTTTGATCCCTGGTCTGTGAGGATCCCACATGCCGTGGGGCAAACAAGCCCGTGCACCGCAACTACTGAAGCCCAAGTGCCCTAGAGCTTGTGCTCTGCAACAAGAGAAGCCCTCACAAGGAGCAGTCTGTGCACTGCAGCTAGAGAGCAGTCCCCACGTGCTGCAACTAGAGAAAGTCCATGGGCAGCAACGAGGTCCCAGTATAGCCAAAAATAAATAAAATAAATTTCAAAACATTTTTAAAAATGGTACACCTGAAACCAAGACAACACTGTAAAGCAACTATACCTCAACAACAACCAAAAAAGTCATCACAAACAAAAGTTGACTTTTTAGAGTCTTATTTTCAAGATTAGTAATTTTTTCTGCTCTTACTGGATTTGAATGATATGATATGAAATACAGGTGTTTCTTAGTGTACTTGGATGCACGTCTGAAAATCTGTTAGGTTACAGAGTTACCCATGTTACTACCTACTATTTTCATTTGATCTAAGGAAGCCATTTCCCTGAGGGAACACCCCTCCAGTGGGTTTTATTCAGTGGGAAAACACCACTTGATCAGCATAAATCAACCTCACACTGTTCTTTTAAGGAGACCTTTGTTCCCATTGCCCCAGCCCCACAACCCCAGACTATCTGTGTGTTACAGATTGAAATCTACATTCACCAAATATTCATTTTATTCTGTTTTTACTCAGACAATTATCATATAAATAACTGCATTGTTACTAGAAACATATTTTAAGATTTTAATGACTAGGAGGAGATCTGTATCTATTGCAGACTTGCTAATCCTCAATAAATATGTTTTTAATCAGGTTAGCATTTTATAAACAATAACTGTCCCATTGATTCTGGGGTGGACTTTGTAGGCTTGACGAAAAGCACTGCAGTTGATTTGTTTACCCTGGGGCTCTTTAAGTTACACTTTAAATTTGGAGATTCAACCAGGGGAATTTTCCAGCCTTCAAAACACAAGAGCCGGGAACAAGACTGAGTATAGCAGTGACAGGAAAAAGTAGGCAGCTTAGGGTCGTCAGGAAAAGTCTGGAGTAAGAGTCAGATCAGGATCTAAGGCTGCTTCTCTTCCTAAGTAATCTTTCTAAGCCAGAGTTTCCTCATTTGTCAAGTGGGGATGATCATATGTAGCCTGGCCATGCATTTTCATGGTAGGGAATCTGATGTATGAGTGTATGAGAAAATGCAGTAAAAATCTCGCAGTACTAGAGTGTGGGGTCTAGGGAACCCAGCTTGGCTCTGCACAGCTCAGCAAAACCAGCTCAGCCACATCATCTAACCCTCTGGCCCTCAGTTTCCCCATGTTTACAGTGTAAATAATGATGGTCTTCCCTGATGGCTCAGATGGTAGAGAATCTGCCCATAACACAGAGGACACGGGTTCGATCCCTGGGTCAGGAAGATCTCCTGGAAAAGGGAAAGGCAACCCACTCCAGTATTCTTGCCTAGAGGACCCCGTCATCAGAGGAGCTTAGTGGGCTATAGTCCATGGGGTGGCAGAGGCGGACATGACTGAAGCGACTAACACTTTCACTTTCACTAAATAATGATAACAATAATCATAACGTCTATTTCTCAAGGATTTCTCACACACAGTGACATGATGTATATGCGCATTCACACAAGACCTAGCACAGAAGATGCATCAAAACCATTCTTTTCCCACTGTCCACCCATCAGGAATGTACATACATTCCTAAGATGAAATCCAAGATGCCTGGGAAACGTCAGAATCACAGAGTCATCGCTTTTTCTGCCAGAGAGAAACAGGCCTGCGATGGTGGAGACACCACCACCACCACCTGCGTTTTACTGACACCCAAGCCTGTCCTCTGCTGGAGCTCCCTGCCCTCCGCTCCTTGACTGGGGATCCTTTATCAGAGTTGTGATTAATAGTTAGCTTGACAAGCTGACTGGGAGGGGTGGCCCTGAACTCAGGAATTCAGAGGATGCTGCATATGAGCGTCAGTTACAGCTCTTTATTATTAATTTTTATTGGAGTGGAGTTGCTTTACAATGTTGTGTTCGTTTCTGCTGTATCGCAAAGTGAATCAGCCACATGTATACATGCATCCCCTCTTCTTTTGGATTTCCTCCCCATTCAGGACACCACAGAGCATTGAGTAGAGTTCCCTGTGCTGTATATATGTTCTCACCGGTTATCTACCTTACACATATATCAGTAGTGTAAGGCAGAAGAAGTGGAGAGCTGGAGATGTGGGTCAGCAGAAAACTCCTTAGTAGTCAGTGTCTAAGGAAGAAAGGGGCAGCCCGGGAGTGACTTCCCTTCTTCAGCAAGTGGCTGTTCCCTGTTGGCTCTGGACGCTGTGTGACCCAATATGGACCCAGGGATGCCCAGAGACAGCCAAACCCTGGGGTCACATCCCTCCATACATTTGCAGGGTCTCCAGATCTCGCGAAAACCTTGAGACAAATGACCTCACCAAGCTCCCCAGACTGAACAAGAATGCTCGAGGGGTGTGAGCACATTAAACCAGAGTCAGTGGACAAGAATGCAAGAGCTGAGCACAGGCAGACACCTCAGGCTTTATCATGCTCTTAGTTCTCTTGACTGAGCAGGGCCCCATGGCCATCCCAGCCCTCCCACAGCCCCAAGACACACACACACACACACACACACACACACACTCACACACTCACACACACACACACACACTCCTCCAGGGACAAGCACCAGAGAGAAAGATTAGCTACATAAACTAGGCAAGCTTGTAAAACAGCTGAAGAATTAAGTACTCAAGAATGTTTTGGCCAAGCTGCTGACCCATTCCCCACTCTGCAAGGCCCAGGGAAGGAGAGAGAGAGATAGAAAGAAAAATAAAAGGACCAGGGGAAAACAGAACCAAATTATTAAGTGCTTTTCATTCAATAAATAAACTCCATCTGACAGGCCCTCCCCTGGAGTCCTGAGGTGCCATGAGTCCTGGGAAATGACTCAGGAAAAAAAAAAAAAAGAAACACAACAGAGATTCCCGGGTCCTGACTGAAGCGAGAGAGGTGTCTAGTCAATTCCCTTCACGCCAGTCAGATTCAGACAAGAATTGGGATTTGGACAGACAAAGGAAGGAAGAGCAGCCTGGTGACCAGATCAGAGTCTGGAAGCAGGAATCAGTCAGTCTCACTTTGAGTGACAGCCTTGACACACCTACTTGTGAGGTGATGACACCCAGATCTAAATGTCAAGACCCCCCACTGCTCCTCCCCCCTGGGAGAAAGGTAACCAACGCAGTCAACGCATCTCCCCCTGCACTCCCCACTCACATCCACCCATCTTCTGCAACCCTGCCTCCAGCATGAATGACCAGCCCATCAAGCTAGAAACCTCTGCCACCCTCCTCTTTTCCTTCTCTCTCATCCCCCAGATGAATTTGGTGACCAGCCCCCATGCGGTCTACTTAGACATATCGGCCAAATCAGGTCCATCAGGACCATGTCAGGACTGACTTTAAGTATCAGTTCTTGTATTAGTTTCTCTACCATCAGCCTCTCACAGTCCACATCATCAGACACAGCAGCAAAGATGTCATTGTACTAAAGAAAAAAAAAAATCAAATCAGACCATTTCCTAAAGAAAGACCTCCACCAGATGCATGAGACAAGTGCTCGGGCCTGGTGCACTGGGAAGACCCAGAGGAATCGGGTGGAGAGGGAGGTGGGAGGGGGGATCGGGATGGGGAATACATGTAACTCCATGGCTGACTCATGTCAATGTATGACAAAACCCACTACAATATTGTAAAGTAATTAGCCTCCAACTAATAAAAATAAATGGGAAAAAAAAAAAAAAGACTTCCACCAGCTCAGTTACCTTATCAGGGACCATGCCCTGGCCCTTCCCAGTCTCACCCTTAACTTGCTCGTATCGCTGCGTCACCCGCCCCTCAGGTCACGACCAGGCCTCCCCATCCCCTTCCATGATCTGGCTGATTTATTCTCTCCCTGCCTGGGGTTCCCTCACCTCATCTCTGCCCAGTGACCCCTCTGCATCTCTCGAGGTCCAGTTCTAAAGCCACCTCTTCCATGATGCTCTCCCTGGTTCCACAAGACAAAGCCAACCCTTTCCTCCCTGCTTTGCTCACTTCACTATCACAGCACTGATCATGGGCTGTGATTTTCTCTTCCCAAGTCTGTCCCACTAGAATGTGGGTCCCTTAAGTCTGCTCCTCGTGGTTTTAATCACACTGGCCTCAGAATGTAGCCGTTATAAGCACTTCTTCAATGTTTCACTAAATGCATGAACAGACAGAAAACCGATGACTAAGCAAGCTGGCAGTGGACTCGGATAAACAACCACCCTCTGTGGGTCTCGGCGGCGTCATCTGTGCAAGGAGGAGGCTGGAGCTCCTAAACCCCCATGGAGGCCTGACACTGCATGGCTTTACGAGGGTGTGCTGAGAGAGAGTGGGGCCTGGGCTTCTCTGTGCAAGAACTGAGGCCGAGAGCTGTAAATACGGAGAGTCGCTGAGGGTCTTTGGTAAACCCAGAGGCCTGGGCCCTCGAGAGTAGGCAGGCTTGTGCAGAGGTAAGCCAGTCATTTTCATTAAAAGCACAGCAAGGCACCGGATCCAAACACGACATTAGGGCTTGCAATCTGATATGCCTGCAGAAACCCACCCCCATCCTTCAGGAAAACAGCATGGAAGTGGCCAGGGAGGAACCAAAACTGCCTAGAAGCAGGTGGGAAGCTGGGCGGCAGAGCAAGGGGCAGTGAGCAGCCAGGACCTTCTTTCACCTGCAAAACCTCTGTGGGCCCCTTTGCCTGTGAACGTAATGCTCACATCCTTAATGTCCACCGTGTCATCCACCCCAATCCAAAGTGACCTCTTCCTTCTCCTTCTAAAATCTGGTAGCAGGTCAGCTGCCTGGCTTGATCAGCTTTGGCACCACTTCCCCACCTCACACAGTGCCCGACAAACAGGAGCCACTCAAGAAGGTTCTTCTGAATAAATGAGCAAGTGTGCTCAGAGCTCAGTGGGCCTGTAGAGCAAGATCCTTCCCACGGGGAGAGCCCCCGTGGGAGGCTCAGCTGTTAAGAGACATCAACACAGAAATCCACCAAACTGTAGGGCCATTGATTTTTTGGTCTTTGTTTGTTTGTGGGTTTGTGGGGAGGAGCTCTCCTGTTGCCCAGGTCCTCGCCCAAATACTCTGCAAGCTCCTTATGGACAGAAAACACATTTCCTCTTCTTTCCTTCAAGACACCTACCAGTATCCTGCACACACACCAAGTACATATTTACTGATTGCTTTTCTGCATAAAGCCAGGATTACCTAAAAGAGAAAAACTACAGAAAAGGAAGTGGAGGAAGAAGCATCCATAAAGAACTTTCACCTAAACGAAGACACTCTGGGAGCTCAGTTAAGACTAGAAATGTTAGGCTGCAAGGAAAAGTGTGGAAGAAAAAAGCCAACAGGAAGGGGGCAAATAAGAGAGCAAATTGGGGAACTTCCCTGGTGGGCCCTTGGCTAAGACTCTGAGCTCCCAATGCAAGGCGTGCGAGTTCGATCCCTAATCAGGCAACTAATATCCCACACGCAGTAAATAAGAATTCACGTGTGGCAACTAAGATCTGGTGCAGTCAAACATTTTTTTTTTAATTAAAAAAAAAGTAAATGGGCAAGGCAAGTTGGGGGAGGATAAATAATCATTTCAAAGAAACACTGGGGTGTAGTTAAAATCACACAGTGCTGGATACACCATGGGTTCTGTTTCAGAGTCACTTTTCTGGGTGGGAGACTGTGACAAGCAATCTGTCCGAAGATACTCCCTGGTCACAAAAGAAGGGCGAAGTCTTCAGAGATATGAACCTCATCATTTCCTTCTTTGAATGATGTGAAAGCTGGCCTTCACACACACAGACACAGAAGCTCAGAGATGCTTGAAAATGAACAGGAGACACGCTGATAGGAGTAATCTCGGGCTTGTGGCTCGGCCCAGGAATGCTGAAAAGGGGGCGAGAGAAGGTACAAGAACAAGAAGGACAAGAGGAAGCGGAGGATGGTCCACCTCCAGTCTGGCTGCACTCTCTAGCATCACGATTTCTGTTTCTCCCCACATCCTTTCCAAAGCTCTGCTCATAGCAGAGATGCCGCTTAACCCACCACAGTGAAATTTAAGAAAAACATAAGCATGTGGAGTACAAAACCTAAAGGAAGAATCTCACAATCTTAAAACCATCGAGTTAATAGTCTTCCTTTAATTTCCTTCACACGATGGAAAACAATATGCCTTGTTTTCATGAGATGACCTTGTCATATTTCTTGACAGGCCTGGCATCTGGGAAAGGACAGTATCACCAGCATGGATGAATGCTCTCTTCCTGTGAAATGCAAGAAATGTTTCTTTTAAGGTGGAGATGATACTATTCTATCTTCACTCCTTTGTCTGGAACATGAGCAGATGTGTCGTTTTAAGGATGAGGAGGGAGGCAAATAAGATGGGCCAAAGTTTTCTGTCCACCAAAACTTTTAAGCCCAGGAAGACTGGTTACCTTGAACATCAAAGGCAAAGCAGAGAAGGGGAAGGAAGTCAGCAAAACCTCAGAGTTATGTATGGAAGAGGGAGTAACCCTAATCACTTTGCCTTAATAATGATGGGAAAACTGTGCCTAGCTCAGAGGAGATGCTTACTGGGGATGGAGGGATGAATAGATGGGTGGATGCAGGGAGGGAGGGAGGGACAGATGATGGGAGGATGGGTGGATGGATATTTGGAAGGATGGATGGAAGAGAGGAAGAGAAGGAGGAAGGAAGGGATAGATAGGTAGGTGGATAAGTGGGTGGGTAGATGAGTGGATAGGTGGAATTGGGGAAGGGATAGGTTGATAGACAGATGATCTATGGGAATTATACCTCCAAGCCCTAAGTGGGTCACTTTCCTAAATCACTGCCCAGCCAACTAGTCATAATGATAAGTCCTCCTTGGCCCCTCATCTCTGTTGTCTGTTAATGTCAACATCACCTGGGGTTCCAAACCTCAGTGTGACTATCAGCATCTCCTGGCCTCCCCCCGAGTCATCTCCTGCATTCAATCCCTCCTCTCCATCCCCTGCACTCACTTCTTCTCAGGTGCATCCCAACAGCCTGACCTCCTCCAGACCCAAGGGACCACTCACTCACCAGGTGTCTTTCTATAACAGTTCTGTTCATGTCCCTCCAACACATAATTGTCCCTAGTGACCATCATTGGCCTAAAAAGAATCCAAACCCCTCACGTGAACTTATGTGGTCCCCACGGCCTGGCTCCCAGGGGCCTTTATCATCTTGCCTCCATCCTCACCTGCACTGTAATCTCTTTCTGGGGGAGTCGGTGCTTCCGCGACTGCGCATCTCTGACCCTTTGCTCACTGGGCTGTTCTCTGCTTGTAAAAGACAAAACTAAAGCAACAAATAAAAGCACTTGCCCATACGTAGAGAACAGACTGCTGGACACAGCGAGAGAAGGAGAGGTTGGGATGACTTCGGAGAGTAGCACTGACAATGTATGCACCACCATGTGTAAAATAAACCGCTAGTGGGAAGCTGCTGATAACACAGGGATCTCAGCTCGGTGCTCTGTGAGATGGGGGTGGGATGGAGAGGAGGGAGGCTCCAGAGGGAGGGGACATGTGTACACGTATAGCTGATTGACACTGTTTTACAGGAGAAACCAACACAACACTGTAAAGAAATTATCCTCTGATTAAAAAAAAAAAAAAAAGCCCACCTGCCTGCCCGTCAAAGGCCAGTTCAAATGTGACTTCCTCCATGAAGACTGCAGATCCAGAATCTGCTCTTTCCTCCACGTTCTGGCTGCAGCCTGTATCACCTCTGGGGCACCAACCTGGTGCTATAGCAACTCCTGGGAGGGGTTGGTGTAACCGCACCCCTAGACTGTGCTCCTCGGAGGCCCGACCAGTGCCATCTTGCTGTGTCCCCCGTGCCGAGCACAGCCCCGGCCCAGGACCCATGTAAAAGGATCTTATTTTAAGGGACCGAGGTTGGCCCAGCGTGAGGCTCCCTTTGCCCAGGTCTTGGGAGCCGCCCACGCGGCTGTCTGGACCGACTCAGGCTCGTCTCCTCCATGACGCTTTACCTCCAAAACTACAAACAGGAAATCCAGGGGGAGGAGAAGCTCTGGTTAATAGAAAAGCAAGCTCTCAGCCCAAACCTCCAGCTGCCTTGTTAAAGTTAACAAGCAGCAGAATGAAACATGTGGCTTAGGAGCTGGGTTTCTTATTGTTATTACACACACACACACACACACACATATGCCTACACATATACGGGAATAAGCTGGCTTCAGAGAGCGGCTGGATGAACAAATAGAAGATGAGAAGCAGAAAGAGATCTGGGGGCCAGAGCACAGAACCAGTGGGCGTTTTTTAAAACCCCCAAGAGCAGGGTGGGGCGATACCGTGGGCCTGACTGTGCCGGGGGTGTCAGAGCTCCCCAAATAAAATGAAGCCTCACAGGCAGGCCAATCAGAGACAGCACAGGTTACACTGGGTCTGCCTCTCTCCCCCAGTATGTGTTCAATCCCGACCAAGTGTCTGGCACAGCAGTTAAAAACAGGGACTGTGCCAGCATCGTGGATGTCACTTCTGGGGTGGGGTGGTGGGGGTGGGTATCCCTGTGTCTCAGGGCCTCTTTGCTACCATGGGGATAGAACCATAGTGCTTGACTCTCAGGGCTCTTAGACTTAAATATACAAAAAGCAAAGAGTCCAGAGGTTACCCAAAGCCTCCATCCATATTAGGGCTTTGCCTTTCTGTTTGGTGCATCCACAGACACAGCCAAGTGAAATTGAAACGATTCTGTGGGTCTCACCTGTTGGGAGGTGCTCTCCGCACCTGTAGGGAGACGTGTGTGGCTGCGGCAGCAGGTAGGATGGACACAGAGGGCGGGACATTCATGCGGACCCCGGGGTGGCGGGGGTGGGGGGGCGCAGCACAAACTACTCCTGAGACAGGCGGGGACCTGGGCCCTCTGCTGTGATACCTGCTGCACCTGGACACTCTTCTCCTCCAGCAATGAAATACAGAGAGGCTACAGGCGACTAGGAATAAACCCGCATGCGCAGCTGGGGCAAATTCTGACCTGAAAGGTACAAAGACAAAATAAAAACCCTAACTGCCACTTCTGAAGAGCCTGGAGCTAAAAAACACTGGGTCTCCGGAGCAAAAACAGCATACTGGGCTTGCCCCCTGCTCCCAACACCACAAAGGGGTGGGCAAACCGCCTAACCCACCCCTTCAGCCCCACCCTGGACCCACCCCTACCCTCACCCCATGTAAGTAACAAGCTCACCCCCTCCTCTGGAAGCCAGCTAACAAGGGAACCAGTTACTTTTTCTCACTCCCTCCTCCAGCCCAGTAAAGCCTAGCCTGAATTTCTTGTTTGAGAACTCCGGTCAATATCACTCCCACCTTTTTCTCCACTTCCTCCACTTCCTGGAAAAGTCCAGTTGCCTTGGACTCAAGGCAACCCCCATCTGTCAAAGCAAGGTCAGTCCCAGGAAGAGCTGGTGCTTGCCTAGGCTCCTGACAACACTCCCCCATTTCCTTCTATCCTCCCACCCACCATCCTCTCCCTGCTTTTGTGGATGTCCTTGGCCTTTAGCCGAAATCAGGGGTGTGCTCTGCATAGGTAACAACTGGCTGTCACATGCTGCTTTCCATGATGGAAATGCTCTTACTATGGGGCTGGAAAGAGATGCCCTCAGTCAGGTCCTGTGACTCCGAGAGCCTGCCCCAGGACAGAGCCGTCATCATCTCTCCCCCACACCTACGGTCCTGTAGTCCTGTCTCCAGAGGAGATATTACAATTGCCCTTATTCTTTCCACCTCCCTCGTTTCTTTCAGGTCATTGAAAGTGAATCATCCTTTGGAAGGTGAGTCCTAGTGTTAAGGAATCTAGGTTGTTCTCAACGCTGGGAAAGTCCTGGGCAGCCACACATTGCCACTCGGCCAGGCAGGGCACGGCTCCCATGGCACCATCCACAGGGTCTTTGATGTGAATGGTGACCCCCAAGATTGGTATGGAGTGAAGCCCTGGGAGTGTCTTCACCGCGGGGAAAGGGCCTTCCTGGGTTAAAGGCAGAATGGAAACCGCAAGACTTCCCAAGACCACCATTCCAGGCGAGTTCTTGGCTTCAGCACTGTCTGCAGCTGCTGAGACTCTAAGCAAGTCAGTGCTGGGGTGTCTCAGCAGGTCACATTATTCTCTCCTCTCCAAAGAAGCAGTTAGACATTCACCTTGTGAGTTGTGTCCATCTGCACCTAATGAATGAGTCCGTTTATTAATTTATTCATCAGAGAACATCTCCTAGGGCCCAGGCGTTGTGGATTTAGACATTGGAAATGCACTGAAAGGATTAAGAAGTTCACCGCCTAGGGGCTGACGCAGAGGAGAAAGCCAGCCCTCCCCCATCACATTAGAGATTGTACGCGCCAAGAAAGGAGCCTCGTGTAGGCAAATTTACATCTGCTGACAGCGACCATGTAGCGAGTGCTCACTCTGGGCCAGGACTCTGCTAAGCATCTCCTCAATGTTATTGAATCATTACAGCAACCTTATAAGGCAGATCCTATCATCCCCACTCATTCAGGAAGATTTCAAGGCCTGGAGACATTAAAAACTTGCCCAAGGTCACACTTCGAGGTCACACAGTAGAGAGGGGCCTGGCTGCACAGTACTCGCTCTTGACCTCTGGGCCACACCAGATCGCTTAGTCTCTTGCAGTCAGCAGCGGTGGCTCATCTCTGGACAGTTAAGGGCCAAATCTTTCTCTGCATCCTCTGGGGGCTGATGCACTGCAGGCTAGCCAGAGGAACCGAGAGGAAGACACGGCCCAACCTCCCAAGGAACACGTGGTCCCTGTGTGAAGTCGGGCGGCCACCCCTCTCCTAGAGCCCACTTCAGATGCTTCTTTGGAAATTCTGACTTTGGGGTCTTAAACAGTAGTTGAGCACTGTTTCTGGAAGCAAACATGACAACCAGCAGACGTTTTGTTTTCTTGTTCTTAATAGGCCCTTGTTTCTAAAATGGAAAACCTGGAGAAATCAGTGGAGTAGAGACAAGATTTTAAGTGGAAGGGAGAGAGGGGTAAAAAGGAAGAAGGAATTTCACTCCTGGAAAATTGTTCTGCCAAACCAGACCCTCTCCGATGAGGCAAAAGATGGAATTTAGGGACACGATGCCCTCAGGAAAATTTCCAGGAATTCCAGTTAGCCTGGTTCCAATGACGCCTAACAGCTCATCACCCTCGCCAACTCTGAACCCAGCTGAGTCTTCTTGTTCTCAGTTTGGCCTTTTGAAGCCCTGGAGTATCTAGCCCACTTGCTTCTCTGCCTCATATGCAGAGATCTTAGAAAAAGTAGCCAATCTGATTCCCCTTGGGTAACAAAAGAGGGTTTAAGAAATAGACTCTCTCAGCTGTCCCTAAGATCAGAAAACAAGTCTATGGCAGGCTTTGGAAATAATATTACTAACTTCCCGGTGCTTTGGTTTCCACAGCCAATCGAAAGAAATCCAGTCAAAGGATCCAGGGCCAAAAGTAAATACACAGTCTAAAAAAAAAAAAAAAAAAGATTAAAAAGAGAGTTTGTGTGTCACAGTAATTGGAAAATCGGGACCTCATAGTTTCTTCAATGTCTGTCTGAAGACACAAAGTAACACAAGGCTTAAAGACCTGCTTCTCCATCCCTTCTCCTGACCTGAGCTCCAGGTATCTCGGAAATCCTGTCCCACTTCAGATAGCTAATAGACCTAAGAGTTTCTTTTCTGAGCACAGAGATGGAGAATAAATGCTAGCGACGCTGAGAAACGGTGGGCAGAGCGAGACAAAATCCAAGGTGGACGTGTGCAACGGAGAAACCTTGAAAACTCTTCTCACCAATGATGCTTCTGATTAAACAGGCCCACACCACAGCATCTTACCATTCCTGTGGGTGGACCACAGCCCATGGTTGCTTGGACGGGGCCAGCATGCCAAGCCAGCCAGATTGTGGAAGCAAGTTCCTCCTGGCAACAGGAATCCCTGCCCTGCAGCCGAAAGCCATGTGGGGACACAGCAAATCCAAACCTTGGCCCCTACGTGGAAGGCACAGCTCACATCTGAGATTCAGGGGAGATTGCTCTTGGACCTCCAGCCAGCTCTGACCCCCTAAGGCTGGGACCCTCCGAGTAAGTCCCTGATTGGCAGGTAAGACTTTATTTGGATTTTATAGTCTCTTCAAAGTATGTTCCAAGTCTCTTCAAAGTATGTATGACAAACATTTTCATGGAAAGGGAGAAAGCAGAGTCTGGGACAGCACCCAGGGATCCCCCAGGCTGCCTGTTTACCCCCATCACCTTATAGCAGATGAGAGAAAATCTGGGCTGGCCCAGGCCCACCTGGATGAGGGTGCCCATCAGACTGGTGCCCTGGCTCTGCGGGCACTTCCCCAGCTGGGACACCCAACTGGCTGGACTGCCCTCCTCTGACCCTATTTGTCTTATTTTCTCCAAAGAGGCCTGAACAGGGAGAAGACAGAAATCACTTCTTCACAGAGCTTGAGAATGCAGCTCACGAAAGGTCACTGAGTTGGGGAGGAGGGGGTATTTGCGTCTCTCCCCTTCACCCTAACTGGTTCCTAAATCTAGTTGCAAAAGAAGTTCCGAGGACTTGCCAGTTCCCCTGGGATACCTCGTTCACCAGCCCCGAGCCTGAGCCCAACTCCATCAGCTCAACATCTGGAGAAAGCTGAAGTCCAGAACCTTCTCCTTTTCTTAGTGGAGAGTCTGGGGACGCAGGAGTTCCTGCCCCTACAGGAGGCTCCTTGGAAGTCGGCACACGATTTTCTCACGGGAAAAACATCTTTCCTCTTTTAGAGCCCAGGCTCCCAGCTCTCAGATCTCCTCTCCCCGTGTTCCTGTACACCGCTCTCATTTAGTTTTAATTTCAATTTTCTTTTTCTTCCCCCATCAACTACAATCTAAAATCCATTGCAAGGTCACACCCCAGAGTTAGGCAGAGCTAGGAAGCCCGCAGTCCTGATGGAAGGTGCCGAGGACCTGTGGTTCCAGAGCAAGTGGTGTTTTGAAATGAAGTTGGTTCCGCCACCCAGGACCGGGCATAGAGGGGTCTAGAGCAGGCTTCCCAGGATTTTCAGACGAGAACGCAGCGGGTAAGACTGACAGGGACACACGGGGGCATCCAGGCGTACACGGAAAACCCCGGGGGCACTGGTAGACAGTCTTCTCCGGCAACCACCAGACAAAGGGACCACAGTGAGCCGATCTCACTGTGTAGTTAACTGCTCAGATGATGGTCAGTGAGCCACCTCTAGGAACCTCTGTCTCTAGAAAATAAGAGATCTAGGAGCTTGGGGTTGGCAGATGCAAGCTAGTATATGGAGAATGTATAAACAGCAAGGTCCCACTTGCAGAGCATGGGGAACTATATTCAATATCCTGTCAGAGCAAAAAAAGAGAGATTATGCCAATATTCACACTGTCCAGAGTAATAACCCTTTTCTTCTTTTTATTAACATTTATTCCATAACATTTTTAATAACATTAATGTTATTTTATTAACATTAATAGCTACTACTATTTTATTAACATTTAATAACTACCATAGCAACATGCAGAAAAAACATTCAAGAAAGGTCCATAAAGGTTATCAAGAAATCATATCAGCCCGTAATAAATTCGTCTCATAGATTATAAAAAAAGTCATAAAGCAAAATGGAAAAGAACATAAAAAGGAATTTATGCATATGTATAACTGAATCACTTTTCTGTACGGCAGAAATAACACAACAATGTAAATCAACTATACTACGATAAACAAAGAGATGAGACTACATTATTTTTAACACCTCTTCCAGCCCTGACATTCCACATTTCTCACCCTAACTCGGAGCCCTGGAGCCTTTTCATTTCTTTATTTGCTGCCCTCCCGCTCCCCCTCCCCAATCTCTCTGCTGAAGACTAAGAGGGGAGGGATGAGGGGAGAGGAGGGAGGCTCAAGAGGGAGGTGATATATGTATAATTATGGCTGATTTGTAACCTTGTATGGCAGAAACCAACACATTGTAAAGCAATTATCCTCAAGTTAAAAAATAAAGAAAAAAAGATGAAGAGGCATGGAGAGCAGGAACTCTGTAAATGTGCTAGGAGCTATATGCAAATTTATGGTAATGAATGCTGTAGGATGGTTCATCCCTACAGGCCATTATCTCACACCTGCTGATGAGCCAGTCCATGTGCAGAAAATAGGAAATCTTTCTTTCAGGAAGCTCAGTCCAGTGAGAGAGGCAGCACCCTTCACGACAATTGGAAGATCTATTCCTGGTACTATGAGAAAGGAATAAAAATGCTCCAGAGGGAAGGGGAAAGGCCTCAGAGAGATACACAAGAATCAGGGAAGAAATGTATAATTGAGGTCTTGTTTATGGGTGTGGTTGGGACAAGAGGAAGGGATAGTGGAGGCAGAAGGAACAAGGACAGCAAAGTCATCCTGAAGTCCCGGTAACGTTCATGGAGTGATGAATCTGGGGGAGGGCCGGGGCAGGACAAGGAGAAAAGCTCAAAGTCAGGAAGGCAAAGTGGGAGAGAGCTGAGAGGCATGAACGCCAAGCTGGGGGAAACAAACTGCTCTCAGATGACTGCGAGGTTGGCTCGGGCTGCCTCCATACCTGAAGCAAGCTGCTCACCGCCCTGCCCTTCAGCCTCCCATACCTGGCTGGATCCCAGCCATCACATCACGTTCCGTCCACAGGATGGAACAAGCCCAGCTTCCCAGCCCTGCACCCAGGTGGCCTCAACACTACAGATGGCCCGGTCCAATCAGAACATCACTCAGTGCACGCTTGTCTTCTTACATGAAACTCTAGAAGGTCAGAGAAAGTGACTCTCCCGACTTCTCCATGGGCAGGGACTCTGAGCCCATAGACCCTCTCGGGGGAGTCACTGGCTGGGAGTGAAGAGGTAACCGTGCCCGGGGAAGGCTGCTGACTCGAGTCGGGCTGGCCCTGGACTTGGCATCCTGACCTGTCCGGATCACCCATCACAGATAGGGCACTGAGGCCAGCCTGAGGCTCCCCAGCCTGGCCCCCTAGTGATCATTCCCTGCTGAACTGGCTCCAGCCCAGCCCTGGAGGAAGAACGGGGATGGGGTTGCCGGTCAGCATCTCCTGGGGAGGCCTCTCCCACATGCGCTGAGCCGTTATCTCTAAGAGTGATTAGGAAATAAAACAGCTCACTTCCCCATTAGCTGTACACTGGCCCATTTGGGCCCTGAGACACCCCAGATCCAGGAAGGTGGGGCTCAGCTGACAGCTCAGTTTAGAGCAGATGGTCCCCCCGCCCTGCACCTTCTCCTTCTGCCTTGTGTTGTTTCTGGCAGCAGAGCAAGGTGGGGTGGTGGGGGGGTGGTGGGGAGGCTTGAGGTCGAACTTGTTGAAAGTGCAAGGGGGAGAAAATTGTTCTCATCTGAATAAACAGAGTCAGCTGTTGCCAGAAGGTGAAACCTGCCCGGGGTGTGCGCCCCTCCCAAGGCAGCGTGGAACTGGGCTGACAGGGGTGCTGGGACATGGGCCAGCGCTATCCGGGCGACTCTGGAGACACCGCCAGTGGATGGAATGCCCCTCATAGAGGTGAGAGGGCAGGGGTGGGGACGGGTGGGTGTGGGGAGGGAGGTCTTGGCCCACTTGGTGCTGTGGGCATTCCGTCTGTGTCAGCAAGTTGGGAGGCTGCGGGGCAGGGGGCAGCTGCCACAATGGAATCCAGTTCACAGGGGGCGTCTGGGACCCCTCAGCCTTGTGGATGGGGTCTCCGCCTGCCGTATCTCCAGGATTTCTGGGAAGAAACCAGTGTAGTAAGTGGTGCCCTGGGTGCTCCCTGGTGATGTGACCTCCTGAGAATACACCCCAGCTGCTTTGAAGACATTCAACCCTGCCCAGCAGACTGACTGCCCCAGATACTCAGAAACTTTTCCACCCTGAGAGCTACAGCAAGTGGGCTCTGCAAAATAAGCAGAATGCCAAAGGTGAAGGGGAGGGATGGCAAGGGAGTGAAGGAAGAAGCAAAGAATCCATGTGATATTTTAGGAAGAGCGCTAGAACTAGTGCAGAGATGAGTCCTGATCCCTTCACCTTTGAAACTAACTCAACTGATGGCTTCAGGCAAGATGCTACTCTCAAGTCCAAGCACCCCTTTCAGTACAGAGCTGGCTTGGATTGTGCTATCTCAACTAACATGTGATGAAACCAAAAAGCACCCTTTCCTCTGAACCTCCTACTCTGCCCAGGTCATGAAAGACAGGGTCATCCTGACCCCAGTCCCTGGCATCTGCTCCAGGGATTGTGAGAAAAGTCTTCTCCTTCTAAGACCTGGAGATGCTGTCACACCTGATAAGCAGGGTGAGCCAGATTATACGGAACCTGCTCTTTCTGCTCTGGTGGGAGAAAAGCGTGCAAAGGAATGATGACTCAGACAGCGGTGTTTCTGTCTCAAAGGGACAGAGAAAGCCAAACAGGCAGGCCATCGACCAACAGCTGTAGAAGCATCATTGCACTGAAGCGTCATCAAGGAAGAAAGGGCCACCTGATAGAGTGATGTTCACCCTGCTTACCCCAGCAGGGCCAGCGCTATGCTATAATCACAACTCCCCGTGTTCATCTGGGTTTAACACTTTCCAAGGCTCAGCACGCATCTGACTTTTCTCCATCCTCACCGCCCCCGAGTAAGGAGGTGGGAGCAGTGTCCCCACGCAGGTGAGAAAACCAAGGCTTGCAGGTTAAGGGATGTCCAGGGTGTCCTGCATACCTGTGCTCCTCTCCGATGAGGCTCGTCTTCGGGGGTGGGTTGAGGGCAGGGGGAAGCAGAGGAGGAAGTAGTGACAGTGCCAAGGACCAGGGAAAGAAGCCTTGGGTTCTGTTTCAGGGCGCATTTTTACATCTCCGTTTCTTAGTCTCTCTGCCTGCTCCCCCCAGCCCTTCTGCATACATCAGAAATGTCAGTGCTTCCTGACCAGCATGTCACAAAAGCTACAGACTAACAGAAAATGTCCTAGAATGGTGAGAAGGGATCTAAACTAAAGCCCAGAGAGGTAAAGCGACTGGCCTAAGATCACACAGTTGGCTAGCAACAGAACCCAGGTTAGAACCTGCTATTCCAGACTGCGGCCACACTGGATGAGTTAGAATGCCTGGCCGATGGCAATGACCCGAGAAACACCTGGGAAGTCCCGAATGCAAGCAGTCCCTCTGTGCACTTCCCCAAATGTCTGAGGTTGCACCCCCAGGCCCATATGCTCTACATCAAAGCTGGAGGCTGAGCCAACAAGCCTTCCTCTCGTATGGAATGACTCTGATACTCACTTCCGAGGCTCCATTTCCAAGTGGAAACCTGCTGCCAATCCAAACAGAACAGGCTAATCAGAAAGCTTTGGGTTTCATCCCCCTTGCTTACAGAGCTAAACTCTGGAGGCCTGAGCCCCTCCAATATAACTGCAGGGCTGGTGCTGGTAAGAGCGTACCCCAGGTGCAAGGGGGGACTCTGAACTGTAGAGGATCTCCCCGCCCCTCTGGCCATCCTGTGTTCCTTCCTTCACTCAGTAATCATGGACTTGGATCCTCTATTCGCCAGGCTTTGTGCGAGTAGCAAGATCTACAAAGGCAGGTGAGACAGAAAACCACCTTTGAAGAGTCTTCCTTCTATCTGGGAAGCAAGTCCCATCTACATTTTCTGGGCAAATTCTCTGAGTCCAAGGGAATCAGCCTCAGGATTACAAAACCCAAAGCAATGGTATTCCAGCCCAGAGGGTCAAAGTGACCTGGCATCTCCAACTGGGTGACCTGAGGCTGTGAAAGTTTTAAGGATGGGGGATTTGTCCACTTATCTGAGGGAGAATTTATGGAGCAGGCAGGTCTCAAAGAGATCCTGAGAGAGAAAGAAGATTTAGGTAGATGGAGCCTGGACCGTATGGAGCAAGAGAGGGACAAGGAAACTAGCGTGTGGGCGCTCACCAGGCTCTGCTGCCATCAGCTGTGGGAGTCACCTCAACCTGTGAGAAGTCACCATCACTGCTCTCGTTTTATAGATGAGAAGACTGAGGCTCAATGGGATTAAGTGATCTATGCATGACCACAGTTCTGTCCGAGGCCTGTGTGACTCCAGAGCTCACGCTCTTTTCACTGCGCTGGGCCCAGGGAGGAGCTGAAAGGAGGCTTCAGTGCCAATTACCAAAAAAAAAAAAAAACCACAGAATAAAAAAGTGAAAGATAGCTTAGTTACAGAAGATGCAGAAAGGTTTTCAGTTTAAAGCAGTCATTTGTTCACAGTATTTTTAGTTCACAGTATTTTTTCTGTAAAGCCGTGCTTGTTTTATCATCATCCTCACCGTCATCGCCATCCTCCCCATTGCCATCACCGATCTTTCTGATGAGGTTGTATAATGAATGATAACCATGTGCTAGGTACTAAGCTAAGTTATGCTATGCTAAGTCACTTCAGTCTTGTCCGGCTCTGTGCGACCCCGTGGACAGCAGCCCACCAGGCTCCACTGTCCGCAGGATTCTCCAGGCAAGAATACTGGAGTGGGTTGCCATTTCCTTCTCCACGGAGCTAAGTTATGGTTCTATCTAATTCTTCGGCTAATGAGTTTAATTGCACGATTACTGTCTCCATATTACAGATGAGAAAACTGAGGCATGGGGGAAGTGTCCAACTCTTTGCAACCCCGTGGATTGTAGCCTACGAGGCTTCTCCGTCCATGGGATTCTCCAGGCAAGAATGCTGGAGTGGGTTACCATTTCGTTCTCCCGTTCTCTCCGGGATCAAACCCGGGTCTCCCGCACTGGAGGCAGAAGCTTTAACCTCTGATCCACCAGGGAAGCCCGAGGCATGAGGGAAAACTCACCCAAATCACACATCCATTAAGTAGCAGAGCTGAGGCACCAGCCCAGACAGCCTGCCTCCAGATGCTATGGTCCTAAGCACACTGCTTATTTATTCTTTGAGAGTCTACCTGCAGGAAGATGGAGGTGATGTCGAGGCTGTCACAGACACAGAACACATGGCAAAATGTACAAGTTGGGGATCTCCCTGGTGGTACTACTACACATAAGAATCTGCCCGCCAATGCCGGGGGGACACAGGTTCGATCCATGGTCTGGGAAGATCCCACATGCTTCGGAGCAACTAAGCCCACCCATCACAACTACTGAGCCTGCTCACCCTAAAGCCTATGGTGCACAACAAGAAAAGACACTGCAGTCAGAAAGAAGTTCTCGCGGAACAACACGGAGGAGCCACTGCTTGCCGCAGCTCGGGAAAGCCCACATGCAGCAACCAAGACCCAGAACAGCCAAGAATAAAATTTTTTTAAACTTTAAAAAAAATGTACCAGTAGGAAAGCCATTGACTTGACTGGCCCCATATGGTCCTGGAGTGGCCCTTGTGGAGGCAGAGGACAGCCCACACAGGGGTGTCAGTCTGAGGGACTTTTTGGAGAGAATAGGTTTCAGGAGCTGCAGGAGGATGAAGGACAAGGGGACCGAGGCACTGCAAGGCCTGTGGGCAGCCGAGGGACAGGATGCACAGCCTCAAGGCCACGGCTCTTGCAGACTCAGCCCTGTACCCCAAAGGCACCCCAAGGCACATCCACACCTCCCCAGCACCCCAAAGGCAGCTCTGTCCCCACCACGTGATTGGATGCCAGATGCTGTATCCTTCCCAGGAGAAAATGCATCTCAGAGCCTGGCCTCCCATCACAGGACACACCGCTGTTTCTCTAGGCTGTGAGCGGAGCCCCACAGACCTTGTCCTCCTCCACCTCAGCCATTCCCAGCTCCTCGGTCCTCTGTAAATCATCAACCCCATGGAGCCAAGTTCTGCTTCCCACTTTTTAAGTCTGAGGGCATTTATTCCTGCTGATAAACTGGATTTAGACAGCTTCACAAACCCCCGACTGTGGCCAAAATTATGAAGGTGAACTATTCCTGGAGCCCCATCCTGTCGAGGAGAAGAATGTACAGTACAGACGCAAACTGGCACTTTTCCCACCCATTTCTGTCCAAGGGAGAATTACTTCTGTCAGGGACTGGAGCAGGACTTGGGGGTTGGCTGGAGTCATAAATCAGGATTATTACATCGGTGCTTCCCACCAAACTCCCAGAAAAGGAAGGCAGCCCTGCAGGCCTCTGTCACAGCCTGCAGCTTCACCAAAACAAATAAAGCCCTGGGACCAAACCCCACTGCCATCCCCTCCAGCACACAGCCAGACAGAGATCATGAAAACAGCCCTGCTCCTCACCAATTCTGCAAAGACGCAGGGGGATAGCTAGGATCCCACAGGCCTTTGTACAAATCGGGAGTGGGAAGGGGGTGGGTGACCCTGGGAAGGATCAGGGTCACGGTCCAGAGTCCAGGCCACCCAACAGCATCTGTTGTCTCTCTCTCTCTCTTCCTTCCTTCCTCTTTTCCTTTCTTCCTTCCTTCCCTCCTTGCTTCATGTATTCCTTTCCTTTCTTTATTTCCTTCTTCTTCTCTTTTGTAGGATTCTATCGAATCTCGCTGTGTGTTCTGGGTCCAACACCAGGAAATGGTGCTCGTCGGTGGGATGTAGATAAATACTAAGAAACAACAGTGCTGGGGTTCGTGGGGACAGGAGGGGACCAGGGCCGTCAATGCTTTCTGCTGCTCGGAGCTGCACGCAGACCCCTGCAAAGCTGGGCCACAGGGGTGGGGTCTGCCCGATGCCACTCTGGGGCCCACAGGGTTAGAGAAAAGCAAATGGGAGCGTGGGGCTCTGACTCCCAGGCCCGCACACCCCAGAGGCCATGCGCACTCGGGGAGCACCCCCTCTCAACACTGCTCCTCTGCCCTGCAGTCTCCTCACACATGGGGAAGCCCTCATGGCTGACGGAGGGCAGGTGGAGGGACCAGATGGGACCCAGCGCCTCCTAAGTCGTGTGTGTGCTCCTTGGCAACCCCTCCATGCCCATCTTAGTGACAGTGCCACCAGCTTCCAGAGCAAGATGCAAGCAGGTCCACCTGACTGTGAGCGGGTCTCAGACGAAGGGAGAGCAAGAGCGGCACGCTGAGCAGAGCACGGACCTTGTAACCAGGCAACGTGCCATCCCATCCCTCTCCAAGTACCAGCCGTGTGGCCTCGAGCAAGGCACCCGCTCCGCCTTAGAGCCAGTCTCCTTGGCTGTGGAAAGGGGACAGGATGCCCCCAGCAGGGCCGACAGGTGCTGCCTTCGCTGCTCCTAGAGTCTGGACGGGAAAACCAGCCCCTTCCCCAGCCCTCAGCTGGGCTACTCTGCAACTTCTTGACCTTCAGAGCATTTGATTTTTTTAATCTTATTTTATATTAGAATATAGTTGATTAACAATATTGTGATAGTTTCTGGTGTACAGCAAAGTGATTCAGTTATACATATATATATATATTTATTTGCATCTATTTTTTTTTTCAAGTTCTTTTTCCATTTAGGTTACTACAGAATATGGAGCAGAGTTCCCTGTTCCCTGAGCTCTACAGTAGGTCCTTGTTATCCATTCCAAATATAGCAGAGTGTACATGTCAACTTGACTTCACTTCCTCCTTGTAAGACTTGGGTGTTGTCACTTCCCAAAACCCTGAATAAGTCCTAAAAAGCTAACGAACTCCAGACTCGGCCTGGCAACCCCAGGTCAGCCCCTGGCTCCCGGCTCCTGCCCCATCTCCTCCGGCCTCTTAGATGCCTTCAGCATCGCTGCCCTCCTCCCCACACCCCTGCACACAGGCCAGGCCTTCCCTCCGAGAACACTGCCCCTGCCGGTCCTGAGAAGATGGGATGGGAAAAGATGCTGTCGTCTGCCTCACAGAGATTGTTCCAGTAGGAAAAGTAACACGTTACTATATGCAAATGGTGTTACATTCTGAGTACAAGGATGTATCACAGAAAATGCATTCAGTCCGCTGTGTTTTGTAATGACCTTTTGGATGGTTCACACGTCCAGTGTACCCTTCTAGCTATAGGATCCATTTCGCAATTACTGAAAATGCTTTCACAGTTCACCTCCCAGTCCAGGCCTTCACCCTACTTCCACAGAAATAACTGTTGTTAACAGTTTTTGTGCACCCTTCTGGAAATTTCCTCTTCCTTCATAAACACACCTGCTCAATCGTTACACAAATGAAAATATATTGTAACACTCCATTCTTTGCCAGGCTTTATGTCTTACTTAACATTACTTAACAAACATTTTGGAGATTGTTTTCATAACAACACATGGGGAGCTACCTTATTCTTTTTTAATCAATTTTATCTGCGTATAGTTGTTTTGCAATGTTGTGTCAATTTCCGCTGTACAGCAAAGTGAATCAGCAGCACGCTTACATATATCTCCTCCCTTTTGGATTTGTTTCCTGTTCACGTCACCACAGAGCATTGAGTAGAGCTCCCTGTGCTGTAGGTTCTCATCAGTTATCTGCTTCATACATAGTATATATATGTCAGTCCCAATCTCCCAATTCCTCCCACCCCTCCATCCCACCTTGGGGTCCAAACATTTGTTCTCTATGTTTGTGTCTCTATTTCTGCTTTGCAAATAAGATCATCTGTACCATTTTTCTAGGTTCCACATGTATTATTTTTGATGGCTGCCCAGAATTCCAAGACTTGCATGTCCCGTAACTCACAATCTGGTCTCAGGGATGAACGCCTGGGGTGTCTTCAGTCTTTTGCTACAATTAACATGGTGATAGTCGATCTCTTGTTCACGCCCATCTGCCCACATATGTCAATGTGTTTGCAGCATAAATTCCTAGAATTTTGAAAGCTGAGAGTGTCGGTTGCTTCCCAGGATGTTATACACACTTGTGCTCCATTTATGCTCTCGGCAGTGGGCTGCGGCTTGTTCCCCCATCTGACCAACGTTTACTACCATGACATTGTGCATCAAGGCAATGCATGCAAAAGTCTTAGAAACTGTGATGCTCCATGGAGATCCAGTGCTCCATGGAGATCCAAAATGGCAGTCCACTTCCCACCTCTTCTGAGAAGCTGTTCGTGATTCCTCCTTTTCTCCAGCATGACGGCCTCCCTCCCCTGACACCACACAGTACCGTGTCTGCTCCTTCTCAGTTCTGCCTCCTACAGCAAAATTTACACTCTGACACAAAATAAAAACTTGCAAGGTTCAATTTGGATCCTACCGACTCAAGTTTCTCAGCTTCTGGCTGAGGCTGGCGGTGCTGGGCAGGGATGAGTCTGGGATTATCCAAAGATATCCTTTCAGCTCCCGGCATCCTCTCTGATGGCAGGGGGAGGCCAGGTGGTGACAGCGCTTGGCAGCACTGCCCGGAGCAGAACAGCCAGGGCCGGTCTTCCTGGGATGCTCGGGGACCACGTCAGACAGACCAGAAGTGCCAACAGCCCTCCAGTCACAGCCCCCACCTCCTACTGCCCTGACTATGGGGCTCCCCAGCTTGGGGATCTGCTCCTGGAGGAGTCAGATCACCCAAAAGAAGAAGGGAAAACTGAAAGCCCACAACCTGGGGGCACGAGTGTGCAGCACAGACGCTGCTGGCTGGACGACATTCCTGTCACTTGGCTTCTCTTCCTCTGCCCTCCACCCTCTGACACCTAACAGGTTCCTCCTGTCTGTCCACACTCTCTCAGCATCACTTCCTGTCTTTGTGTTTTTCTCCTTTTTTCTCTTTCTCCCACGGCCCCCCTCTTTGTCTCCCTGCTACTCCATCATTTTCTGACTTTCTGAGCTTTGGGAATAACTGTGTTCTAGAGCCAAGGCAAGGCCTTGTAAACCCTCACGTGGGAAACGTCAGCCTCTTGCTGAGGGGTTGACATTTACTAAGAGAGCAGCTGGGATGCTGGGACTCAGAGCAGCCTCTGAGCATCTCTTCCCGGTACCCTCCCACCCTCCCCGACCCCCTACTCTCCCTGCACACGGAGATGCATAAATCCCCTCCTCCTTTTTTCCCAGACCCTCAGCCACATCCTTTACCTCCACACCCTGCTCCCAGTGCTTTAACTCCAGTTCCAGAGAATAGTGGATCAGAAAGGCTGGCGATAGTAAAGCACTGTAGACTTGCCCAAGGAGAGAAAGCTCTATCTCAGCATGCTGGATGTATCGAACCAGAGGGCAAAAGGAAGCTGAGTTGTCCGGGAGGACTGAGCATGAGATGGAGAGAGAAGTGGGGAGCAGGTGAGGGTTGATCTAGGTGAACTTTTAACCTTTGAGACGCTCGCTACCTGAGTTTCCATGTCAGGAGGTTGCAAGCCCCACAGTTTGCTGCCATGAGCTCTGTCAACTCTCAGAGATCTTAGGCTCAGATTCCTTGTGGTCCCCAGTTAAAATGTCCCTAAAGGAAGGGCCACTTCTCCATTAGAAATTTCCCTCCCTGTCCCCTTTCTCCAAAACACCTCTCCTTTTTCTGGCCAAGCCAGCTCTCTCTATTTCTATCAAATGCCCAGTGAGCATGGAGCTTGAGAGGGATTATGCTTTGTGTTTCTTTCTCCATTCTTCTCCTTTTTCCTGTTACTGCACTTTCAGATCCATTATCTCATTTTTCTTGAGAAACCAATAGAGCAATTTAAAGGTGAGGAGGTTCCAACCCTGAAATTAGGACAATCCCTTGGAGATGGAGCTAGAAAGTTTACAGTCAAGAAAAAGGCCAGCCAGAGATGCTGAGATGGGCAGTGGGCAACCAGAGTGGGGCAGGGATTCTGAAAGAAAGAGGAAGACCACAAAAAGCAAACTGCCAGATCTGTGTGGCCATCGGGTTTTTGCTTGGGTTGCTCTGTACAGATGGCCCGAGACCCCAAAGGAAACTTCCAAAAAGGAATCCCTTGGCCTTTGTTCACTGGACAATAAATCCTTCAGCACCCTCCCTCCCATGACTCCCTGGTCCGCTCTATAATGCAGAGCCCCCTGAAGCAGCATTTACTGTTGGGATGAGAGGAAAAAAAGCATCTGGCAGGGAGGAGCTCATTTCCTCTCCACGGCCAGGCTGCTTCCTTGACACAGACCAGGGTGCAGGGTGGTACCTGGCAACCAAATTTCAGCAAGCTGTACTTTGTCATGGCGACACAATGTGAGGCTAACCTCCCAACCCCGGGTACACTTGGGATAGTGGTCCATAGTTATATCCTTCCTAGTCAGCAGTTTCTGTTGGTTTCACTGGGATCTTGAGCGCCCCTTGGAAATCACAGATGTCTCTGTTTTGATGGAGACAGACCCAGGATTCAAACAAAATTTGCGTGCTAAATCTCCAGTCATGTCTGACTCTTTGCAACTCCATGGACTATAGCCCGCCAGGCTGCTCTGTCCATGGGATTTCCCAGGCAAGAATACTGGAGTGGGTTCCCATTTCCTTCTCCAGAGGATCTTCCCAACTCAGGGATCAAACCCGCGTGTCCTGCATTGGCAAGCAGATTCTTTACCACTAGTGCCACCTGGGGAGTCCTTTCCAGAGCATGACTTGTAGGCTATTATAAAAAAAAAAAAAAAAGAAAGAAAGAAAAGAAAACTTTGAAATAACTGATCAATTTGCACTCAGATTTTAGAAAGAATATAAATAAAGCAGTTTATCTCGTCTCTCTACCCAGTAAAAATTTTCAAATTAAAATATAGCCTAGCCTATGGCAAATTAAATTACAGCACAGACCAAATATAGAAAGCTGCCAATATATTAATAGCATGGAGGACGCAGGATACAGGCCAAACCAAGGGTATAACACCCTCTGTTAGACCCTCTGGAATAGGGACTTCCCTGGTGGTCCAGTGGTGAAGACTTCCCCTTTCAATGCAGGGGATACAGGTTTGATCCCTGCTTGGGAAGCTAAGATTCCATGTTTCATGGCAAAAAACAAAAAAACCTGAAACATAAAAGAGGAACAATATTGTAACAAATTCAATTAAAAAAATTTTTTAATGGCCCACATTAAAAAAAAAAATACTTCTAGAATTTTGAAGGTGGTGCCAACTCAGCCTCAGAGTCCAGAGATCTTAAGGACACGGTCAGAAATTTCTCGGTGGTCCAGTGATTAAAACTTGGCGCTCTCACTTCCGGAGCCCTAGGTTTGATATCTGGTCAGGAAGCTAAGATTCCACAAATCGTGCAGCGAAAAAAAGGACATGGTCCCTGTGGGAAGCAGGGAAATGCACCTCTCATGTCCCCAGCAACAGGAGCCTGACTGATGGGCCACCCCAGATACCACCCTCTGAACTCCACCCCTGCTGACTCTGAGGGCTCCCGTCTCACCAGCGGTTTCCAGCAAATGGCAGGGACTCTCAGCAGGTCGACAACGATAAGACCCAGAATACCTCTGACAAGCCACTTCGGCTTGAACACTCCCCTGCAGTCTTGCAGAACTCTCCTAGAGCTTGAGTGCTGACCAAAATGCTTCCACCACCTTCCCTTGTTTCTTTCACCTTCACCCAGGGACAGACCGATACCACAGGCTGGCTGATCCCCCAGCTCCCCCAGGCCCCCAGCCCCTCCACATCTTCTTCCATCCTTCCTGGCATCTGCTTCTCTGAGGACACGCCCAACACAAGTAGCCCCAGGAATGATCCAAGAAGAGGAAGACAAGGGTTGGGGACTGGATCCCCCCACCACCATCCCTGTGGGTGGAGGAGGTACAGATGGTTTCTGGCTCGTGTTGCTAAAAATATCACCCATGGTGCCCTGGGAAGTATCCCAGGAGACAGGAATGCTGTGGCATTTTTAAAATATGGGAAGGATAATGCCTACAGATTGTGCCATTTGCAGAGACATGGATGGATCTGGAGACTGTCATACAGAGAAATGTCAGAAAGAGAAAATATTAACACATATATGTGGAATTTTAAAACCTTGTTTAGATGAGCTTATTTACAAAGCAGAAATAGAGACATAGACGTAGAGAACACATGTATGGACACCGAGGAGGGAAGTAGGGGCTGGAATGGATTGAGGTACTGGGACTGATATATATATACACGACTATGAATGAAGTAGATAACCAATGAGAACTTGCTCTACAGCACAGGGACCTTACCCAGTGCTCTGTGGTGACCTACATGGAAAGGAAATCCCAAAAAGAGGGCATATGTGTAAACATACAGCTGATTCGTTTTGCCATACAGCAGAGACTAACACAACGTTGTAAAGCCACTGTATTCCAATGAAAGTTAATTTAAAAAAGAAAGCAAAATAATATATGGGAAGAATAAACCTACAAAGATAGCAGAGTTGGCTCATTACTGCTAAGTTACAGTGCTGCCCTGAAAAGAGATGGAGACCATGGCCCCTAACACTTAACAGCTTCATGCATGAGCTAGAGGGCCTTCACAGGAGCCCCCAGAAAGGCGCTTGTCCCCTGGAGTGGACAAACAGACCTAGTTATACGACAGACTCAGTGTCTGTCGGAGTCACAGAGCTCCAGAAACATTTAAATACTCAACCAGGGGGGTCTCTTTTGCCAAAGGGAGAGGCCTGGCGAGCAAATGTGAGACCCTGTGAATATGGGGACTCCCTGAGGGAAGATATTGACCCCCCAGATTTCCTGTCCTTCCAGAGCCTTGGGCCTTTCAGATATGGCCCACCCTTCCCTGCAGAGAGCTGGCCCTTCAGTGATTGATGGTGCTCCAGGGCCCTCCCCCCACAAGGCAGCAGGTGTCCTCTTAGAAGTACACTTCATCCTCTCCTGGGTACTGGCACGGTAACTAGAGATTAGTTCAGCTCTGTGACTCTAACAGTTCCACATTTTAGATATGCTAACATATCTAACAATATATGGAAGGCAAGAAACTGTCCCCTGGAATAAATGCAAGAATTAGCCCCGTTTACCAGCAGATCCCAAGGGATTACCCCTGGGCTTGAGTTTAAAGGCACCAGATCAAAGCAGCCAGGATGCCTGTATGCTTAGTCTCTTTAGTCGTGTCCAACTCTTTGTCACCCCATGGACTATAGCCTGCCAGGCTTCACTGTCCATGGGATTCTCCAGGCAAGAATACTGGAGTGGGTGGCCATGCACTCCTCCAAGGGATCTTTCCAACCCAGGGATCGAACCCAGTCCTCTTTTGTCTCCTCCATTGACAGGTGCATTTATGTGACTACAAAAATTTTGAAGCGCTCTGCTACTCACCTGAAACTAATATAATATGATAAATCAACTATACCTCAGTTTTTTTAAAAAGAGGAAACAAGGGATATTGGATCCTTGGTATGTTCATTTCAGGGCATAGGAGCAGAACAAAACAAAAACAAACAACCAAAAACAAAGTGGCCAGGATGTAAGGCTGGGTCAGCAAACACTCACTGACTTCAGGGCTCTCTGTTTGATTAATGGGCCTAACACCCTAGCAAGGGCCCCAGGGAAGGAGGCAAACAGCTGCTGGGGTGGGTCCTAAAGGGCAGGGAAAAGCAAGGGCCACTCAGCAAGCGGAAATGCTCCAGCTGCTCTGGCAGCGAGGACAGGAAGGCAGCATGGGGCTCGGGGAGTGGGCGTGCTGGGGCTGACAACCCCGAGTGCAAGGCCAGAAAGCCAGTTAAGGCATTGATTACATTCATTCCTATGGAACACAAAGACAGTTCTTCCCCGGCCACCTATCGCTAAAATTAGAGGGGGCCGGGATTGCAGGATTTAGCGCATGAAATGTAGGATTTCCGGTTAAATCTGATGTTGGGAAAGGAAGTCACAAAGTCTGGTTTCTTAACATCCACAGGAAAGACAGAGCTCCCAGGAAGCAGAGGCACTGGATGCTGCTGTCTGTCTATAACCCCCAAAGTCATCACTGCTGGAGTGAGAGATGAAGGTGGATGGTCACCTCAAAAGAGAAACACGATTCTCTGCCGGATCACTGGCTCCAGAGCTGCCTGGAAGCTCTGATGGAGAGACGACTTGATTCCTGAGAAGCCGGACCTGCAGCCCCGTGGCAAATATCTACCCTGCAGTTCCCCAAAAGGTCCTATGACCGTTTGCTCAGGGGGCAGAATATCAGGGAAAGGTAATACCCAGAGTCCTCTGGGACAGTTGGCACAGAGGGTCCTAGTTGACATCTGCATCCAGAGACCCAAAGCATCAGAACGACTCCTCTGTTAGGATAAGACCTCTGGAGCCAGGTCACAAATGTAGTCCTGGCTGAAGTGCAGCTCACAGGGGGGCCTCCTGTGTCCACAGACTTGCCGTCCATCGCCCCCGAGGATGTCATTGGCCTTGGATACCTGACTGTTGTAGTAACCCCTGCACTGGGTCCCTGGCTTCTGGGACAAGATCTATCAGAGTTGGAAAAGCTAATTGGAAACCTTTGAATGGCTGCCCCCACCCCCAGCCAGAATATGATGTCCCTGGGGAATGGCAGGATGCATGTCACCCCTAATAACCTACAAGATGCTGGCTCTCTGATCCCCATAATATTTCACTTAAATCACTAGTCTGATCACTGCAGAAACCAAAAAACCATGGAGAGTAACTGTGAACTACCACAGGCCTAAATGTGCAGGAACCGCCGTTGCAGCTGCTGTGTCCAAAATGACTTTATTGCAAGAGCAGATTAATAAGGCCTCGGGGTATGTGACCACTGACTTTGCAAATATATTCTTTTCCATTCCAATTAAAAAGAGAGAGAAAGAATCAGAAATAGTTTGCACTTGTGTGCAGCAGAAAACAATATTCCTTTACAGATTTTCCACAGGACTGTCTGAACTCACCCATTATCTGTCACAACATAATCCAAAGAGATCTGACTGCCTAGACAGCCTGCAGGGTATCACCCTGACCCAGCACTTCAGCAACCTCATGCTGACTCCAGGAGCGGTTTTAAAACCTATGAGGATTCAGGGACCAGTCACTTCAATTAAGTGTTCAGGGTCCAATAGAAAGAGGCATAAGTTTGTCCATCTAAATAAAAAACCTATTGCTGCATCCTGCATATTCCCACAAAGAAGGATGCTCAATGCCTGGTAGGGTGCCCTGAGTTCTTTTTTTCTTTTTTTTTTTTTAGATTTGTGTGTGTGTGTGTGTGGACCGTTTTTAGTCTTTACTGAATTTGTTACGCTATTGCTTCTCTCTTAAGTTTTGGCTTTTTGACTATGAGGCATGTGGGATTTTAGCTTCCCGACCAGGGATTGAACCCACACCCCCTGCACTGGAAGGTGGAGTCCTAACCACTGGACAGCAGGGGAGTCCCATTCTGGGTTCTTAAAGCAACACATTTCACATCGACAAATACTGGCCTTCTTCTTGTACTGGATGACATAGGAGGCTGCCATTCCTGGAGGCGTCCAGAGGGACGTTCTTTGCAGGAGATCAAGGTCATGGTGCTAACAGCCCCGCCACTTGGGCCATTTCATCTGGCAGACATGCTGGTGTTGGGAGCGGCAGTGCTGGGAAAAGAAACGATATAATAGTTAGTACAATGCACTTAGGGGAAACATCATAAAGCAAGTCTTGGAATTCTGAAGCAAGCCTATGCTGTCTACAGGAGGGATTTTTTTGTTTCATGTTGTGAGCATTTATTTAACTAAAATCAGGTAGTAGAAGTAGTTAGTCGCTCAGTAGTCCGAATCTTTGCAACTTCATGGACTGTAGCCCACCAGGCTCCACTGTCCACAGGATTCTCCAGGCAAGAACACTGGAGTGAGTTGCCAGGCCCTCCTCCAGGGGACCTTCCTGACCCAGGGATTGAACCCAGGTCTCCTGAATTGCAGGCGGATTCTTTACCATCTGAGTCACCAGGGACGCCCCTTAAATCAAATATGATTCATCACTTTACTGATCTGGAACGTAAACTGCAATATATTACAATGTTCTGAAAGCAGATCTATGAACTTTTAGTTGTGAAATTCTTATCCTTCCCTCAGGGTATCTTGTGAAACAGGTGGCATGAGACCTTCTAACACAGATATGAAGTAAGGGTATATTCAGATTGACATCTGAATATAAATGTAGGAACATCCTAATTCCTTTCATATATATAATGAAAGTTAAAATAACACTAGAATTTCTCCTATTTTCTTCCAGCACGCCATTTTGGAGACTACCTTTCTAGAACCTTCTTCAGCATAGCACATAGACATGTGCCATTAGTAAAGGCCTAAGTCATGTCTCATTTGTCATCCACTGGATGAGTCTTATGTCACCTCAGGAGCTATACAGCAGGGATTTACAAATCATCCAAGCACAATCATTAGCTCTGACCAGCTCCTGGTAGAGACGCTGGCCCACGGGACACCAAGTGATGGTAGTCAGGCTACCCACTGTAAGCTGAGCTCCGTCAGACCCACCAGGTCACAACACTGATGTTCCCAGTGACAGTCCTCCTGAACCAGAAAGGGTGTCTCAGAAGCTGAGCTTGAGCAGGACCAGAGGCAATGAGTGAGCTTCATGAACGTGTGACTCACGTTCCATGCCGCCTGCCACAACTGTGCCGGCGCCCCAGCCACACCCACAGCTGCCACCCCACCCCCCCCATAAGGCTTCCCATGAACCCAGCTGAAGGAGAAAGACATCCCCTGGTCACTGCAATAGGAGGCGTGCAGGTCCTAGCCCTGTGTGGCCCTTCAAGGTGTGAAGGGTGCATTGTGACAGTCTTCGAGGTTGGGACAGGCTTCCTGGAGGGGGTGAAGGCTGGGAGGCTTTGGCTAGAAAGATGGTGCAGGGCGGGGCCCTGCGGGAGGGGAAGAGGCAGGGCTCACAGATAACACGGTCCTCGGAAAACTGAATAGAACAGGACACAGAGAGGAAGGGCAGGGCTCTCCCTTTCACCTTGTCCTCACTGCCTGTCTTGCCTTATGATTTCTGCCCGATTTCCCTACAGGAAAAGTGATCTGGGCCTGTTTCTCTGGCCCCCGTGGTCTGTATCCTGGGACCTGCCAACCGTCAAACCCAGTGCCACGAGAAGATGCCCAAACAGAGGAGGCCTGCCTCCCAATGGCTCCAGAAGAGATTTCCCTGACCGACCTAGCACTGTGCTCCCTCCCCTCCCTGACATCCAGGTTCAGCTGCTATTCTCTGGCACCGATGCCTCTAAAGTATTTACAGAATGTTCTTCCACGCCCCTCCATTGGTGCTGAGGTCAAGCCAGCCAGTTCTGCTCATGTAGGTTTCGCTCATAAATCATTTTCTCCCCTGCCTTCAGTGCTTCACCGGCTCTCGGGCCCAGGCCCGTGGAGCCTTCTCAAAGCACACTGCCTCCTTCTAGTCTCCGGGGAAGGGCCTGTTCCCAGCACTGGCCTCTGAAAAACCCAGGCTGTGAAGCCCTGCCCTCAGATCTGGGACCGCGCCGTCCACATCCACACCAGGGCTGCAGAATGAGCTCACCGGACACCCTGAGGTCACTCCCTTGGCTCCAGGGCTGTCCAGCCCCGGATGCAGGGAGCGGGAAGGGGCCTTATCACTGGGAAGGGCGTGGAGTCAGGACGCCTGGGTTGCATTCCTGGCTCAGCTTGCAGCTTGCACAAGTCACTGAGTCTTTCCTGCCAGGACATGACTCCCCTAAGCACACAGTGCTCAACCCCTTGGGCTTCCAGTAATCAAGTCTAAATGGGTATCAGTCCATGGTGTCCAGGGAACCTTCAGGATGAACTCGGGCTCGGCAGCCTCCACTGCCGTCACCTCTTTCCTAATGGTCATGTTTCTCTGAGGTCCATCTTCTCTGATCCTAGAATCTCACATAGGAAATAACTCTGAGATACCAGTATGACTTAAACACCAGGTCCTAAGCTCTGAGCTGGTCTCACCCAGATCTAGTCCTAAGCCACACCTCCTTTTAGCCAGAGACTTGATAAATTGCCCTGCTAACACTACGCAAAGGAGGATCCATATAGCTGTTACAGATGAAGAAGAAAGTCCAGAGAAATTCAGTGTAATTTACGAAACTCACACACTAGTTGGCAGCAGGGCAAGGTTTCCAGAACACTCTATAAACCCAAATCACCCTGACCTCAGGCTTCCCTGGTGGCTCAGCTAGTAAAGAATCTGCCTGCAATACGGGAGACCTGGGTTCAATTCCTGGTGTCGGGAAGATCCCCAGGAGAAGGGATAGGCTACCCACTCCAGTATTCTTGGGCTTCTCTTGTGGCTCAGCTGGTAAAGAACCCACCTGCAATATGGAAGACCTGAGTTTGATCCCTGGGTTGGAAAGATACCCTGGAGAAGGGAAAGGCTACCAACTCCAGTGTTCTGGCCTGGAGAATTCCACGGGCTGTATTGTCCATGGTGTCGCAAAGAGTCGGACATCACTGAGTGAGTTTCACTTTCACCCTGACCTCAGAGGGTACGAGAGGCACCAGAGGATGCTCACAACAATCATGCATTTCAGAAGCTGAATGGGAAGCTATTTGGCTTGAAGAGTTTTGTGGTTTTTTTCCCTAAGGGTTCCCTTTTCTCCACATCTCACCAACATTTGTTATTTGTGTTCTTTTCTTTTCAGTTGGAATATAATTGCTTTACAATATTGTGTTGGTTTCCTCGGCAATAAAAAGGAGCGAAATATAAATGAACCTAGACACTGTCATACAGAGTGAAGCAAGTCAGAAAAAGAAAAACAAATACTGTATATTGTCCACGCATATATATGGAATCTAGAAAAGTGGTACAGATGGACTTACTTGCAGGGCAGGAATAAGAACGTAGATGTAGAAAATGGACTTGGAGGTTTTGACTGTGTTTCCCCCAGTCTATTTTGTGGGCCTGCTTTCACCATGTTTTCATTTGGTATTATTAGGAGACAGAAATAAAAATAAGTCAAATCATTTCACAGTCTGCCTAGAATTGTTATACTTGGCCCAGGTGCAGGACAGAATGCTTCCCAATACGGTTCCAACCAATCTGCTAGTTTGTCCATGTTTTGACCTATTTGACATATTTGTTCAAGAGTCCAGTTGGAAAGACTAAACCTTGGATAAAAACAATCACAATGACCAAGCAGAGAGGGACAAACCATGGTTATTAAAGGTACCCAGGGATCAGGGTGGGGTAGCAGTTGCTGAGAGACTGAGTGGGAAGGAAGGAACAGACTGCCTTCAGCAGCCCTCCATCTTCTCCACCTGTGATCTCCGGGTCTCCCTCTGACATAAGGAGCCCCCAGCACCTGCCCCCATTCTGATCATGGACACAAGTCTCTGCCCCTCTCCAGGGGTGGGGGGCAGCAGCCAGTGCCAAGAGCCACCCCAGCCTGGCCCCAGGACTAAGGTCGCTCATCACTGGTACAGGCAGCTACTAAGGGCACAAGGGTGCCTTTGTTGCCACCACACTGGCATCGTTTATCCTCCCTAAGACCAAGAGCTTCTGCGTGCACAGGGCCTGCCTGCCCCCTTCCCAGGACACCTTGCTCCTCCTCCTATTTGAAATCTAGCTGGCATTTCAACAGCCTTCCAGATAATCAGATTCTCCTCTTTTCAATAACCACGCCATTCTCCTGATTTTGCCTGGGTTCTCTCCAACATCTCTGACCAAGAAGAGTACAAGAGAGCAGATTTCAAGAAAACAACAGAAGCAACACGTTCAGTGAGTCACTGGCTGGGTGAACACGGAACACCTTCCACAGACTCAGAAGTATTGGTTGAAAGAAAGAATGAATAAGTGAATAAAGAACTAAAAGGAGAGTGTAAGGGGATTTCTTCCATGGACAACTGGTCAATCCTAAACTTGCCGGGTAGGCTTTCATCACATCTTCCCCTGGTTCCTGACTCTCCCACAGCTGATGGCTTAATCTCTCTCAGTCATCCTCTCCTCTTTCATTTTCTCTTCTGCTACCACCTCAGTTACCTCATAGCTGGCCTAGGTCTGAGTCTCTTTAACTGGTTTCTCTATCTGCCTTTCCTTTCGGTCCCTCCCATCTGTCCTGCATGCCACACTTAGTCCATCACTCTGCCCAGTTCAAAAACAGTCAAAGGTTTCAGGGCTTAATGCACAAATGTGTTGCGTCTCCTGCAAGGTCCTCTGTAGGCTGTCTGTCTCTCTGTTATCACTGCCCTAGGTCAGCAGAGTGCAAGGGGAAACATACTAGATAAAGGTCGCAGTCTAGGGTTCTAAGCCCCAGTTTGCGCTTCACAGTCATGTAACCTTGGCCAAGCCACTTCAACTTTCTGGACCTAATAGTTTCAGCAGTAAAATGAGGATAGTGAACCTCAGGATATCTGGAGTATCTTCCAATTATAACATCTGTGATCCCAGGCAAATGATCACCTCAGCCAAATTCTCTGACTCACAACCGTTCCTTTTACTGTTCTAACTTCGCTCTTCTGAACATGCCGATGTCCTATTTAGAATGGCCTTCCTCTCCTCCCATCCAAATCGTGTGTGTTCTTCATGGCCCTCCTGAGAAATCCCAGCTTCTCTGAAAACTTCCCTGGCCCATCAAAATTGAGGCCGTCTCTCCTTGTCTGCCTCCACTCCTATCACACTGATGATGCCTAACACACAAGCCCCAGATAGTTCTATTACTATTTCATGTGAACATACCTTGTTTATCTGACTACATGGTACCATGTTGTAAGGGGAAGTGTCTTAGGCCTTCCACACCCTTGTACCCAGCAGGCAATCCACAAACAGGTGCCAATGGTTTCTGGAAGGAGAGGAACCAGGACCAGAAAGCAGGAAATCTGGACTCTAGTCTCCAGTGACCTTCAGCACTCTACCCGTGTAGACCTAAGTAAGATGAATCCATCTGTAAAATGAATGCTTTGGATCAGGATATAAGCTCATTGCTGAGATTCCTCCCAGAGCCAATACTCCGTGGCTTTCTGGTAAAGAAGGTCCAAACTTTCTTGAAGTCTCACTTTTCCTTATTTTCAAATCCCTTTGGTCCTGCTCTTGGGCTGAGCAATAGAAGGAGGAGCTTTCAAATAAGGCACCTCAGTCTCTCACTTAGCCTGAACCACTTCTGCAATAAGTTGCAATTCAACTGTGATAAATGGCCACAATGTGGATTTCACAGACTTAGCTGATTGAACTATTTCCTCAGAGCGGACTCTGTTTACCTAGCAGAGACCAGCAGTTTGGCACCGAAGGGCTTCTTACTGTTTTCCTTACCATTATAGCTACTTGTGGGCTTCCCTAGGGGCTCAGTGGTAAAGAATCTGCCTGCCAATGCAGGAGATGTGGGTTCAACCCTTGGGTCAGGAAGATCCCCGGGAGAAGGAAATGGCAACCCATTCCAGTATTCTTACCTAGGAAATCCCATGGACAGAGGAGAATGGCGGGCTGCAGTCCATGGGGTCTCAAAGACTTGGACATGACTGAGCAACTAAACAAGAACAACATAGCTGCTTGCAGCCACCCGCAACTTTAATGCCAGCATCCTATTGACGAGAGTTTAATAAAGTCCCAGAGTATCCACCTTTACAGATGGGCTCTTAAACAGAAACTAGCATTCAGTTCCTGCTGGTATTTCTAGAAACATTTCTCTGATTATCGTTTTCAGTTACAGATGCAAAGACATGGGGAGCTTTAAAAACCAAAGACCACATCTTTATCCAGAAAACAGAAGGAAATTGGACCATGACAATGATACCTCTCACCTGCTGGTAGGACTGTCATAATAATTCTAATGACCAAAGAAGTAGTAAACTTATCCTCATCCCTAACTTGAGACCATATCTTAACACATGCATCACATCTCACCACACCCACTTCCTGGCTTCTTCATTATATCATTTGAGGCAAGACACTGCACCATGTCAAGATTTTATAGACATTAGTAAAATGTGCTGTGGTGGTGGAGATGGTGGTAACAGACTCTAAGAGGAATTTCTATGCTAAATGGCTAGTTCTGTGCTGAGTCATTGCTTCTTTCCTCCCTAAGTAATAATAACAGTTATCATTTATTGATTGTTAGGAGTAGGGCTTCCCTGGTGGCTCAGAGGGTAAAGCGTCTTCCTGCGATGCAGGAGACCCAGATTTGATCCCTGGGTCAGGAAGATCCCCTGGAGAAGGAAATGGTCACAAAGAGTTGGACACGACTGAGCGACGTCACGTCACCAGACACTGGACATAGCACTTTACTGCACACATAGGTGGACACTGTTGTCATCCACTTCTAGAGACAGGAACTGAGGATTAGAGAGCGCTAAGAGGGCAATCTCACTGGGCTTTTCAGATGACCCAGGCAGTAAAGGATCCCCCTGCCAGTGCAGGAGATGTGGCTTCGATCCCTGGGTCAGGAAGATCCCCTGAAGTCAAAAATGCCAACCCTCTCCAGGACTCTTGCTTGGAGAATCCCATGGACACAGGAGCCTGGAGAGCTACAGTCCATGGGGTCACAAAGAGTCAGACGCGACTGAGCACACCCGAGCCCAATCTTCACAGAATAGCAGGGTCAGAATTCAAAGCCAACTCCCTGTGGCCCCAAACCCATGGTTGTAACCACTTTGAAACACAGCCTTACTCATATCTTCTTGGCTTCACAGGGTGTCCCAATCCATTCCTCTTGCTTGGAAAGCACAGCTGACTAGGATCGCTTCATGCTTGTTCTTTAGTTTCTTAGCTATTCCTGGGAATTTAGCAAGAAACTTGAGCCAAGATTCCTCAAGGCCATTTAGGGATATGAAGTTTGATCTTTTCTTGATTTGAGGGGAAAGATCAGTTCCCATCATTAACACCAACCTCTTCCCACTTCCCTGCTTAGTCCCTAGTGAAAAGGAAAGAGAACTAGTTATCCAGGAGGGAGGAGAACTCGAGTCCCAACCCTAAGTATTAAATACCTTCTATCTCTTCAGCACCCTGTGCAGTGATAAGAGAAGGCGTGTCTGGGAGGGGCAGTGACTCATCCCTGGATGCTCTTTTGTCTGCAGGAGGAATGTGGCTGTTAACTGCTGAATAGCGGTCCTCTGGACAGGGGAGCCTGGCGTGCTGCAGTCCATGGGGTCGCAAAGAGTTAGACATGACTGAGCAACTGAACTGAACTGGAGAAGTCTTCCTCTGGAAAACCATCCACTCTACAGGATCACTGACACCCCTTCAGGCATCTCCATTTGGCTGCGTGACCCAGCTTCATGACTGAGATTCAAGCTGTTGTCCCTGGCCCAGCAACTGGGACCCATGCCAGTCCAGAGCTCAAACCTGGTCCCAGGACCCAGGGTGATCTATGATGCTCCGAGCTACCATTTGATGAAGAAACCAGATGGATTTCAGAAAGAATCTCCTGGTGCAAAATGGACAGTTAAACCTTACAGATGACCCCAGTCTCCCCACTTAACCGCCTCTTACTGGGCTAGTCCGAAACTGGGATTTAAAGCCTAAGCATGCATGCCAAGTTGCTTTAGTCACAACCAACTATTTGCAAGCTGCAGACTGTAGCCTACCAGGTTCTTCTGTCCATGGGATTCTCCAGGCAAGAATACTGGAGTGAGTTGCCATGCTCTCCTCTAGGGGATCTTCCCAACCCAGGGATTGAAACTGCATCTCTTATGTCCCTTGCATTGGCAGGTGGGTTCTTTATCACTAGAGACACCTGGGAACTCAAAAAAAGCCAGAGCAGAGGCTTTCATTATACCTGCCAAGACCTGGGCTCTAAAGATCTTTGATCAGAGCTCTTAGTTTGATGAGTTATCAGGGCTAACAGCCAAGTGACTCTCAAATTCCTGTTCAAGTACTGTCCCCTGGGTGTGTAGCACCTTAGGACTCCTAGAAGGTTAGTGAGGCAGGATCTGGGCATTTCTAGGTGTCGCCCTCACTCCCACACCATCACCCTTCAACCATTGGCTAGGGTCCCCATGACATCCCAACCTCACACTCAAGACAGTTGTGTGGGAAAATGGGGTTTTAATTGTCTAAGCCAAAAAGCAATTCAGGAAAGTGAGGATGTTTTATGGAACACTTCAGTCTGTTTATTGTACTCATATTTTCCTTTTCTATGTATGTGCAAGAGTGATCTATGATTTTTTTTTTTAAGGCTATGTATAAAAGAAACCAAAAAGAGTGTTTTTCATGGAATACAATAAGAATTCTAAGTAATGAACAGAGACCACCTTTAAATCATAATTCGGCCCAAAATCAGACAGCTGGTCAAGGACAAAGCCAAGACAGGAATCAGGACACCCAGTCCCGAGGTGGCTGTGCGGTGGCTCCCATCCACTGGGCTCCACAGCAAGTGTCACTCAAACGCTTGGAGTCCTGCCAAAGCCCGCCCACCCATGGCACCCAGCCCTCAGCAGAGGGGGTGAGGAGTGTCTCCGAGTGCTTCCTCCTTCCTGAATCAAGCACTCTCTTTCCTCCTGCCTGAGCAACCACTTAAGGCAACTGGGGAGAAGTGGCCCAGCTGGCCTGTGGCCGCAGAGGATGCCGGCTCAGCCCCTGGAGCCCAGCCTCGGGCCTCCGCCCCATTCCCACACTCTTTCTCAGGAAGGTGTGAGTCTCAAGCTGCACTCAAGCTTGGCAGCGTGGGCAGAACTCACCTGGGCAAACAAAAAAGAAGGCAGAGAAGAGCACTCAACTCTAGAACCGTGTGTATGCCTTCCAGAGAGGGAAAAAAGGCCAAAATATCTAGGGTGGAGCTGGAGGACTGCTAGGACTTCAGCCAAGGTCAGGCTTGAATTTGGCTGTCCCCTCAGGACCCAGGACATGAACCCCTGGCTGTGGCTGTAACTGATGTCTTAGGACTTGCCCTCCCTGGGCTGCTGTCATGAAAATCTTAGGAAATCTTAACCTGCTTTGGGGGCAGTTTAAGGATTGTGAGGGAAGGGGGGACAAATATTGCACTGGAACCTTGTGGTTGTCTGGAAAGACCAGGCTGAATTAGAAAGTGGTCAGAATGAAGAAGTCTGGACTTTAGGCCCATTGTTCAGTCATGCTCTTGCCTGGAAAATCCCATGGACAGAGGAGCCTGGTGGGCTACAGTCCTTGGGGTCGTGAAGAGTTAGACACGACTGAGCGACTTCACTTTCAGTTTTCACTTTCATGCATTGGAGAAGGAAATGGCAACCCATTCCACTGTTCTTGCCTGGAGAATCCCAGAGACAGAGGAGCCTGGTGGGCTGCCATCTATGGGGTTGCACAGAGTCGGACACTACTGACATGACTTAGCAGCAGCAGCAGCAGCAGTCGATCAGTTGTGTCCAATTCTCTGTGGCCTCATGAACTGTAGCCCACCAGGCTCCTCTGTCCATGGGATTTCCCAGGCAAGAACACAGGAGTGGGTTGCCATTTCCTCCTCCGGGGGATCTTTCCGACCCGGGGATCGAACCCAAAGCTTTTGTGTCTCCTGCATTGTCAGGCAGGCTCTTTACCACTAGCACCATCATTCAGAGAGCCTGGTAATCAGACCTTCAAAGCCATGGGAACAGCACTGAGGAAGAATCATGAATTCTGCAAATAGTCCTAAAAGCTAGTCTCAGCTTCACCGTTTATCTGCCATATGGTCTTGAGGAACTTAACCTTCCATGCACCTCAGCTTCTTCATTTGAATATGGGGATTAAAAATAAACACTTGAAAGGGGTGTTGGAGGACAAAAATGAAATAATATACATAAAGTACTTGGCTCATGGCAGGTGCTCCCAAAATATTTGTTCTTTCTCCTAAACCTTGAAGATTCCACCAGTGTTATGTTTTTAAACATCTTTTTAAACAATAGAAACCATTGTGAAGCTGTCGGGCATTTGGCCCTAGAAACTGTGAGACTTGCAAGATGTAATCGGATATCATTTAATAACTGTGTGAGTTGTGTGGTCTCACTGGTCAGGAAGAATATGCAAAGAAGATAGAATTCCATCAGTGTCAAAGGTCATTGGCCCTAAATGGGAAAGAAATTAATATATCCTAGACAAAGGAAAATGAAATCAAGTCATGTAGCAGTCTGAGTCGGTTGCAGGTTTCCACAACTAGATGAGACTTTAGTGGAGTAAAATGAATGCAAATTCTTAATACCCTGGACATAGCAGGTCCCAACAAACAGAGTAGGTGCCAGTGGTAAGTAGTCATATGGCCATACTAATCTGTACTAGCCTATTTATAACACCAATAGCTTGTAGTATTATAAAGTGTCTGGTGTGGGCTACAGATGGGGCTGGCAAGAATCCAGGCTAAAATTCTAGCTAAAATCTCCAAAGAACGGGTTAGTCATTCAGTTATGTCTGACTCCTTGTGACCCCATGGTCTGTAGCCCACCAGGCTCCTCTATCCATAGAATTCTCCAGCAAGAATACTGGAGTAGGTAGCCATTCCCCTCTTTAGGAGATCTTCCCAACACAGGGATCAAATCTGGGCCTCCCACATAATTGTTTGGAGTGGCATTATTATTTCCTTAGTAGGTAAGCATCTTTGAGGGCTTCCCTGGTAGCTCAGATGGTAAAGAATCTGCTTGCAATGTGAGAGACCTGGGTTCAATTCCTGGGAAGATCCTCTGGAGAGGGAATGGCTAACCACTCCAGTATTCTTGTCTGGAGAACTCTATGACAGAGAAGCCTGGTGGGCTACAGTTTACAGGGTCGCAAAGAGTCAGACACAGCTGAGAAACTAATACACACAAACAGACACTCACACACACAAATACACACAACGCATCTTTTAACTCTGGGAAGATTAAGAATTAAGAATAGAAATATTTAAGAGAAGCAAGCTTAGAACATTTCTATTTATGCATTAAGAAAATATCTGTGCCTATTTGATAGAATAAGTATTTGCAATATTCAAGAGAATTTGCTTGAACAATGATAAGGTATACCTACACTGAAAGTTCCAGTTTTCCATGTATGGTTAATTGATTTAGACATATATTTAAGTTTAACTTTTCTAAATTTATATACAGTTTTGGAACAGTTAGAGTACTTAAGGATCCCCATATATGTAAGTTTGTTTTATTACATTTATAAGAATTACTTAGAAGTTTATAAAGTTTATTTTGTTAAGATACTGAAGGACTTCAAAATGAATTTAAAATATCCAATGTATACATGCAGCTTTAAAAGCTTAGAGGCATTTATGTCTACAACTGGGCCTAATTATTAATCAAACACCTCCTTAAGAATAATTGACAGTATTTGATAACTTTATAAAATAAGATTTGTAAATTGAACTTTAAGATAAAACTAAGTATATGACTTTATAAATGATATAGTAGCTGTGCTGTGCTTAGTCATTGTCGTGTCCAACTCTTTGAGACCTCATGGATTATAGCCCACCAGGCTCCTCTGTCCATGGGGATTCTCCAGGCAAGAATACTGGAGTGGGTTGCCATGCCCTCCTCCAAGGGATCTTCCTGACCCAGGGGATCCAGGGATTGAACCTGGGTCTTCCTGCACTGCAGGTGGATTCTTTACCAGCTGAGCCATAAGGGAAGCCCAAGTATAGTGGAGTGGGTAGCCTATCCCTTCTCCAGGGGATCATCCCAACCCAGGAATTGAACCAGGGTCTTCTGCATTGCAGGCAAATTCTTTACCAACTGAGCTACCAGGGAAGCCCATATTGTAGCTAAGTAACATTAATAAATTAGATGTTAATTTTAAAAAAAAGAACCCTCTGAATAACATTTTCTATTTATAAAAATCTGTTTGTGAGGGGAGGAAACCTTCCATTTGGGGAAAAAGATAAAATGTTAAGAAAGAAATTGCAATAAGTAAAGCAGATATTCTAATTGAAAAAAGGGGTATCACCTGCATCCAGCTTACTGGTCTACCTCTTGGCTCCTCTTTCGACTCTGCATGTAAATCCCACCATCCCGTCCCCATCCTCATGCAGCCCACTCTCCACCCAGTGGGGACATGAGCAGCATATCCCCAGGGCTGGTCAGGGGGAAGGTACCCCAAATAGATCACCAGCTCTGAATCCACACAGACCTGAGCCTGAATAACAATTTATGCAAGCTTAGGAAGCGTCTCTGGACCCCGAGGTTCAACTCTTTCATTTCTGCAGCAGGATTTTTTAAATGCCTACTCAGAGGATTATAGGGGCTTCCCAGGTGGCACAGTGGTAAAGAATCCTCCTGCCAATGCAGGAGAGGCAAGAGATGCAGGTTCGACCCCTGAGTCAGAAAGATCCTCTGGAGAAGGGCATGGCAACCCACTCCAGTAATTCTTGCCTGGAGAATTTCATGGACAGAGGAGCCTGGCCGGCTATACAGTCTGAGGGTCACGAAGAGTCAGACCTGATTGAGCATGCAGGCACACAGCTCAGCGTGCAGAGGGTTATTAAGAAAAATAAATGTTATCTGTGTTTTATCAATTCTCACCAACAGCCACTGAGGGTGTGATTGTCAGCAAGACACACCTCAGCCCTGGAGAACAGCTAAGAGGAGAGTTACACGTGTGAACAGGGCTGACCAGTGCCTGCTATACCTATACCTCACATGTGAAGGAAATTAATGGGGCCATGGATGTCAGAAAGTTCTGGGCTAGAGAGTGGCAATGCCACCTACTAGCTATCCAACCATGGGCTCAGCATCAGCATCCTTTTCTGTAAATGGGGAAAGGTGACCACCATGGAGAGCAGTTGAGGGCATCCAACGAGGATGTGTGTGCCCACACGGGGCTCAGCGCCCAGCATACATGGGAGAATCTCACCTTATTACATATTCTACATGCTCATGGCTGGCCCTTCCCAGCACCACATCCCTGCATATAAACCCCAGAGTGCATGGCTGACATCAGGTCAGCATTGTGTCAAGCTTTGAGGACATGGAGAATTTTGGCATTGCAGCTGGCCAGGAAGCCTGGCGTTCCCTCCTGCACCCTTGGCCCTGGCTGACCCCAAGGAACTGGCCATTGGTCTGGAACAAATAAACCACATCTGGTTCTACTCAAAGTTTCTCTCCCTTTCACCTCCTTAAAAGGTAAAACAAAATGCCGCATCCATACTTGCCCACTGCTCACCCCAGTTCCTTTTCTTTCAGAATTTTCTAATGGAGATACTGGTCTGTGACCCTCCCGTCTGCACTTCATTTTCCTGGACACTTCATAACTCCTCATCCGCCAAGTGCAAGGGGCTGCTCTTTGGCCTAAGGGTGGGCGGCGGGTCTTAAGGAGTAATGTGACAGGTAGCCAGTCCAGAACTCAGTACCAAATCCCAGCAAGGTACTCCCCAGGAAAGATACTCCTTAGAGCTCCCATTCTTAGGCACAGCTTCTCACTCAAGCAACTAAATATTGAAACCTGGGGCTTGGGGAACAAAATTCTCAGCAGTCTTTTGTGTCAGAAACATCTCGCCAAGTGTCCCAAGGGGAAGGAAAGGCCCCAGATCATGAAGCTACTTGGACACAGCTGGCCCCTAACTTTCCATCCTTTCTCCTCCTCTCTTCCCACCTTATCCACAGAAGGAGTGATCCAATCCCATGCCCCAAAAGGCTGCCCTGGTCCCCTGAACCCTCTGAGCCAGGAAACCATTCTTTCTGTCCAAAGGAAGGTCTTACCATGGACCTTTGCTTTGCTGTCTGCTTCCAATCACCCTTCTAGAAACTTTACCCAGAATTTCCTCTAAGGAAATTCCCTCTCCATTTTCAGTCCAGGGTGAAACTGACTCCACCCTAGCTGCCAGGGTGAGCCTGGCCGAGGAGAGTGTCTTAGTCAGCTCAGAGTTCCATAACAAAATACCACAGATGGAGTGGCCACAGTAATAGGAATTTATTTTTTACAGTCCTGGAGGCTGGGATGTCCAAGATGAAAGTGCTGGGCAAGTTGGTTCCCAGTGAGGGCTCTCCTCCAGCCTTGCAGATGGCCACCTTCTCATCATGTCCTCACCAGGCAGAAAGAAAGGGGGAGCTCTATGGACTCTTCTTTTAAGGGCAGTAATCTCATCACCAGGGCCCCACTCACCCTCATCACCTCATCTAAACTTTACCTCCCAAAGGCCCCCATCCCCAAATATCATCATACTGGGGGTTCGTGCTTCAACATATGAGGGGGGGTGGGGGAGGGCCCAAATTAGTCCATAATAGAGAAACTCTAGGAATCTAAAGGAAATCAACACTAAATATTTAAGGACAGATGCTAAAGGTGACGCTCCAATATTTTGTCCACCTGATGCAAAGAGGCAACTCATTGGAAAAGATCTTGATTCTGGGAAAGATTGAGGGCAGGAGGAGAAGGGAATGACAGAGGATGAGATGGTTGGGTGGCATCACCAACTCATTGGATATGATTTTGAGCAAACTCCGGGAGGAAATATTCTTCAAGTATTTGAAAATTATTATTTGACTAAGCAAAGAATATTTGTGGGGACTTCCCTGGTGGTCCAGTGGTTAAAACTCAGCATCCCCAATGTAGGGGGCTGGGTCCAATCCCTGGTCAGGGAACTAGATCCTGCATGCCACAACTAAGACCTGGCACAGCCAAATAAATATTTTTTTAAAAAAAGAATATTTGCTGCCGCTGCCATTGCCTGGCAATCAGCACTGTGATTGTCCCAAGAAGTCAAAATGAACCAAACTCAGTCCTGTGCACAGAGCAATGTGCTCAAGGCCAAGAGGAGATGCAGTGGTAAAAGACACTGCAGCTGTCAGCAAGAAAGTTCATCATTCAACTGTAACAACCCCCGTAACCAGAAAGTACAGCAGAGTAAGTCGGGGATGATAGACATCTGTGTGCATGCCACCACCCCCCCACGTCCATGCCTCTCTGCCCACAGCCAACATGAGGCTCCAGCATCCTGCCCAGCAGAGCAGGCAGGCAGCCGCCGCTGTGCTTCCCATGCTGACATCACACAGGAGTGCAAACTGCAGGACATCCCAGAACTTTTGAGAGAGATCAACTGGAACCACAGTACTTAAGGAAGTGGCTCAGCTGGTAAAGGATCTGCCTGCAATGCGAGAGACCTGGGTTCAGTCCCTGGATTGGGAAGATCCCCTGGAGGAGGGCATGACGACCCACTTCAGTCTTCTTGCTTGGAGAATCCCCTTGGACAGAGGAGCCTGGTGGGCTACAGTCCACAGGGTCACAAAGAGTTGGACATGACTGAGCAACTAAGCCCACACACGACAGAAAAGAAGCTTGAAAAGGGCCCTGAAGGATGAGTGAGACGCTTGTGGGAAAGCTGCACTCCCAGGCCCCACCCCAGATCTACTGAGTTAGACACTCTTGCTCCAACAGGCCTTCCCGAACAGGTGGTGCTGGTGTGTGCCGGCAGGTGAGAACCGCTGGACTTGGCCCGCCCCTTCTCCAGCTGCTTTCTATCACCTGTCACTCACGCCATCCTCACAGTGCACAGACCACCTGGACCTGACCCTTCTCCTGTGGGAGATGACTGGTTCCTCTGGGGCTCACCCAGGGCCACCTGCTGAGGCTCAGTGCAGCCCGGGCTACCGCCTGGTCTCCAGGGGCCAGAGCAGTGCTGTCTCCATCAGCCCAGATAAGAGAGCACAGTGGTAACCTGAGTCCTCCAGCCCTCAGGCTCCCAACCTCCCCTCTCACCTTCCCAAGGAGTTGGCCAGCCTCCTGAAACAGGCTGTGAACAACAGGGGTGATGACAGCTGCCTGACAGAAGAAAGGCGGAGGGTCCTTTGTGGGCGCCCACGCACACTCACACCTGAGGGACAGAATGTGACCATCACGGCTAGCACCCGCCCCCATCAGCCGCCAGGAGCTGAAGCCTCCACTTATCAGATGCCACGGCCCCGAGCTGGCCAGTGGCGAGGATGCAGAAACTCAGCCTCCAATGAGCCCCAGGAACACAGCCACAAGCGCCAGTCCAGGATCCAACTCCTTGTGCCAAGCCCTCTCGGGCAGAAGCAACTGGGGTTTAAAGAGAAACCAGCTGCCATTCCAGGCCGAGGTGACAGGTCAGCACGTGGAGTGGCAGGGGCATGGCTTTGGAGCCTGCACAGCGTTTGAAATCGATGCTCCTGTTGACAAGCGCTGCAAACCACATTCCTCACCTTCTCTGAGACCGTCTCTTCCCTTGCGAAGCAGGGACGACAGTGGTGGTCAGGACTAAGTGAAATAACACATGCAGAGGTCCCGGCAGAGGCCCGGCCCCTCCCTTCCTCCATTCCCCCCCGGGGGAAGTCCTCTCACTCCATTTCCACAGCTTCCAGGAAGGGGACGCCAGAGCTGCCAATGAACCAGGGTAAACTCTGCCCGGGGCAGAGGACAGCTTCTTCAAGTCCCTTCTTGAATTAGATCATAAGTCTGTGTTATGTTGAAACTGTATTTGTGAGCTGTCAGAAGGGGCTTTTTACCCAGTGTTCAGCACTCAGCATGAACAATAATGAACAGCTGTATGACTTGGCCTTCCCAGGTGGCTCAGTGGTAAAGAATTTGCCTGCGAAGCAGAAGACACGGATTCAATCCCTGGGTTGGGAAGATCCCCTGGAGAAATGAATACCCTCTCCAGTATTCTTGCCTGGAGCAACCCCATGAACAGGGAAGCCTGATCAGCTACAGTCCATGGGGTGGCAAAGGGTTGGACATGACTGAGCAATCATGCATATGACTTACGAAACACTGGGCATGAAGAAATTCATCAGGAATTCTCCAGAATCCCCCAGTTATCTCAAATTAATCAGTAATTCTCAGTAATCACTAGTTCTCTGGCAAACTACACTCACACAGGCCCAATCCAGCCAAGTGCCTGTTTGTGTAAATAAAGTTTTATTGGAACACAGCCATGCTCATTCATCCACATATTATCTATGGTTGCTTTCACGCCACAAAGCAGAGTTGGACTACAAAGACTAAAACATTCATTATCTGGCCCTTTACAGAGTTTACCAACCCCTGCTCAAAAAGAAAGCATGCTGAAAGCCAGCAGTTGCGGTTTGAGCTCTCCAAGATGTGGACTCTGAGAAGAGTGTAGAGTTCAGGATGTTAAACAGGGAATGTGTCTGGGACCCTGGCCTCTGGAAGGAGAGGAAGGAAGCAGAATAGGGCACAGCGAGGGGTCAGGTGGCAATGCAAGTCTCGCAGCCTCGGCCAGCTCTCCAGGGAATCCCAGAGCAAACAGCCCCTCAGAGGGGTCCTGAACTGGCCAAAATAGCTCTGCTTTTACACTCTGCCTTGATCTGTCCTTGGAATTGGGCCACCCCAGAGGAGCGTGACGCTAGGCAGGGCAGTTCCCTAAGGGGCCGAGTGCTGCAGGCTGTCTGCTGACAACACGCCCGTGCCCAGGTGACAAGTCCTCCCTCCATGGGGACCTGGCATTGCATTCCATGCCCGCCACACTCTACCCGTTCCCTCACCACCTTCCTGCCACGCAGCACCACTGAGTCATTTGAACCCCCGAAGGTTGCGGTGCGTCCTCAGTGACCCCAAAGTCCAAGTGGACTCTCTGCTTTCAGAACGACAACGGCCTTCCCTGGTGCTCCAGTGCTTAAGTGCAGGGGATGTGGGTTCCATCCTGGTCAGGGAATAAGGTCCCACATGCCTCATGGCCATAAAACCAAAACATAAAGCAGGAGCAATATTGCAACATTCAATAAAGGCTTTTAAAATGGTCCACATAAAAAAATCTTTTAAAAAAGATAACAACTAAGATATCATCTTCAATGTATTTTCAGTAACATTCTTGAAAAAAAATGTATGTCCAAAAGCTTTCTTGGAAATCATATATGAACATAGGAATGCCATTCTCCAGAAAAGTGGACTTTCTATTTCTATCAGAATAACATCAAGACTTTTCGATAAAATGATTGGTGAGACCTAAGATACGTAATCTATATATATGATATAAAATATTTTATATAAAGGCATAAATGACAGGTGAAATGCAAAAGCTTGCTACTCTTAGTGCAGTAGCAACAGATTTTGTGTCTAAAGACCGGGGTTCAATTCCCCACACACTTCTCATGTGGACAATCCCTTCACCCCACAGGGTTTACTTGTCTGTAAATGGCAGCCCACTCCAGTGTTCTTGCCTGTAGAATCCCAGGGATGGAGGAGCCTGGTGGGCTGCTGTCTATGGGGTCGCACAGAGTTGGACACGACTAAAGCGACTTAGCAGCAGCAGCAGCAGCAGCAGCAAGATGAGACCACACTATTGTACCCGTGTTTACCCACAGGGTGGTCACAGAACCAGATGAAATGATGTGCATGAAATGGTGACAAAATCTGTAATGTGCTCAAAAAACATCTCATTGTCTATGTTGGTGTTCTGACACCTCATTAATCTCCATCTTGAAGTTCTTAAAGTTACATATTCAACTACCTAGTAGTTTTGATTCTTTTTTCTGGTCTTACCAAGTATTATATATCACAAACATTGTGTCACATGCAAAAGAGAAAACAAGTATTTTTAAATATTTGTATTTGTTCATTACTTACATACATGCACACACACACATATATATACACAAACACCAGCCCCCTACACTATCTCCATCCTGAGACAAATATCTCAGTGAATAGACAGGTGTGAATATTCACAACTGTTGGCAAAGGATGTTGGAGACAACGTCAGAGGACATTCAAAGTCCCGTCCCCTCCATGGTTGCACAACCCTTAAGGATATTCTAAAAATCAATAAATCATACAGTTTAGGTGAATTGTATGGTATGAAATTATATCTCAATAAAGACAATTTTTTTGAACTCCCACCTCCTCCCAGTTCTGCTACCAAGAGGTCTCACCACTCTCCGGGAGCCTACTGATTGGGCTAGAACTCTGTGACTCTGTCCCACCACCATTCCCTGCTGTAAGTAACCCCAGATTCTCCAGCCTGGGCAGCTGGTAGAAAGATGATCCCACAAGTGACACCAGTTCCGCAATCTGCTTAATAAGACTTGTAACTTCTACTGGACAAAAGGCGCTCCCTCCGTTGAGACTCACCCCCAACTCAGACAGGGCTCTGTGCTCTGTGTGATCCAGGGAGGCCTGGTCAAATCTACAGCCCGGGTCACCAAAGGGATCTGGCCCTGGCTGACATCTGTGGGAGCCCACGTGCGAGCTGGGACTTCTCCTGGGAGAGCCTGGGGTGCCCCACATCCCATCTTCCCACGGAGGTCTTTCTGCAACCCTCAGCGCTTCTGAAACAGTGCCAAGTGGGAGTGGGGGTGCGCTATTCTAGCGTAGTCAAGCAGACGGCCCTCTCCTCTTCCACACCAAGTGGACTTGACTTCTGCCCCTTCAGGGGTGGGAGCAACAAGTTTTTGCCCCCCAAAAAAAAGAAGAAATCAAGACAGAAAATTTACTTCTTCCATCAGCCGCAGGTTCCTGGCTTGACTTATGTTACTTACATAACAGTGATATCATGTGTTAGAATAGCACAGAGGGTGTCAGGAAAGGCCAAGGATGCCAGCCTGGACTGTGGTCCCCTCGAGTTCAGACATGGACAGAGGAGTGAAGGAGGGGTGTGTGGGAGTCAGGAATGTTTCTGATTCCAGCCTCCGACCCTGCCCTGTCCCACAGCCAGGAAACTCGGCCCGAAGACACTGCAAGAGAGGCTTTGAGACAAAGAAGGAAGGCAGACATGCTTCCTGGAATCTTTGGGATCCTCAAACCCTTTGAAAGTCCATCTGACAAATTCATCTTTGAGGGGGAAAACAAGTTCACAGGACAGAGAGTTCAACGCCGGGCTGAATACCCAGTGCCCATCCCACCATCCACAGCCCCCACAAGATGATAGGGCTTGCGGCTTTTCGCCTCTCCAGCTTTCTAAACCTTGCCACTTTTACCCTCAGGGAACTGCTTTTTCCATAATTGTTAGTTTATTCTGGCTTTTTCTTGACGAAAGCTGCTCTCCCTCCATTTCTGGATGACATCTCATGACCTGAATCAGTAGAAAACATTAGCTTTGCCCTCTGACTCTGAAAACCTGGCCACAAAGTCAAATTCTCTGCAGATCCCTCCAGCATGAGACACCTTGCACTCCTCTCCCTGCCACACACCACAGCCCCTCACAGGCGCTCCCGAGGGAAGGCTGGGCCTTGCAAGTATTTCATAGGGAGCCTCTGCAGGCCTCTTTCCTGCTCTAAATCTCTCCAGTTTCTGATTCCCCCCACCCCTTTGCTCTCTTCCTTACATTTTTATCACATCGTATCCAACCACTGTCTCTTCTATTAGGTACTGAGACAGCTAACAGCTAATAAATATTGATAAATGGGGTGACTGTGATTGATGCCTTCTCATCTTTTCCTTTTGGGTTCTTTGTTCTTTTTGCATTGTCCTCATTGCCAACTCCACATTCTATGGATTTCCAGTCGAGATCTCTACCTGCTCCCTGAGACTTTGCAACTTACCTCTTACCTGTCCCACGTTAACCCCCTTTCTATCGAAAAGGTCTCATACAGGATGAACCTCATTGCTCCCACACTGATGTGAGCTCCTGTTTCCTTTTCCATTCAAGAGTAAATTATTGATTACTGATTGTGTTCCAGCAGCTGTACTAACAAAACAGATATTAAAAACCCTCAGTCCAATAGAGGTGACATTCCAGTGGTGGAAAACCAACAATAAGCAAAGAGATAAACCAGTAAATAATACGCTTAGTAGAAAATAAAGCAGAGTCTCGGAACAGAGTGGTGGGGAGTTGGTTGGCTAAGCCTTTCCCAAGCCTTAATGAAAATAGTCACTTGTGGGACTTCCCTGGTGGCTCAGTGGTTAAGAATCTGCCTTCCAATGCAGGGGACATGGGTTTGATCCCTAGTCAGAGATCTAAGATCCCATGTACTCTGGAGCAACTAAGCTCATGTGCTGCAACAAAAGATCCCACAGATCACAACCAAGACCCAATCCAGCCAAATAAAAAGATATCTGTCTTTTTTTTTAAGAAAAGAAAGTAATAGTCACTTTGTCTTCATGTTTGTCAAAGCCTCTTGCTCTTTGATGATGAACGACGATGCATTGAGAGAGCAGATCCATAACCAACACTCCAAAGGGGAGAGAAACTGTGTCTACCTCACTAGCATCAAACCAGACAAGGGATCCTTGTGAAGACCTTGATGCAGCATCTGGAACACAAAGGTACTAAACAAAGAGCAGCCCCCCTCCCCCCCCAAAAAAAGGGAAGGAGGAGGTGCAGCCATGGACAAAAGCCATCTCATTTGCTCTAGTTTTAGTTTACTCTGCATATTATCTGTGCTTTAATCAGGCAGCCCACTGCTTTAACAAGCAACTGACCCTCAGACTGACAGGCTGCTCTTGGCTGAAAGCGACATGATAGATACATGGGACAGTTCAGAGAGGAATGCAGGCTGAACTTGACAGTAGTCAGTAGGGCTCACTTTCCTCCCCAGGGCACCTCCTCACTCACTGGTCATCTGTTGTTGTAGTTTAGTCGATTAGCTGTATCCAACTCTTTGCGACCCCATGGACTGCAGCTCGCCAGGCTCCTCTGTCTTTCCCAGGCAAGAATACTGGAGTGGGTTGCCATTTCCTTCTCCAGGGGATCTTCCCAACCCAGGGACTGGACCTGCATCTCCTGCATTGCAGGCAGATTTTTTACTGTCTGAGTCACCAGGGAAACCCATGCTTCAGACTGAGATGTTGAGATATCAAATATTCTGTTTGGGCATATAAGTTGAGTATAACTCTAAGAATTATTGGGCTTCCCAGGTGGCACTGGTGGTAAAGAACTGCCTGCCAATGCAAGGACATAAGAGACTCAGGTTCGATCCCTGGATCAGGAAGATTCCCTGAAGAGGAAGGCCATGACAACCCACTCCAGTATTCTTGCCTGGAGAATCCCACAGACAGAGGAGCCTGGCAGGCTACAGTACATAAGGTCTCACAGAGTCGTACATGACTGAGAATTATCAATTGGTAGCATTAGATATTTTTTCCTAAAACTAGATTTAAGCTGTCTTATAAAGAAACATTTAATTTGCCCATGGGAAAAAGCAGAAAGACAATAGTCTGGAGAAGCAACAAGAGGGCAAGGAGTGACCAGGAGAAGTAGAGCCCTGCCTCAGAGCCAGAGACCATCTGACTGCCTGCCTGGAACGGGCGGGTTTAGGGGATCATTTCCTGAAGGGTTCCCAAGAATTGCTTGAGGAAGAAAACCTAAGGAAATACTGACCTCTTTGATGGCAATGGAATGGAATGGAGACTGAGATGGTTGTTATTTGGGCACTGATAAATTTTTTTTAGATGGGTAGGATGGTGGGAGGATGGAAAGGAGGTCCAAGAGGGAGGGGATATACATATACATGTGGCTGACTCATTTTGCCATACAACAGAAACTAACACAGCATTGTAAAGCAATTATATCCCAGTTTTTTAAAAGATGGGGAAAATTCTTTTTCATAGCTTCCCTGAGGGACAGTGCCCACAGCTCCCTCCCCAGCATCTCCCCGCATTCCCAGATGCAGGCATTGGTAAATTCTGAAGGCTGGAGAAGATGGGAACACCTCAAGTACCAATGGTTCCCAATACTCCTGCATGTCTCTCTCCAGCATCTTTCCTTTCCCTTTCTCGTGAGGACAGGAAAAATCAAAGATCTACTAATGTAGAGTCTGTACGACCTTGGAAGGAAAGTTATGACCAACCTAGATAGCATATTAAAAAGCAGAGACATTACTTTGCCAACAAAGCTCCATCTAGTCAAGGCTATGGTTTTCCCAGTGGTCATGTATGGATGTGAGAGTTGGACTGTGAAGAAAGCTGAGTGCCAAAAAATTGATGCTTTTGAACTGTGGTGTTGGAGAAGACTCTTGAGAGTCCCTTGGACTGCAAGGAGATCCAACCAGTTCATCCTAAAGGAAATCAGTCCTGAATTTCCATTGGAAGGACTGATGTTGAAGCTGAAACTCCAATACTTTGGCCACCTGATGTGAAGAACTAACTATTTTGAAAAAACCCTGATTCTGGGAAAGATTGAAGGCAGGAGGAGAAGGGGATGACAGAGGATGAGATGGTTGGATGGCATCACCGACTCAGTGGACAAGAACATGAGTTTGAATAGGCTCCAGGAGTTGGTGATGGACAGGGAAGCCTGGCGTGCTGCAGCCCATGGGGTTGCAAAGAGTCGGACATGACTGAGTGACTGAACTGAACTGTACTGAACCACCAAGTCTTATGCTCTGTAGGTGTTTGTTAAATATTTATTGAGTGAATGGAAGAAAGAGACCAACCTCTATCACCAAATACAAAATTACGCAGCTACAGAATAAGAAGGCATGAAAAGGAGAGAGAGGAATTTCATTCAAAGAGCTATTCAGTTTTTATTCTAGCATTTCTCAGGGGCGCTGATAACCATTCATTTCCTGGTATGTAAACAGAAGTGGGAGCGTAGGGGATGATGGAAGAAAACAGGTCTCAAATATGCGTGACAATAATGGTCAAAAGAAGTAAAAGGGACTTTGTCATTCATTTTTTTTTTTAATTATAGGAATCTTCAGTTTTTATCATGCTAATATATACCATGGGAAGGCATACTATAGACTACACAGAGTGCTGTTTTCATTTGTATTTAATTATGAGCTACTTTTGGAGAAGAATCTTAATCTTACAAGATCATGCTTCTTGGCTGGATGGTTCCCTGGAACACACTTTGGGAAACACTGGCTTCGTATCATCTGGATTTCTTTTTGGCTCTGAATCCTGTGGCTTTTCCTGGCCATCACATAGCCCTCAGACAAAGAGAACTCTGTATCCTGTACTCGTTCTCCTTATAAAGCATCTTATGTATGTGGAAATCACTGAATGTTCCCAAACATCCTCTGGACTTCTGCATCCCAACTTCAGTTCAGGCCTGGACCCCAAGCCAACCCACCATAGTCTTCTCAGAGACCATAGTTCTTTTCCAAGTGTCTTACAGAGTCCCTCAACTTTACAACCTATAAAACAGGCTTATATGTGCCCATTTATGCATCAAAAAATCATGCACTGAGTACTTCTTGTGTGCAAGGCACTGCGCAGGGGCGGGAGGTGTGGTGGGGGCAGACGCGGATCCTGCCTAAGGAGTATATAGTTTGCAAAGAAGTGTTACTTCAAATGAATAAGCTTGGGAATGAAATAAACGTGATTCTGTGGTCTTGGATGAGTTACTCAACCTTTCTATCAGCACCACAACTGTAAATTGGAGGTAATTGGGACTTCCCTGGTGGTCCAGTGGTTAAGGATCTGCCTTCCAAAGCACAGGCTGCTGCTGCTGCTGCTAAGTCACTCAGTCATGTCTGACTCTTTGCAACCCCATAGACTGTAGCCCACCAAGCTCCTCTGTCCATGGGCTTCTCCAGGCAAGAATACTGGAGTGGGTTGCCATGTCCTCCTCCAGGAGCGCTTCCCCACCCAGGGATCGAACCTGTGTCTCTTAAGTCTCCTGCATTGGCAGGCATTTCTTTACCACTAGTGCCACCAGGGAAGCAGGGAATGCAGTTTCAATTCCTGGTCAGTGAAGTAAGATCCCACATGCCATGCAGGGCAACCAGAAAAGCAAATAAAAACAAATAAAATGGAGATACTTGTATCTCTCTCCATCTTTGTGTGTTGATCGAATATAATAAAGTATGCAAAAGTATCCAGGATACAGAAACCATGGCACTAGAACCTCAATAGCATTAAAAGTATGAGAACCTTTAGAATCTACACAGCAGGCTCTCCCAGAAGCAGGTTCATCCTCAACTGCTTCACAGAAACCTCTAGAAGCCTCTCAATCATTGACCCACGGGCTGGGGAAACGGCGCTCGCTGCCTGGCCCTCTGTGCACCCTCCTCTCTCTGCACAACTTGTTAGCTAGGGCAGTCGTGACCCAAGGAGGAATCCCCAGAGCCAAGTCTGGCTGGCTGGTCTCTCCAATCCTCCAGCCTGGCCCAGCCTTTGTGGTCTGGCCTGGTTCTCACAGTTACTTTCAAACAATTTTCACAGTATTAGTAGGGTATTTTTTGTCATTATCTACTTTTGACAAATGAGTAAACCCAGGATCTGAGAAAATAACCCTCTTGGCCCAGATCGCTCTGCTAATACGTGGCAAAGCTCAGATGAGGATTTCACGGGGCCAGTGGTCCATAGCTAACAAGACAGAGGTGGAGAGTGAGGAGGCTGCTGTCCAGACAAGAGGCAGGTAGGACCAAAGCTAAGATAGAAAGGAGAAGAAAGGACAGGTTCAAGAGACAAAGAAAAGGTAAAGTGGCCATTTTGGGAAATGGAAGGGCCTGGGAATCCTACACACCTGTCAGTTTCCAGCCTTTTCCCAACTCCCTGCTCCCACACCCCCAAAAGAAAAGCACATCGTGTCTAACAGAAGCCCACAAACATGCACACAGACCTCTAGCTCTGACACCATCTCCATTGCCAGACTGGAGGAGGGCACGGCAATCCACTCCAGTATTCTTGCCTGGAGAATCCCAAGGACAGAGCAGCCTGGAGGGCTACAGTCCATGGGGTTGCAAAGAGTTGAACAGGACTTACCAGCGAAACAACACCAACAACCATTGCCAAACAATAGCTTCTATTATATTGATCTGTACACAGTCCCTGCCTTCAAAGAGTTAAAGATCTGGAAGGTAGATAAGAGAGACCACAAAAAGGACATCACACCAAAAGTTGTGTCATCCTTAGGTAACTAGATTCCATGGTAAGTTCTGCCATTGAGTAGTTAATGTGATCTTGGGCAGGTCACAGAGTTTGGTTGGATCACATTTCCTTCACCCATCACTCATTCATACACATGATCAATAAACATTTTTTCAGTTGCTTATGAGGTGCCAAGCACTGTGGTAGGCACTAGGAAGACAATATCCCGAAACCCACGTTGGGGAAATGCAAATATCCGTGCATGTATGCTCAGTCCAGTCCAACTCTTTGTAACCCCATGAACTGCAGCCCACCAGACTCTTCTGTCCATAGCATTTTCCAGGCAAGAACACTGGAGTGAGTTTCCATTTCCTTCTCCAGGGGATCTTCCCAACCCAGGGATAGAACCCATATCTCCTGCATCAGCTAACGGATTCTTTATCACTGAGCCACCAGGGAAGCCCAGGCAAACATTCAGACAATCTCAATTCTACAACAGATTTTTCTTCCTCTGACTCATGACAAGTCAGTCACCAAGACTGTCTATTTCACCTCCAAAGCATAACCTGAATCACGGGCCTCAGCCCCTGTCCACTACCATACTGATCAAAGCCACAGCTCATACACAAGTGGGCCTCTCCTGGGGTGAACCCAGTTTGACAGACTCCACCACCCAAGCAGAAGCCTGGCGAGTCAGGGGAAGGCTGAACCATTGCTGGATGTTCTTCCTCGGACCCCTGCCCCCTGGAGGATGGAGACCAAGTATTTCGGGCAACGGGCATCTTGTATGCAGAACCAAGGAGGCCTTGAGCCTTAAGAAGGACATGCTGAGAGATGCCTGAACATGATCTCTGCATTCCAAAGAAACCACAGATTATTAAAAATCACATTATGCTCACAATTGTTTCAAAGGGAGGGGAAGTTAGAAGCCAAAGAGTTTAAGTGTCACAATAACAAAGTTATGTTTCCTGCAGGAATTTTAATAATAAAAGTGTGTTTAATAGTTACAAGTGTTTAGCCGTAAAACCAGTACATCATTAAGTAAATCCAGCCTTTGAGGATTCTGGCTTTTCTGCTCAAGAGGAATAACTTTTCTTTCCCCCTTCTTCCTAGCGCTATCAGATCACAACTTTTTGTCATTCCTTTGTATGGAAAACAAAAGTGAAAAACTCTCAAAGGACACATTCCCTCCTGCCCTCCCCCACCCCCTCCCCCACCCCACATGAATCCACTTAGGCAGCAGAAAAGGAAACTTGCCTCAGTTTCCTGGTCTGTAAAGTGAGGATAGAATAGCACCCACTTCCAAGAGTTATTAGAGGACTGCATCAGTTAATATTTGTAACACGCTTGGAGCAGCATCCAGCCCACAGCAAGTGCTGCATTAGTGGTGTTAAATTACATCAATCACGAGATAGATAAATCACATTCAATCTAATTTCTGTTATGAAAATACTAGGTGTGGGAGAACCACATTAAAGCAGAGGAAGGGAAAGGTAGGAGGTTAGTCTGTCACAGCCGAGCACGCAAGTTACAGAAATAGAGGAAGTCAGAAAGACACCCCCCAAAGATGGTACAGGAGGTCAAATATGCATGCTGCTTAATAGAAATGTTATGTGCATTTAACCTATGTGTACCTGTATCTACACACACGAGAGTGGAACTCCTTACTGCCCCACTTAAAAACCAGGGTCTGAATCTGAGGCAAAAAAAAAAAAAAAATGAGAGACTCATTCATTTGCCCTACTTCTCTGTAATAACACACAAGAGGTTATAAACCTCAAATTGGGTCCAGTCCCAGAATTCAGTCAGTAAATTGAAAACAATAAGAACATAAAATGACTGAAATTCTCCATCTGCAGAAACAAACCACTCAGGAGATGCCTGTACATGTGCTGTTGATGGGAGCAGGGGCTTCTCCCCGTTTTCCATCAAGGACAGGATGCCTTACAAATTCAATTAAAGCTCCCAGAGACTCCCCCAAGCCCCATCAGAATGACCCCAGGAACACAGGCTGGAATGTGGCTCATGGTAACCTACTCAGCTGAATTGCAATGAATCTGAGGTAATGTTGTGCTGTCATTACAGAGGGTGGGGGTCTGCAGGAGTCAGGAAATTTAGAGTGAGACTCTTGGGGTATCTCCACCCCCGCCCAGGGCTGTTGCTCCATCATCAGACTGCTGGGTTGGAGCATTCCTCCCAGCATCCCTTTGGCCCTAGAGCTGCAATGGAAGTCTTACCTGTCCCTCTGTGTCCTCGGAGGACTGTCTTCCAATGATGAGTGCCCTCGCTCGGCTTTGACGGGAACCTCATCCGCTGTACTTTAGCAAATTCAATTGGTAAAGGAGCCAGTTCTGCAGAGAGACTGACTGGGTTTGTATCCTGGGTCTAGTTTTCACTGGCTCAAGACATTGAGCAAATGACATCTGAGTCCCTGTTCCTCACTGACAAGGATGAAAACAGTAATAACCTCACGAGGCTTCCCTTGTGGCTCAGTTGGTAAACAATCCGCCTGCAAAGGCAGGAGACTTGGGTTCTATCCTTGGGTTGGGAAGATCACCTGCAGAAGGAAATGGCTACCCACTCCAGTATTCCTGCCAGGGAAATCCTATGGACAGAGGAGCCTGGCAGGTTACAGAGACCATGGGGTCATAAGAGTTGGACACGACTTAGTCACTAAACCACCACCACAAGTTGTTGAGGGAGACTAAGCTAGAATAATCCAGAAAAAAACAGTGCTTTCTGTGTAATGCCCAATAAATACTTGTGGTTTTTACTGTTGGTTATCACTGGTCATTTTATTGTTACTGCTGGTCTGATTAAACCCTGACTCATCACCATCATCCTGTTTGAACACCTCTGGATAAACCACTGAAATCAATTTTTTTTAAATTTTATTGAAATGTAATTGATTTACAATCAACTGTACAGCAAAGTGATATATTTACATATATATATATTCTTTTTTAGATTCTTTTCCATTATAGGTTAATACAAGATATCGACTATAGTTCCCTATGCTATACAGTAGGTCCTTATTGATTATTTTATATATAGTGGTATTTATGTATTAATCCCATACTGTTAATTTATTTCTCCTCCACCTTTCCCCTTTGGTAGCCATAGTTTTTCTTTGTGTATGAATCTATTTCTGTTTTGTAAATAAGCTCATTTGTATCAATTTTTTTTTTAGAATCCACACATAGGATACCATATGATATTTGTCTGACTTACTTCACTTAGTATGACAATCTCTCGGCCCATCCACATTGCTGCAAATGGCATGATTTCATTCTCTTTATGACTAAGTAATATTCCATTGTATATATGTACCACATCTTCTTCATTCACTCCTCTGGACATTTAGGTTTCTTCCCTGCCTTGACTATTGTAAATAGTGCTACAACGAACACTGGGGTGCATGTATCTTTTTGAATTAGAGTTTTCATGTTTTCTGGACAAATGTCCAGAACTGAGATTGCTGGATCATATGGGAGGTAACTCTACCTTTAGTTTTTAAGGAACCTCCATAGTATTCTCCTGTGGCTGCACCACCTTAACATTCTCATCAATAGTATAGGAGGGTTCTTCTTACTTCACACCCTCTCCAGCATTTGTTATTTGTAGACTTTCTGATGATGGCCATTCCAACTGGTATGTGAAGTCAGATTCCAGATCTGAAAGGTCACCTGTGGGATGCATCTGGAGTGACCCCAGGAAAGTTCTGCTGTCCCCACTTAGGAGGATACTTGTTTATAACTGTTAATGACACCGTGAACGTTTAGAATGATCCTGTATGGCCAGAAAGAAATGATAATTTTTTTTGACTTTTTGTTTTTTACTGGAGTATAGCCAATTAACAAAGTTGTGATAATTCAAGAACAGCAAAGGGGCTCAGCCATACATACACATGTATACATTCTCCCCCAAACTTCCCTCTCATCCAGGCTGCCACATAACATTGAGCAGAGTTCCCTGTGCTCTACAACAGGTCCTTGTTGGTTATTCATTTTAAATATAGTAGTATGTCCATGTGATCCCAGGGATTCCCGAGTGGCTTAGATGGTGAAGAAAAGCCTGCAATGCAGGAGACGCAGGTTTGATCCCTGGGTCGGGAAGAGCCTCTGGAGAAAGATATGGCAACCCACTCCCGTGTTCGTGCCTGGGAAATCCCATGGACAGAGGATCCTGGTGAGCTACAGTCATGGGGCGCAAAGAGTCAGACACAGCTGAGCAGCTGAGCATGCACACATGCACATGTCCATCCCACACTCCCTAACTATCCCTTCCTCCCATCCTTTCCCCCAGGCAACCATAAGTTCATTCTCTAAGTCTGTGAGTCTGTTTCTCATTTGTAAATAAGTTCATCTGTATCAAGTAATGATAGCGTTTTGAATAAATACATCTCTGTACAAAATGGAATGTTTGATGTTATAGAATTACCCACAATTGCCTCTCAGGGGCCCAGTCACAGTCCACGTTCTATCATGAAACCACGTAGCAGGGGATGTTAGAGTCGATTACGGCTTGAGAGGCAAGCTCACCTTCTCACTGTCACAGCCGAGACAGAGAAAACAGCTTTCTGCTTTTTTTCTGATTCACGGTCCGATGCTTGTTACCCTGTGCCCCCCGAACTCACAAACCACTGACGACACAGCAGAACTGCAGAAGAAACCGCTGAGCCGTGGCCTGAAGTTCAGAAGCTCAAGCTTGAACCTACATTCACGGGAGTGACCTCAGGCCAGCTGTTAACCCCTGCCCAGGCCTCTGTCCCGAGTCCTGTAAATGGGATACAGGGTCACTAGCCACTTCTCCTGCTCAAGGTTACGGGGCAGATGGCGCCTAATGAAGCATGGAGATGCCTTGTGGGCTGTGCCTCTGGACGTAGGAGCAAACTTTCTCGAGTTAGCAGTAATCACGCCTGGGAGAGACATCCCAAGGCGAATGGCATTGGATTAGGGGTGGTACCGGTGAGAGCCACAGGAGGAGCCCAGAAAGCTTTCTGGAGAAACAGCAGTGAATCCACACATTTCATCTTCTTCCCCAGCTTTCTGTGTCCCCAGCCATTCCTAACACAGAGAAAGGAGATCTGAGAACAGGGCTAAAGCTTTGCTTGGAAAAGCAGGTGGTAAGTCATAAAGCCATCGAATCTGGGGCCGGGAATGGGAAACACATGGCGGGTCATTCTAATTAACTCTTCACTGGGTTGCACAGTGCTGGGATGTTGGTTCCAAGGTTTTACGTTAGACTTGTCCCAGGCCGCTCTCTCACCATGGCAACCGAAGTTTACCGCAAAGCCGAAAGGTCTGTGTGGGAGAGAGTTAACGGAGTCGAATACAGTTCGGCTAACCACAATTAATTTTTAAAAAGAAGCAGCAGCAGCCAAGTATTTTCTCCCCTGTTCACATCCTTGGGGAGACGTTCCCTGCCCCTCTCCTCCTCACCCCTCCTTCTCTCTCTCTCCGTCCTCCATGCCCCTCCCTCTCCATCTCCCTGAAAACTCCTTTTCTGTGTGTCCGTTTCTCATCAACTGAAGACAGTGCGCAAACAGGAGCACTAGGTCCACCAATGTTCTCCACAAACACTTGTTTCTATCAGCACTGCGAAGGCGGGGCCTCACCAGCTTCGCTGTTTGTTGTTGTGTGGTCGCTAAGTTGTGTCCAGCTCTTTGCAAACCCATGGACTGTAGCCCTGCTAGGCTCCTCTCCCTGGACTGTAGCCCTGCTAGGCTCCTCTGTCCCTGGGATTCCCCAGGAGATAATATGGGAGTGAGTTGCCATTTCCTCCTCCAGGGGATCTTCCTGACCCAGGGATAGAACCCACATCTCCTGCTTGGCAGGCGGGTTCTTTACCACTGAGCCGCTGGGAAGGCCCACCAAATGGCGGCTCAGAAAAGTGTATTCAGTGAACGAATGAATGAATTTGGCTCCTCCCTCCTTTTGCAGTGGACTCTGGGCTTTGTTTATATATATATTGTAGTTTCAACTGTGCTGGATCTTCGTTGTGGCATACAGGCTCTCTAGTTGCAGCACTCAGGCTAAGCTGCCCCGAAGTTTATGCGATCCTAGTTCCCTGACCAAGCTTTGAACCCACATGCCCTGCATTGGAAGGTGGATTCTAAACCACTGGACCACTAGGGAAGTCCCTGGACTGTGGATTTTAATATGATAACCTTATTTCAGAGAGGTAGTACAGCAGGTCATAAACCTACTACTGGCTGGCCTGAGAATCTGAAGACCAAGGGTTCCATTCAACCCTGCCCCTGCCGTTCTTGATGTGTGGGCATCAAGTTAATAACTCATGTCTCCTCTTTGAGCTTTATTTTCTTCCCCTGGAAACAAGGGCAGGAAGCAAGAAATTCGTTAAAGCCTCCTTAGCTCTAATCTCCTCTGAGTGTTTTACCAAAGGCCTTGCAGGGAAATAACCCTCCCTCTGTGGGTCAACAGGCCAGGCCCATGCTATCTTTTCTGACCAAGAAGTGGGCCCAGCTCCATAAAAGGCAGGGATTGTCCACTTTCTCTGCACGTCTTACTCGGGTTTATACCTACTACAATGGAGAGGGAAGCTGGAAACAGGCTCAGCCGTCTGAAAAACCACCCCATCTGGGCCAACCATCCCTAGGAATGCAATTCCTGTCACACTTGCATGACACATCTTCCTCTTACCTCGCTCTTACCGGCGAAATTGTGAACTCTCAAAGAGAGTTAGGAGAGTAAGGAGGTCATGAAGTCCTTTCCCCGCCTCTAAGACCATCCTCCTCCAAATTACCCCAGAGAAGTGATTAGATTCTCCACTAAAGCATCATTAAAGAACATTTCACAACTTCTCTGGGCCTTGCACCATGCTCAGAAACGGAAGTGTACGAAGGTTTCTCTGTGACACACATGTCAGGAAATACCCTTCAGGCTCTGAAAATTCATTGATTTGCAGAGATCGTGGGCTTTGGACTCTTCTGGGCGGTGGCAGCTTCTCGGATGGAGCCCTGGGACAAGAACTTGAAGACCTGGTTCCCTTTGAGCCCCTTCTTGGGCATCCCTTCCACCGACACTAGTAGCTGAGCTACCTGAGAAGTCAGGGCCGCATGGCTGGGCATCCACCCAGACTCCTGCTCTCAGGTGCTGAGCTGGGTGGAGAGGCATGTTCCCTCCCCTGGCCAGTGTCCATGAACTCCAGACTCTGGGGCGATTGCTACAGACCAGCCAAGTTAATGTTTAAAGAGCTAATAAATAAATAAATAGGTACTCTTGTGGAGCCAAACTGCTGAAAACAGCTCAGAACTTCCTGCCTTCTGAAAGTCCTTTCAGAAAGGGCATCAACTGGCAGGTCATTAGGGAAAGTGAGATGTGTTCATTGTGCAAAGCTCCCTTTAACCTCAATGCTCCTTTGTTCTTGTGGGCATCAACACACTCCATTTGACATTCTCAGTTCCTCTGATAAGAAGTTCTTCGAAGTCATGGAAGCTCAGATCTCCCCAATCCTGAAGCAGACCTATAGGAATCCTGGTCATTGGTCGAGCAACCTTGAACAACTGCTCTATTTCTCTGAGACTCAGTTTTTCAACTGAAAATGCTTCACAGTCCTTAGGATCTCCTTAATAATCCATGACTCTGCCGGCAGCCCCGTGGAAGGAATATAGCAGTGGAATCACTCAGGACTGGGTGTGGGTCTGACTCCCCCACTCAGGGACTCGGGCCAGTCACTCCACACCCCAAGGCCTCTGTCTCCACTCTGGTGCAGAATAAACGAATGTGTGCCCCCAACCTGTACAAACTCAGGGGAAACAGGCAAATATGGCGTTTGGGGTATTTTTGCAAATTGTTCAAGCCTCTAGCTTCCCAGGTAGTGCTAGTGGTAAAGAATCTGCCTGCCAGTGTAGGAGACATGGGTTTGATCTCTGAGTCAGGAAGATCCCCTGGAAAAGCAAATGACTACCCACTCCAGTATTCTTGTCTGGAGGATCCCATGGACAGAGGTGCCTGGTGGACTACAGTCCATAGGGTCACAAGCAGTCAGACACCGCCAAGTGATGGAGCAGACGTGACCTATCAGCAGAAAGCCGAGTGTCTCTCTTGCAGTCACTTTGGTCACAAGTTCTCCAGGAGCCCCAGGCCTCTCTGGATTCGCAGGTAACTCGTCCTAGACCCAGTGGCTCCTTGCTTTCGAGGGATGTTGCCCTGATTACTCAGCCCACTCAGATCAACGGTTGACTTTTGCCCCTGGAGCCAGGATGGACTTCTCAGCGTCACCTGGGGACACCCACAAGGGACCCAGCATCACAGATCTTCACTCACACACCATCACAGCCAAAGCTCCCCTACTCACAATCCCCAGGCAAGAGTGCTGGGTGCTAGGGGCTCACAGAACACAAAAACCGGCCCTTGGCACGAGCCTCAGCCCTTGTCTTGAGTTTGGGTGACTGGTCTACTTTTCAAGAAAGCTCAGGGACTTCCCTGGTGGTCCAGTGGTTGAGAATCCGCCTTGCAATGCAGAAGACACAAGTTTGATCCCTGGTCTGGGAACTAAGATCCCATAAGCCACTGGGCCAAGTGAGCCCACGGGCTCTGCAGCCTGCGTGCTGCAATGGAACATCTCACTTGCCTCAACTAAGACTCAACACAGCGAGATAAATAAATACTTAAAACAAAAAAAGAAAGCTGGGGATCAGATCCTTCTTTCTTCACATCCCTTCCCCCCCTCTGCTTCCCCTCTCTCTCTTGGGTAAGTTTGCACACCCAGAGGTCAGATAGCATTTGCAAAGAGATTTTTTGACAAGTGTGGTCCCCCTGTCTCATAACAATACATGCCTGTGTAAGTGCCTTATATTTGCCTAACCAAGAATTTTTTTCCTATACTTCCAAGGTCTCATCTGCTCTCTCCTCCTGAAGCTTATGAAAGAAAATGTTGAAGTAATTTTAAATAACCCCCTTAATGTGCAGCCCATCAGATCCCTGTTTTATTCATAACCTTAATGCACTGGTGCAAATATGACATACCTAACCACACCTGATAACAAAGTTTAAAAAGTGGTAGCACGTCCTCCCCAACAAGAACCACACCCACAGCAAATAAATGTCCCTGCCCACAAGGTCACTTCTTCACCACTCGTAACCTCAGGTGTGCTTACTCCTATTAAGCCAGGGGAGGCAAACTTTTTCTGTAAAGGACCAGGTAGTAAATACTTTAGGCTCTGTAGGCCATTTACATCTTTGTCATGTATCTGTATCTATATATATATGTATATTTGGCTTTAAGTTGGTTATATATATATATAATTATATATATTTTAAAATGTAAAATCAATTTTTTTTTTTTTTTTGCTACACCATGCATGTGAGATCCAAGTTGCCCAACCAGAAACTGAATCTGCATCCCCTGCACTGGAAGCATGGAGCCTTAGCCACTGGACTGCCAGTGAAGTGAGTGAGTGAAAGTCACTCAGTCGTGTCCAACTCTTTGCGACCCCATGGACTATACAGTCCAGGGAATTCTCCAAGCCAGAATACTGGCGTGGGTAGCCTTTCCCTTCTCCAGGGGATCTTCCCAACCCAGGGATCAAACTCAGATCTCCCACATTGCAGGCGGATTCTTTACCAGCTGAGCCACAAGGGAAGCCCACTGGACTGCCAGAGAAGTCCCTAAAAGACATTCTTAAGGCTGTGAAAAAGAGTCGCTGCAGGTTGGATTTGGCCCAGAGGCTCTTGCCTACCCCTTGTCTAAACCTAAGACTTCAAAATCTGCACATTAATCAGTCTAACCTGGGAATGGAGCTAGGGAGGGAGCTGGTTTTGGAAACAGATTCCTAGGTCTTAATCCACGCCCACTCAGCTGGGATCTTAGGTAAATTCTCCAGCTCCTTGGTGCCTGGGATGGAAGGACTGTCTACTGCTGACCCTAGAGGCCCTTCTCCAGACTCTGCGCCTCTCCAGCCCCCACGGGTGATTCTCTCCCTTGCTCAGACGTTTTTGTTGAACAACTCTCATCGTGCACCATCCTCCATCTCAACCTTACTTCTGTCTCCCTGCTTACAAATTAATCGTGTGTATTTTTTAAAATAACCCTTTCCAGTAATACCTGATAATTTTATCAATAGCCCTTTCCCTACAAAACTTGCTGGCAGAACAATATTCCCCCAAATAGTGCTTCACCCCATCCTGGTGGATGACATAATTCCTCCTCCACTCCATCCTTGCAACTAAGCTTGCCCCAGCTTCACCCTGGACGTGACCATCCTTGGGCTGAAGGACACAACAATTACCAGATTTCTGAGTCAGCCTTGAACTTGCTTCAGGAGGGTAGATATTCAGTTCTTTGGAAGTTTTCCTTGATTGCACTTCTGGGTTTCTGGTTCCTCAGGGTCATGGTGCATTAACAGGCAACCTACCCCAAGAGTCAGGGTTAAACCTCTGGGTCCTAAGGGAAGGTTATGCACTGCACATAGCAAAAGCAAAGCCAAAAATAAAGGCAACGGGGAAAGAAAGCCGCATTTCAGAGGTTTGTGAAGCCAGCACAGGATTTTGAAAGCAACTGGCAGTCAGTCCTAGATGCAAACTGGATCAAAATGACGCTGAGGTCACTTGGGTGTAACCCACAACCTTAGTGGAGGTGCAGATGCATTGAAGGTTTTCATGGCACTGTTGCTCTCCACATCATCACGATTTTTCACTGGAACATAATACACCAGTCGGCTCAACCATCATCATTTCCAGAACTTTGTCAACAAAAAAGAAGCTTTGACTAAAAGAGTTTTATAGTCAGTTTTAGCTCAGTTTATTCCTGACTCAGATAGGATGGGGGAGAAGCCAGGGCAAGGTTGCAAAGGGTGGGGTGGAGGGAGCCATGGACAGCAGGCACAGTAATATACAAAAGCTGAGGCCACAGGAGAGAAGATAGGCATCTGTGATTAAAACAATGAGTACTGACCTATTGACCTGGATCTCCCAGGATCCTCCAACAAAGTTCATTAGATGTCAAACAATGGCTGAGTTGCTCTGCTGTTCCCCTGAGAATATCACAACATTGTTTATCGGCTATACTCCAATATAAAATAAAAAGTTTTTAAAAAAAAAGATAAGGAGTCAGTATATATGCAATATGTGTAATAAAAACATATTTTCCTTAAAAAGTAAATTTAAAAAAAGAAGCCAAACAATTTCCCTTTATATCTGTTATGCAGAAGACTGAACTGTTGGGAGTTATGCTAATCTGGTTTTCTCTCAAGTGAGATGGGGTATTAAGGAAGAGGTAAGAAGGAAGGGATGTTGGGAAAAGTGAGTGGAAAGTTTCAGAAGCCATATAACAGTCCGTAAAGTGCGCTGAACAAACACCGAGTAGCTCTCCTTGAAAGTAAAACCAGAGGATGTCTGGATGACCTTGGGTTTGGTGATGACATTTTAGATACAGCACCAAATGCACAATCCATGAAAGAAAGAAGATAAGCTGGAATTCGTTATAGTTAAAAACTTCTGGTTGTGAAAGACACTGTTGAGAGAATGAGATGACAAGCCACAATCGGGGAGAAAATATCTGCAAAGAACATGTCTGTAAAGGACTGTTATCCAAAACACACCAGGAAACTCTTAAAACCCAACAAGAAGAAAATGAACAATATGATTGAAAATGGGCAAAAGACCCAAACAAGACACCTCACCACAGAAGATATACTCATGGAAAATAAGAATGTGAAAAGATACCAACATCATATGTTGTTAGGAAATTTCAAATTAAAGCAATGATGAAATACTACTGCACACCTATTAGAATGATCAGACCCCAAAACACTGACACCATTAAATGCCGATGAGGACGTGGAGCAACAGAAACTCATTTATTGCTGGTGGGAATGCAAAGTGGTACAGATGTGTTGGAAGACACTTCAGCAATTTCCTTTTTTTTTTTTCATTTTTATTGAGATACAAATGACAAGCAGTACTGTATAAGTTTAAAGGCAGAGCATAATGACGACTTACACTTTCTGTTAAGTGATTACCTTAGTGAGTTTGGTTAACATACATCATCTCGTTGCTGTTTGGTTACTAAGTTGAGTCCAACTCTTTGTGACCCCATGGACTGTAGCCCTCCAGGCTCTTCTGTCCATGGGATTCTTCAGGCAAGAATATTGGAGTGGGTTGCCATGCCCTCATCCAGGGGATCTTCCCCACCCAGGGACGGAACTCACATCTCTTGCATTGCAGGTGAATTCTTTTCCACTAATGCCACCTGGGAAGACCCACATCATCTCATATAGATACAGAAAAAAGAAAAAAAAAAGGTTTTTTCTTTTGTGGTGAGAACTTTTACAATCTACTTTCTTAGCAACTTTCAAATATACCACACAGCAATGCCAACTATTGCTATCTGTTGTACACTGCATCCCTAGAATATATTTATAACAGTAAACTTGTGCCTTTTGGTTGCTTTCATCCAATTCTCTCACTCCCTACCCCTGGCGGTTACTTACAAAACTAAACATATTTTTACCATACATACGATCCAGCAATCATGCTCCTTGGTACTTACCCAAATAAACTGAAAATTTCCGTCCACAAAAAAAAAAAAAAAAAAAAACCTGAACACAGATATTTAAAACAACTTTATTCACAATAGCTAAAACTTGGGAGCAATTAAAATATCCTTTGGTAGGCTGAATGGACTAAACAAGCTGGTCCATCCAAACAATGGAATATTACTCAGCACTAAAAAGTAATGAGCTATCAAGCCATAAGAAGACACGGAGGAAACTTAAATACACATTACTAAGTGAAAGATGCCAATCTGAAAAGGCTACATACTGCATAATTCCAACTCTGTGACACTCTGGAAAAGGCAAAACAAGGTAGAAAATAAAAAGATCAGGGTCAGGGAGGCAGGTGATGAGGGGTGGGGAAGGAGGAATGAGTTGGTGGAACTGAAATCAAGCAGAGGATTTTTAGGGCAGGGAAACCATTCTGTGTGATACTATAATGATGGTACCATGTTATTATATATCTGTCAAAACTCATGGAATTTTTTTGCCAAAGAGTGGACTATATCTGAGGTCCCCAAACTTTTTGGCACCAGGGTCTGATTTCGTGGAAGACAATTTTTCCCAGGACCTGGGTTGGCTGGATGGGGGGTGGGGGGTGGTTTGGGTATGATTCAAGTCATTACATTTATTGTGCACTTTACTTCTAAGCTAATGCTGCCACTGATCTGACAGGAGGTACCAACCCACAGCCTGGAGGTTGGGGGCCACTGAACTATGTAATATAAACCATAGAGTATGAGTGGTGATGACTGTCACTGTAGGTTCATTGACTGTAACAGGTGCATCCCTTGATGGAGGATGTTAATAGCAGGGAAACTGTGTATGTGGAGGCAGGAAGCATGTGAGAAATCTCTGTACTTTCTGCTCAACTTTGCTATGAACATAAAACTGCTGTAAAAAATAAAATCTGTTCACAGGACACTGACCACCTTCAACCATACTGAAGAGAAATGGATTGGATTTTTTTGAAGTCAAGTGTTCATCTCCCAAAACAATAGTAGATTCTGGCTGGATAAGAAGTTTATACTTCTTGAACTACCAGCCAGAACCAGGCCATAACAGAGCCCTGTGAATATGTGTAGAATGACAGACTTATCCTGAACCTCACTTGTGCAGCACCCACATGATGTGAGGCTTGCCGTGGCTGCCACCATCCCGGTGTTCATCAGCCCAGACCAGTCAGGAGGAAACTGAGGCGCAAGCCCATCCCGGGCTTCTGTCATTCTAGGACTTGTCCAGAGTCATGAAACTCGGGTTACAAACACACCTGCTGACAAGGCCCAAAGCCTTGGGCAATCTTTGCCTCTTGTACTTCTGTAGTTCCTCTCATCAAACCCTTCAGCCAATCCATCAGTGCTGTCTCCTGCCTTGACAACCACACCAGCCCCTGCAGGCTCCCAGCCCCACCCTGGAGCCCCCCATCTCACCCAGAGAAGAATCCGATACTCTTACTACCCTGGCTGAAAGAACCTGCGTAGTCCCGGCGCTGGTCCCTGTCTGACCTCACCCGGGCCTCCCGACCCCTCTCCAGCCCACCAGCCTCCTTGCTGCAGAGGCCAGACGTATCCTCCAGGCCTCCCTGTTCCCTACACCTGGACACTCCTCCCCCAGAGGCCCTCCCACGCCACTCAGGTCTCCACTCTAAGGTCACGCATATAAAAAGGACACTTCCTGCACCCTATACAAGCTCAAGTGCCTGCCCTGCTTCTGCTACTGCCTCTCCACCCTCTCCCCCTCCCCGGGTGGCCCATGGCATTGTGTGTACACTCATTTTGTTGTGTTGTCTTCATCCCCTGCTGGAATGTAAGCTTCATCAGAGATTGTCTGCTGCTCATGCCTAGGGCCTAGAACTGTGAGGGCATGCGGTCTGTGTCTGATAAATATTGGATGGAAGAAAGGAAGGAGGAGAGGATGTGAAAAAAAAAAGAGAGGATGGGGAGGAGAAGGGGAGAGGGAGGAGGGTGGAGGGAGGGAGGAGGGAGGGAGGGAGGCAAGCTAGCTTCTCCCATGAAGTCACTGTTGGCCCCATCTCCCAGGACTCCTACCACCTGCTCACCACCCCGAAATGCTTCTGAACATCACAAAAGAATAATAAGCCACTCTCTTTGTCCCCAAGAATCTGTCTTGTGAGCAACGAGAAAACATACTAAAACCAACCAAATGAATGATAGAAGCAATTCACTGTGCTGAAGAGACTCCAGAGCTAAATATCCGTGAACACAGACCAGTGTGGTGGGAACCAGAAAAGAAAGAAAACTACACGGAAACCGGATACGGTGATAAAGCCTCAGCTGTGTGCATTTCTCTGGTCCTACAGAGCAGGTCCTCCATAAAGAGTCAGACACACTATATCATGTTCTCCAAATTGGTTCTGCGGAAATTTGCCCAAATCTTTCTCAAGTGCACATTACCCACAGCTTCAGGAGTGTCCGATGACCTAAAAATCTCTGAACTCCTTATTCTCATCAACCTATAAATTCAATCTCCCCAGTCAACCCCTCCCCTAACCCTTCTCTCTTTTTCAGGGGAGAGGCAAGAGAGCAAGTCTTCCTATGCCTTCTTTGATTCCATTACTCATGTTTTACTCATCTTTTTTAACTTTCCCATTTAATCCCAATAATCCTTTATTCTTCTCTTCACTTATTTTTTTAAGACTTTCATTACATTATTATTTTTTTAATTGGCCACACCATGCAGCTTGTGGGATCTTAGTTCCCCACCTGGGGGTGGAACCTGTGGCCTCTGCAGTGGAAGCACAGAGTCCTAACCACTGGACCACCAGGGAAGTTTCACTCTTCACTCACTTTTAATCTTCTTTTTCTCTCAGGCAGTCTTCACCCCGTCTTCTTTTCCTTACCTATTTCTTCTGGATTTTCCGTCATGGAGGTTTGCATTTATAGCTCACCTCATTGCCCCATGTTTAATCACTGCAAAGCATCCTTGCCAAAAGCATTCGATTACAGGGAGAAAAGGCAGTGCCTTCCCTCATGGGCCTGCATCCCACATACTAGGTGAAGGAAGCAGCCACTAAATCATTCCTCTGCGTTCTCAGGTGACCAAACCGGCAGAAGTGGCCAGCCACCGTGCTCCCCTCCACTCCATCGCCCGCCCACTCATCAGCCTGTAAACCCAGGTCAGGATTTCAATTCAGCGCTGCTCCTTGGTAAAACAGTGACTGGACCTGCCCAGTGGAACGGCAAGCGTGAAGGAATGTTCTCCTGGCAGACGAAACCATGTGCCCAGTTTGGACCTGGCATCGGGGTTATACACGGCCCGCAGAGAAGTTGGGCCTCATCACAGACTCAAACCCAAGGGGCCACCCATGTCAGGAGGCACCCACCACTTTCGCCCCCAAGACTGAGTGATGGAAAGTCTGTCCCCCACAAATTGAAAGTGCCAAGAGTGCCAGAAACACAGAAGGGCTCGGGCAGATGGCACCAATTAATCTACCGTCAAGGGCTGAAAGACTGAAAGATAAAGGGTGAAACCCAAGAAAGTTAACGGAGGAAAAGTCAACACACAAGAAGCCCGTGTGGCTTTAGCTTGACTGTGAGGGTCTCTATGGGAAAAGCAATGCACTTGTTGGAGAGGCAGCTGGCTTTCATTAGAGCCTAAAAGAGTTCAAAAATAAATACAGCCCCCCTTTTCACCACCCCAAATTCAGTGCACATTCGATACTAACAGAACGGACACCCAGGCTTAAAAGTCAAAGCATCTGAAACCCCTGCCACGGAGAATTGTTGTTCAAATGGTTTATTCCTTTGGAGGCCACTAACTAAAACAATAACAACTTTCATGTCAAATTCCAGGAAATAAAGGATAGACAATAAAGAAAGGGTTTTGTTTTGTTTTGTTTTTTCCCTCCCCAAATGCAAACAAATGAATTAGTGCTGTGGGGCTGAAGGGAAGCCGAACAAATTAGGCCTGAGGGCGCCCACCAGCCCGCCTACCCTGCTGACCGCCTCCTGGGCGCCTTCTCCGTGAGAGTTCAGAAGTGGTCGGGGTTGGGGGACAAATATGTAACAAAAGATGCAGGCCCACCCAGAAGATGTGGGAGCCTGCTGGGAGGATTACAAACACTGGCCCAGGGCCAAGCCCTGCCTCCCGTCCCCCAGCTACAGAAAGGAAGGAAGGGAAATCGCCAACCCAGACCTCGTGGGCACGCCCCCCCACCCCCCCACCACCGTCGAGAGTGGTTTTTAGGCCAGAATAATGCCTGTCATTGTGTCTGCAGAGTCTTGGGTTGGGAACTACATTTAAAAATCATTAATTTTTCAAACCCGCTCTCCATTACCACATCAGAGCATCTCCATCAGTGAGAACATGGCCTGCTTTGTTGGACACACAGTAAATATTTGTCATTAGAATTAATTAACTGTGCTAAAGAGGCCTGTGGCCAGCATTGTCCAAACACAGCCTTTCAGTTTCCCACAGAGAAAAAGCCTATTCTTAAACCACAGGCTTTAACCCAGCATTTGAAAAAATGGTATATGAGTTCGTGAGATGGGCTGTACTAAAGAGCAGATGCCTCGGGACAAACAACCCACCCACCCAATCAAGAAGGATGGGTTTGAAGTAACGTCTTGTGAAAGTGAACTCATTTCTGTCCGCTTATTGTATAGAGGTGACAACTGACAACGGGAGATGTTCAAACACCTCCCGAGAACAAATGGTAACCACGAGATCAGCCCTTAAATCTCCTTAGGTGGTTTTCATTAAGAAAATCTTACAGTTGGGTTCAAAAAGTAAAAATGTTATTCCTCACTATCCCCCACTTAGAACTAAATGCTTCCTTCGACCTCTGCCTTGCGTAACCCCTCCACTTTCTGGGACATCTCCTTCCCGCATCTGCTCCCTGAAGGCATTCAGGAAATCCCAATGTCCACATACAAGCAGAATGACCAAACAAGGACAGGAGGCCAGCTGACTTGGTGGCCCCAGGACTCACGGAATTGAAGGACGGCGCTGCGTGCTGTTGGGGCATCCAGCATAAGGGGCATGGAATGAACCAGAGCAGGGGTCAGCAGTAAGACAGCAGAACATGGGACTCAGCGTTAGAAAATGAACCTCCAATGGTCTGGCATGAACTCAAGTGTTTCCGCACCACACGTAAACCAAGACTTCTCTCCCTGAATTTGCTCAGCTGCCATCTGCTGGTTTGATACCTGGAGTTCTGCTCATCTGGGCTTCTTGTCTTTCAGTTGCGTCGCTCACCATCTTTCCCCATGAGCGTCATCACAGACCATCTGGGCCATCTATGAGAAACAGCCTAGTCTACCGACTCCTTTTGCTTCTCGAGGGCTGTGGCTATACTTGTTGCTGTTTAGTAGCTAAGTCGCATCCGACTGTGGATTGTAGCCACCAGGCTCCTCTGACCATGGGATTCTCCAGGTAAGAATACTGGAGTGGGTAGCAATTCCCTTCTCCAGGGGATCTTCCAGATCCAGGGATCAAATCTGGGTCTTTGGCATTGCAGGCAGATTCTTTACCATCTGAGCCAACTAATCACCCACCAAAAAAAAGAAAAAAATTCTATTTAGACAAAGCAAGATATTAGGTTATGTTGAAATCAGATTTCATTGCACAATTGCAATGGCTTTTTTTGTGTTAATTGTGACTGCCCAGCCCTTTGGGGGCCAAGGAAGATCTTTCTATTTAGGATTGCAGCAGGCAAAGCACTTCCAGGAGAGGCGCAATGATGGTGGAAATAAACCACCAGGTGATCTTCGAGTTCTTCTTTCCTGGTTTATCATCCCAAACTTTGTTACTTCAACATTCAGAGAAAAATCACTTATTGTCAATGAAAAAGAAGTTTAATCAACAGTCTCAACTTTCTTATCTGACATTTGGACCTTATCTACTGTCACTACATCACCACCATTTATGTTCTTAAGATATAAAAATCTAGACTGTCCCATGCCATGCTTATTTACATTGACAACAATCTTCTCCCACCTTGCCCAAAAAATCATTTTTAACAAAAACTTCAAACAGTTTTATCCCTAAGATCATTTAAAGCATTTCCACATGTCTTCATAAATAGCAACTAAACATTAAAATATTTGGGCTTTGCTTTGCATGTGTGCGAATGTGTGTGTTTAAGAGTAATGAATAGATTGCAAGTAGGTAGAGCTCTTGGTTGAAGACATCTGTCTTCTTTTGATAATCTGGCTCACTGTATTCATCAATTAAATAAGGAAGGCAGGTGAAACTCAAGGAGTTTCCAACCTGCCAAAGCTCAAGATATTAAGTCATTAAGCTTGGAGCTCTTTGGTCTGGAGCCGAGCCGGTCACTTGTGAGGGAGTGTCCCAGAGCACTAATGAAGACCCCTCTATGCCAATGTTCTGTAAGCATTTCTCCAACTAGGAATTTCTATAATCCATCTGTCTCCTCAGTATCTCCAGTTGGGTAAGAAGAGGATGTAAATTGTTCAGAGGACCAAATGAAGTACCCAAAGGCCACACTTGTTACTAGTTCATTAAAGCATGAGATCCTTTTCGTCTCCCTGTAACTCAGTGTTCTGTCTGCAGAATGAAGAAACTATGGGGCCAGTGAGGTTCTGAATGGCTACTGATGTTGGTGAAATGTATTCCTTGATGGTTCCTTAAATCATTCTCTTAATGGTTTCTTTACGATTCTCACCAGGTGGCACCGTGGTAAAGAATCCACCGCCACCATAGGAGACACAGGAGGTGCAGGCTTCATCCCTGGGTTGGGACGATCTCCTGGAGAAGGAAATGGCAATCTTGCCTGGAGAATCCCATGGACAGAGAAGCCTGGCAGTCTACAGTCCATGGGGTGGCAGACATGACTGAGCAACTGAACACACACACACACACACACACACACACACACACATGACTCCAGCACCCCCACTCCTAATACCGAAATGTCTGGGCAGAGTTATAGACACAGTCAAGGAGGATAAAGGTGATGTCAGAAGAGACAGAGTGAGCTGGGGTCAGAAGACAGGATGGGGCAGGAAGTAGAAATCCCAGAATCCGATAGGCAGCAGTAATGAGATGGCTCCAACTGGTCTACTCAGGCCTCCTCTGTGCCAATTTGATTGGACACAGTTTCAAAGCAAGAAAGAAAATGCCAATGGAAACCAAAACAAAAGATAAAGAGTAGGCTTTCCAAATGAGTGAGGCAGGGATCTGGCCTCCTGGCAGGGGCAGAGGCCAGCAGCCCGGGGAACCTGTCCCCACACCAGCTGAGCCCTCTCTGCCCCTGCAGCTACTCCTTCCCACGGAGTTCAGCTGCACTCTCCACACCCTGAACTCATTTGGGGGATTTTTTGGAGGGAGTCTGGCAAATTATTACACAAAAGGAATCAAAGAGGAGAAGGGGAAAAAATAAAATCATTTCTTCAGCATAAAAAATTATCCTTTGACTTCAGCCAAAGAATTTTTAAGCTCTATTCAGTCGTAAAATCTGTTCTCATGCCACCCACGTTTTGCATTCCTCCCCCAACTCCTGCCGCAGCCCCTCCTCTCCCCCAGCTCCAGGTCCCCCACCCCTCCCCCTCCACCAGCACCATCCCTCATCTGCCACCCCTGAACTCAAATCCAAGCACCCATCTGAAGAAAACATGAGGACCCAACAAAAACACATTCCCTCTTGATGGACATGGGTTTGAGCAAGCTCCAGGAGATGGTGAACGACAGGGAAGCCTGGCATGCTGCAGTCCGTGGGGTCGCAAAGGGTCAGGCATGACTTAGTGACTGAACAATAACTTGTGCATGTTCATGTTTCTATAAACACACATAGAGCTAGCCCCATTCCTTATTAAAACTCTTTTAGCATCCCACAGAGACATCAGCCATGGCACCAGCTTGCCCCACACCCTCTCCCAGTGAACTGACAAGGCTCAGCTCCTGTTTTGGGGTAGCCATAAGGGATGGCTACTCCACCTGGTAACCCTCTGGACCCAAAGCTCTTTGGACCCAGAGTTGCTAATAAAAGGGCAGTGACAATGACCCTGAGTGTGGTCAAGTAAATAGGAAGTTGGACATATTCATTTATTTCTTACAAATTGTAGATGAGGGGCTTAGGCAAGATTTATTTCACTTTCACGGTCATCCCTGGGGTGGGCCATGAGTCTGACTAGAAAGTTCCACTTCACATACCCTTGGACTGACTCTCTTACCCTCTTGCCTAAACCTTTTTCTTTGGAGGAGCAAGTGCCAGAAGATAAGCTTTTGAAACAATTCAGGTTCTGGGGGCAGCGTTCCCACCAGCCCTGGAGAGCTTTCACACAGATCTATGTTCCGGAATGAGCCTGTTCAGTCTGCAGAAGGAAGTGTGATAATGCAGGAATGTGGCTCTGGGTCTCAGGTCTCCATCCCCCAGGGAAGGGGAGAGAGCAAAAGAAGGGAGGAAAAGCAGAGCTAAAGGTCACGAGTAGTTGGGACTTGATAATGCCATCTGCCCATGACACTGAAGTCACGCGTGTTGATAGGGCTCGGAACTCTGGGCTCTCTGTGACCCACAAAGCCTTAAGCTGAAAGGTGGGTTATAGTTCTGGTCTTTGGGTGATCAGGAACTTCTTCATAATGCTAACATCTGTACACTTAAAAAAAAAAAGTCACAACCTGAGAGTTGTGAATCAGGTTTTACTGGGGGCAACATGAGGACTACAGTCCAGGAGACAGCTCCTCAGATAGCTCTGAGAGACTGCTCCAAAGAGGTCCTGGGGAAGGACAATGTATATGTGATTCTGGTGAAGGGAGAGTACATGTAGCTAAGCACATATTTTTTCCAGAAGGTTTCTGCTGGTCTTGTGACGTTTTCTGCTAGTCATGAGAAATAGCAGTCACCACGAAGGGTTTTAATGCTTTTCTAGATTTGAGGAGATACAAGAATGAGGCTCATAAAATCGGCTCCTGAAAATATCTAACTATCTGAAAACCTGTCCTGCCAGTTTTTCCCCAGGCACAGAGGGCCTCATTTCTGCTCTCCACCCTGAACTCCTTTCAGGGAGTACTGAAGGTCGGCAGCTGCAACAGCACATGATCTGATCCTTGCAGAGGTAGATGGCAAGTGCCCATCTGTAGCTGACACATTCCAGTGATTAAGGAACCACTGCCTCCCCAAACTGTACTACTCCAATTGGATTCACCTTGAGAATGTGACCTGTTAAACCAGAAAGGGAATGTTACACCCCTCGTCATTTAACCCTTTCGAGGCAAACTGATTTTATGAAGAGAACTTACCTCTGACCTTTGCAGAAGTCTGGACACTTGTGAAATTTTGTCCGTTTTGTGTTTGGAACAGCCATAGCTTCTGCTTACAAATCCTAAGGTCTGCAGGGTTTCTTAGACCCCCTATGTCGTGCCCGCTTTGGCAAGTTTCCTAGACCTAATGAAGAGATAACGTGGAGAGGAAGGACATTTGAAAGGTGGCATAATGGCATGGGTACACCATGCATGTTCATTTTAACACATTCATCTTGCACTATCCACACAGAACATTTTCCTGGAGAGAGCACCCATGAGATGTAAAGACCTAAGAATGAGTTTCACCCCCTCATCCTTCTCCCATTCACCAGTGGCCAGATTAGGAAATAACCAACTGGCTGAAGATCAAGTGGCACGAAGGAAAGGGAAGCAAAGCAAGGGTCAGTATAATCTACCCCCTGCCCCTGCAGATGATCCTAGTGCTCCGACAAATTAGGAGGGACCCTTTGAAAGATGGTTGTTGAGACTTTCTCCTGGTGGTCCAGTGGTTAAGAAGCTGCCTTCCAATGCAGGGGGTGTGGGTTCCAACCCTGACTGGGAAACTAAGATCCCACATGCTGCAGGGGCAACGAAGACCTGGCACAGCCAAACAAATTAATTAACTAAATTTTAAAAATATTTATGTACATTTTTAAAAAAGAAAGATGAATGATCTCAGATCATTTTATGGAGAGTCAGATTTTCTCATTATAGTAAAGCAGTACAAGTACTGTTAGAATTCCAAAGAGGCTCAAAATCCACATCCTCAAGCATGTTCCCCAACCATTTCTTCTGATTCTAGGAGGTAAACCCACGGTCAGGTGAACTAGATTCATCAAAAGATCAAGAGAGAAAGAGAGCAGGAAGGAAGGAGGGGAGGAGGAAGGCAAGCCGAAAAGCTGACTCTGAGGTTTTTTAACTTGGTCCCAACCAATGAGAGTGTGATTTATACCACTTGTCAAGGCAGAGAAAAGCTGAAAAAGTCAGAGAGAAACTGACTAAGTGACCCTGTCCCTCCTGCCCACCTGTGGTGTCCAGTCTAAGGCAAGAAGAGCCTGCTGGTGGTAAAGTGTCAGTGGAAGAGGGAATCTTCTTTAAAGGTAAGCAGTTGCATCTCTTTTCATTCAAAGAAAAATGGCATCCATTTTCCAGAGAAAAGACCAGTCAAGAATTCAAGAAGTGGATGCTCCCAAGAGCGAGGGAGAAAGCCCCTCAGTAATACAGCCTTCAGCACTGCCGGGGTAGCAGAGGAGAGCAGCATTGAGAGCAAAGGTCTTTGAGAGCCGGACCCACAAGGTCAAAGAGCATGGTAGATACTTGTCTTTGGGGCCACCCAACATCCAAACACTCTCCTACTGGGGGAAGACATCCCAAATTAGGTGAAAAACGGGCCTCCTTCCTTTGGGATCTACACCCAGAGCTGAACTCACTCTGCCACAAGGTCATCTGACAAAGCAGGAAATGGAGAAGAATGTTCACAAAGTTCTCTTCCAGGCCCAAGATTCTGTGAAACGTTTCAGTTTTCCCTCATCAATCCCACTTAACAACAGTATCAGCCAGAGCTAACATCTACTGAACAAGTGGACAAGCCAGCACTGCTCAGCACTGTATCCGCCTTCTATTATCTATGGGTTCCACATCCATGGATTCAACCTACTGCGGATTGAAAATATTCACACACACACACACCATACACCACACACAAATTCCAGAAAATTCCAAAAAGTGACACCTGAATTTGTCATTCACTGGCTAGTATTTACATAGTCTTTACATTGTATTTAAACCATTTACGTAGCGCTTACATTGTATTTACAAGAAATTACATAGTATTTACACAGACTTCACTTTTGGGGGCTCCGAAATCGGTGCAGATGGTGACTGCAGTCATGAAATTAAAAGACGCTTGCTCCTTGGAAGAAAAGTTATGACCAACCTAGACAGTATATAAAAAGCAGAGACATTGCTTTGCCAACAAAGGTCCATCTAGTCAAAGCTATGGTTTTTCCAGGAGTCATGTATGGATGGATGTGAGAGTTGGACTGTGAAGAAAGCTGAGCACCGAAGAATTGATGCTTTTGAACTGTGGTGTTGGAGAAGACTCTTGAGAGTCCCTTGGACAGCAAGGAGATCCAACCAGTCCATCCTAAAGGAAATCAGTCCTGAATATTCATTGGAAGGACTGATGTTGAAGCTGAAACTCCAATACTTTGGCCACCTGATGCGAAGAACTGACTCATTTGAAAAGACCCCAATGCTGGGAAAGATTGAAGGCGGGAGGAGAAGGGGACGACAGAGGATGAAATGGATGGATGGCATCACCGAGTCAGTGGACATGGACGTAAGTTTGAGTAAACTCCGGGAGTTGGTGATGGACAGGGAGGCCTGGCACGCTGCAGTCCATGGAGTCTCAAAGAGTCAGACACGACTGAGTGAATGAACCAAACTGAACACTGTATTGGATATTGTAAGTAATCTAGAGATGATTTACAGTGTGTGGGAGGGTGTATGGAGGTTATATTCAAACACTGCACCACTTTATACCAGGCACTGGAGGTTCTGACTATTTTGGTGTCCGTGGGGGTCAGGAGCCAATGCCCCACGGACCCTGAGAGATGCTGCATAGAGTTATGTCATTCAAACCTGTCAAACCCTTACCAGCGTGTTCGCAGGGAGCTGTACAGTAGCCAAGTACTCCGTCTCACAGGGACCGGGACAGGGCTGGGTGACCGTATGGAGTGGCCTGAAAACGAGGCAGTCAAGTGTAGCCAAGTAATTTTGCCAGAAGAGATGAGGAGCAAGCCAGGGGAGAAATGGGAAGGGAGGTCACAGTTGTTGAACGTTCCCCTGTGAATCCTCACAAAACCACATAAGCAAGGGCCGGTTCCCCGTTTTACTGGGAGGAAAGCCAAGACCCAGAGCAATGAGGGAATTCACCCAGGGTCCTGCCAAAGGAGGCCGAGTCCCAAAGCCCAGGTCTGTTTGGTTATGCAGCTGGGCCCCCAGGGTGAGGCAGGTGTGACTGGAGGGCACGGTCCCTGGAGCCAAACATCTGACCTACAGGTTTCCTGGGGCCTGTTCACCTAAAGGAAGTGAGGAGTCTATAAGCAATCCGATCACACAGGCAGTCAAAGCAAGCTTGCAGTTTCCCAGGGGCCCTCTTGGGTTCTCTACACGGACCTACCAAGGCTGAGAATTGCACAGGCAAAAAGAGCCCAGGATCTGGAGGCCAAGAACTTGAAAGCAAGGCCCCCATCCACACTTTGCTGGCTGGTGATCTCAGGACTTTGGAAACTGTAAAGCATGAAGTAAATCCCATGATCAGGGGTGATCTGAGAAACCTGGCCTCAGTACACAGTCAGATACCATCTGGTCCTGAACACTGATCCCTTCAAGCACATCAACAGCCTTCAAAAATGACAGCATGTCTCAGCTACGCCTGATACAGCCTCTACGAGCTTCCTGGTCTGTTTATTTGCTCTGAGCATCTGCTTGGTTGGAGAATCACAGCAAGAATATCCTTGTGCCTGCAAACTTCCCCTTCAGCTGGACAGATGAGCCAGAGAGCAGGGTTCCCAGGAGTAGGGATGCTCAACAAGACACAGATGGCCAGCTGACCCGGGCCATCACACTCCACGTGCCGGAGGTTGAGCAACAGCACAGGCAGCTGCCCCTCCCCACGGCTGCGCTGACCCCTCTGGCGAAGAGCTCACGGATGGGACAGGCATCGCTCCCCCACCCTCTGCTCCCTTCCCGCACTGGCCAATTCAGCACTGCTGTCGTCAGGAAGGCCTGAAGCCTGGACTGTACTCAGCTGATAGGAGCTGTGCGTGTTGGTAGCGGGCGTTGGGGGGGGCCTGGATGGACACTGCCCTCTGTGAGCTGGGATGGACAGTCCAGGGTGAGCGCGGGTTCCCAGGCCTGGCCCGGGCTGACCGGACGTGAGTGTCTTTCTCTCCTCAGTGTCCCTGCCCAGGAGGTGTTGATAACTTCACTTAGAATACCTTCCACTACCCTCTCCACCCCAACACAGAGACAGACACAATCTTGGACAGACAACCTGCTCTCTCTGACTCCCAGGGCAGAGTTATTCTTATTTCGAATCTCCTCTTGCATCCTGTATCCACCTGGGGACCCACTCCAGTATTCTTGCTTGGAAAGTTCCATGGACAAAGGAGCCTGGCAGGCTACAGTCAATGAGGTCCCAAAGAGTCAGAAGGGATTGTGCATCCACACCGTATGTAGCCAATAGAGTATAGGTACTGTATAACATACTATATAGCATGTATGTATATATTCACATGTTACATGTTAATAAGTGCATGTTAATAACAGTGTATATATGTTGTGTGTGTGTGTGTGTGTATATATATATATATATATATATATATATATATATATATGAAAGTGAAAGTGTTACTCAGTTGTGTCCAACTCTTTGTGACCCCATGGACTATAGCCCACCAGGCTCCTCTGTCCATGGGATTCTCCAGGCAGGATATATATGTATTACATATATAGGCTTCCCCAGTGGCTCAGACAGTAAAGAATTTTCCTGCAATGTGGGAGACCTAGGTTCAATCCCTAAGTCAGGGGGATGCCCTGGAGAAGGGAATGGACACCCACTCCAGTATTGCCTGGAGAATCCCATGGACAGAGGAGCTTGGCGGGCTACAGTCCATGGGATTGCAAAGAGTCGGACACAATTGAAGCGACTTAGCACACATGCATGTATATATATATATATGTATTATTAATTTTCTATTTATATGTATTATATACTAATAGATTAGCATGTTATTAGTACTGATACTATATTATGTGCTAATAAATATAATATACTATTGATATTTTCCAGGATGAAAAATATCATATCCTGTCTTCATCGGTTTGGTGGTCTGCCTGCTTCAGTAGATGGTGAGCTCTATAAGAGCAGGAACCATGACCGTGGTTTTAGCCACCCCTGAAGCCAGGGTCTGGAATCCAGGTGCTCAGGAATCAACTGATGAATGGATAAAAACCAAAACACGGTGCTGCCCACCCCAACACAAATACCATCAACTGAGGCAAGAGAGTCCACTCGCCAACCACTCCTCCCCAGTCTTTTAAGTTCCCCAGCAGAATCTCAAGCGGAATGTTCCAGCAGAGGCCTGGCTTTAATTTTCAGAGATAAAGAGAGCCAAGTGCTGGAGAAGTGCCTTATCCGGGTTTCCAAGCCTTTTCTCCTTATTCCCTCAAGACGCCCACTCCGGCCTCCCTCCCAGGCCCCTCCCAGGCTGTCTCCACCCCTGGGCGGCCCTCCTTTCCCACACAGCCTGGGATACGCTGCCTGCTCACAGGGATGCGGAGCGAACTAGCCACCTCAGAGCAGGGAGGGTGGGTGCCATTCCCACACCCGTGGCCCCTCAACACCCACTGGCTCTGCTGGAAGCACTGCCTCCAACAGCCAGAGTGCCACCCAAACCCCAGCCTCCATGGCCTGCAAGGCTGGAGGGACCACACCCAGCAGGACATGCACCCCCCACACACCCTTGGGCCTCATCCCTGCCAGGCCTCACACAGACACCCAGCTCACGCACTGCACCCCTCTGCGCTTCTCAGGGGTGCCCTGTCACCTCCGCCCTGGACGCAGACAGCGCTGCCAGGGCCATGGTGCCCTTAACACTGCACCTCCTGCGTCTGCACCACCTCGTGTCTGCCGCTCGTCACCAGCAGGGCAGAAAGGGCGCAGGAGCCCTGGGCACAATACCGCCTTTAGGCTCCATAACCTCAGAGAGAAACAAGAAATGTAAATGAGCCCTACACTCAGGTCCCTCACATGCCAGACACTTCCTACCCATGAGAAAGACACTGCTATTCCTCCTTTTTATGGCAAGAAAAAATGAGGTTTATGGTACAAGTTTTGACAGTGTTCTTGGTGGAGCATCCTTGAATCCAACTTCGGGATCTTCCAGAGCAGCTCCACCTTGGTGTGCTTTATATACAGACTGTAAATAAACTTTAGATTGAAGAAAAGATGTCACGACGGGACTTCCCTGGCAGCCCAGGGGCTAAGACTCCAAGCTGTCAATGCGGGGCGCCCGGGTTTAACCCTGGTGGGGAACTAGATCCCACATGTCACAATAAAGATCTCACATGCCACAATGAAGACCCAGCATGGCCAAATAAATATTAAAAAAAAAAAAGCTTTCCAGGACTATAAACTCATGTTCACACAGTTCCTATATCTGTTGCACATCTGAATATATGGGATCAACCTGGATGAAGTTTCAGCCCCACCTTCTCCCCACTCCTTCAACCCTCTCTACATGCTCTCTACATGTACACACACATGCAGACATACACACACACAGGCACACACACGCACAGCAGTCCTCTCAAGACCAGGCTTGATGTTCTTAGCCAGTAAAGGGCTATTTGGAGATACCATGCTGAAACGGCAAAAGAAGCCAGGGTGGCCATCAGCCTTGGCTCTGGGACCAACACTTTCACTGGGCAGGATGTTCATGCTTCCAGCATCAGTCTCCTGGCTTAGCTGAACCACAGCATTCTGCAACCCCCTCAGAGCCTGGGGTCACTCCATTCTTGGGGGTCCACTGCACACCCAGAAGTCCATGTTGGGAAATGAGGGTGGAGGAGAGAACAGATGCAATCCCGAGGATATTGTTGGGAAATAGAGGAATCTGAGGCATAAACACTCCACTGTTCTCAAGTTCATCTTCCCATGAAAGCCCAGTGCTAGAGAGGAGGGTGCATCTGACATCCTGTAAGCTGTCATTAGACCCCACTATGTGCAGAAGCCAGCACTTTTACCCGGAGGGCATACAAAAGAAAGCTTTCCCATCTACAAGGACCTGACCATCTCTTTGGAGAGATAAGACCACAGCTGTCCACAGAGGGGCAGGTGGCAATCCAAAGCAGCATGTGGTCAATACTAAGGGAAGGAAGGAATTCAGAGGAGGGATAGAGGCCTCAGGAGGCCATCATGGTGAGACGGGACTTCATGAGTTTATAAAACACTCAGGCAGGAAAAGGATGGGTGGGAAGCATTTCAGGGGGCAAAAAGAAGCCTCGATGAGCCTGGCTTAGGAATGAGGGAGAAGTGGTCAAAAGACGCTGAGTAGCGTCCCAGAGCTGCATCTGGGGGCTGCTGAGAATAAACACCAGCATCACCAAGAGTGCTTCCAAGTGACGACTTAGTGCCAGGCAATTGTCAATTTATATAAAGGATTTACATAAAGAATGTCTCCCTATTTCTAATCATCCTGTGAGGCAGGTAGTGTCATCTTGGTTTTACAGAGGAGGAAGGTGAGGTCCAGTAGTCATGTATGGATGTGAGAGTTGGACCATAAAGAAGACCGAGTGCCAAAGAACTAATGCTTTTGAACTGTGGTGCTGGAGAAGACGCTTGAGAGTCTCTTGGACAGCAAGGAGATCAAACCAGTCAATCCTAAAGGAAATCAACCCTGAATTGGAAGGACTGATGCTGAAGCTGAAACTCCAATACTTTGGCCACCTGATGTGAAGAGCCAGCTCACTGGAAAAGACCCTGATACTGGGAAAGATTGAAGGCAGAAGGAGAAGATGGCAACAGAGAATGAGATGGGTGGATGGCATGCCCAATTCAATGAACATAAACTTTGGCAAACTGGGGAACTGGTGATGAACAGGGAAGCCTGGCTTGCTGCAGTCCATGGGGTGGCAAAGAGTAGGATGCAACTTGGTGACTAAACAACAAGCTTAGCTCAGAGAGCTTAAGTCACCTGCTAAAGGCCCCATTCCCACCCCCCTCCTTCCCCCAAACAAAACCTGAGATTTCTCTTCCCAATTCCCTGTGTTATTTGGGCCCAAACATCATAGTTTCCACAGCAGCCAGAGGAATACTCTCATGAAGGCAAATTTAATGCTAAGATTCATCCTAATTGTTTTCCCACAAATTTACCTAAGCTACTCCTTTCTCCATCCATCTCATTCACTCATTCATGTAATAGACCCATGACCTGAAGGAAATACATGTTAAAAGTCTTGGATTTCAGTTAACTGTTGACTTAAATTACGGTCCTCAAAGAAAGTGTCAGATGGAGCCAAAACTGAATTAAGCAAATGGACTTGCCGTACGAGAAGGAGATGAAGACAGAAGTGCAGCCCCAGACCGTGGCTGGGCATCACCATGAGCCCAGGTGAGCAAGGGTGTGGCTGCAGCGGGCACTGAGCCACAGTGGCCGTGTTTCCCAGACCCGGGGGAGTGGGGTGGGGCTGGGGAGGGGGGAGGTGTCTGAAGAGCAGGAACACCTGGCAGGAATTTTCCTGGAATTCCTGGAGGCAGTGGGGCCCTGGGACAGGGACACTTAGTCTGGTTTTCTCCCTGTTTCAGAACCAGACCTTGATGTGCAGCCTGTTCCCTCCCCTCCCTCCACCTTGGTGACCAAGAGGCAGAGGGGGAAGAGGTGGGGGCCACAGGGAATCCAAGAAGCCCCCCTCCTCTGCCCTCAGCTCCCCCCTCCTCACCTGCAAGAGCAATTCAAGGCTGAGCTAAAGGCCAAGCGACCTTACCACCTGGCCTCCAAACCAGCATCCTCCTGAGATGGCAAAGAGGCATCGTTAATAATTATGCAGGACGACGGCTGTAACTGGAGCTGGGGGACGAGGCCATGTCGTCCCCCTGGTTACAGGGCTCCCAGCAAAGTCTATGCACGACTGGCTTTGAAGAATGTACCTTTTAAGGAAAATCAGTTGATTCCACATATAACAGAGAAGTTCTCCCAGGGATATTTTGGGAGCCCTTAAGTGTGTAAGGTTTACCGTCAGAGAAAGTAGGTAGAGGAAGGCGGGGATTAAGCTCACTGCTTGCTCACTGAGAAACTCAGAAACATATCATGGTAATGATCCTGTTGGCAGCTGGGTCACACTGGAGCCATCTCCCAGAATCCCCTCCCCGGATGGGTCTGGGTTAGAATTGGCCCAAAGAAGGCCTTCAGGAGATTTGGAGGCAGAAATGGAGCAGAGCCTCTGCTCCATCAAACTGGTCACAAGGGTGCCTAAGGGCCCAACTCTTCTCCTGAATGCTGGTTCTGTCTCCATCAGGGGCCTGGGCATCAGATACTTGGCTTCCAGTAGACTTGCCCATACCTCCTGCTTCACGGGGCCATTTCAGCAACTGGGCTTCTCCAACTGGCCACACTTCCAGCTCTTCCTGATGCCTCTCATGTCATGCAAGAATCCATTCCTCCGTGAAATCTCTTCTCCCGTAACTCCCACAATGGTGGATCTGCTTCTCTGATTAAACCCTGACTGACACGTACAGAGAAGAGACTTTTTAAATATCTGGACAGGTGGCAGTTTACGTGCCAAGGCACACTTGCCTCTTGCTATTCCTGCAAATAGCAGTGACTCTAAGGCTAGCATCAGAGGAGCGCTCACACGACGGGGCTGCGAGGAGAGGAAACCAGTCCAGGCTCAGGAGCACGGGTTCCTGGAACCAAAACCAGTTCTGCCAACTCATCACTACCACGGGTGAGTGGACAACTTGCCTGAGTCTCAGTTTTCTCCTCTGTAGTTCCTGTTGTTCTGCAACACGCAGCTGCACCGAAGGGCCAACACACGACTGGACATCACTGCCCCCTTCTCTGAACCCGCCACCCCCGTGACTCTCCATGCCGGCCATCAACCCCACATCCAAAGGGCAGCAGCTGGGAAAGGAAGACCCACCAAAGCCAAACAGGCAGGGGCTGGACGGGTGGAGGAGGCATCAGAAGGAGCCAGAAAGGAGACAGGCAGCGGGAAGCATCTGCAGGAGAGAGGCAGCCCCACACGGCCCTTCCCAAGCTGCCTGCCAGAAAGCATCCAAAGATGGATTTTGGAGCAGAGGGTCACATTTTGAGATGTCCATTTCACTCGGGGCCAGCCTCATGTGCACCACTGTGGTTTCAGGGAGCTGACATACTGCCCACCACCCCCCGTGCCTGCTCGTCCAGCCTGACGGGTGGCCTGTCTGCCCAGGTGTCATCTCTCCTCCTGCAGGTCCCTATGGGATTCCGTCAGCCCCAGCCTGCACCCTGCACTTTCCTAAACAGGAACCAAGGCCACGTGGGTCGCCTGAGAGCTGGGGCTCTGAACGGACGTGCATGCATGGAGACTCCTCCAGCCCCGTGGATGATGATGGAGCTCAGGTTCTGAGCAGGTGCCATTCTTCCTGGGGGGAAGTGGACAGGGGTTGGGGACAAGGCGTCCGAAGGCAGAGTCCTGCAGGAGCCGAGCTGGAGAGTCCATGTTGGGCGTCCCTCGGCCTCCCTAGAGGACAGTCCTTCCACTAGGTCGTTCAGCCTCTGCAACGTGGACTCTTTGCAGGACACTCTCTGGGTGGACCGCGCTTCTCAACAGACACCCAGATGGGTTGGGGGAGGCCAACCCTGTGCCCACGGATCAAACTCATCAGGCTCTCTACCCCAATTCTGATTCTGAGTTCTGAGACGCATCTGGAGCTGATTAAATCAACAAGTGCGATTTGCCTCGGGACCCTTGAGAAATCTCCACTCCAGAACAACACGGTATTTGGCAACCTGAGTCCCTACCATCTCTGCTTAGAACTCAGCATCTCAAAGTTTTCCCACCCACATCTATCTTCCGTCAACACGGAGTCAAGCAGATCAAGACTCCACTCAGCCCTGGTGCCCTGGTAACCCTCCCAGAGAAGTGACTGGTCAAGACCAGTGGTTCATGAGGCTCTCAGACCAACAGCATCGCATCACCCAGGGACTTGTTTGAAAGTCAAGTTATTGGCTCCCACCCCAGACCTGCTGTTTCAGAAATTCTGGGAGTGGGCCCACCACTCCAGTTTAAGAATCACTGGTCTATTTGATAGTTCTCCTTCTCTGTTTGACTTACTTCACTAACTATGACATTCTCTAAATCCATCCATGTTGCTGCAAATATGACATCCTTATATGTGGAATCTAAAAAGAAATTATACAAATGAATTTACATACAAAACAGACAGACTCACAGACTTTGAGAACAAGCTTATGGTGACCCAGGGGAAGACTGGGGGGAAGGATAGTTAGAGAGTTTGGGATGACATGCACACACTGCCATATTTAAAAAGGATGACCAACAAGGACCTATTGTAGAGCACAGGGAAGTCTGCTCAATGCTTTGTTGCATGGATGAGAGGGGAATTCGGGGGAGAATGGATACATGTGTATATATGGCTGAGTCCCTTTGTTGTCCACCTGAAACTACCACGACATTGTTCATTGGCTATACCCCAAAACAAAATTGAAATTATTTTTTTTAGAAAAGAACCGCTGGTCTAGACATGATTTCCTCTCCTCCAATCAGAGGGAGAATAGAAGGGTGAGTACTGGAGGCAAGAGGGCTGGGCAGAGCCTGGGACCCTGCTGCAATCTGGGGCACTGGACGAAGGAAAGGAGGTCAGCTTGCTCTCTGACGAGTGAGGAGGGAGCGTGGCTTTCCCCCAGCAGCAGAAGCTTGGGCATCAGTCCCTCTGTGAGCCTAATCCATCCCCAGAAGAGCCTGACCATATGTCCCTGCAAACACAGCTTGCTCTACCGTGGAGCAGATGTTCCCAAGAGCCGAGCTGCTTGACTAGAGTTAATGGGCAGCCATAAATCATCAGCTGTAGCCACGCGGAGGCTGCAGGGGAGATGAGGCCACTTGGCCCGAGCTCCAGCGTGAGAACTAGGTGTGTGCTCCGCCGGAGCCGGCGTGCAGGACGGCAGCCGATCAGGGGGAGGGTGGCAGAGCTGGTCCCTGAGCTGGAGCTCAGGCCGCAGTCACTCATACTCCTGGGGAGACCCTAAGTGAAGAGCACAGAACCCAGCTGGCCAGGGTCCTACTCAGCTGCTCACCCAGCTGCCTGCCCTGGGGATCAAGAAGGGCACTTTCCCCACTTCCCTCCTCTCCTTGCCAAGGTTCTCATGGAGGTTTTTCCCCAGGAGATCTTGATAGAGTAGGAGATGTGGGAGAGGAAGGGAGCCCAGACAGGAAAAGGTCCTGGGAAGTTCCAGGACACCAGAAGCCTGGAGGGGAACCTTCTTCATCATCACCCCTTTGTCCTCCAAAGTGCAGCCTCCCCCAGCTCTGAGCTGAACCTGACGCTGGATACACCACTGACTTCCAGGCTGAGGCTCCCCCTGCCCCCCAGCCTGGGGCAGCAGGGCCCGTGCAGAGCCCCGGCCACAGTCCACTCATCAGCTCAGTGCTGAAGACCAGTGCCATCAGCTGGGACTGGTTCTCCAAAACTGTGGGGAGGAGGGTAAACTTGGTGGGGTAACCATGCCCAGCCAGGTTAGGAGGGCACAGAGGGAAGAAATCAGCCAGGTTTTAGCAGTAAGGGAATGTAACTCAAATTAAAAAGATTTAAATTCTGGGCCAATTAAATGTATAAAAGGGGCCTGAAATTAAAGTTTCAGCAGAAGAATCCATATAATAAAGATTGGTACCAGCAGGAGTGTGAGACAACTCCTCTGTGTGCAATTTCCAGGACAAATTGCACCCCTCTGGGCTGCTTGGGCAGATCAGTGATTTGGAAGGAGGACCAAGAGTTGTGGGAAAAGATGCCGGAAGAAATTTCTGCGGGGAGGGGTGTGGCTGAGCTACGAGTCTCACCCTTTGCTTACTTGGGTGAACTTCTAACCCCAAAGCTAGTGAGAAGTGGCTGCTAGGAGATTCCTCAGAAAAGCTACATTATGTTTCATGCCACAACTGTAAATGTAAGGGCTTCCCAGGTGGCACTAGTGGGAAAGAACCTGTCCGCCAATGCAGGAGATGTAAGAGACGCGGGTTCGATCCCCGGGTTGGGAAGATCCCCTGGAGGAAGGCACGGCAACCCACTCCAGTATCCTTGCCTGGATAATCCCATGGACAGAGGTGGGATCTCCTGGCAAGAATACTGAAGCGGGTTGCCGTACCCTCCTCCAGGGGATCTTCCCAACTCAGGGATCGAACCCCAGTCTCATGCATTGTAAGCAGATTCTTTACCATCTGAGCCACCAGGGAAGCCCACTTGGAGAAGATAGAGAGACCTGGTGTGGGGTCACTTCTGAGAAAGTGAAAATTGGGGTGCATCCACATGTCTGTTTACTTGTGGCTAGATTTCCCTGGAACCTACAACTTCTATCTCTTTGATACTCAACTTTCCCCTTCCTCCGTGGCTGCTTCCCCAGAAGAAGCAGTTCCCATGCAGGAAAGATGATTAAAAGTGGGCATTCAGCTCCGGCCAGAGATGGAGATGTGAAGCGTGAAGGGTGTTCATTTTTTTTCTTCACCTCATACTTTGCAGTCATGACTGCACTTTAAAGAGAATATCAGGTTGGTGGAGTTGGTTAAGATCCAAGACAAATGTTAGCTGTTTGTTTTTAAACCAGGCCTCTTGAATGACAACCCCAGCAAGCTTTTGATGGGGAAAACCTCCTCTTACAGGCATGGGGACAGCCAGAGACTTCCTTAGGCTGAGGAAGACTTTCTTTTCTAGTTTAGAGACTCAGGGATACAAACAAAGCTAGGTATTAGTTAAATAACTGGTCGAACTTTTAAAACAAAAGCAAGTTCCTACAAGGAAGTAGACTCTTTATAAGGTTTGGAGACTGTAAAAAAAGGGAGAAACATCCCTGAGATCCTGGGCCCAACCCTTGAGTCTCTAATAATTGTCCCCAGTACCCTCCTGGGTCAGTGGGAGTCCTAAAAGGCACCAATGATCACAGCAGTAAGATTCTGGCCAAACAGATATATAACTCCTTCGGTCAACAGCCATCAACAAGCCAGCAGCCTGCCAGGAGGCCTCTCAGACAGCACAGAGGTCAGCATCTCAGGAGAAGCATTGAAATCAGGTGCAGGTTCAGAGCCCAGCCCTAAACTTACCATCTGAGCAACTCTTGGTAAACTACTTACCAGGCCCTAGTTTCCTGATCTGTGTGTGTGTGTGTGTGAATGTCGCTCAGTTGTGTCTGATTCTTTGCCACATGGAATATAGTTCATGGGATTCTCCAGGACAAAATACTGGAATGGGTAGCCTTTCCCTTCTCCAGGGGATCTTCCCAATCCAGGGGTCGAACTCAGATCTCCTGCATTGCAGACGGATTCTTTACCGGCTGAGCCACAATGTAAAGCCAGTGTCCAAACAAAGGGTGATCATGAGGGCTAAATGAGAGGATATTTGCAAAGCAGCTTGCACATTTCCCAGCTGTTAAATCTTAATACATGTATATGTGTGTGTGCCTGCATGCTCAGTTGAGTCTGACTCTTTGTGACCCCACAGACTATAGCCCACCAGACTCCTCTGTCTGTAGAATTTTCCCGGTAAGAGTACTGGAGTGGATTGCCGTTTCCTACTCCAGGGGATCTTCCTAACCCAGGGATCGAACCCGTGTCTCTTTCATCTCCTGCCCTGGCAGGCAGACTCTTGTGTTAAATACATTTTTAGTATACATTTTAAATACATTTAGAGTATAAAAAAGTTAAATTTAAAAATTGTGAAAGCTGCTTTTCCCCAGGATCCCAGCCCCCAATTTAGACTCTTTGTGATAACTTTTGTGAGGGTTCAAAGAGAGAGCTGAAACTCCATTTCTGGGAAGATGGAGTAAACATATTTTTCCTGTCCCATCCACCATATGCAACTAAAAGCCCTGGATAGAATATACAAAATAAACACAAGAAGACTCTGAAAGGTGGAAAGAAAAAGGCAGAATGGTGAGGGGACTCAGGACCCAACGACAACATAGCAGTCGGTTCTCTGGGCTTATTTTTTTTGCCTCATATGCAGCAGACTTGGAGCAGAAGATGGCAAATAGGCCAAAAGACCAACTCCCAGCAAAACTCTTCTCTCTTTGGCTAAAGAACAAGGAAAAGGGAGCCTAGCAAGACAGAAAACTTGCAGACAATGAGCACTCTGCTCCAGCCATCTGCAAAACAGCTGTGATACAGAAGGCTGGGTGAGAGGCTACCGTTTACCTTCTCCTTCAGGTTGCAACAAGACACCCCCAGTGTCACTGCCTGGTACTGTCACAGGAGGTCAGGCAGGAAGCTGGGAGCTTCATCCCCACTAGGCTATGAGATCACCTTCCCTCAGGGTACAGGTGGAGACCCATGGAGACCTGGACTTCCGGTTCACAGGGAAGTAAGGAGATGACCCCCACCTCGCAGAGTCTGTGTCAGGAAATAGGCCTCACTGTCACTCAGCAGTAATGAACTCAGCACACACCCCCTCCCCTAATGTCAGTGGAGCCACGTGGGGAGCAGAAAAAGCCTCTCCTCTCCCTGCTGGTCAGGACATTTTAGTGAAGGCCTAGTGAGGAGCCAGAAACACACCCCCCACCAGCTACCCAGCAGTAATGAGGAGCCCCCTCAGATGTCACTGGATGTCTAGGGAGGGAGTCAGAATTCTGCTGTCACCTGGCAGTAGCAGGTGGCCTTCCCCTGCAATCCTAAATGTGTATGTACCAAACAACAAAGCTGCAAAACATTGAAGCAAAAACTGATGGAGCTGAGAAGAAAAAGCAAACTGACCCACAGCTACAGCTGAGGACTTCAATGCCCCATGTGCTCCATCACCGAGTCGTGTCCGACTCTTTGTTACCCCACGGAGTGTAGCCTGCCAGTCTCCTCTGTCCGTGGGATTTCCCAGGCAAGAATGCTGGAGTGGGTTTACTTCTATTCAACAATTAAAAGAAAAATTAGACAGAAAATTAGCAAGGGTATAGAAACACACTCAACACCATCACCATCGTCAACCAGCAGAATCTCTTTGGTATTTACCCAATGACAGCAGAATACATAGTCTTTTCAAGTTCCCTCAGATCATATACCGAAATAAACCATATCCTGGGCCATAAAACAAGCCTCAACAAATTTAAAAGAACTGAAATCATATAGTGTGTTCTCCAACCACAATGGAATCAAAGCAGAAATCAATAACAGAAAGATAACAAGGAAATAGACAACAGACTTCTAAATAATCCATCAGTCAAAGAAGAAGTCTCAAGAGAAATCAAAAAAGACATTGAACTGGACGAAAATGATAATAAAACGTATCAAACTTTGTAGAACACAAATAAAGCTGTACTTCAGTAGAAATTTAGAGAATGAAATGATACATTAGAAAACAGTCTGAGTCTCAAATCTATCATCTAGTCTCCCACTGCAATAACCTAAGGCAAAAAAGAACAAAATAAACCCAAAGAAAGTGGAGGGAAGGAAACAAAACCTGTAACAAATGTTTATAGCAGGGTTTTCCACTTCAGTGCAGTTGCTGAAACATGCTGCAGCACAGCCACACCGTGGAATGTAACTTATAACAAAGAGGAACAAACTACTGGTGAGCGGTGGCCAGTGGCTACTGAGGGGGTGGACCTTCCCTGGTGGCTCAGCAGCAAAGAATCTGCTTCCCAATGCAGGAGATGCAGGTTTGATCCCTGAGTTGGGAAGATCCCCTGAATACTGAAGAAAATGGCAACCTTCAGTATTCCTTCCTGGGAAATCCCATGGACAGAGGAGCCTGGCAGCCTACAGTTCAGTTCAATTCAGTTCAGTTGCTCAGTTGTGTCTGACTCTTTGAGACCACATGGACTGCAGCATACCAGGCCTCCTTATCCATCACCAGCTCCCGGAGTTTACTCAGACTCATGTCCACTGAGTCAGTGATGCCATCCAACCATCTCATCCTCTGTCATCCCCTTCTCCTCCTGCCTTCAATCTTTCCCAACATCAGGGTCTTTCCAAATGAGTCAGTTCTTCACATCAGGTGGCCAAAGTATTGGAGTTTCAGCTTCAACATCAGTCCTTCCACTGAATATTCAGGACAGATTTCCTTTAGGATGGACTGGTTGGAGTCTCCTTGCTGTCCAAGGGACTCTCAAGAGTCCTCTCCAACACCACAGTTCAAAAGCATCAATTCTTCTGCACTCAGCTTTCTTTATAGTCCAATTCTCACATCCACACATGACCACTGGAGAAACCATAGCCTTGACTAGACAGAACTTTGTTGGCAAAGTAATGTCTCTGCTTTTTAATATGCTATCTAGGTTGGTCATAACTTTCCTTCCAAGGAGTTAGCATCTCTTAATTTATAGTATGAAAAGGCAAAAAGACGTCTATAGTTCATGAGGTCACAAAGAGTTGGACATGATTTTTTGACTACACAACAAAAAAAGAGGGGGTGAGAGTGAGATGAAAGCACATAAAAGGTCAGCATGAAGATCACTCAGCAATGCTGGACACGCTCTGTATCATTGTCAGTATCCTGGCTGTGATATTAGAGTTTTGCGGGATGTTGTCGTTGAGGAAACTAGATAAAGGGCACATGAGCTTTCTCTGTATGATTTCTTATAACTACCTGAAACCTACATCTATCTCAAAATAAAAATGTAGTGAAAGGAGAGCTGGAGAGACCCAGAAGTGGCTTATAGAGGATCCTAAAGTCACGGTGGCAGAGGATGATGAACACCAGCTGTCCGAGCCACCTTATCTTGCCCTGTCCCAAGAACCGAGTGGAGCCAGCTCGACCTCAGGACTGCAAGGGGCATTGAGGGTCAGGCTGAAGGAAGGGTGTACATACAATTTTTGCTTTCAAAGGAACCAGGCAAAGAATAAGTTCTATATCAGACTACAGCAAGGGCAGACATCCAAGGGGGAAAGTTCCTAATACAAGTTCAGCCCTGAAGGCTGGGCAAAGGTTGGAGACAGCAGGAAAGTTGGGGGGAGGTAGGCTGACACCCTGATAGCCATGGATACAAAGAGCAGCTCCTTGGGACATGTCCTGCCTTGTACCAGATGTCCCTAAGCCCTAGCTGGCTCCTCAGCACCTCCTTAAATGATCTGAGATGCTTGGTGGCCTCCATGCATTGCCACTTTTTACCCTAAGTTAACTCAAGATAATGTCCCTTCAAAATAAAAAAAGCACTGCCCCCAAATACCAAGCCTTGGACTCTGGCAATTTAAATACCATGAATTAAATAGCTGGCACCTAAGGACAAATTCAATCCCTCCTTCAGTTGCCATAAAGCCACAGGACCTGCTTCAAGACAGAGAGACAGAAGGGTGGATTATAACAGTAATGATGACTTCCACCTGGGTGATGTGGGGACCCTGCCTTCCTCTCCCTGCACAGATTTCATCCTCTGTTACATGGAGGTCATAGAGAGATAGGAGGGTCTATGTCTATGCCTCTCCTTCCCTTCGAGAATCTGCTGAAATGCCAACTACCCACACAAAGACTCCCCTCGATCATCTTCAAATACCTTCTCCCTCCTCTCAACCCTTAAAAACTTTATCTAAAACACTCCCTTTTAAATTAATTTTTATTGGAGTACAGCTGCTTTAATTTTTGCAGTACAGCAAAGTGAGTCAGTCATACTTGTACATACATCCACTCCCTTTTGGATTTCCTTTCCATTTAGGTCACCGCAGAGCGCTGAACAGAGTTCCCTGAGCAGTGCAGTATGTTCTCATTGATGACCTATTTTATACATAGTCTCAATAGTACATATGCGTCAATCCCAATCTCCCAATTCCTCCCACCCTTCCTCCCCCCTTGGTGTCCGCATATTTGTTCTCTACCTCTGTGTCACCATTCCAGCTTTGCAAATAAGATCACCTATACCATTTTAGCACACTTCGTATCTTGTATTAGAACATGCCTGATATTCCCTACTAAAGAGGAAATTCCCTGAGGACATGTGTTTGTTTTGCCTTTATTTGTCCACCCATAGTGCCCAGTATGACACAGATAAAGTGGGCAGTGAGTATTTGCTGAAAGAAAAAACCAAGGACAAATTGAGATCATTTGTTCCAGGTGAGGAAGCTCTTTTAAAAGTATAGAATTGAAAAATTACAAAGTGTAAAGGCATGGCATATATCTAAGGTCTGGTTTCTCCCCTCCTACTTACCAAGGGATCCGGGCCTAATCCTTTCACCTCGTTGGCATCCCACAGACAAAGCTCTGTGAACAGGGATCATAAGGAAGGTAAGGTTGCTTCCTTTGCTTTTGTGTCTAATTTCTACCACTCCTAATTTCAAAGGAATGAAACTGAAGGTTGGGTACAATAAAATCCTAAGCCCCAGGTATATAAAGATAAAATTGAGAAATCGGAAATGTATTGAGGAAATGGGGGAGATAAACTGACTGGTACCTTGGGTGAGAGTCACTGAGATTGGGCTCTAAATTGAGTGCTAAACTTCCTGGTAGCCAAGGCAAAAAGGCAAAGTGGTAATGTTCTTAGTTCTCATTGTCATAAAAAAAGATCCTTCCCTGATATTGGGAAAGATAAACCCTTTCCAGAAGCTGCCTTTGGCAGGAATGATGGTGTCCTTCCCTTTAAAAGGCTGATGAACAGGGTCTCTTTCAGCCATCTTGGACCCTGTGAAGGCCTGCTGGGAACGGAACTTCTAAAACGACAAATATGTCTGGAAGGCTGTGGTCCAAGGCCATTTTTGCTGGCTATAAACGGGGTCTACGGAACCAAAGGGAACACACTGCTCTCCTGAAGATTGAAGGTGTATATGCTCGAGATGAAACTGAATTCTATCTAGGCAAGAGATGTGCTTATGTGTACAAAGCAAAGAACAACACAGTAACTCCTGGTGGAAAACCTAACAAAACCAGAGTAATCTGGGGAAAGATAACTCGAGCTCATGGAAACAGTGGCATGGTTCGTGCCAAATTCCGAAGTAACCTTCCTGCTAAGGCCATTGGACACAGAATCCGTGTGATGCTGTACCCTTCGAGGATTTAAACTTCTTGAAAATAAATAAAAGTGTGGATTTGTCCTGTTGTGCTTTTGTTAAAAAAAAAAATAAATAAATAAAAGGCTGATGAACAGCAGATGAATGGATAAGAAAGCTGTGGTACATATACACAATGGAATATTACTCGGCCATTAAAAAGAATACATTTGAATCAGTTCTAATGAGGTGGATGAAACTGGAACCTATTATACAGAGTGAAGTAAGTCAGAAAGAAAAACACCAATACAGTATGCTAATGCATATATATGGAATTTAGAAAGATGGTAACGATAACCCTGTATACGAGACAGCAAGAGAGACAGATGTATTGAATAGTCTTTTGGACTCTGTGGGAGAGGGCGAGGGCGGGATGATATGGGAGAATGGCATTGAAACATGTAAATTATCATATATGAAACGAATCGCCAGTCCAGGTTCGATGCATGATACAGATGCTTGGGGCTGGTGCACTGGGATGACCCAGAGGGATGGGATGGGGAGGGAGGTGGAAGGGGGTTCAGGATGGGGAACATGTACACCCGTGGCAGATTCAAGTCAATGTATGGCAAAACCAATACAATGTTGTAAAGTAAAATTAATTAATTAATTTAAATAAATAAATGCAAAAATAAAAATAAAAAAGGCTGATGAAAAACATTGTAGGCAGCATCCTCAACTTCTCCCTCCCCAAACCAGCAATGCTGAGGACGAGCATCTCACCCTGGGAGGCCCTGCTTCTGAAGGACCATCAGAAAGGGCTGCAGTAAAGAGCAGGTCCCCAGCCGACCACCAGCCCCAAGCAGCTGCAAAATTGGCCAGTCACGTCATTATTTAATGCTGTCTGACCTGGTGTAGGAAAATGCCTGCCTGAAACAACTATTTCCCATTTGGCATGAGGTTCGGCTGTCCTCTCTGACAATAAATTGCCATTGGATTAAATTCTCTACTAAAATAGATCATGTCCTCTGAGTGTAAAAAATAAGCTATGGTAATAAACCGTGATAATCACTGTGTCAGGACAGCGTGTGCCAAATTCATTTTAAAAGTCAATTGCTTACAACTTAAAGAGAAGAGTGTCGCAAAGAGACAGGTGAGAACTCAGGTGGTGGCAGGGTGTGGGGGTGCTGGGGGCAGACAGAGCTAAGGAAACAACAGCAGCCAAAAGTCAGGGCTCTTTGAATCTGGGTGACAGGTTACCTGGCCTTTCGTTGTTCTATTCGCTCCGCTTTTGTGTGTTTGAAAATACCCATATTTAAAAAGAAAACAACTTTAAACCTAAGAGTATTGCAATTTATACTGCAAGATTCTGGCCATGAAAAGTGGTTTGAACCCTGTAGAGTCCTCCCTGGGTTATCCACTGTTCACTCACTGCCACTGCTGCGACTCAGCTCCAGGACACCCCAAGAGGCTTTCCCAAGTTCACATGCCGGCCTGGTCCCAGTCCTGGCTGAGGACACCCGGGGACCCACTGGACTCTGAGTGCTCCGAAAGGCATCTCAAAGAATGAACTGTCTGTTCCCAGTCCAGTCCCAGGGCCGGTCTCTGCTCCTTCGATGGCTGCAGTAAGAAACTTTAACCCACAATGGAGGCAGAGGAACAGGGAACCCTGAGCCTCCTTGGAGTGGGAGAGGGAAGACGTGGCCTTGGCCCCAGCACCAGCGGCCCTGGGATGGGAGGAAGGAAAGAGAAGGAGCAGGAATCAGAGGAGGGCAGGGATAACTCTTCTGTCCAGCCAAGGCCTCTCTGTCTGCAGGCTCCTGAGCTAGAAACTAGAGTCAAGAGGGATGATCCAGCAGGGAGGAGCCCAGAGCAGAGGAGGGGTCCCTGCAGAGGGAGGGGACAGGCTGAGACCTGGAAACCAGGAGGTCCTCAGAGGTGGGTGAACTCCGTGCAGCCTTGCCTCTAGAGCCGGATGCAGAGAGACTGGCGGGTGCACGGCCGGCCCGAGCCTGGGGCCTCTGACGCAATCTGATGCCATCGGCACACGGGCAAGCAGCGGGGGACAGAGAGGAGGGGAGCTCCGGGCTGACCCCTCTGCACCCCTCAGCAGCCCCCCTGCCCCAGCAGCAGCCAGCTTGCTCCTGCTCCATTTGAAGAGAGCAGAAGGGGACTGTGCTTTGATTTTTCCTAAAACAAACACTGGGCTGAGGAAGGAGATAAGCTGCGCCCAGGCTGGCTCGGGCTCCCGGGTGTGCGGGAAGTCACACTTCATATTTCCACCACGCGGGCCCCGGGGAGCCCCCCACCCGCCCCTTCTCCTCCGGGAAGGGTGGGAGGGAGGCTCTGCTGTGATCTGGGGACAGTGTCGGCCGAGGCATATTTCACTGCCAGCCGGACCCAAGGGATCCAACAAGGGCAGAGGGACCTTGGTGCCTGCCCCTTCCTGACCCTGGGGGCTTGGAAAAGTGACCTTGTGGGGAGGGGGACGTTTCCCTAGGAATCTGCTTGAGTCACACCTCCTGCAAGAGGCAGGGACCCGACCCCGCCTCCCCTCCCCACAGGCCGTGAGCGCCCATCTGCGCCCCTCGAGCTCAGGGTGGCAAGACGCCCACCAGCCAGGCACTCAAGGTTCCAAGTGCTTCTCACAGGTCACCTCACCTGGTCCCCTCCACGAACCTCCCAGGCAGGTACTGCTATCACCTCCAGGTACAGATAAGGAGCCAAAGTCACCCATGGTTCACGGATGACCCGCCTTGAACCTGACCCTTGGCTCTGGGACCCCAGGGAGAGCTGGTTTCCCTAAGGTCCCGCACTCCAGGGCGGCTCAGCTGAGCTTCCCTGTTGCCCAGAGACTGGGATTCCACCAGCACTTGGCACTGCCTTCAGCCCTTCTCCCTCCGCTGGCTCCCTGGGCTTCTTCCTGCAGCCCCTTATCCAGCTTCTCCCAGCTCCCCGTATGCATGTATGCCCATATACTCAGGGCCCCAAAGCCTATGCGTATATATGCATATACACAATCGTACCTACACACACACATATACATACAGTCTCTCTCACTGAAAGGCCAATTCCACACAACTTCTCTCAAAAGAAAGGAAGAAATGATCTGCTCCCCTTTTCTAGGCAAATAAAAATTCTTTTTATTTTTCAGTCACGTGGGCCTTGATAAGCCAGTCCCTTAGGATTACACAGAAGATTCGAAAGGAGCTGATGCAGGTGGGCACACAGGGAGCCGAGGGGGCAGGATGGATGCCGACCCCCGGCTTGCTGGGCGATGAAGAGCCTGGGCCTGTTAATGAGCCCAAGAGGGCGAAGCCCCAGTGCCAGATGTCCCTCCTGAGCAGCGATCAGATCAGCTCAGTGCACCTGACCAAGGGCCATCGGACAGGAGACCACGCGAACAGAACTGTGCTCCAAGGTTCAGGGCGAGCGAGGAACAAGAGTCTGCAGGAAGCTCTCAGGACGCCTCTGTGCCTTGTGGGGGAGATGCCAGAAAAAGGCCAGGCTCTATCTTGTCTCTGCCATGCAGCTATAGAAAGATGCTCTTGGTGACCAGAAAGGAGGCTTGGGAGTTTGGGACCAACATGCACACAGTGCCAGGTTTAAAATAGATAACCAACAAGGACCTACTGTTTAAAAAAAAAAAAAAAATTAAATTTATAAAAATAAAGTTGAAAGAATAAAGAGAATAAAGGAAATATTGAAAAGGAAATTGGAAATTGGTTAGCACCCCAAGCCCTGCCCCCACGTTGGGGAGACCACAGGCTGACCAGCCGTTGCAAGTGTTTCTGTCTGCTTCTACACGTGCCTGGGATGGGCCGGAACATACATGGCTTGATCTCAACTCTCTTGAGTACCTTTCCTGAGTCTGTCCTTTGTGGGCTGCCTCCTAAATTTAATTTTCCAAGTAGATTTTACTACAAGAGAGGATGATAATAACAATAAGGATGGCTACCTTATACTGAATTCTGACTGAACAGTTGTTTGTTTGTTTGTTTCTTTCTTTTATTAGTTGGAGGCCAATCACTTCACAACATTTCAGTGGGTTTTGTCATACATTGATATGAATCAGCCATGGATTTACACATATTCCCCATCCCGATCCCCGCTCCCACCTCCCTCTCCACCCGATTCCTCTGGGTCTTCCCAGTGCACCAGGCCCGAGCACTTGTCTCATGCACCCCACCTGGGCTGGTGATCTGTTTCACCATAGATAGTATACATGCTGTTCTTTTGAAATATCTCACCCTCACATTCTCCCACAGAGTTCAAAAGTCTGTTCTGTATTTCTGTGTCTCTTTTTCTGTTTTGCATATAGGGTTATCGTTATCATCTTTCTAAATTCCATATATATGTGTTAGTATGCTGTAATGTTCTTTATCTTTCTGGCTTACTTCACTCTGTATAAGGGGCTCCAGCTTCATCCATCTCATTAGGACTGGTTCAAATGAATTCTTTTTAATGGCTGAGTAATATTCCATGGTGTATATGTACCACAGCTTCCTTATCCATTCATCTGCTGATGGGCATCTAGGTTGCTTCCATGTCCTGGCTATTATAAACAGTGCTGCGATGAACATTGGGGTGCACATGTCTCTTTCAGATCTGGTTTCCTCAGTGTGTATGCCCAGAAGTGGGATTGCTGGGTCATATGGCAGTTCTATTTCCAGTTTTTTAAGAAATCTCCACACTGTTTTCCATAGCGGCTGTACTAGTTTGCATTCCCACCAACAGTGTAAGAGGGTTCCCTTTTCTCCACACCCTCTCCAGCATTTATTGCTTGTAGACTTTTGGATAGCAGCCATCCTGACTGGCTTGTAATGGTACCTCATTGTGGTTTTGATTTGCATTTCTCTAATAATGAGTGATGTTGAGCATCTTTTCATGTGTTTGTTAGCCATCTGTATGTCTTCTTTGGAGAAATGTCTATTTAGTTCTTTGGCCCATTTTTTGATTGGGTCATTTATTTTTCTGGAATTGAGCTGCAGGAGTTGCTTGTATATTTTTGAGATTAATCCTTTGTTTCTTCATTTGCTATTATTTTCTCCCAATCTGAGGGCTGTCTTTTCACCTTACTTATAGTTTCCTTTGTAGTGCAAAAGGTTTTAAGTTTCATTAGGTCCCATTTGTTTAGTTTTGCTTTTATTTCCAATATTCTGGGAGGTGGGTCATAGAGGATCTTGCTGTGATTTATGTCGGAGAGTGTTTTGCCTATGTTCTCCTCTAGGAGTTTTATAGTTTCTGGTCTTACATTTAGATCTTTAATCCATTTTGAGTTTATCTTTGTGTATGGTGTTAGAAAGTGTTCTAGTTTCATTCTTTTACAAGTGGTTGACCAGTTTTCCCAGCACCACTTGTTAAAGAGGTTGTCTTTTTTCCATTGTATATCCTTGCCTCCTTTGTCAAAGATAAGGTGTCCATAGGTTCGTGGATTTATCTCTGGGCTTTCTATTCTGTTCCATTGATCTATATTTCTGTCTTTGTGCCAGTACCATACTGTCTTGATGACTGTGGCTTTGTAGTAGAGTCTGAAGTCAGGCAGGTTGATTCCTCCAGTTCCATTCTTCTTTCTCAAGATTACTTTGGCTATTCGAGGTTTTTTGTATTTCCATACAAATTGTGAAATTCTTTGGTCTAGTTCTGTGAAAAATACCGTTGGTAGCTTGATAGGGATTGCATTGAATCTATAGACTGCTTTGGGTAGAATAGCCATTTTGACAATATTGATTCTTCCAATCCATGAACACAGTATGTTTCTCCATCTGTTTGTGTCCTCTTTGATTTCTTTCATCAGTGTTTTATAGTTTTCTATGTATAGGTCTTTTGTTTCTTTAGGTAGATATACTCCTAAGTATTTTATTCTTTTTGTTGCAATGGTGAATGGTATTGTTTCCTTGATTTCTCTTTCTGTTTTTTCATTGTTAGTATATAGGAACGCAAGGGATTTCTGTGTGTTAATTTTATATCCTGCAACTTTACTATATTCATTGATTAGCTCTAGTAATTTTCTGGTAGAGTCTTTAGGGTTTTCTATGTAGAGGATCATGTCATCTGCAAACAGTGAGAGTTTCACTTCTTCTTTTCCCATCTGGATTCCTTTTACTTCTTTTTCTGCTCTGATTGCTGTGGCCAGAACTTCCAACACTATGTTGAATAGTAGTGGTGAGAGTGGGCACCCTTGTCTTGTTCCTGATTTCAGGGGAAATGCTTTCAATTTTTCACCATTGAGGGTGATGCTTGCTGTGGGTTTGTCATATATAGCTTTTATTATGTAGAGGTATGTTCCTTCTATTCCTGCTTTTTGGAGAGTTTTAATCATAAATGAGTGTTGAATTTTGTCAAAGGCTTTCTCTGCATCTATTGAGATAATCATATGGTCTTTATCTTTCAATTTGTTAATGTGGTGTATTACATTGATTGATTTGCAGATATTAAAGAATCCTTGCATTCCTGGGATAAAGCCCACTTGGTCATGGTGTATGATTTTTTAAATATGTTTTTGGATTCTGTTTGCTAGAATTTTGTTAAGGATTTTTGCATCTATGTTCATCAGTGATATTGGCCTGTAGTTTTCTTTTTTTGTGGCATCTTTGTCTGGTTTTGGAATTAGGGTGATGGTGGCCTCATAGAATGAGTTTGGAAGCTTACCTTCATCTGCAATTTTCTGGAAGAGTTTGAGTAAGATAGGTGTTAGCTCTTCTCTAAATTTTTGGTAGAATTCAGCTGTGAAGCCATCTGGTCCTGGGCTTTTGTTTGCTGGAAGATTTTTTATTACAGTTTCGATTTCCTTGCTTGTGATGGGTCTGTTAAGATCTTTTATTTCTTCCTGGTTCAGTTTTGGAAAGTTATACTTTTCTAAGAATTTGTCCATTTCATCCAAGTTGTCCATTTTATTGGCATAGAGCTGCTGGTAGTAGTCTCTTATGATCCTTTGTATTTCAGTGTTGTCTGTTGTGATCTCTCCATTCTCATTTCTAATTTTGTTAATTTGGTTCTTCTCTCTTTGTTTCTTAATGAGTCTTACTAATGGTTTGTCAATTTTGTTTATTTTTTCAAAAAACCAGCTTTTAGCATTGTTGATTTTTGCTATGGTCTCTTTAGTTTCTTTTGCATTTATTTCTGACCTGACTTTTAAGATTTCTTTCCTTCTGCTAACCCTGGGGTTCTTCATTTCTTCCTTCTCTAATTGCTTTAGGTGTAGAGTTAGGTTATTTATTTGGTTTTTTTCTTGTTTCTTGATGTAAGCCTGTAATGCTATGAACCTTCCCCTTAGCACTGCTTTTACAGTGTCCCATCGGTTTTGGGTTGTTGTGTTTTCATTTTCATTCATTTCTATACATATTTTGATTTCTTTTTTGATTTCTTCTATGATTTGTTGGTTATTCAGAAGCATGTTATTTAGCCTCCATATGTTTGAATTTTTAACAATTTTTTTCCTGTGATTGAGATCTAATCTTACTGCACTGTGGTCAGAAAAGATGACTGGAATGATTTCAATTTTTTTGAATTTTCCAAGACCAGATTTATGGCCCAGGATGTGGTCTATTCTGGAGAAGGTTCCGTGTGCACTTGAGAAAAAGGTGAAGTTGATTGTTTTGGGGTGAAATGTCCTAAAGATATCAATTAGGTCTAGCTGGTCCATTGTGTCATTTAAGGTTTGTGTTTCCTTGTTAATTTTCTGTTTAGTTGATCTATCCATAGTTGTGAGTTGGGTATTAAAGTCTCCCACTATTATTGTGTTACTATTAATTTCCTCTTTCATACTCGTTAGTGTTTGCCGCACATATTGTGGTGCTCCTATGTTGGGTGCATATATATTTATAATTGTTATATCTTCTTCTTCGATTGATCCTTTGATCATTATGTAGTGTCCTTCTTTGTCTCTTTTCACATCCTTTATTTGAAAGTCTATTTTATCTGATATGAGTATTGTGACTCCTGCTTTCTTTTGGTCTCCGTTTGCATGAAATATTTTTTTCCAGCCCTTCACTTTTAGTCTGTATGTGTCTCTTGTTTTGAGGTGGGTCTCTTGTAGACAGCATATATAGGGGTCTTGTTTTTGTATCCATTCAGCCAATCTTTGTCTTTTGGTTGGGGCATTCAACCCATTTACATTTAGGGTAATTATTGATAGGTGTGGTCCCGTTGCCACTTACTTTGTTGTTTTGGGTTCACGTTTATACAACCTTTCTGCATTTCCTGTCTAGAGAAGATCCTTTAGCATTTGTTGAAGAGCTGGTTTGGTGGTGCTGAATTCTCTCAGCTTTTGCTTATCTGTAAAGCTTTTGAATTCTCCTTCATATCTGAATGAGATCCTTGCTGGATGCAGTAATCTAGGTTGTAGGTTATTCTCTTTCATTACTTTCAGTATGTCCTGCCATTCCCTTCTGGCCTGGAGGGTTTCTATTGATAGATCAGCTGTTATCCTTATGGGAATCCCTTTGTGTGTTATTTGTTGTTTCTCCCTTGTTGCTTTTAATATTTGTTCTTTGTGTTTGATCTTTGTTAATTTGATTAATATGTGTCTTGGGGTGTTTCACCTTGGGTTTATCCTGTTTGGGACTCTCTGGGTTTCTTGGACTTGGGTGGCTATTTCCTTCCCCATTTTAGGGAAGTTTTCAGCTATTATCTCCTCGAGTATTTTCTCATGGCCTTTCTTTTTGTCTTCTTCTTCTGGAACTCCTATGATTCAAATGTTGGGGCGTTTCACAGTGTCCCAGAGGTCCCTGAGGTTGTCCTCATTTCTTTTGATCCTTTTTTCTTTTTTCCTCTCTGCTTCATTTATTTCCACCATTTTATCTTCTACCTCACTTATCCTATCTTCTGCCTCCGTTATTCTACTCTTGGTTCCCTCCAAAGTGTTTTTTATCTCATTCATTGCATTATTCATTTTTAATTGACTCTTTTTTATTTCTTCTAGGTCTTTATTAAACATTTCTTGTATCTTTTCAATCTTTGTTTCCAGGCTATTTATCGGTAACTCCATTTTGTTTTCAAGATTTTGGATCATTTTTATTATCATTATTCTAAATTCTTTTTCAGGTAGATTCCCTATCTCCTCCTCTTTTGTTTGACTTGGTGGGCATTTTTCATATTCCTTTACCTGTTGGGTATTTCTTTGCCTTTTCATCTTGTTTAGATTGCTGTGTCTGGAGTGGGTTTTCTGTATTCTGGAGGTCTGTGGTTCCTTTTTATTGTGGAGGATTAACCCAGTGGGTGGGGTTAGACGATTGGCTTGTCAAGGTTTCCTGGTTAGGGAAGCTTGCGTCAGTGTTCTGGTGCGTGGAACTTGATATCTTCTCTTTGGAGAGCAATGGAGTGCCCAGTAATGAGTTTTGAGATGGGTCTATGTGTTAGGTGTGACCTTGGGCAGCCTGTATGTTGATGTTCAGGGCTATGTTCCTGCGTTGCTGGAGAGAATTTGTGTGGTATGTCTTGCTCTAAAACTTATTGGCTCTTGGGTGGTGGTTGGTTTCAGTGTAGGTATGAAGGCTTTTGGACAGTCACTTATTACTTAAAGTTCCATGTAGTCAGGAGTTTTCTGGTGTTCTCAGGTTTTGGGCTTAAGTCTCCTGCCTCTGGATTTCAGTTTTATTCTTCCTGTAGTCTCAGGACTTCTCCAACTACACAGCCCTGATAAGAAAACTTCTAGGTTAATGGCTAAAAGATTCTCCCCCGTTAGGGACACCCAGAGAGGTTCACAGAGTTACATGAAGAAGAGGAGAGGGAGGAGGGAGATAGAGATGAGCAGGAGGAGAAAAAGAGAGACTCAAGAGGAGAGAGACACATCTACACTGCTGTCTGTTCCCAGAGTGTTCTCCGTAGCCCAGTCACCTACAAAGATTCACAGAATTGGATTGGGAAGAGAAGGGGAAAGGAGGAAATAGAGGTGTTCTGAGGTAGAAAACGGAGAGTCAAGATTGGGAGAGAATAATCTTCGGTTTAAAAATAGGGCTTCTCTTCTTTTTTTTTTTTTTTTTTTGTAAGGTTATAATGTATTGAAAATGAAAATTAAGGAGTAGTAGAGGAGTACTAGAGGACTTTAAAAGAAATAAGAGAAAAAGAAAAATAGAAAATAAAAGAGAAAAAGGAAAGAAAAAAAAGAAGACAAAAGAAAAAGAAAGAAAAAGAAAAGAAAAAAAAAGAAAGAAAGAAAAAAAAATTTTTTTTCCCTAATTAAAAAAATCGTAAAAATGTATGGAAATGAAAGTTAAGGAGTAATGGGGGAGTAATAGGGGATTTTAAAGGAAAATAAAAGAGAAAAAATAAAAAAGAAAAAAAAAGAGAAAAAAGTAAAATTATATCTAGGAGTTTCTCTGGAGCTGTTGCGGTCAGTGTGGGTTCGGCTCAGTTTCAGATAGCTACTTGTTCCAGCTTACGCTTCTCGATATCTACAGCCCCTTCCGGTGTAGTCTGTGTTTTCTAGAGGGATTTTAATCTGTTGCACCAGTCCCTTCTGAAGCGGTTCCCTTTGTTTATTTGGCTTCTGTTTGCCGGTCTCTTCAGAGCCTCATTTCCGCCCTGACACAGGCGGGCGGAGGTGGACTCTTATTCAGGTAGCTAGTTCCGTCGCTCCGCGGGGAGGGGCTGGCGCCGCGGGGACGGGCTGGCGCTGCGGGGAGGGGCTGACGCTGCTCTCTCCTCTGCGCTGCTCAGGCTCCCGGCTGTTCTATTTGGAGCGTGCCCCGCGCTGCGCGAGGTTCCAGCCCTCAGGTGTTCCACAAAAGCGCGGAAGGAAAAGCTGCGCCTGCTCTCTGTGCCTTCCCCGTCAGAGCAGTCCAGGCAGCGAGGGGCTTGGTGGGCGCACTCTCCCCAGGTGTGGCGCGCCCCCTCCCTTCCGCAGGCCCAGTCTCAGTTTCCGCTGGCGCCAGTCGGGTGCGTGCGCCTTCTGCCCTCCGCGTCCCCAGCCCCAGTCCCCGCCCGCGCCGGTCGGGTGCCTGCGCCCTGTGTCTCACCGCGACCTTCCCCTCCCTCCTGCCTCCTGCCTCCGACGGGGCTGGGCCGGTCCGCAGCCTGCGAGCTCCTCTCTGTATTTTCTCGGTCTCCTTGTTCTGCGAACGGCCGGCAGTGTGTTCGGGCTGGTTAATTTACTCTCTCTCTTTTGGTCTCCCACAGTTCATGTTGGCAACTCACAGAAGCTCCCTCCGATTGTCCTCAGGGCACTCAGGCCCAGACCCTACCCCAAGCAATGCCGCCTAAGACTTCCCGGGACGTATCTCCGTCCTTAGCTCTTTTGTCTCACTTTTTATCTTTTATATTTTGTCCTACCTCCTTTTGAAGACAATGGGCTGCTTTTCTGGGCGCCTGATGACCTCAGCTAGCGATCAGAAGTTGTTTTGCGAAGTTTGCTCTGCGTTCAGTTATTCTTTTGATGAATTTGTACGAGAGAAAGTGGTCTCCCCGTCCTGCTCCTCCGCCATCTTGGCTCCTCCCTCCTGACTGAACAGTTTATTGATGCATCCCCCTTAACACAGTCACAAGACTCCCATGCCTTGGGTTGTTTTGTCGACAAGGCCCTCCTGCCTGTCGTGAACGCTCACTGGCAGGCAGTAACCTGACCGAGGCTGTTGCTCTGCATGTTCCATCCCAGCGCCTCGTTTTCAGTTATGTGTTCCACTGAACCAGATTCAATGAGCAACCCTCTAGGGGGAGGACACTCCTCTTTACCCCAAGTTGCAAGTGAAAACGTTTCTTCTTTACTAACACAGTAATAAAGATAGCTAACATTCATTGCTCCAAGTAGGTGCCAAGCACTCTGCCACATGTGTCATATTCATCAGCTAATATGACTGTCTGTAAAAGCCTGTTATTATTTTCCCCATTACAAAGAAAGCCCCAGAGGTTTAAAGAAGCTGTGACAAAGAGGCAAAGCCGGGATCTGAGCCTGTACTCAAACCATGAGGCAAACAACCCCGGTCTAGGGATTTGGGATCTTTATCACTAAGCTAATCTCCAAAATCAAACATATTATAAATGAAATTTATATAATAAACAAATGGGCGAAAAGTCCCCATAATCCACTGTTACACAGCCATATCCCCTTCGTTACGATGCCCCTCTCTTTCTCACAAATTTCCACTGCTAAAGGTCTGACACATACCCTTCCAAATGCTTTTTTGGTATACATACGTACTGTGCTGTGTTTAGTTGATTCAGTCATGTCCGACTCTTTGCAACCCCATGGACTGTAGGCCTCCAGGTTCCTCTGTCCATAGGCTTCTCCAGCCAAGAATACTGGAGTGAGTTGACATTTCCTCCTCCAAGGGATCTTCCAGACCCTGGGATCGAACCAGTGTATCTTGCATCTCCTGCATTGCAGGCAGATTCTTTACCACTGAGCCACAGGGGAAGCCCAGAATTCTCTGTAGTTGGTTTCAAAAAGTTCAACACATTAACACAGAGACTCACTTCTTGTGTATGAGTCCATATTCTTCTCTCCTCTCCTCATTTTTCTTTCTTAAAAAAAAGACAATACCATGTGATTTCAGAATGCCAGGCCCTGTTTAGAAACCAACTCGCCACGTCACTCAGCATGAAGCCCCAAATTTCTGGGCTGGGGCTCAAGGCCTTGATGGCATTCACCCTCACCCACCGCTCCTCTCCCCACCGCTCCTCTGCATCAGGCCAGCTCCTTTCTCGCAGAAGCCTCACTACCCCTCCCGCTGCCTCTGCTCAGGCTGATTACACAGTCTCTCCCTTCGACTGTGAGCCCCCTGGGTGCAGAAACCATGTCTCCTAGTCCATATTCCTGGATTCTAGTGAGAAAATGATAACTATGGAAAAGGGGGGAAAGGGAGAACAACCACAGGGAAGGACGCAGCGCCTGCCTCCAGGGATGAACTTCCCCTCCATCCACACTCTGCCCTCACCCATTCACCCTCTCCAGCTTTCAGATTCAGCTGTGCTGTCCACACCCGCCTCAACTCCTCCTCCTCCAGAAACTTTCTGGACTACTCAGCATTATTCATTTATTTCCTAAGAATGCACAAACACCCTCCGAACTGGACTCTTAAGTCTCTCTTGAGGGCCAGGACCATCTCTCGGGCTTCCTTCTGAGAAAGCTCTAAGCATACACTGCAATTGACAGTTATCGGACTGAACCGAAGATACTGTCTGCAAATAAATATATTCTCTTCTGAGGTTGTTGAGACAGAAATTCAGCTGTTGAGAATTTCTGTGAGATCAGAGGCCCAGGAGGAACCATTCAAACCATTCTTGCCATTTCTAGCCCTAAATTGTATCAACCTGGTTGTCACTTAATCAATGTCCATTTTCTAATCTGCAAAATGGAATTAATAGTAGAACACTATTGTTCTAATATTAGCCATCAAGGCTAATGAGGACAGATGACATGTAACATATAAATAATTATAATGTATAAACACATACAACATGCAGAGACTTAACAGTGCCCCGATGGGATGTAGAAAATCTCCCATTATTAGCAGCAGCGGTTGTATTATTATTCCACCTTCCAAAATGTGTCCAGGTTTCTGTCCCCAAGGCCGTGTAAAGAGAATGCAGTGATGAGAGCTACCCACTGGGCGGCAGTGCAGAGTTCAAAACAGATTTTGGTGTCTAAGTATGGGCTTGGTAAGTAGAGGGAAGAAATGGAAATATTTAATATCACTTTTCTGGTCCATGACATCCAAAACTACTTTAACAGTCAAGAAGGACTACTTCCCAGAGGCAGTTGCAAATCTGTTTGCAGTGAGATTTTTTTTAGTGAGCTATTCTCCTTCCAGGGCTACCTGCAGATGGAAGACGAGATGGGCATGCTTTGGGTAGGAAACCTCCCCCAAAAATAGAGAAGAACATTGGCATTGCCAATGTATAAAGCCAAAAAGATACATCTTCTTTTGTTTCAGAAAAGGTAACAGGCAAAATCTTTTGAAAATCCACTTGGAGTTGAAATTTCCAACTTATGGAATTGGTGAGTCTAAAAGTTTAAAGTGAAAGTGAAGTCGCTCGGTCATGTCCGACTCTTTGCAACCCCATGGACTGTAGCCTACCACGCTCCTCCGTCCGTGGGATTTTCCAGGCAAGAGTACTGGAGTGGGTTGCCATTTCCTTCTCCAGAGGATCTTCCCAACCCAGGGATTGAACCCAGGTCTCCTGCATTGTAGGCAGATGCTTTACCATCTGAGCCACCAGGGAAGTTTAAAAGGGACCATAAAATTAATGGTCAAGTCTAATGCATCATCTAAAAAGGAAACAGACTCTGAGAAAAAACGAGTCCCCTGCAGAAGGTCACCTGGTGGTGGCAGAGCCTAAAAAGTTTAGCTCTTCTGATTCCCAGGCCATGATTGTCCAGGCGACTGGTGTGTCTGAGTTGCTCGGTCATGTCCAACTCTTTGTGACTCCCTGGACTGTAGCCCACCAGGCCCCTCGGTCCATGGGATTCTCCAGGCAAGAATACTGGAGTGGGTTGCCATTCCCTTCTCCAGGGGATCTTTCCAAGCTGAGGATAGAACCCAGGTCTCCTGCATTGCAGCCAGATTCTTTACCATCTGAGCCACCACCCATGCATGTATAAATAAGTGACTTTTGAAGGAATAAGAGCAAAGTGACTCAGATATAGTGCCGTGGACTCATAAGAGCTAGGAGAGACTTATCCATTACACAGGTAGGTATTTATCTAATTGTCTCAAAGGCAATATGTATCAGACTTTCCCAGGATGGTGGGGAAAATATAGCCCAACCATTGGAATCTCCATTTAGATAGAGACTGGGCAACAAGGAGATTTACCCAGTATGCTTTTAAGAAGGCTTTCTTGCCCAGAACAGTACATAAACCTTCTTGTCCGGAAGATCCTCATTTTTCTCAGCCTGACTCCAATCCATTTGACAATCCAAAACAGAGTGTGTTACACATTAAAGCCACAGGAGTCTTTATGGGTAACATATGGAGCCATAATATCTTGTAACCCAGTAGTATTGTCCTTAGAGTTAATATAACTCTGTTAACATATGTTTCTGCTATTCCCATCCTGGGAGATGTGTATTGAAATATGTTATGCACAATGTATGGTTAATTGAAAGATACAGGGGGTATATTAAAAAATAAATCTGTTTATATGACCTATCCTGGAATACATTTGAAATACCATACAGTTGCTTTCAACTGCATGTAGAAGAAAAGATAGTGAACAATCTCTCTATTCCTCTAATTGCTCTGTCCTTTTCCTTTCATCCTCCCATGTCTCCTTGTATGTTTTTTTTGGTGCCAAGCTAAACACAGAATTTATGATTAGAGGGAGTGGGTTGTGATTCCAGGAACTAAGGCAGTTAGTAAAAAGGTGTGGTAGGCAGTAAGGAGTGACAGGAGGAAAAAAGCTACTGGCCATACCATCCGTCTGAATTCTGGAAGGCCTATATTTCAGAAACTTAATCCAAAGAGGCGATCAAGCATATCCGCTTTCACAGACACAGAGCCCAGATTTGCGGTTGCCAGTGGGGAAGGAGGAAAGAGAGGGCTGGACTGGGTGTCTGAGGCTGGTAGATGCAAACTATTACATTAACAATGGATGAACAACAAGGTCTTACGGTAGAGCACAGGGAAATACATTCAATATCCTGTGATAAACCAGAATGGAAAAGAATATGAAAAACAAATGTGTATGAATATAAGAATGTATATCGGTGTGTAACTGAGTCACTTTGCCGTACAGCAGAGATTTGATACAACATTGTAAATCAACTCTGCTTAGGTTTTTAAAAAGATAAAAAAATAAAGAAGAATATCCACTTTCCTCTCCCTTTGCTCCGTGGTCATATCCATGTGTCAAAGAATGACCTAATCCTACACTTCCTTTGTAAAGCACGGATGTCACTGATGGGGAAAACCTTCGTCTGCACTTTCCTCTGACACTTCTTTCATTGCAATGTTCTGTACACAGTTATCAAGACTGGCTCTATAAACCCTTAATTCTACACATTTCTAGAATTTGGCATCTCATTACCGCTGCCCTCCTCTATGTTTCATGGCCTTGAATCTGGATGATCGCAAGAACCTCTTACTTGGTCTTCCTGCCAACAGTCTTGTCCTCATCAATCTAGGCTTGCTCAAGCTCACCACACTTGTGAACTGACTAAAATTGAACCTGAGTTAAATATCTGATTTTAAATCCTTCCATGGCTGCCTATTAGTTACTAAACAAAGCACAAAGTCCTTAACGTACATGGAAGGCCCTTTACGATAAGACTCCCCACCCAAACTTCCAGCCTCATCTCCCACCCAAAAGTGAAAGTGAAAGTCACTCAGTCGTATCGACTCCTTGTGACCCCATGGACTGTATCCAGCCAGGTTCCTCTGTCTGTAGGATTTCTCAGGCAAGGGTACTGTAACGGGGGTGCCATTTCCTTCTCCAGAGGATCTTCCTGACCCAGCATACTTGTAATTCAGCTGCAGCAACTATTTCGTTTCTAATTCTCTTGTGCCATTGTCCACACTGGCCCCAGAGCGAAGAATGCCTTCCCTCCTTATCTACTGACAAATTCTGGTCATTCTTCAAGACCCAGCTTCCGCAACATTTCCTCTGTGAGGTCATCCCACATCCTCTGAAGGTTACCACAACAGCTGCTTATTCTATCATCCCATGGACCTAACACATGCCTGGAGCACAGCACTACCCTCACCACATCACAGCCATCTGCCTGTCCCCCCAGGAGAAGGTGAGCCTCCTGAGAACCTGGACAAGAGGTTTCAGCCTACAACTCATTCAGTGACTATGGAGTTTGGAGGCCACACTCTGCAACTTAGTAGCTGGGAGAACACATACTGTAAAACAGGCCCTTTACATCTCTGGCCCCCCACTTCTTGACACTCAAGAGGAGACAATAATTTAATACCTTCCATAATGTTGAGATGTGTATGTCCATAGAGTTGGACCATAAGGAAGGTTGAATGCCAAAGAACTGATGCTTTCAAACTGTGGTGCTAGAGAAAACTCTTGAGATACTTTGGACAGCAAGGAGATCAAACCAATCTCACTCTCTGCCTACTCTCTCGGTCCTCAGAGTACAACCAAGGGAAAGCAAAAGTCGCTCAGTGGTGTCCGACTCTTTGCAACCCCACGGACTACCACACAGTCCATGGAATTCTCCAGGCTGGAATACTGGGGTGGGTAGCCTTTCCCTTCTCCAGGGGATCTTCCCAACCCAGGGATTGAACCCAGGTCTCCCACAATGTAGGCAGATTCTTTACCATCTGAGCCCCCAGGGAAGCCCACCAGGGACCCTCTCGGTCCTCAGAGTACAACCAAAGAGACAGACAAACCATTACTGCCATGTCAGAAGGACATGGAGGCTGCACACGAAATGGGCTGGAAGTCATTCCTGGAGGAAGGACTGCAAGGGGATGAATCTGAAAACATAGAGAACAGGAGTGGACTACTGACATTCCCCACGTGACGCCGGGCTGCACCGAGGCAGCAGCCGTGGACAGGAACAGAGGGGACAAATTTAAAGACATTTGGGAGGTGGAATGAAGTCGTGTGACTAGTGAATGATGAGATGTGGGGTCCCAGCCAGGGAGAGTCTGGCCTGCTCAGGCCTGGGGGAAGTTTAGAATGCAGACGCAAGAGCCATCCCCGTGCTGCTTTTAACTGAAGTAACAGGAGAGCACTTGATGGGGCGCCAGGGGGAGGGAGGCGTGAGAAATGAGCTGCACAGAGAGCTTCATGGAGCAGCATGGAAGGGCTGGAGGAGGAAGGGGAGCTCATGAGGGCAACTGAGCGGTAACAGGCAGGCAAAGCCGAGGAGCCCGGCACAGAAGCAGCAAGGAAGCAGGGCAAGGAACACTGTGCCTTATTCTTAGTGCCTGTTACCTGGCAGATGGATAGACTTACTTGTAGAATAAATTAGTGAATCATTGATTTTAAATGACCCACTTAAAGCTGGAAGTTCTTTCATAGGAGTAGGAGCACACCTATTACTTTACCCTAATAGAGTCTTCTGGGTGTTGACGATCAAGGAGGGAGGGACCTTGGACTTCAGAGGAAGAGCAGGGAACCCAAGGAGTGATGGCTGGCTGAAGTCCACTCCAGGATGAAAAAGAGGGTGCATGTCCTCAAGGTATTTACAACAGACAGAACAAGTAACCCCACAGCTTCACCAATAGTGGAACACCCAGTGCTATGAACCTACAGATGTGAGCCAACAAGAGAGCAACACGAGAAATACAGGGGGAGAAGGGACAAGTTAAGGACACCATGAGGAAACAACCAGAGAAAGGAATTCAAGGCAAGAAGGTTGACTGAATCCTATGAATTACAATCTTGGGACAATTGGGGAATTATGAATATGGACTGGTTATCTGATGCTGTCACAGAACTGTCCATTTTCTTAGGTATGAGCATGGTACCATGTTTATGTAGAAGACTGTCTTTATTCCTAAGAAATGCAGCTGAAGTACTTAGGAGTGAAGTGCCAGGGTGCAGCTCCCGAATGCATTGACAAAAATGGTCTCTCTGTGAAAGAGACAAAGAAAATACAGTGAAATAGTAATTACACTTTCTAAGCAGATTGGCTTCCTTGGTGGCTTAGCGGTAAAGAATCTACCTGCCAATGTAGAAGATGCGAGTTCAATCCCTGGGGCAGGAAGATTCCCTGGAGAAGGAAATGGTGACCCACTCCAGTATTTTTGCCTGGGAAATTCCATGGACAGAGGAGCCTGGCGGGCTGCAGTCCTTGGGATCTGTCTGTGTCCAACGAGTTAGACACAACTTAGTAACTAAATAGCAACAAGAAAAAGCAGAGGATTACTCTATCCTTTCCAATTTTGTATGTCTGATATATTTCAGAATTTAAAAATTGGGGGTCAGATTAAGAAACTTATTCTTCAGAACCTTGGAGATTCATCTGGCAAAAACAGTTCTGCTATATACAGCGGGCAGGAACCACACTGACTCCTGAACAGTTAGAGAAAAGACAATAGGCAGAGTCCCAGAAATGTGCAGAAAATGGAGATAGCATATTTCCTATTTTTTTAAAAAGGTCAGAGGCACAACTATGAGAGGAGTAACCTTAACCCTCTTCTCTTTCAACACAGATTGGGAAATAGCAACTACGAAAATTCTTTGAGAATTCTTGAGGCTGTGTAACTTACTCCCAGTTTGGGGTAATAATTCACTGGCATTTGTGGAGTGTTTGCTCATCCCCAGCACTGCATACGTCAGTCCACTGAGTCACGCAGGAGCTGAGTGCTATTATTTCCTCTTTCACATTTAAAGCGGTGGAAGCTGTGTCCCCTATCAAAAGTCTCAGCACCTGTCTGGCTCCCTGGCCACCTAGACCTTCCTAACTCAGGCCCTGACCACCTTTCTCAGCTCACCGTTTAGGGCATATGGAAACTAAACCCAACAGTTACCTCCTGGGGTGCTGCATGAGCCCTTGGGGCTTCCGTACTCCAGCCCACTCTTTTGTAATCTGTTCTTTATTTAACTCTCTGCTCAACCCGTCTGAAGTTGAGCGTGCCCATTTCCTGCTGGAATCCTGGGAGTGAGAGGGTGAGAGCAAGAGAAAGAACCTGGAGACAGGCGAACCCTACCCAGCGGGTAAGCGGATCAGAAAACAACCCCGGTTGGTGGATAAGGCAGCCCCTTAAAGAAAGTAAAACAGATTGGGAAAACTCGAGGCATGGTAGAATCACTCTGGAGAACAATTTGGAAATAGCTCATCATGAAGTTGAATGTGCAAATTCTCTCTGCCCAGAAATTCCACCCGTAACATGTCTTATGCTCTGGAGAACACGTATGGGAATCTTCCCAGCAGAACTGTTTGTATCAGGAAAATTCTGGAAACAATCTCAATGCCCATCATTCCTACCTAAGTAATGAAATAATACACCAGACTGAAAAGTGAGGGAACTAGAATCACGTGTACCCATGTGAATGACTCCTACCGACAGAACGTTCAGCAAGGAATGTAAAAGGTCAAAGAACACCATTTCCTGCCAGTAAATGCAGGTGCTACCCTGAATGTGTGGCTGAAAAGCAAGCCAAGAAAATTAGGCGTCGTTTAGGAATACAGACATATGTAGCGAGAGATAAAGGAATGGCTGGGGATGCTAAATACCAAATTCAAGGTCATGGTTAACCCTTCCCAACCCTGGGCAGAGGAGGAGTGGCACGAAGGAGGAGACATCCACAGGGGGCCTCAACTCTGCTGGTGATGTGTTATATCTTACACTGGGTGGTTAGCATCTAGGTTCTATTTTATTAATCCTTGTTCCTTATATGTGACAAATATTTTAAGGAAACAAAAAACAACTTATGGAGGTTTCCAAGGAAAAGGAAGAGTCACGGGGGTTGCTGGACTCCCTTGGCACATGAGGATGGTTTGCTCACATCTCCTCATTCTTTTCTGCTTCTTTGACTCAAAGTAATGCAAACCGTCTAAGGTTTCTGGGGTGTCTCTGGACTCAAGGTTCATTTGGCTGAAGAGTGTTTCCAAGAGCCAAATGCCAGCCCTAAAAACCTCAGAAGAAGCTTCCCTGGGAAACATACCAAGAGAGCCCTCGAGTGCATCAGCTTCCTATCAGGAGAGGTTATGGGAGGATTTCTTTTCATTGTACTTCAATGTACGTTGCTTCCCAGATACTCCGTTTTTTGCAGAGTGATGGTTTGCAGTGACCCTGTGTTGGGCAAGTCTATGGGCACCACTTTTCCAATGGCATTTGCTCATTCATGTCTCTGTGTCCCATTTCAGGAACTCTCTCGGTGTTCCAGATTGTTTTACTATGATGATGATATTTGCTGCAGTCATCTGTGATCAGTGATTTTTGGTGTTAGTACTGCAAAGAGATTACGATTCACTGGAGGCTCAAATAGTGGTTAGCATCTTTTAGCAATGAAGTATTTTTGAATTAAGGTATGCATATTTTTTAGGCATGTTACTATTGTACCTTTAATAGACTAGAGAATTGTGTAAATATAAGTTTTATAGGCACTGAGACCGAAGAACTCATGCAACTCGACTTATTACAATATTCACTTTATTGCAGTGATCTGGAACAGAGTCTGCAGGATCCTCCAGGCCTGCTGTATAGGGCTCAGGGCATGTCTGGGTTGTGTTAGGAAGTCCTTTAGAAACCACATAACACTGCCTCAAGAAATGCTCTCAGTCTTTCCAAGAAATCTTTCAGGGCAGCAGAAAGGAACACTGGTCACTGAAGAAAGGACATTGTCTTCCCTGCCATAGCAAGAAGCTGACGAGGCCTCTTAGAGCCCAGCAGAGCAGGGAGGAGCCTAGTTCTGGAAGGGAGCAAACTTGGGCTTGAATCTTGGCTCCACCACTTGCCAGGATGACCGCGCAATTCACTTCCCATTCTGAAAGCTCGGTTTCAGCATCTGGAAGGCTGGATCGCTCCACCTGCAGAGGGTGGCTGTGAAGGTCAAGTGGGATCATGTTTGTAGGTTAATCTGTGCATGTACAGAGCAGGGTCTTCATAGACCCGGAGGGGACCAGCTCCCTCACCCTCTTGGTCTGACGCTTGTTCCCAGGGAAGCCTCCACCTGGAGTCACTCTCTGATGGTCACCTGGCCCCAAGCCCTGTTCTCCGTGTGTGTGTGTACAGGCTGGCAGGGCCATATCTCTTTACTCTGCAGACCCAGGCCCACGAGGGTCTGTGACAGGGTCATGGCAGAAGAAAGGCACATTGGTCATTGAAGAAAGGTCATTGTCTCCCTGAATACACTTCCTTAGGCCTCCCAAAGACTCTTTCCTCAACATTCCCCACCACCACCACATCTGTTGGGGGAACCTCTGACTGAAACCTAGCCTGGCACCACAGTAATCATTTGCATGAGTTACTTTTTCCCCAGGAGATCCTAGTAAAGACCTCAGAACTAATAAGCCACCACCGGCTGGACGAAATTGGTAAAGGCCACAAGGAAAGAGGGGATTCCAGTCCACGTGTCCTCCCAGAGTCCTCCTCGCTGGAATCTGTCTTGGCTGAGCGACACACACACCACCAGGAAGGACCCTGAGTCAGCGTGATTGGCCAGAGACAACCGGGAAACTAATCCCATCACCATAAAATCCGAGACTGCAAGCCTCGTGGCAGAGCAGCCCTCCTGGGTTCGCTCACCCTGCTGCTCTGCACCCAGGCGCCCCTTCCCAATAAAGTCTCTTGCCTTGTCAGCACTTCTGTCTCCTCAGACAATTCATTTCCTAATGTTGGACAAGAGCCTCCTTGTTAGGAAGGGTGTCCCTTGCTGCAACACCAGAAGTCTCTGCTGGATGAGCCATGGTGAAAGGGACAGGTCCTCTCTGCCAAGTCTAGAAGTCCAGTCCATGGGGTCAGAAGTCCCAGACAGCAGGAGCCTAAACCCCTAGATGTACTAGCTAGGACTGTGGCCTGTGGAGCAAGGGAGGGCATGGGCAAAGGGGACAGTGTGTAACAACTGTCAGCTACACATGGGCACTTGCCATCTACCTCTGCAAGGATTAGATCACATGCTGCTGCAGCTGCTGGCCTTCAGCACCTGCCGAAGGAGTTCAGGGTTGAGAGCAGAAATGAGACGCTCTGTGCTTGGGAGAAACTGGCAGAACAGGTCTTCAGATAGTTAGGTATTTTCATGTGCCGATTTTATGAGCCCAATTCTTGTATCTCCGCAAATCAAGAAAAGCACTAAAACTTCGTGGTGACTGCTATTTCTCATGACTAGCAGAAAGCTTCACGAGACCAGCAGAAACCTTCTGAAAAAAAAATATGTGCTTGACTGCATGTACTCCTGCTTCCCCAGAATCACATATACACTGTCCTTCCCCAGGACCTCTTCAGAGCAGTTTCTCAGAGCTCTCTGAGGTGCTGTCTCCTGGGCTGCAGTCCTCATGTTGCCCGCAATAAAACTTAACTTGCAACTCTCATGTTGTGGTTTTCTTTTTTAAGTCGACACAGTTCAGGGGTGCTTCAGAGCCTCACCAGCCTCCAAGCCTTTGACGTCACAGCACGTGCACCATTGTCCCAAACCCTGCTGTCCACGGGCAGACTCCCTGCCTCTCGCTCTGTCTTGCCCTTTCTGCCAAGATCACTCTCCCTTGGAAGGAACTAGCTCTGCCTCTTCCTCGGAATGCCTCTGGAAGCCAGGAACTGTTACCTCCCTCGGCAACTTTCTGGCCCGTGTTTGGAATGTGATTTACGTTACTGACCGCAAGTGCAAGAGAAGGCAAGGCCAGGCCCTCCCAGCTGAGTGCAGGGCTGGGTAGTTCCAGGTCCCCGCAACAATGCAGGCAGGGAGGGCCCCCTTCCAGAGAGCAGTGAGGGGTCTCTGCCTCTAGGGCCCCACAGTGTGGCGGTGGCAGAAGGGTCTCTTCCCACGATGGTACAATGTGGATACCACTGCAATGCCCTCCCAGTCCAATGGGTTGGTGGGTTAGGGTCCATCTGGGGAGCTTGAAGGAGATGCTGGGTTTGCTGGGACTTGCTGCTGGGACTGCGGGCTTCAGGCCTGACTCAGCCAGCAGGGCTGGGCTCAGGCCAAGGGCCGTGGAAAGACGGGGTCACACACGCGGCCACAGGCTGCGCTAGCTCAACCGCTGGGGCGGCCAGGGCTCACTGGGCAGCAGAGCGCGGCCCAGGGAGTCAAGACCTTTACGCAATTATAGAGGCTTTTTCTCCACTTTGGCAAGAAGACATTGCTCTCCCGAGGAGGAATTATGAAGCAGATTGTTCCTGACTCTCTTCAAAGGCCAGGGAGGTTAGGACACTCCTTCCTTCTCCAGGAGGCAGGTTTGTCTACTTTCCACGCTTCAGTGTAAGCCGCTGCCTCTGGTACCTTGACAGAGGCACCTCTGAGCCCCCAGTCTGGCTGCCAGTGGGACGCAGACTTCTTCTCTCCCTCTTTTCTAAGACTTTTTTTTCCCCTGTGAACCATTTTTAATGACTTTACTGAGTTTGTTACAATATTGATTCTGTTGTCTTTTATATTTTTGGTTTCTTGGCCTCGAGGCACCTGGGATCTTAGCTCCCTAACCAAGGATCAAACCCACAGCCCCTGCATTGGAAGGCAAAGTCTTAACCACTGGACCACCAGGGAAGTCCCTCCCCTTCCTCTCTTATTTGCTACAACACAATAAGATATACGTGTGCTGGTCCTTGTCCCCTGGTTCCTGACACAGGATTCCTAAAACACTTGTGATTTCCTGGGTGACAGAGATGCTAGAGGCATCCTTCTGTTCTATCATTTGGTCTTTGATGCTGGTTTCTGGTACAGAGCTCCTAAATCCTTGGAGTTTCCCACGTGAGAAAACCTCCATAAAAATCCCTCAACTATGCGGATGGGAACACACTATATGGTTGGGAAACTATTCTGGATTGGTCAACACACCCATGTGCTGAGGACGACACGCCCCAAGCCCACATGCGTAGGGACCCTCCTGGACCTTGCCCAGTGCACCTTCTCACCTGTTTGCCTGTGTCCTTCATCATGTCCTCTATCATAAACCAGGAAACATAAGCTAACGTTTGCCCCAGTTCCGTGAGCCGTTCCAGCTCAGAACTGAGAGGGAACCACGGGAAGCCTCAGCTTTTTAGTCAAGTAGGTCGGAAGTGTGGGGGCCCTGAGGACCCGTTACTTGTGACTGGATCTGAAGTGTGGGCAGTCTTGTGAGATAGAGCTCTTAACCTCTGGAGACTGATGCTAATTCCCAAAATGACTTTAACTAGAGGACACCCTGTTGGTGTCCAGAAAGCTGGAAATTGGGTGGCAAGGGGGAAAAAAACACATAAATTTGGTGTCAAAAGTGTTGCAAAGGTAGAGAAACAGCTTTTCCTTTAGCCTCTAACCCATGGGAACTTTTCCTCTCAGAGCTTTTACAGGCAATTGCTGCAATGGAAAACAGGAGGGACAACAAAAATAACAACCCCAGAAACGTGACAACGTTTTGGGTAATTTTACAAAGATCTTACAGTTGCTGACTGCCAGCTGAGACATCAGCCCCAACCCCCTCCGGATCCTGTCCAGGCTGCCAGTAGCTTGGAGAGCCAGGCAGGCTCTTCTAGCCCCTTGCTCCTTCCACCAGAACTTTCTGTCAAATGCTTTGTCCAAGCCCCCATCCTAGCCCCTCACCCTGGACCCCTCTCCAGGAGAAGCCCACTCATCTCTGAATCCCAAGTTAAAACCAAATAGTCACCCACCAAATTTGACTGCTTAACTGTGCTTGGAAACCCAGACTATGGACTTAAACACACCCTGAAGAAATAGGAAATCTACCCTCCCCCTAAATCTCACGGACTCCCTCCGTCACTGGGCAGATTAGGAAATGGGGCTCCAGAGACCGTCTCAGATCTGAGATCACTGCAAGTTTCTCAACCCTTAGTTGGATGTTCTTTAAAATATGTCATGCCTCTGCCCCGTCTGGAAATCTAGCATTGTCTGATCAAACCGGAACTAGGAAGAAGGAAAGGTTCTCCAGACGGAATGAAGCTTTCCCTCTGGAAACCTGGGATCCCTCCTAAGGCAGGTAGGGTACTGGGCCCCCTGACCTCAATCCAGCCCAGAGGCCGCCCCTCAGGCTGCCTGCATAGCTGTTCCTTCTGGCGCCCAGCCCCAGCCCCCACTCAGCAGGGTATGCTCCTCCCCACCAGCCCTCCTCCCTTGATCCCTCCCCCACACCCACTCCCGCAGACCCAAGTGCTTCTGCTCAGCCCAGGCCGACCCCTCTTTGCACTCACTGCACCTGTCACCACCTGGATCTTTTCCAGCCTGGGCGCTCACTGCACCAGGCAGGGACCCAAGGGCTGGCCCTCGGCGGGTGCTCAGAGAAGGTATGTAGAGAGAAGATGAAGGCACAGAGGCAGGACACGGGTCTTAAATACAGCTTTATTGGGAGCAGGCCGTCGTCCCCGCAGCAGCCAGCTCCCACGTATACACAGTATACACAGCCCCGCCAGCACCCAGGTCCTTCCGTCCTTCTACAGTACCCGGAATGCAAAAGAACCAAACACAAGAGGGGCTCTGTCCGTGACAGTGTCTAGCGCCTCTGAGAGCCAGCACCCAGGCCGAGGATGTTCAGGACCTTCCACCGGTCCTCAGCTCCCCACCCCCGCCCCCCACGGCAAGACCTGCGAGGCTGGGCCCCTGGAGTCAGTGCACTTGACAGGCAGACCCTTGCTGGTGCACGCCCCACCCAAGAGGTGGCTGCAGCCCCCAGCACGTTCCTCTTCTTCCACAGACATGAGAGATCACCTTAACTTTTTGCTCCGTCACCAGAAACCTGTGCCTTCAGGCTTCTCTCTGCTCATAGAGAAGAGTATGTTCTTGGAGAGTATGGTTGGATGAGTGACGTGGTCCCAGACAAGACATACCTCCCAACTTGTCTTGCTCGTACTTCTTTTCAAAGGGAAAAAAAAAAATGGTAAAAGAAAAACATCACGACAGAAAAGAGCATTGAGATCCAGCATGTGTCAGGAACAAGATTGGTTGTCCCTCCTTAAAATGATTCCTCAAGCCGCTCTGCTAGGGGCCAGACGCCCCCACGGACAGCCGCTCCCTTCCCACCCACCTTTCTGCACGTCCCCGCGCCACCTCACCTCTCCTCACCAGGGAGCGGTGCGCCGAGCGCGGGGTGCGGTGCTGTCGTCAGCTAGCGGGAGTCCACCTCTGCCCTGCAGCCCCCCAGCATTCACTCAGGCAGGAAGGGGGTTTCTCCTCTCTACCTTCTTCAAGGGTGACAGCAGCCCAGCCTAAGAGACCCACCTGCCCTCTGCCCCCAGCGGGAGCTTGTTCAAGGGCTCAGCCAGGGTTAGACCAGGATTAGAATACGGTCCCAGGCTCGCTGGCTGGCCCGCTGGTCTGCAGACTCTGACTTACAGGGAAACCCGATACAAGTGCTGACTGCCTTTCCCAGGGAAGACACTTGTTTTGCTGTCGCCTCACTGAGGTCCAGGACTCGCCACCTGCCCTCAGAACCAGAATCTCTGGTGTTCGTGCTAGCGCAGCTGCACCCTCAAGAAATACCCTGCTCAGCCAAAGAAGCTCTTAGCCCAAAGCATCTTCCCACTTGGAGCTGTAGGAAATATCCTGGTTTCCATTCCCCTACTGTGTCTCTGAGACAGACAAGTCTCCAGCAGCACCAAGGGCCTCTGGGTCAGCTAACTGATTGTTGCTGCCTCTTGAAACCTGTCCCCAAGGCACCTGAAGAGAGAGACCCTGTCGCATTTGGGGGCCTGGGGGATGGCCAGGCTGTGGGAGGCAGGAAGCAGGCACCCTAGTTCATCTCTGCGTCTGGGCAGCTCAGTCTATGGAGGACGACAGCTGGGGCTGCTGGAAGCACCAGGGTCACCACTGCCCTGGGGAGGGAAGGGCGTGTACCCAGAGAGCAGACCTGAGGTAGCAAACAGAGAACCCCATTATCCAACTGCAGAAAGTGTGGCCTGCGATGCAGTGGGATGGTCCCCAGGGCAGACCACGTGCAGCTGTTCAGACGATGTCCACCTGGATGTTCGGCACCTGGCCCTTCTGGGAGTGTCCCACGTCCCTCCAGCAGGGTAAGCACCATGGCCATGCTGGTTTAGGATAACGGCCTTATTTATACCTGCCTCCCTGGAGGAAGAAGCCTTCAGAACTGACGCCTCCTCCTCGCTCCCTAGGGTGACATGCCCTCAAAGCCTAGCCCTCGAGACAGCAGACCCTTCCAGATCACTCTTCACTGCTTCAGCAACAGAGCCTGTCACCCCTTGAAAGCTTCAGTATCTCTTTTGGGTGATCGGATCCCTCGTGAAGAAGACAACAGTCTCCGTGCTGCCCGCCTGCCTCCACCTGCAAAGCCTCAGAGGACACTGGCATGCAAGCCCTCCCACTAGTGTGGAGACCAGATGACATGGGGAGGAGAGGGGGCCCTCGGAGGGATGGCTGAGAGAGGAAGGCAGATGCACCCAGGCGGCTCCCCGCCCCTGCACACACCTCGTTCCACATGGAGTGGCCCAGGCTCCAGTTACACCTGCCCTGCCCCTGCCCCTCGGCTCTGCCCACCCCCAGCCAGTTTTCACTGTTCAGTCCCGGTCAGGCAGGAAAGAAAGTGGCTGAAAGCACCATAAACACCTGCCTGTTCAGAGACGGCTCAGAGCCCTGGGGCCCCCTGAGGGTGCCAAGCTGCTGGGCCGTGGCTCTTCCAGCAGCCTGCGACCTCCCTGCAGGGGGCTGGTCCCTGAAGTTCTGCTGCGAGGCGCCCGTCCATCCTCCTGTCCCTGGGAGGCTGGGCCCGCGCCTCCGGCCCAGCTCCGCACCCCTCTGAGCTTCGCTGTGAGGCTGGCCCCGGAGGAGCCGGGCGTGAGGTAGACTGTGCCTTAGTGACTTCGCTTCCCCGCCCAGGTCCTTGTCCCTGGATGTGGGTGACCTCGTGGCCTGGGCCCCGGGCCGCTGCCTTGTGTGGGCAGCTGGCAGGGAGGCGGCAGCATGACGGCCGACAGTGGGCAGGAGGGCCGCTGGCTCAGCACGGCCTCAGGATGCAGAAGTCCAGCTCCTGGGGCTTCCGGCGCAGGTCGCACTGGTCACGCGCCAGCAGCCGCCCTCCGTGGCCCACGCACTTGAGCGGACGCCGCTTGAACCCCCGGCCACAGCTCTTGGAGCAGGGCGACCAGGCGCCCAGCTCCCAGGTCGGACAGGGCTCCCCACAGCTGCGCGTCTCCACCGGGCGGTGTGCAGCGTCGCAGGTGGATGCCCCGCGCTGCCCCGGGGACCCGCGACAGTCCACCGGCCGCCGCTGAAGGCCGCCCCCACAGCTGGCCGAGCACGGGCCCCAGCTGCCCGCCACCCAGCGCGCGGGGGCCCGGGCGTCCGGCTGCTCCACCTGGTTGGAGAGGCTGAGGACGCTGTTGTGGTGTATGGAGGGCGCCCGGGGCTCCTTGGGCAGGTAGAAGGAGTAGCGGACCCGCGGCGGCGTCATCTTGCCCACGGAGAGCACCTCCACCGTCAGGGGCTCCAGGATGGGCCGCGAGGCCTGCAGGCTCTCCACCGCGGTCCCCGTGCCGCTGTAGCGCAGCAGGCTGCCCTTCACCACCAGGTCCCGCTCCACGGCCGACACCACGAAGTGCCCATTGAGCAGGTATTTGCCTTGGCTGTTCTTCAGGGCCAGGTAGTTGTCGTCTCCGATCAGCCCCTTGTAGCCGCGCTGGCGGATGTCGATGCTGGAAGCGCCTGCTGGGATGGCCACCACGAAATTGTAGCCGTGCCTGCAGTGGAAGGACGCGCGTTACAGGGCTGCAGGCCTCCTGACCCCACTGCCCTCCACCCCGAGATCAGTTCCTCTTCCCCAAACCCCCGGCGCTCACACAGGTGACAGAGCCCATAGCCTGGCCCCGTCCAGGGTCACACAAACCAAGTGGTGGTGAGACTGCCTCACCCACAACCAGATCCTTCAGAGGGAGTGGAGAGGAAGGAGGAGCAGCAGGTGGGGGGAGGCTGGGGCTCTGCGGGGAGGTGTGTGTGCATGCTCAGTCACTTCAGTTGTGTCCCGACTCTGTGCAAGACCGTGGACTGCAGCCCGCCAGGCTCCTCGGTCTGTGGGATTCTCCAGGCAAGAATAATGGAGTGGGTTGCCATGCCTTCCTCCAGGGGATCTTCCCCACCCAGGGACTGAACCCAGGTCTCCTAAATCTCCTGCACTGTCAGGCCGGCTCTTTACCACTAGCACCACCTGAGTGCAGGGAGGTTCATGGCCCCAGAGTCAGGGACCGCAACCAAGCCTTGACTGGGGTGTCAGCTCCCTGGTGACTACAAGCGAATCAGACTTTCTGGGGTCCACGGCTCATCTACACAATGAGCAGGTTAAAAGAACTGATGTCTTAGGCTCCTTCTGGCCCCACTAATCTATGAAAGGGACACCTGCCATTCAGCTGGTGAAGCAAGTCAGAGAATCTACCTTCAATTCCCCACTGGGTCTCCCCTGCAGGTCCGACTACAACAGCATTGGCTCCCAGTGTCCAAGCACCCAGAGAGGTTGCACCCAGGGCTCGACAGAGGGCACCGTGTCCGGGGCACAGTGGAGGCTCCTGGACAGCCATCAAGGCCTTCCTACCAGCAGCATGTGGACCCCCAAGTTCTCAGAGCCAACCACATCCCCTCAACTGAGACAGCAGGGGCTCCGCTTGCCTCCTCTTCTCCCAGAGAGTGGGTTTGGACTTTCCAAGGAGCACAATCCCCTGAAAAACAGGGACTGTGCTGGACCTTGCAAAGCCAGGAGCCCAGGCTCTGCTGGGACAATTCTCTGGATGATCCAGGCACCCATGTCCCAGGGAGGGGGCTCCCTCGAGCCAGCTGCTCACTCCCCCATCTCCCTGAAGTTTAGTGCCATTCTTGCCTTCATCCCATCCCAAGGCCAGGGCCTCATGCTCAGGAATCAGGGAGACTGTCACATCTATCCCCAGGTACCTTTTGCTTTTTATCAACATCAAGAACATTTAGTGAGCATTTATTATGCACCAGGTACTATGCTAAGCATGTTACTCGAATTAATTCCCTTAACCTTCACAACAGCAGGACTGGAAATACACTAGCACCATACTCACTTTACAAGGGGGTAAATCTGAAAGCCTAGAGATGGCGTCACTGGACCAGGGTCATTCAGAAAGTGGGAAATGGGATCTGAACTCAGGTCAGTCTCACTCTAGAACCCAAGACGGGCCCTAATGACTTTACTATCTCCCTAAATATCATCTCCTGCTAAGCAGGGTCCTACTCAAGACTCCATCTTTGTTGGATGAATGAATGAATGAATGAACATCACACTCACGGGCAAGCATGAGTGGCCTCCACAGCAAGGGTGCTGGCCAGGATCTGACATTTAACCCATCTAACCCACACTTCCGGGGCCTGGGGGGTAACTCCTCCCCTCCCGCCCCCATCCCTCCTCTCCCTGCCCTGGACACACCCCCAGGGCCCAGAACTCACATGGGCTTGGTGAAGAGTCCTGACACCTTCTTGCAGCTCTTATTGTCTCCTCCACATACCCCACACTTGTCGAACTTCTTTTTGGAGCCCAGGTTCCCATCACAGCCCGCCTTGATGCACTTGCCCTGGACGCAGACTGAGGTGGAGTCTGGGGTGCAAGGCGTGCCATCCACCACCTGCAGGGCCCCCCGGGCAGGGAGAAGAGGAGCAGGGGCAGCTCAGCCCAACATTCCCCAAGACTGTGTCCCCCCACCCCCTGGCCTCCTGCCCGGGCTCACCCACCTTGGGAGCCAGCACGTAGAAGTAGCCGGTGCCGTTGGCTCGGCAGATGAGCTTGCACTTGTCCCGTGGGGAGACGCCCGAGTACTTGGGCACCCAGGCCACGGCCAGGGTGAGCCGGTTGGTGCTGTGGTTGTAGCCGTTGAAGGCCTCGCACTGCTCCTCCCGGAAACTCTTACCAGAGGCTGGGGAGGGAGGAAGCACATGCAGGAAGCTAAAGGGAGGGGCAGTCGGAGAGAGGGCAAATAGGACCCTGCCCCGTGTGGTTGCTCAGCCTCCCTTGGCTCTAAACAGCTCCTCTCCACCCTCGGCTGAGTGGTCCTCATCACCAAATCCACCCCATCTCAAAGGACCAATGCAGGCTGGGACCAAAGGATGCAGGATACAGATGATAATGCATCCCCCAGGCAATGTGCCACCTTTCCCAGTGGTCCAGCCTTAAATTCCCTCTACAACAGGAATCCTAAATAGAAGTCTTCAGTGACCTATTGAGACTGTTTGCAGAATGTTCCTAAATGCATAAAATACATACATAGATCACAAAGAATACCAATTATATTAACACACAACAATCAATATATTTTGAAACATATTTGTGATGCATGTGCTTCCTTGTTAACTCATTACATAACAAGATTCAAAGATGAGTCTAAAAAACAACCAGAAGATCTTCCCTGGAGGTCCAGGGGTTAAGACTCCAGCTTCCACTGCAAGGGGCGAGGGTTATTTCCCTGATTGGGAAGCTAAAGGTCCTACACGTCATGCCACACAGACAAAAAAATAAAATTAGGTAAAATACTTTTTTAAAACTTAAAAAAAAAAAACACTAAGTGTGAAGTGGTGGTGAGCACAAATGGCATTTTGAGAAATCTGCCACAACTGAAAATATGTAACATATGAAAATACCTGGGATTTATAGTGGTGGCAGAGCCACAGACCAGCAATATAGTTTGTTGCCTAACTAAGAGAAATACTAAATTTTAGGTGGAAAGGTTAGCTATGTATATATATACTAAATTTCTAACTGTTTAAATTTTAGATTAAAAAGTTAATAAATATAGAGATGTCATCTTCCCCCCACCCAAGTTCAAGAGGCTTGGATGAAAAATTCCTGCTCATATGTAAGTAAGAACCATCTCTGAGTTCTAAGCTGGGCTGTATCTATTCCAGTCTCATAAAAATAGCAAGAAACTGAGAATGTGGAAAAGATGTAATTTACTTTTATCCCAGCAAATTACAGAGAGCTGATCATGGTCTATAGGAAAGTCAAACAAGGGATATGTAACAATTTTTCTTTTTTTTTCCTAAACCATTTTATTTTCATTCTACTATTGTTATTGCAAAGGATTATTCTTAGAAACCAAATAAATTAAAAGCTAACCTGTCTAAAAGAATTCCTGCTTATGAAGATAGGCTTGTCAGTGCTCAACTAAGAGGGTTCTAGTGTCCTGTCCCCCTTGGACCATTTAGCCTTCCAGCCTCAGCCTCAGAGGATAACAGCCCTGGCAGAGGTGAGTGGGCAGAGAAATGATACCCTGAGGTACCTCTGCACATGCAGACTCTGCCCCAGGGGTGAGGACCTCAGTTGAAGTAGCTCTGGGGCCTCCAGCCCACCTCCCCAGCCATGCCACGGGCACCCCCTCCTCACCCGAGCTGGGGCAGGACTCCAGGTTGCAAGAGCGGTATTTCACCCTCACCCCCTCACAGTACTTGCCGCCGTTGGTGGGGGTGGGGTTGCTGCACTGCCTCCGGGCCAGCTGCACGCCCCCTCCACAGGTGCGCGAGCAGGGGCCGTAGGGCTCCCACTTGGCCCAGGAGCCGTCCACCTGCAAGGAGGGGACTGTTACACTCCTGCAGGGTCCAGGCGCCACACCCACACCGGGATCCTACAGGAGAGCTACACAGGGACAGCCTCCACCATCCCAGCCCACCAGAACAAAACCCACTTTGTTTCCGTGCCCGGGACACACACCACACTGTAGCCTGGAGATGAGCAAATGGCCACTGCTCTCAGTTACAAGCCAGGCCACACGGGAGGACGGGGCTCCTGGCTGTAGAGTCAGTCAGGGACGCTCCACCTGTGCCCTCACCACGTGGGTGGTCTTGAGCAAAGCAGAAAAGCTTCCTTAAGTTTCAGGTGTTTCATGTGCAAAATGGAGCCAGCACATCTGACCTCAGGCATGAGGTCAGGTGGAAGATTGAAATGATGTGTGATATTTCCTAGTACCTCACAGTAGCTCAAGGTTCTTCTTTACATATTGTTAGTGTCCTTACAAGAGTCTCTGGATCTAAAGTGGCCAGTAAACCATGTCACGATAGATATCCAAATAGTCTCATCTGTAAGATTTCTAGAATTCAGACTTTTCACCAAACCAGATTGGTTGTCACCTCAGTCTGGGGTTGCATTTTTGAAAGTTTTGTTATAAGCAGATGTAATGTTTGGGTTCAGAGGAGATAAAGAGAGGAGACTATTAAGCAATCCTCAAAGTCTCTTTGGCTTTGGGGTGAATTATGCAGTGTTGTTGTACTTTTCAAGAGGGTGGAGAGAGGAGAGAGAATTTATAGTCTTCATTATGTTTTTCTTAGGATGACAGTAAAGTTAAATTCTCGGCACTGAAAACACATGGGTTGGGCCACAGGGGCTGAGGCCCCACTGTACAGGCTGGGGTGGAAACACGGTCACAGATCATCCAAAGCCACCAACCCAAGAGGAGATAGATACTATAACTGATGTAGGTACTCAGAGCATTTCGCCCATCTGTTCTCTGTCAGAAAGTTTCTGTTTCATTGTTGCCAGCGTGTCTGTTTCATCCTGCAGAAGAACACTTTCCCTTAACCCTGCTTTCTCCTCAAATCAGAGCCCACACCAACTCAGCGCTCCCCTTCCTCAGCGAGTCAGCTACACCTGCTCTTTCTACCTGCTGCCTCCTCTGTGCCTCGCACACAGGAGCCCCCTGGCCAAGGCAGCAGTGACCCCCTAGAGACTGAAAGAGTCCATGCCCAGGCCTGTGGTCCCCAGTCTTCAATATTTAACTTTGCTCCTGTGGCTTCTGAGATGATGCTACATCGTTTTACCTGGCATCACTTCTTCCTGCACGCTCCTACAGGAAACACTCCTGCCATGCGCCATCCAACCACTCATTTGCCCAGTATTTATTGAATTGTTACTAGAAGCAAATCTCTGCCTTCAGAGCAAACACATCCCAGCAGGGAAGACAAACAATAAAAAGAAGCCTGTGTGCCTGCCGTCAGATGGGATTGAAGCAGGTGGGGTAGAGGGAGGTGGGGCTGGTCCTGGCAAGGTGGGCCGGCACCACTGGGGATGGGAGAGAGTCAGATGCCACGGGGGGGTGGCTGAGCCCAGTGAATACAATGAACAGGGACGGGGCAGGGGAGTGTCTGTGAAGGAGTGATTCCAACGCTGGACCACCAAGTCTTCACTCAGTAACAGGCTGGTGAGGATCTGAGATGCGTGAGGGACGATGGAAAGATGGTCAGATCAATGGATGGACTGTACATAAAATGGACTTGAAGAATTGCTGGAGTGCAGAAGCTAGAGGCAGTTAAGCTGGGGGAAATGGGGCCTCAGTGGACAGAGTAGGATTCTTGAACTGAGGTCACTGGGGTGATTAATAAGCTCTGTGCTTTGACCCTGACTGTTGAGGGCAGTGACCCCCTGAAGAGCCAAGGTAGAGAAGGGACAGTCTGTTCAGAAGTGAGGTTGAGGACAGAGTGGATTTGGCTACTGATGGGCTGAGAGATCCAGAGCGCCTCTCACATCACATTTGCTATACCCAACATCCTCTTAACCTATCTCTTTACCCTCCAGACTCTTCTTCCCAAGAGAATGAACCGGCCATGACTGGCCTGTCCTCAGGAGCTCCCAGCCTCTGTGCAGCAGACGAGGGGTCCAGGCAGCCTCGGGCTGGTTCCAAACCACCCTCTCAAAGATGTCCCTGACGGAGCGCTGATCCCCACAAGCCTCCAGCTCAGCCCACCTTCCGGACTCAGCCCCATCTCTGCCGTTGAGACCCTACTTAACCCTCAAGACTCTCTCCCGGTCACCCTCCTCATCAGTGCTTTTTCAGGCCCCCCCCCCATCATCAGTGGTCTCTCACCCTTGTTCTCTACAACATATGTCATGCTCTGTCTCAACATACAGCGTACACGCCTCCACCCCTTGGATGACAGTTACATTTCTAATTTCCCCACTAGACTGTGTGCTTTCTGACATGGCCCATGTTTTCTTTGTTTTTCTGACCACCCAGAACAACCCAGAATACAGTGGGTTGTTGCCTAATGAATGAAGTTTTAATTAAATGTATATTCCCAGAACAGAAGATTTTACAGAATTCTGTACCAAACCCATCTCAGGGAAATTGATAAAGTATTTGATGAATGCTTTTTTTGTCATGTTGCCTCTGAGTACATAAAAACCCCAAGGCAAGCTCTCCTATGGCCAGGGCCAAGGCAGAAGATGGATGGACAGTCCCCATCAGGATCAAGGGAGAGGGTGGACCTCCTGCCTGGAAAAGTGCCAACCCCTTTGCTACCCCAACCCAAGATCTGAAAAATATAAAACTCTTACTATATTCAGAGAGTATAGTTCTGGGTTTTGAATTTGTTCTGGTTTGGTTGGTATTCCTGTTTATCAGGAAAAAAATAACTTTCATTCATTTATGTTTCAACTTCAAAAACAACCAATCACAACAGAAACTGAAGCTAAGTTCAGGATATAACAAATGAGCCTGGTGCACCTCGGGCTCCCTGGCCGTGAACTACCCAAAAAAGGTAGAAATGAAGAGCAGATCATGAGCCAGTCGGAGCTTCGGGGGCTGGAGTCCGGGTCCCGAGCCCCTCCATGGGAGATGGGGTGCAGTTCAGGACTGGGAGGTAGGAGGCTTGCCAGCTTCCCTGACTGGCCACATCATTTTTCTCCAGTCTCAGAATCAAGAAGAGGACAGGGCCACTGCCAGTCATGGAGACACACACAGCAATCTGTGCTGAGGCTGGTCCCCTGGGGAGGCTCCTGAGCACCCCCCACCCCCGACCCTCCGTGCGGCGGCAGCCCACTCACCCGGTACTTGCTGAGGTTGTGTCTCTCCACGCAGGCCCCCTTGAGGCAGAAGCGGCCCTCGCCGCAGCCCGTGCCGTCTGCCCAGGGGAAGTGGCGCGTCTGGCACACCATCTGGCCCTTGGCCTTGCCCGTGCACCACAGCTTGGTGCAGGACTGCATGTAGGGGCAGGGTTTGGAGCCCACACCGAAGGCCAGCTCACACTGCTGGCTCAGCGGGTAGCTGGCGCCCGGCAGGTCCTCGGGCAGGGAGACGGGCTTGCTGGGCTGGTCCAGGAGGCAGTCTCCTGCGGGAGCCGAGGGTGTTCATCAGGGACGGGCCCGGAAAGGCGGCCATGGCCAGCGTGGGGTCTCGAAGGCAGGGAGAGGACGAAGCCAGGGACACGGAATGGGCCCCGCCAGAGCCCGGCTCTTTGGGTCGCGAGTGCGGTGGGTAACAGAAGACAGATGGGCCGGGCGGCCCACCTCCCCAGGCCCCGCTCACCGTGCCCACTGTCCAGAAAGTCGGTGACGATGGCCGCGCTGCAAGCTGACCAGGGGTTGGCACGGTCGATTTGGATGAGTGTTGGGGACATCATGTGGTTGCCCCGGAGCTTCCCGAATACCTCCTCGCACACCTTCACATTGTCGTGGGGCATGTTGAACACGTGACCTGCAGGGGAGACAAGGGGCCTCAGAGGGTGGCCGGGGCATGGGCGACCCATGCGGTAGGCCCACCCAGAAGAGAGAGCCACTGCTAAAGGGCCTCGAAGGAAAAAGACAAATGCCCACCCCTGCTCAGAGCAGCCAGCGCACACCCAGAGGGAGCAGAAGGGAGCCCTGCCCTCTCGACCCCCACCCCGAGAGCCCTGCGTACCCAGCTCGTGGGCGGTGGTGAAGGCCGAGGGCAGCCCATCATCCTCGATCACAGAGCAGCTCCTCTTGGGGTCGCACATGGTGCCCACATCGGCCATGCCCAGGGTGTCACAGGTGGTGGCCCCACACAGGTCCTGCCAGGGCAGGGGAGAAGCAGAGGCCAGCAGAAGTTAGAGATGTAACATGGAGACCCATTGAGAAGAAAGGGCACTCAACCCACTCCCAGGGCACATGGGCCCATCACCTCCCAGCCAGGCCCTTTGCCCAGCGGGTTGTGGGCTGCTATTTCTGGAATCAGCCCAGGCCTCAGGAGGGAAGCTTACTGGCTTGTGAGCTGAGAAGATGCTGCCCAAATCCTACCCAGGGAAGCCCCGGGGAGGAAATCAAGGGGCCATAATTACACGAGAAGGACCACTGCTTCCTAGAGAGGCTACCTTCCAGCCCAGGAAGTGGGGACTCCCCAGCTGGGTGAGGTTCTGGTCGTGGCTAACTGGGCAGAGGGGGTGGAAAGCCAGCGCTCTCCGAGCAGAGTCTGCTCTGGGAGCCTGGGTCCTCGATGGGGGATGGACTTCAGACAACCATGAATTAAGCTCAGACTCTCAGCCAGCGGGTCACTGGCCAAGGACCCGCCCTGCCTGAGGCCCAGCTGCTATGGCTGGGAGGGGCAGAGAGAGGCAGATGCAGGCCCAGATCTAAACCCCACTCCACTGGCCATAGAGCTCAGGGGACCACAGGCTTGACAGCCGCTACGAAGACTATACATTACAGGGGCCATGACCTGAGCAGGAAGGGCTGTCCCTCTTTTTGTAATGAAACAAGCTGCAGCGGGCCAGGGCCTCCAGCAGCCCTCAGGGAGTGTATCCCACAGGGCTTGGGAGCACCGTGGGCCAGTGACACGCCAGGGACCTTGGCACCCGAGCGGGATGAGAACAGGACCCCTGTGCACATTCTGATCCTCCTGAAAAGACACTCTGAAGAGGTGATACTGATGCTGTCTGTGTCCTATCCCTGCCTGCACTGCAGAAGGCATTAGGCTGTTTACAAGAAGTTTACGGGCAGCATCTCACATGCCCCAGCACAGGCTGAGGAGGCAGAGGTGTTATCACGCACATCTGCTGAGGGTGGAGCCTGCGACTCGTGATCACATCTCATCACGGTGGTGACCTTGGGTCTGCACCTGACGCGCAGAGTCCTGGGAATCCTCCAACCCAGCCCGGAGTAGGGCTTTCGGCACCACCCTCTACAGACGCCCTCTTCAGACGACCCTGAAGCTCGGAGATGCTCAAGCCCCAGCCAGGACCTGGGGTCTGGACACTCAGGCTCCTTCGGCCTCATCACTGCCATTCACCCAGCACCTCGAGAGCCCCCCCGGGGGAGAAAGCGCTTCTGGTGTTTCCCTGGGGAGCCCAGCGGCTCACACAGCACACACACAGAGCTGTGCTCGGCTGTATGTCTCTAGGGGTGTGTGCATGTGTGTGAGCGTGCACACCCATGCCGATGTGGGGAAAATGTAGGCAGCCCGGAGGCATAAGTGGGGCCAGGGGGCATGGGAGGAAATGCGGTCATAGTACAGAAAATCAGCAAAATTTAATCTCGAGCACTTAGAGGTTTACCACCTGAGCAGTCAGGCTTGGCTTCCCACAATCAGGTGACAGTCACAGCTCCTCACAAGTTCACAGGGCTTCTGGCCAGAGAACCCCCAGGGGATCAGACCAAACCAGAGGACACCCGAGTCACTGGTGGGTGAAATGCGTCTCACCCTGGCTCACAGCACCTCCGCCCCTTCTTCAAGCCCTGCAGACACACCTCAAATTCCGTCTCTTTCAAGTACCCTTTCCTCATCAAAGGCTCAGAAAGCTCTCCTTTCTGCCCCACCCGCGGCCCCTGAGTTCTGAAACCCAGAAAACACCTGCTGACAGGACACGGCAGGAAGCAGGGAAGAAGCTCACCTGACCAGTGGTTCAAGGACCGTGGCCACCGAGGAGCAGGCTGGGTGGACAGAGTGACCTGGGGACAGAGGACGGAAGGGAGACAGGAATGGAAGGGAGGCAGGAAGGCCCATGCAGGGGCAGAGTGAGGGGACACGGGAGCACAGGACTCCATAGAGGTGGTGACCCCTGGAAGTTCCAGCCCAGCAATCACAGCCTGCAGGGACAGCCTCTGCCAGACAAGCGTGTCACACTGTCCCAGGCTGCCATGGGTGCCCTGCACTGGCCTTGAGTGGGAGAGGGCAGGACCAAGAAGCCTAGAGGCTGACCCTGACCCATCACAACACAGATGTGTCACACTGTCCCCAGATTACCATGGGCACCCAGCACTGGCCTCATGTGGGAGAGGGCAAGACCAAGAAGCCTAGACCCATCACAACACAGACATGTCCCTTCAGGCAAGTCCACCTATTCCTGGGCCTTGCTCCCCTCCTGGAAGGGCCAGCTCACACTGAGAACCAAGACAGTCCAAGTGCTCTGAGCCTCTACCCCTTGTCAGCTCAGAGGTGTCAGCCCCTCTGGCCTCTAGGTTATAAAAAGAACACTCAGAATGGTCTACTTGCAGAATGGAAGAAACCTAAGGCCGATCTTGTCTGCCGACACACACTATGCAGCTGATAAAAGTGACTCACAGAAACGTGAAGTCACCCACAAGGAGACTCAGAGGACCAGCCCCTGCCTTGCTCAGTGGAAGAGGCCGGAGCAGAGCGAGAGCTCAGGCCAGGGTCCAGCGGCTGCTGCAAAGCCCGCCTCTGCAGCCCGGAGGCCCTGGAAGCTGAGAGCTTTCTCCTTGCCCTCTCTTCTCTCTTGTCCTCCTTCCTCTCGGGGAGGCAGGTTTTCTCTGCAGCAGATGTGCCACTGCAGGCCCCTCCTGGCCAGGAGCAACCTGTTCTTGCCATCAAGAAACCCCAGTTTCTCTGGATCAAACAAGAGGAACAAGGCAAGAGCCGGCAACCTTCCTGAGGGTCGGGGTGCAGCCAAGAGCGGCCATGCTGCAAGAACCAGCCTGTCGCTGGGGGAAAACCACCTGCTGGGTGTCAGGGGCTCTGCCAGGCCCTCAGCCCCGAGTCAGGACTCAGAGGGACTCTCGCTGGGCCTCCTGCTTTCAACGCCCACGGGTGACTGTGCAGGGCCCGCCGTGCCTGCCTTGTGGCACTGAGTCTCCACCCTTTTGGAAGGATCTCACACGCACTCCAGCTGTCTTAACCGCTTCACACGAAGCACTTGTCTCCAGAATCAGAGCCGCTTCTGGGTCCTTCCACCTGCAGGGTGCCGGCACCGCCCAGTCCAGTCACCATCTGCCTCACTATTTCTGGGGACTTGCCGATTCCTCTTATAGCCACAGCCACTTTCCCAAAGGACCCAAGAATCTTCTTGGCCAAGAACCTAATCCTCCTGGATCATTCTTCTCTGTCTCTTTTTATAACAATAATTTAGGATTGGAGCCACAATTTGAAAACAAATAAGGATAGCACCTCACTCAGTTAGGTAAAGAATCCACCTGCCATGCCTACAATGCAAGAGACCCAGGTTCGACCCCTGGGTTGGGAAGATCACCTGGAAAAAGAAATGACTACCCACTCCAATATTCTTGCCTGGGAAATCCCGTGGACAGAGGAGCCTGGCAGGCTGAGTCCACGGGGTTGCAAAGAGTTGCAAACGACTTAGTGACTGAGCCACCCACACCGCTGCCACCTCACAGGGCTCACCCTTTTCCCCCAGACTGTGAGCTGCACACACACCACCCCTCCCGACCAGTGTCCTCCCGCAGTCCTCCTTCCACCTCGTCTCACTTTCCCCACCATCTACTGAGGTGCTTGTTGTTTTCCGGCAGCATGAAGAGAGGGAACGACAGAGGGTGAGATGGTTGGATGGCATCACCGACTCAATGGACATGAGTTTGGGTAAACATGAGTTGGTGACGGACAGGGATGCCAGGCATGCTGCAGTTCATGGGGTCGCAAAGAGCTGGACATGACTGAGTGACTGAACTGAGACTGAACTGTATAGCTCAGGAACTCTACTCAATGACCTGTGGTGACTTACATGGGAAGGAAATCCAAAACAGAGAGGATATACGTATACCTGTGGCTGATTCACTTCACTGTACAGCAGAAACTTACACAACATTATAAAGCAGCTATTCTTCAGTAAAAATTAATTTAAAACATCAAGCACAGTAAACTTTTTAATGTGGCAGAAGACACATGTTCTGATGGAGACAGCTTTCCCGCTCACATTGAATTTCTGGGCATGAGAGCCCACACTCATGGTTGCAAGTCACATCACAGCTTCCAAGAATTCTACCCACAGTTCTACACAGCCTCTCTCTCATTCTACAGGTGAGGAAACCGGGGCTCCAAGGGCTATGATGACTCCCTGCCAAAGCCAGGCCACTTTGAAGTAAAGAATGGAGATAGAATCCACACCCTGGGACACCCAGGGCAGCAAGGCCTTTAGTCTGAACAGAATCATGTGAGCTAGGGCTCAGTTCACCACTGGTGAGACCACCTGCACTGGTATTAACATGGCCCCTGTAGTCGGTTGCCCATCTGAATCTCTCTCATGCGTCACTGGAGTTCCTCGTCAAACTCAAAACCCACTTCTGTTTGCAATCCCCAAGGACAAGATGGCCTTGCTTTGCTAGAAGGAAAAGAATCTGTCCGTTCAGGGTCTGGGCAGCCTGACTCAGGAAGCCTGGTGAGAAGAGGCTGGCGTGTCCTACCAACTTGTATCCGCAGGTTCTGTTCCCCCAGGTCTCCTGCGTGGCAGATGGATCATTTACTGCCTGAGGCACCAGGGAAGCCTGATTCTGTTCCACCAGAATACAGATCCCTTGAGATGCATGGATCAGTGTCTCAGCAAGAGATGGAGGGAATCAGACAGGAAGGCCCTCAGCGAGGAAGCAGAGGAACCCACAGTTTGCAGGGGACCAGACTGTCTCCAAAAACCATCCAACAGTCACTAGCATTCACGTAGCAGATGCTGTTCTAAGCACTCCACCTGCTTGTTGTTGGACTCCTCACTGCAGCTTTGTGAAGGAGATGCCACAACCAGGCCCCATCTACAGATGAGGCCTGGGAGACCATGCATAACCAGCCCAGGGTCAACAGTGAGCTCGAGGTGAGATGGGGAAGGAGGATCTGAGTGAGGGCTGAACCCAGGCCGTGAAGTCATGGAGCCTGATCCTCCCCAGGCCTGTGTGCTGCCTCTGGGGCACGAACACTCCAAGAATGAAGGGGCTGGGGAGGGGCTCAAGAGGACAAGGTGGTCCACTCCAGACCCCTGCCCCCCAGAGCTCAGGCTGGTCACCAGTGGGGAGAGGCCGGGAGAGACCTGGGCAGAGGCGAAGCAGGCTCAGCGGCCAAGAGTGCTCTGGGAGAGGGGTCTGTGCCTGGCTCCTGACGCCATACTGACACGCCGAGCCCACCCCTGTGGTGCACCAGGGCAAAGTCAGAGGCAAAGAGCCTCAGTGCGATGCCAAAGAACCTAAGGCTCCCTCTCACAACTCTTTTAGGCAACAGCCTCAAGCGATGGAGGAACGATCCACCAGAAGGAAGGTGAAACCACCTGAACACCCAGGGTTCTGTGGTCATCCCACCCCATGAATGACAGCAACGTGCAAGGTCCCATCAGAGGGGCTACACAGATGCAGGGAGGCCCTGCCTGAAGGCAGTTTACACATCCCTGGGACTGGCCACTTTGGAGTCCAGAGTCTCCACACACAGTGAAAGTGTCAGGGCATACCTGCAAGGGGCAGAAGGCTTCGCAGCAGGGCCATATTAAACCTAAGCTCCAGCCAGGGGCCCACCCGCAATAACTGGACAACGGCAAACACACAGTGAGACTGAGGCAATGATAGTCACAGGGCACCGATTCTGGAACACTCAGTAACTCATCCCCTCAGCAGCCCTGCACAGAATCATTATCCCTGTTTTGTGGAAGAGGATAGAGAACTTCAAGCGGCTGATACATTCAGTGTCATGACTAAACATGCAAGCACTGAGATCCCAAGTCAGCTCCGCCCGCCTCCATGCCTGTGTTCTTTCCATCACTCCACGCGACCCAGGCAAGTGTCACAGCAAACAGCTGTGAGACGTTCAGAGGCAGGGGAGGGGCAGGACCCACAGGGGACAGACCTCGCTGGCTCTCCTGACTAACCAGTGTCTAAAAACGCAAAGAAAAGTTTTCAGTGCACGTTCCTCCCTCCAAACATCCCCCCCACCCTGGCCCATCACCCTTGGCTTCCTTATGTGCTGTAAGTGAGAAACGGGGCAGAAGAACCATCTCCTACAGACGGGGAGAACTGTCTCCCCTCTGTGCTGTCTGCCTCCTCCCTCCCTGAAGGAGCGCGGCTGAGTTTCCATTTAGTGATCAAGATTTACAAACTGTTAAATACCAAATTTACAGCTGTCTCTCTCTCTCTGCTAACATCTTCCTCCAAGGCTTGACTTCAAAAAAGATCCTGACAAAAGACAAAAATTCTAATTCCAAAAGATACACGCTCCCCAGTGCTCACAGCAGCACTATTTACAACAGCCAAGACATGAATGCAACCTAAAATTCCACTGTCAGATGACTGGATAAAGAAGATACAGTCTCTATATACAATGGAATATTACTCAGCTATAAAAAAAAAAATGAAAAAAAAAAAAAGAATAAAATAATGCCAGTTGCAGCAACGTGGATGAATCTAGAGATTGTCATACTGACTGAAGTAAGCCAGACAGAGAAAGACAAATACCATATGATATCACTTACATGTGGAATCTAAAATATGATAAATAAACTTATTTACAAAACAGAAATAGAGCAAGAGACATAGAAGAAACTTATGGTAACCAAAGGGGGACAGGGTTAAGAAAGGGATAAATTAGAAGTTTGGGATTAACATATATACACTAAGATATATAAAATAGGTAATTTTACAATAAGGTTTTACTGTATAGCATAGGGAAATATACTCAATATTTTGTAATCATCTATAAGGGAAAAGAATCTGAAAACGTGTATATATATATATATATATATACACACTCAGATATATGTATGGCTTCCCTGATGGCTTAGCAGTAAAGAATCCACTTGCCAATTCAAGAGCCACAAGTTCTTCCTGGGTCAGAAAGATCCATCCTCCAGAGAAGGAAATGGCAGCCTACTCCAGTATTCTTGTCTGAGAAATCCCATGGACAGAGGAGCCTGGCAGGCTACAGTCAGTCCACGAGGTCACAAAGGAGTTGGACTTGACTTAGCGACTAAACAATAACGATAACAATATATGTACATATATAAATGATTCACTTTGTTGTATACCTGAAACTAATACAAGGTAAATCATAAACAAAAACAAACAAACAAAAAGATCTTGACAAAATTATGATTCTTTTTATTATATTGATAGATATGTATGAAAGACATTTATCATTTTACTATTAGCCTTTTTGTCTGAACACTAAATTTTACTGTCATGTTGCATCTAGTTCATTATGGAAAGAACTGACCTCTATTTCAAATAAGACTCCGGAATGTCGATCGATCCTATGCAGTGTAGGATACAGATTTGTTGTTCAGTCGCTAAGTCGTGTCCTCTCTTTGCAGCTCCAGGGAATGCACCCACCAGGCTCCCCTGTCCTTCACTAACTCCCGGAGTTTGTTCAAGCTAATGTCCATTGAGTCAGTGATGCTATACATACACATCTATGCTGTACATATACACATGGTATACATACACATCCCCACAAAACCCAAGGCCAGAACAGGAAGACGAGTGCCAAGCTTGAGATGTGAAAGGAAGAAAGGTAAGAGCAGGAGTTAGGAGAGGAAGAGGATGACAGAGACCCTGCCTTGACGACCTTACAAGAGGAAGAAGAGAGCTTGGAGGAAATTAGGGAAGGGAGCAGCTAAGGGAGCAGCATGCAGGGTACTCAGCACACTCAGGAAAAACAGGTACATGAAGAAATAAGCGGGCAAACCCTGCAAACTACAAACCCTAAAACATGTCAGTCCCAGGGAGAAGACATCACAGGGAGCAAACTAGAGCAGGGACTGGAGGAGCAGGCCTCCCACAAGAAAGAAGCAAGCTTCCTGTCCCATCAACACCACCTACTTCCTTCCCGCCAGTCCTTCCATCCAGCATCTGTTTGTCCCTTGTCCTCGGCTTCTGCACTCTGGCGTTAAAGAGAATGATTTGGCCTCCAGCAAAGAGGGATCTTAGTCTTCTCCAGGGCAGTCACACCACCTTGTATTGGTTGTTTCCTTGTTGGAGGTCCCTGACACACGGTGAATTCCTGGGGGCCAGAGGCCACATCTTGCAAGTATCTGTTATCTCCACAGCCCAGGAAAGCACTGCAAGTAATAGATGCTCAGCAAGCGTTAAGAGAATGTATGGATAAATGAGTGGAAGTCAGCCAACTGCAGAGCTACCCAAAGTGCACAGGCATCCAACCTAAAGAAGAGAGAAGACCCAAGGAAGTGTGATCCCACTGGACCTCTGCCCAGCAGAGCGGAAGCCATAGAAACTTCTCCTCATAGAAATAAAAGTCCACGCAGAACAACTGGCTCTCATTCTCCACAGATCCTGGTTCCAATTCCGTGTGACCTCACCCCGCTGTTATGAGCTGGAAGCTGATTGCTTTGCAGAATCCAACATGCACTCTTCCTCCAGGAACTTAGACTCATTCTGAATCTTTAAGGAAACTCCTCAAATTGTCAAAATCCTTGCTGTGTGATCCATGGTTCCTCCTTTGTGGACAGTAAAGGATCCTCCCTGGGTCTCGTCTTCCCAGTGTTTTGATTTCAACGCCCCACATCCCTCCCTCCGCCTGCCAAGAGGACAGCAGGCTCCCCACAGCCTGGCCCAGGCTTGTTTCCACCACTGCAGCACTGAGAGGTTGGAAGGGAGCTCCACGTCCGCCCGTCCAGCCCTTCTCCTGCTCTTCGCCGGGCACCCCAGAGCACCTGGAGCTCCCCAGAGCTGCTCGCCCCTTGTCATCACAGGAGGAAATACGACCCGGACAAGCCCGACCTCTCCCTAACTGCTTCCACCCCGTGAAAAACACAACTGTGTGATCAGAGACAATCACACCATTTTTCCACTATCTCCAAGAGAGCCAAGAAATAAGTGACTCTAAATGTGCCTGTCAGTTCAAGATCCTTTAGAGACAAAAGGTAATTTACAAAATGAGCGCATTTCTAAAAATGTTTAATCCAAACAAAGTATATATGGCTTCCCAGATGGCATTAGTGATAAAGAACCTGCCTGCCAGTGCAGGAGATTTAAGAGACTCAACTTTGACCCCAGATCGGGAAGATCTCCTGGAGGAGGGCATGGCAACCTACTCCAGTATTCTTGCCTGGAGAATCCCAAGGACAGAGGAGCCTGGCGGGCTACAGTCCATGGGATTGCAAAGAGTCAGACATGACTAAAGCAACTTAGCATGCATGTATAATTCTTTTCAAATTTTAGTTTGAAAAAGCATTAATTACACCAATATTCTGATAAATATAAGCAGAGAAGCTCACACATCCAATTTAAAGGATTACTCCTGACCCTTACAAAAGTAAAGAATCTGCCTGCAGTGTAGGAGACCTGTGTTCAATCTCTGGGTTGGGAAGAACCCTTGGAGAAGGAAATGGCAACCCACTACAGTATTCTTGCCTGGAGAATCCAAGGGACAGAGGAACCTGGTAAGCTACAGTCCATGGGGCTGAAAGAGTCGGACACAACTGAGCGACTAACACAATAACTTACAAAGTGAGACAAAAGTCCCTCTTGTGTTGGCGCAGAGAGGTGGCTCCAGACTCCTGGAGCCCATGCCGGCCTCTGTCTAGAAAGCGCAGCTGTGTGCTGGCGTTCTCATCTCATACTGTATCTTCCCCCGGGAGCTCAGGAATGAGCCATTCCTAAGACTCTGAGAACGCGGCAGGCCCCAGAGTCTGTGCTGGTGAGGAGGTGGGGGAGAGACGTTTGCTCTAAAGCATAAAGCACATATCTGCAGGATGGGCCTGCCAACACAGCCTCCCCACTCTCTGGCTTTGCCCTCACGATGCCTAAGGGAAAGACAGCTTCTAAGGGGTCACACCGCACACACCCCTGCTTCTGACCCAAGTGGCCACACATCTTGTGTCCATTATGCGTGGCCAACAAGGCCCCCTGGGAGGGGGGAATCTAGCCCACACCAGCAACAAACAGAAGCTGTCACGCTGTTTGATTGCTGCTACTTTACAAGGCAGATCCTTCCGATAGCATGACCTACACTCCTGCAGGAATCCTGTTCCCAGGACTGGTTCCAAAATTGAGCCACGCCACGAGGCGGCGGAGACACAGGTCTGTAACATTAGACCAGTGAGCAACCTTCACAGGGCATCCCAGGTAGTAGGTAGGCCAACAGCTGCTTTGCCCATTAAGAGATCCTGTTCTTGGCCTCTGCTCTCTCCCCAGCCATCTGACTGCTGAGCTGGTCTGTGTGCAGAGGTCGAGGCCTCCTCCCTTGCAGCTTTCCTGTGACTCAGGCAGAGCTAGGAGGAGCCGGGCAGTGACAGCTCCACAGACCTCAGTTGGAAGAATGAGCACAAGGAAACAGATTCGGGCCAAAGACCTCCCTAGAGGAGCCAGGTGGTGGGAGGAGAAGGCTGGGAAAGGAGGAAGTTCAGCCCCAGGAAGGGCCCAGCTGTGCCAGCTGGGTCAGTGTGGAAGGCTCCTGCCCCAGCCCCGTGTGCACCAGTCCACCTGCATTCAGCAGAGACTCAGGACCCCACAGGTACCTGAGGGCTCCGTGCCATCCCCAGAAGGCTGTGGTTATGACATGAGCCAAGTGAGAGCCTGGCACTGATTCAAGCCCCAGCTCCCAGGGTCCGAGGAAGCAGGTCACACTGACGCCCTCTTCCCTCGCAGTCTCTCATACCTGAGAAATTTCAAGAGTCTGACAACTCAGCACCCAATCTATGAATCTAAAATGTCAATAGATCCATAGCACCAAAGGCTTCTCTGATCTGCTGTTCTGACCTTTCTAATCCCCAGACTCAGTGCCTTTCCAGCCCTGCAGCCGGGATCTGCGGACTCTGTCACTGAGCTGACTCCTTCTGCGCGGCCGGGGGTGGGAGGTGGAGCCTTCACAGGACGTGCCAGTGAGCCTGCTCCTGCGGAGCTACCTCAGGGAGCCCAGGCCCCCCATCCCCCGACCTGCCAACAGGGATACGGGACAACTCAGCTCAGCTCCGAGCGAAGCTCCACTTGGAGCTCCAGGCTCCGAACTCTCTGACTACTCTGCCTGCTCTGAATGGGCCTGAAGCCCCTCCGAGAGGAGCCAGACCCCGTGCTGCCCGGGGAGAGAGAAGCAACAAAAAGAGAAGGCTCCCTTGTACGTGAGTCTGCCCTTTCGCTGCAACCCACAAAAAAATCCAAACGAGCCCCCCACCCCAATCCAGACCTCCCAGGCCCAAGACAGAAAGAGGACTGCAACGTGCTGCCCTCGAGAAGAACAGCGAGCGCTCAGCTCCCAGGTCCCGGAGCAGAAGAAGGAAGGCTGGGAAGGAGGGTCCGGAAGGACTCGGACGCCCCCTTGAAGGAGAGAGCCGGACTCTCCAACACCATCCTCGGGGCGCCTCCTATTGGCCGTGCAGACCAACCGCTGCACCGGGGCGGCAACTTCCTGGGTCCCGGCCCCTCGGCGTCATTGGCCGCGCCGGGCCAACACCTTCCGAAGGAGCGGGTGTTCCTCCTACCGCCCACGTGCGTCCGCATGCAAGCGAGTCAGAGCTCTGCCGAGGCTAGCGGCAGGCTTTCCCCGAAAAGCCCAAGTGGCAGTCGGAAGAGATCAACGAAATTCAAACTCGGAGGTGAGGAGGTGACTGCGCAGCATAAAGGACATTCGGAGAGTTAAGGGCGGGCACTCCCGCTCCCCTCCCCCCCAAAATGGGGGCTACCTGGGTCCAAAGAGATGACGGGTCGACTCACCTGCCGGGTGAAGAGGATGGCCGTGTCCCAGTACTCCGGGTGCTTGTCACTCACTTTGTTCAGCTTCTTCTGCCACGCGCAGAAGTTGCGCAGCGTCAACGCCGCATTGCCCGTGACCTTGGGCCCCGTGTCGCGGTCTCCGAGAAGCAGCACCTTGACCACGACGATGTTGATGGGGTTGAGGATGCTGGGGTGGCGGTACAGCCGCGCCGCGGTGGCCAGCAGCGTCAGCAGATAGTGCTCCAGGTCCGCGCCGTGGAACTTGACCATCGACTCGTCCGCCACCACCAGCGTCTCCACGTATCGCGGGATAGAGACGAAGCGTTTGGCGCGCCCGGACCTGCGTCGGCTGCGAGCCTCCCCTAAGCCGATCCGCCGAGGCGTGTAAGGGTCCAGGGCCCGCAGGATGGCGGGGTTCCAGCCTGAGCCCACCCCGCAGCGAGACGTGGGATCTCCTGGAGGCCCGCCGGGGGCGCCCCGGCGCTGGAGGAGGTGTGCGCCCTGGCTGTTGCGCTGCGCCGCCGGCGCGCTGGTGTTGGGCAGCGGGCTAATGACATACTCGGCGCCCCGGTAGCCGAAGGCTCCGCGTAGCCCCCCGCACAGGCTCAGGGCAGCGAACGAATCTGGCTCGGCATTCACGTCCCCAGAATAGAAGCAACGTCTCAAGTCCGGAGAGCTGCGGATGAGTCCCTGGAGGGGGACGCCCAGATGCTCAGTGGCAAAGGCGGGTGCCAAGAACTGAGCATCTGGCTTCAGGTGTAGGTAAAAGTCCTCCTGAAACGCTGTGATCTGAAAAATGAGTCCCTGATCCCCGGAGTCCTCGGGACCCTGCCAATAGTAGTGGCGGCCGTTGATGTCCGGGTCTAGTCGGATGGGAACCACCACCTCCCGCTCTGGCTCTGAGCCGCCAGCGGGTGCCCCGGCGAGAACCAGCATTAAGATGCCCAGCGGAAGCATGGCGCCGAGCAGCGCACAGCCGCGCTCTCGGAAGGGCCCGGCCCGGCTCCCCGGCCGCCGGCACAGTCTCCTTGCAGCCCGCACACCGGAACCACCGACGCCCCGGGCCGCCCGCAGCTCCCAGAAAGGAGAACCCCAGGGAGGGAGACTCCTCCCAGAGCTGTGAGCGTGCACCGGGCAGCTCGCGCCTCCTACCTGTGCCTTTCCAAGCAGAGCGCGCCCAGGGAGCTTAAGTACAATCGCTGTCAAGTGCAAGGACGAAGATTTGCAGCGGAGAGCTAGAGGGAGGTGCCGGCCGCTTCTCCGAACCCCAGCGGTTCGCAGCGCCTCAAACCAGGAGCTGGGCGAGCCTATTAAAGGCCCCCTCCTCTTTGGACTGCCCAGTCAGCGCTCTCCCTCCCTCCTCTCCCAGCCTCCCAAAGCTTGCAGCCTCCTGGGGCCACCGAAGAACTCGATCCCGCCTCCCGAACACAGAGCCACTTGGCGGGGAGGGAGTGGCGTTGCGCTGAGGCAGGAGGCGTGGGCTGGCCAGAGCAACCAGCGGCGGAGTCTGCATTTGCGTCCGGCCCCAGTGCCCAGAGCATCAGTCCGGACCCTCGGCTGGCTGCGCCCTGGGTCTCAAGGCAGTTGGGGTCAGGAATGCAATATGAAGACTGGAGGCTAACCCCCTCTCCCAGACCCACCTCAGCCCTCCCGTTGCAATTTCCTCATCACAGTGTCCCCTAAAAAATCCAGAACCAAGAATTGCCCCTGTACATGTGCTACTGCTGCCAGAAGGGCACATTCTGGGGCCTATGGAGAGCTTGTTTGGAACCCATGGCTGCCCGGGCCACGGGTGGGCAGGATGGGCTGGTACCAATGGTTCGTTTTCAAGAACTTTGCCAATCAGCTGTTACACAGTTGTCACTAACATTTTAGTTATGTGAACTTATAAATCATGTGTAATAACAAGCCCCATCACGTCCTAATGATTTGAGCACAATTATCTGTGCTCTGGAGCCTGGGGGATCATCACCAGTCCTCCAGGACAGACCCCGGCACCTTGCGGGGGAGGTGCAGAGAGGAGAGCAGAGGGTGAGGGTGGGAGGGCAGGACTGAGCGGTGCCCGTCCCACATCACCCCGTGCAGGGGCATCATGACAGAAGCTCGGACCAGGTCCTGTGGGAGTGTTCATACCGCTCAAGGGGGCAAATGCTGCCACCCAGGACTGGAGGGGGTTGGGTGATGGAGAGCCATATTTAGCACTGACCAGCAAGCACACCAGTGCCCAGGGATGTGGAGAAAAGGGTGGTCTTCCTGCCAAAGAGGGGCTGAGGCACTGGTGGACAGTGGAAAAATCATCAAGAAAAGGTACTTTCTGGGACTTCACTGGTGGTCCAGTGGCTAAGACTCCAGACTCCCAATGCAGGGGGGCCCGGGTTCAATCCCTGGTCAGGGAACAAGATTCCACATGCCACAACTAAGACCCAGAGCAGCCAAATAAATAAATGAAAATAGACATTTTTTTTTAAGGGAGCATCCTCAAAGTATTTCTTAGAAAAGAAAGAAAGAGTACTTCCTCCCTGACTTTCTCTCCTGTGATCCTTGACCAAACACAGGAAGGACACTGGAGTGAGAAGCTGAGGGTGTGCAGTGCCATCAAGTCACGAGTTCGAGCTGACTTTGAGGGGAGTCTGGGAGCCCTGTTTCAGGCTCTGGGCCCCAAGGTCCTTCTTAGCTCTCAGTAAAACCTACGTCTTTCTTCTGAGAAGGATGGAGGGCAAGTAGAGCAAGGAAGGCTATCCTGTCTCTCCTGAGACCTAGAAAATCTTTCCAAAACCAAAGGGCTCTGGGTTGAGCCTGTAAGAGGAGGAGCAGGAGTGGGACAGTGCGTGAAGATCTGAAGCATGAGAAGGGGGTGTGCGGAAGAAGTTTGGAATTTTCTTAGGAGAGTGGCTGCTGGAGTCAACAACTCTGCTGTGGAAGGGAACGCTGGGACTAGTCCCAGAAAGAGCACTTTCTGCCCATTATTCTCTCCCCGTAAAGGATCCGGGCGCAAGAGCCCCCCTGGGGCTTTGGAACAGGAAGAGTGCTCTGGTGCCCACTATTCTCCTGGGGCCCCGCTTCAGCTGAGATGTGTGGGGCTGAAATTCATTATGTGAATGAGTAAGAGATGGTGTTTACGCTCTGGAAATGAAAGGGAGAGTGTGCATGTGGAGGTCTGTGAGAGAGAGAGTTCACGTTGACAAAGGCCTTCTGTGTCCAAGTGTTTAAAGAGGGGCTGTAATTAAAGAGAAACACAGACAACCAAGGGCGATCATAAGTCACCTCTTTAGGGCAGGCAATTGTTTTCCTACATGCAGCAGTTTTAATGGTGAGTTACAAGGTTTCCAATGACATTTTACGTGATCCATGGGGTTTGGTAAGGACTGTGATGTGTCACTAGCGATGACGGGCTCAGAAGAAGAAACCCTTCTCCACCTGTTGGCCTCATTTCCCCTTCCCCAGTCACACCTCAAGCACAGAAATGGGCCATGTGGACATCCTCAAAGGCGTTGGTGTACACTGAGCCCTTACTCTGCGCTTAGCACTACACCAATTTTCATGTGCGTCTTTTTCTGTGACCCTGGTCTCTCCCCTCTTGGGGAGCTTCACTCTGTCCAGTTGCTCTTGCCAGGGGTTCCTAAGCAGGGTTGAGGCTCTAGGAGAATGCAGGTTGAGCATTCACTAGAGTAGAAGTCAGGAGAACTCCACATGGACCCTCCGTTTCCATCACTTATCTGATTCTCTGACTCTGTACACTCTCATCTGTCAAAAGAAGAGGGACCGCCCACCATCAGAGGTCTTCAGTCAGAAGACTGCATTGGAAATCTCAAGTCTAGATACCATCTAAGATCACTTCCATATCAAATACTGAATGACCGCTGGAGGCCTGTGGAAGGCAACAAGAGCGCGGTGACTGAGAACCCAAGCTCAGAGGACCCCATGTGCGTCCTGACTCCACCCCATCTTAGTTGTGCCTGATTGGGTGAGTTACTGTACCTCCTGAAGCCTCAGTTTCTTCATGATTAAAATTAGCATACTGATACAAACCATGTCCTATACTCATTTTGAGGATTAAATAAGTGAATTTTTAAAAAGTGCTCAGAAGTGCTTGATGCATCATAAAAAAGCATTCTTAAAGTTATCCAGCAGTGCTGTTCGTATTTTTATTGTTGCTGTGTTAGTTGCTCAGTCTGTCTGACTCTTTGTGGCCCCATGGACTGTAGCCCGCCAAACTCCTCTGTCCATGGGATTCTCCAGGCAAGAATACTGGAATGGGTAGCCATTCCCTTCTCCAGGGGATCCTCCTGACCCAGGGATCAAAGCCAGATCTTGTGAACTGCAGGCGGATTCTTATTATTTTTATTACTACCAAGCCTTACTTGATCCTCCAAGATGCTTCCATCATCACCTTCTGGGGTTTCTGGTATTTCTATTGGGAAAAGAGGAGATCTAGTGGGCCCACCTTCTCCTAACTCCCCTCAGGGGCCTTCAGGGTCACTCCAGTGGCCCTGCTTTCACACTAGGACAGTGCAAGTGCCACCCTCCAAGATCTTAAGATCTTTGGGAAATAAAAAAGACCTCTCCCCCAGAGAAAGACTGGGGCACTCCCTGCTGTCAGATCTGAAGGCCTCAGCTTGGTCATCATACCCTTCACCTATTGAGCTGACCTATTCCTGGCCTTCTGGCCTCAGCCCAAGTGCCACTCCTTCAGAGAAGTCTTCCTAGACCACCCAACCTAGCAAGCCCAAATCATGACTATGAGCCTGTATTTTATTTTTCTCCACAGCATGTACTTCTATCTAAACCTATTTTGTTCACTTGGATCTTTACTCTTTAATTGACTATCTGCCCCCCAATTCCTCAACTAGAACAACAGTCAGACCTCCTCTGTCTCATGCACTGTTACCCATCCAGGGCCTGGTCCACTGCTTGGCCAGTAGGAACTCTCCATAGTGGCTCAGATGGTAAAGAATCTTCCTGCAATGAGGGAGACCTGGGTTCGATCTCTGGGTCAGTCAGGAAGATCCCCTGGAGAAGGGAATGGCTACCCACTCCAGTATTCTTGCCTGGAGAATTCCATGGACAGAGGAGCCTGGTGGGCTAGAGTCCACGAGGTCACAAAGAGTCAGACACAACCGAGGGACTAACACACATACGTAAATACAGAGTAAATGAATGAATGCACCCAAATCTAACCTCAGCTCAGCCTCACAGCAGACAGGGGCTCCAGATCTAAAATGGGAGTAAGGGGCTTCCCTGGCAGTCTAGTGGTTAAGTCTCTGCACTTTCAATGCAGGGAGCATGGGTTTGATCTCTGGTTGGGGAATTAAGATCCCACATGCTGTGCAGTGTGGCCAAAATAAAAAGTAGTAAGAAAAATAAATAAAAATTACAAAAATACAATGGGGGTCAGGCTAGCTCCTAGGAGGATTGGGAAATTGGGATTGCCTGAAATACTCCTGCTATAATTATCTGTGTCCCCTCTGTGAGGGGACCTCAGCCCAGCACCCTAGTCACCCAGCCCAGGACCCTCATGTCATAATGGAGGCCACTGAGGTCTAGAGAAAATTCCTTGTCTAAGGCTGCCCAGAGAGATGCTTTGCTCATCTCATAACTCATTCTCTTTACCCTTTCCATGAAAACCTGGCTCTGGCTAAATTAATCAATTTGGCTTCTTCTGCTGCAAAGCTGTTGCTTCAGCTCGCCACCTCCCCAGTGCGGGGGTTGCCCTCTCAGCCTCACCTCTGCTTGTCTCAACCTCTGGCCTCCTGTAGGAAACCACTTCATTTAACTCATAAAGCTTTGATGGCTCCTTTTGTCTTAGCTCCTTCAGCATTTGTGTATTCCATTTCTAGCAAATGAGTATTTGATTTGAACTTGCTTGTCTTTCATCGAACTCAATGGACATGAGTTTAAGCAAGCTCCGAGAGTTGGTGGTGGACAGGGAAGCCTGGCGTGCTGCAGTCCATGGGGTCACAAAGAGTCAGACATGACTGAGTGACTGAACTGAACTGCTTGCCTTTTGCTAATTAAATGCTACACCTTTTCCTGGGACTGGGCTACAGGCACCCTTGACTGGAAACTCATCAAAACCGGGGCTTCTTTTCCTTTCACATGATTCTCCATGACAGTCCCCAGAGCAGGTGTGGAAGGCATGGCTGGGCCAGGTGGGTGCAGAAGATTTCAGGTAGGAGATCAGCCCCAGAGGGTGATGCCCTGAGGCTGGAGAGGGGTTCTCTTAGGAGACTCAGAATTCACCCCTTTCAGGTTCTAAATATTCACCAACATCAGGACCAAGGGTGACTTCTGCCTCTTGAAAAAATCAAGCATCCTGGCATATCTTCTCAAACAGGAAATAAGAATTAAGGAGAAAAGAGCTGGGGAGAAAGGAGGAAGAAATTCTATGGTCCAGGCAAGATTTCAGTGGGGAGGGGTGACTCGCAACTCCTCAGATCAGGTATTATTAGTTCATTGGTTTACCATGTTCAAGGTATCCTTTGTGGCTCAGATGGTAAAGAATCTGCCTGCAGTGCAGGAGACCTGGGTTCAGTCCTTGGGTCAGGAAGAGTCCCTGGAGAAGGAAATGGCTACCCACTCCAGTATTCTTGCCTGGAGAATCCCACGGACAGAGGAGCCTGGCAGGCTACAGTCCATGGTGTCGCAAAGAGTCGGACATGACTGAGCAAATAATACTTTCCATGTTCACATTTAGATCAGAAAATAGATTTAAGAATATACCATTTTTGTGCTGTATGTCTCTGGCATTCTCTGGCAAAGATCCCTGAAAGTCCCAAGTATGTTTAATCTGCTTTTCATGGACACCATGCCCCAGAGTCAGGCAAAGCAGACAACATCCACTGAGGCATTTGGGAAGCTTCTTGGAAGGCTCAGGAAGTGTTAAACTGTGGAGACATCAGCCACGGGCTCCCAGCAGTGCCGGAGCTCTTGGCCTGTCTTCCCCCAGATGTGGAGACAGCTGAAGCAGCTGGAGATTCATCTAAGGCTCCATGAATTATAGCCCTGGGCTTGGGTCCATTCTTCTCTGCTCAGAGGAAATATTTAACTCTATTTTTTCCCTCTCTGCCACCCACTCTGTTTTTTCTCTGGGGCTCAGTATTTAACAGATGTCCCTTTGGTACTTAAGTCCTGTATCTGTCCTCTTGGATGCTAGGGGGCTATAATAAAGGGTCCTGAGTTGGCCTGGGGACACTCACCAGGCAGTTCCAGGCTGCCTCCTTCTTGTACCCTGAATACCCCTCATACCATCTTGAATAGCAGCCACCACCCTCATATCTCAGGCCCACCAATTTAGTAATGCATTTCATAGATTTACACACACACACATATACACATCAGTGTGAATGACTGGGACTCTTAGCTGTTTAGGATCTCGCTGGTGTTCGAACTGGTACAGGAGGAATACCTAGGACAGAGACAAAATGTGTGCTAAATCCTCAACTCCTGCCTGGGGATTTAGAAAGCACTTGTTCTTTCTGCCAAGCAAGCTTCTCTCTGCTCTGCTCCTCTCGCTGTACAGTATTCTCTTTCCCACCACCATCAGCATCCAGAATGGTAGCTTCAAGATCGAGCTTGGACTGGAGCCTCAGGCCCCTTGTGCAGTCAGTGGGAAGCACCACCTTTACACAGGATGTCAGGATGTCAGGTGAGGCCCCAAAATAAAATTCATCCTTCCTCCCAAGTGCCATGTTTTCTTCCATCAACCCATCCTCCTTCTTAATAAAAATACTTTATATATACAAAAACAGCATATGGTTTGTAAATGAGTTCATATATATTGTCTGACTTCATCCTCACAAAACACTGGGGGGAGTGGTGGGACAGGAATTATTAACATCTCCACTTTGGGTAAGAAAAACAATTAACCTGATGGCCCTAATGTCTTTGGAGTTTTTACAGAAAGTCACAGAGAACTCCCTAACATAGTATAGTAGAGGTGTGTTATTTGATTTGTATTCAAAGGGCATTTTTTCTGTTGTATTCAAATATTTTCACTTCCTTCCTTCCTTCTAAGCTATGACATTAAGAGAACTCAGCTCAGTGGAACTCGGTTAGATTGCAGTTTGCTCTGATGCAGTGATCCTAAGCCACTTCGGGCCCACAGAGGATGCTGTAAACACTGAGAAACCCGATCCTTGGAAACACCCAGACACGGACACACACTCAGAGCTTTGCCCGTAACTTTGGGAGATTTGTAGATCCCCCAAGCAAGTCCTGCCTGTGCCCAAGCAGAAGGAAAAGCCTCCTCTCATACCTGTTGTTAAAAATGCAGAACAGCAGGGAACCTCCCTGGTGGTCAGGTGGCCAAGTCTCTGCACTCCCAATGCAGAAGCCTGGGTTTGACCCCTGGTCAGGGAACTAGATCCCACATGCCGCAACTAAAAGCTTGCATGCCACAGCTAAAGATCCCACATGCCTCAGAGAAGATCGAAGATCCTACATGCTGCAACTAAGACCCGGTGCAGCCAAATAAATAAATGTTTTAAATACTTGAATATCAAACAGGCCACATGGGACATGGGCAGAAAACAGCAGCCCTTATGTGACTGAGAGTAGCTCACTGCTCCAAACTGCAGATCTGCAAGCTGGGGCCCAGCCCCAGCCCTGCTTGGTGGTGGGTTGTTCGTGGTGCCAGCTAAGTGGCCCTATCTCCTACAACTTAGAATTCCTTCTGAATGAAAAAGGAGGGATATTTGTACTGTCATTAGTAAGGACACCATTTAGAACTCTTGCAGTGAGAAAGTACAATACAGTTCTCACTTGAGGAGTTTGCAAGGAAAACGGAGGTGAACTGCAGGCTCTGGCTGCCTTCCTGTGGATAAACCGAGGTGGGACGTGCGGCCTGTGGAAGCCAGGGCCGCCAGCGCCTCTTCTCCGTGCCAGGCCCTCCCCCTTCTTCCCCTTTCACCTTACCCTCTCTCCAGTTCTTCTCCTGCACCCTCTCTCCCCTTTCTCAAAGTTTGCTGCTGCCAGCAGTTTCATTTTCACTAAGGCCAAGACAACTCATAACAGCATTATATTGTTTCCATTCACGTATATTTACACCTTAAAAGAACCCAAGCCTTTTCCAAAACAAAGTAGACAGTAGACTCTCAGACAGCAGCTACCAACGGAGCTGCTTATACCAGGAGAAAACCGTCACTCAGAAAGACAGACACACCCCAGTACTCACTGCAGCACTATTTACAGGAGCCAGGACACGGAAACAACCTAGATGTCCATCAATAGAGGAATGGATAAAGAAGGTGTGGTGCGTACATACAGTGGAATATTACTCAGCCACAAAAAGGAACAGAACTGTGCCATTTGCAGAGATGTGAATGGACCTAAAGAGTGTCACGCAGAGTGAAGTAATCAGAAAGAGGAAAACAAATATCGTACATTAACACACTTATGTGGAATCTAGAAAAATGGCCTAGATGATCTCATTTGTAAAGCAGAAGTAGAGACACAGACATAGAAAACAAATGTATGGATATCAAGGTGGGAGGGGTGTGGGATGAATTGGGAGACTGGGATTGACACATACATACACTATGTATAAAATAGATAACTAAGGGGAACCTACTGCATAGCTCGGGGATCTCCACTCAGTGAGGAAACCGAAAAAAGAGGGGATATGTGTATGAGTATGGCTGATTCGGGCTTCCTTCGTAGTTCAGCTAATAAAGAATCTAACTGCAATTCGGGAGACTTGGGTTCAATCCCTGGGTGGGGAAGATCCCTGGAGGAGGGCATGGCAACACACTGCAGTATCCTTGCCCGGAGAATCCCGTGGACAGAGGAGCCTGGGGGCCCACAGTCCATGGGGTCGCAGAGTCGGACACGACTGAGTGACGAAGCAGAGCAACTGTACTCTCATAAAAAGTGCTTTAAAAAGAGCGCAGGCAGGGGACGGGGTGGCACCAAGACCCTCCCAGGCAGGGTCACAGACCAGCTCCAGGGGCGCGAAGAAAACCACCTGTGCAGCATCGGAATCACGTCCCACCTGCTGCCACTCATCTCACTGCTCTTCACTGTAAAGTCGCCTGCCTCGAGTTTTCTCCTCTGGCACCTCCTATAGAAATGCTTTGTGAACTGCCTCTCTGCTCTGTCCGGATCGCTGAGTAACCGAGTCCATGCGCTTTGCCTCAGCCCAGGCTTCAGGAACTCTCTGCCTTACCCCGGAAGTGGAGAAGTGAGGGGAAAGGGGCCAGATATGTGGATGGCCAAGCACAGAGCAGAAGCCAGAGCAGCAGAGACAATGCCCGCCTGAGCCTCCGTGACCCCACAGTCTCGGCCATGCTTACAAGACATCAGAAATCAAAGGGCTGACTGGGAATTCCCTGGAAGTCCAGTGTTTAGGACTCTGTGCTTCCAGGGCTCCAGTCCTTGGTTGGGGAACTAAGATCCCCGGTGTTGTGAAGCTTGGCAGAAAGAAAGAAATTAAAAGGCAGAAAACCCTGGTGTTTAACTAGAGAATATAGAATGAGCCCCTGACAAGGCCAACAGGAGAAATGTTACTCTGGCTCCCCTGGTACAGGCCCCCTCCCACCAGAGTGAGGGTCCCAGAGCAGAGACTGCTTGCTCCCACTCTGGGTGCTCCAAAGCTCTTCCAGACCCAGGCGTTCCCCCCTTCATCAGAGCTCTGCACGCTCTGCCTGCCCTCGCCTCCTCCCTGCACCTCTGCATGGCCTCCCTTGTCACCACTGAGAGCCAAGAGGTGATGGGATACAGCAATGTCACTGCTTAGCCAACCTGGCAGAAGCAGCCCAGCAATGCGTCCAGTATTTTCCAGCTGGGGTTGGTGAGACTCCAGAAATCGAGTTACTCCAAGTAGACATCCGCCTTCCTCTCCTGCTTTCTCCAGACCAGCCAGGAATCCCCTCCCTCACCAGGACATCCCACCCTGATGTCTGAATCAGGAACGGACCAACCAGGAGACACCTGCAGACTACAGAGCCCAGGTAGGTGCAAATCACTGCATTTCATAAAGGAAGACAGAGGGTGCTGGCTCTTGGAGAAAGACCCCAGACCGGCAGGCTGGCCTCACCTGTGCTCTGGGAAGCGCGAGAAGAGAGGACAGTGAAAGAATGGGAGATGCTGAGAAGATGAGTAGAAACTCAGGAGGAAGTGAAGAGGATCCTTGACAGCACATGTATTTGTAGATCAGGGCATGCACACCGTTTCAGCCGCCATCCTGGCAGCCGGCTCTGCAGCCACATACCAGCGCCATCCCTGCCTGAGCCACGAGGGTGTGCATCCATCCACACCAGCCATCCCAGAAGGTGCTCCACAAGCCTGGACACAGACGTGCTTCTCCCTCCACGCACGTGCCCAAAGCTTGTACATGTACACCTTTGTCCTTGTACACGGCACCTCCACCCACCTCCCCTCTCCGCAGGCGCCTCAGCCCCATCTCCTCTTTCCCCACAGCTCCAGAGGCCCCAGTGCATTCCTGCCCGTCTCCACCACCCCTTCCCTCAGGCTCATGCCGCCTCTGGAAAGCATGCGCTAACAGGTCCCCATCACTCCAATCCCTGCCTTAATACCACCCCGGTTTTTACGTAACAGCTGAAGTCATCCTTCTACAAGAAAAATGCAGCCATGTCACTTCCCTGCATACAAGTTCTTTAATGAATCTGCACGGCCTGCTGGAAGAAAAGTCAAGTGCCCAGGTCAAAAATACACCCTCACACCTGTGCCCACAGCACCTGTTTCACTGCCCACTTTCCTACACTCCCACCTGCAAGGCACACCCAACTCCATTCCTTCTCAAGTGCAAAAGCTTCTTTAATGTCCTTGTGTGTGTCTGTGTGTATATATGCTAGAGAGAGAGAGTGGGTGTATGGATATGAGTGGGTGTGTGGTGCGCGCGCGCACACCACACACCCACACCCACACACACACACGATGTGGAAAAAAGCCTTTGACATTTCCAAGCTTCAAAGCTAATCAGAAAGTTTTCCCATGCAAGGGCACCAGCCCTTAGTCCCTGTCCTCTTCCCCTGCCTCCCCAGCCATGCGGCTGCTCTAAGTCCCACTTTCTTCCTAAGTCCCCAGGCCTTTCCTATTTCCCCACCTCCTTTTGAGGCATTCAGAAGACACCTCCACATTCTTAGGATCACTCGGAGTGAAGCCCTCCTTTGTAAATCATTAAATATGGCTAAAGTCTAAATACTTGGAATTCTTCCTCAATGGAAGGCTCTTTCACTGAATAAAAAGCAAACAGCCAAGGAACATGGTGGCATGCTAGGTGATGCAGCACACTGAAACACACCAGCTGGCCCTGCTGCAGCCCAGGGGCCAGGGCTCTGGGGCCACAACCATCTTCCAGAGGGGCTGGGCCTGGCTGGAGGCACAGGATCCCTCCAAGCTCAGGTCTTGCTCTGCAGGAGCATGTGGCCTCAGATGGACACAGAACACTGGGCTGAGAACGCACCTTCACACCCTGAATTGCTTCTCTGTCAACCAGCAGTGTGACTCAGGGACAAGGATGGCCTTGCAGGCCTCAACCTCCCCATCTGTAAAGTGGGAAGATGGAGGAAAGACCTCCTGCTCATCTAATGTCTACATTCCTCTTTAAATTCTCTAAGGCAGTGAGCTTGATGAGACCGCAAACAGGGAGGACTGCTTGGAAGAATATTCTGAAAAAAGAGAAATAAGTCCTGTGCCCTGAGGAAATGGGTGGACAATTTGCACTAGGCCCAGACATATAAGAGAAAAAACCTGGATTCTTTAATCCAGAATCAAGAGAATGCTTGTTTCCTCCACTTATCTGAGGACACCCAGAAAGCAGAACAAAGGGGGCTCTAACATTCTCATAATATCGTCTCTCACCCAATTCAAACGTCCTCTTTTAACTTGAAAAAGAATGGATACATGTATATGTATAACTGAATCAGTTTGCTATACACCTGAAATGGGCATCATGTTAATCAACTATACTCTAATATAAAAGCTTAAAACATCTGCTTTTAACACCCTTGCAGGTGCCTCCATCTGTCATTTAGGAGCCCTGATGTGTGTCCTTGGCCCCCAGATTTCTCACTCAGTCTAAGGCAACCATGTCTCAAATTCCACCACTAGTTGTTCACTTATTTTGGTTTCCCTTACTCGAGACTCTTAACATTCAAATACTCCTAGGAGTACTTGCTATTAAACCGAAGTGTTAATGACTTGAATTCCCTTCTGTGGATGACAGCAGATCAGGGAAGCTCCCTGATGACTCTAAAGAAGAGACACTGAGGATGAGGGGAATGAAGCGAGGTGAACTAGGGGTTGGGGGGTAGACAACTATGATGACGTTTACACAAACAGTGACCGTTTAACATGCCTACCGTGAGTCAAACACTCTTCTTGGTACTTCCCATCCTAACTCACAGGGAAGATATTTATAAAACATAGATCATTTTTATATGAAGTTCCTTGATGACCTAGAATTAAGCACTTCATATGCCCTGAAATCACCCTCCATCCTGAAATCTCCTGCATCCCTCTTTTCTTCCCCCAACACAAGGAGAAATGGTATACAGCTCTGCAAGTTAGTACAATAAAGTATATATTTATACATATATGTGTGCCTGTGAGTGTAAAATCAAAAGTGGTAAATTAGGAGCATCCATTAGAGCGATTTGAGACCCCACATCATCGGCTGTAAAAAGTAAATGTGACAAGACTCCCACCTGGTGGTACGAGTCAACCATGAAGATATGAAGGAGATGTACTGTTTTCACTAAAAATTAAAGGATGCACCAGAGCCAAACCATTCTCACAATTAAGGTGGTCCCAGGCCTGAAGACACCTCAGCTTGGCCAACTCTCCAAGACTGCCAGAGAATTTGAGTTGAGAGACACTTGTCTGATGAAGACCAGTAATTATAGTAAGGAAAAGTAAAAATGTTAGTTACTCAGTCGTGTCCAACTCTTTGCAGCCCCATAGACTGTAGCCCACCAGGCTCCTCTGTCCATGGGATTCTCCAGGCAAGAATACTGGAGTGGAGTAGTGATCCCTGAGACCACCCAGGGATCGAACCTGGGTCTCCCGCATTGCAGGCAGATTCTCTGAGTCACCAGGGAAGCCCCAGTAAAGACTGGACAGTGGAAAAGGGAAAAACACAGGTCATGTCAAGCACGATGACCACAGGATACCTCCTTCAACATTCTCCAGGGACTGGGTGTAAGAAACAGAATGAACATTCAGATTTATGTGTATAATTTTGAAAGATTGCTGTCTCAGACTTGCATGCTGTGATAAAAATGTCTAACTTTTGAAGAAGTTGCTCTGTAAGGGGAAAAAAAAAGAAGAAGAAAAAAAAAACTAAGCCGATAAATAGCAAGTTGAACATTGCCACCTGCTGGCCATTTGATGGTAAAGCAAGCAAGACCCGAGTCAGCCATTCCTTTTTGTGGACTTTGTAAGACTCAAAATGCGCAAGAGACTGAATGGCCAGTTACAGTACTGACCACAGATGTTCATCACAGTTACATCCCGGTTGGGATCAACCTTATATGGGGGTGCCCAACAATGAGCCCAAGACTTGGCAGTTAGTCATTGAAAATACAAAGTCGGAACAAAAAATTTTGTTTGCTGCAGCTCCGGGTACTAAAATCAATCAACATCTGGCCAGCAAGAAAGCCTACGTCAATATCAGACTTAAGTTTGTGCTAGAGCTGGTTCTCAGTGATATAAATAACAGAATTGGGAGTGTGCCCACTGAGACTGTAAACACCAGACAGCCAGATGAAGATAGGAAAAATAACCAGAGTAGCTTGTGCTCCGCGGGAACTGGGACATTGAACTTAAAACAGCCTCAAGAATATGAATTAATGATTTTCCATATACTGTGTGAAGTTCCAAATGTTCCAAAAGATGGATGCTTAGGACTAAGGGATAAACAGATAAAAATACAGAGGAATGCTTGTGTACAAGTGGTGATCACAAAACTCTGCACACCAAAGGGAGTACAAAGGCACGTCAGCACAAAAGTGATATCAAAACCAAACCCTGACTGCTGGGAATCTGAGCTCACTAGTGAGAGAGAGGAGAACCAGGAAATCCTCCCTCTGTTATAGGCAACATGGAGGCCACAGCAGTTAGCCAAAGTTATAAAAATGAACATGAATTGCAGCAAAAAAAAAAAAGTATTACTTTGTTTAGAAAAAAGAACTCTGTTTATATTTAAATGCTATCACAGGCTTTTGAGAAAAGTTGTTTATTTCCTTCTTTGAAATCTTTAAAAATGAAAACCTAGAGGTCCTTCCAGCTCAGTAATACCATGATTTAATCATTGGTTCTAAACAAAGAAACACTAAATCAGTGTAGGATGATGTCACTAGAAAAATATTATATTTAATTGGTAGTTTATGAATGCGACCTTTAGTTAAGAATGCCGTTTCCACCACTTATTAACTGAGTGACCATAAGCAACTTATCTAACCTCCCTAAACCTATTTATCTATGGGACGTCTTTTCAGAGGATTGTCATGGTGATAAAGTGAAATCATGTTTGGGGGCTGTTCAGCACAGTGCCGAGCCATAGCAAGCAGTCAAAAGGTGGATGCTATATTTACCCAAGACTTAAGGAAAATTAAATTTAAATGAGCCTTTAGAACAATGCCTGGCCCAAAGTAAGCACTCACTTTTAACAAAAAGGTATGGATTACAAATGAAATTTGAAAGCAATAAACAGTTTTTTTTTTCCTTAATCTTTACACAGGAGGTCCCATAGTATTTTAAGAAAATTTGTTACCACTAATTATGTGCCTTGGGTAAGTCACTGAAAACTCTACATTTCTACTTTTTCTCTGCAAAATTTGAGTGGAAGTGGATTAGATAGCCACTAATGGATCTTCCAATTGAAAAGAGATTCTAGAGAATACTAGAGCTTAGGATATATTAAAAATTTATAATATATACTCTATAAAAACCTAATGATAAACTGAGAAATTACCAGTTACTAATAGTTATGAGTTAACTAAAATGTCAATATTCACAACAGATCTGTAGTACTGCTGTTGTTCGGTTGCTAAGTCGTGTCTGATTCTTTGTGACCCCATAGACTGCAGCAAGACAGGATCCTCTGTCCTCCACTATCTCCTGGAGTTTGCTCAAATTCATGTCCATTAAGTTGGTGATGCTATCTAACCACCTCTTCTTCTGCCGCCCCCTTCTCCTTTTGCCTTCAATCTTTCCCAGCATCAGGGTCTTTCCCAATGAGTTAGCTCCTCGCATCAGGCGGCCACAGTATTGGAGCTTCAGCTTCAGCATCAGCTCTTCCAATGAATATTCAGGGTTGATTTCCTTTAGGATTGACTGGTTTGACCTCCTTGCTGTTCAAGAGTCCAAGACTCTTGAAAGTCTTCTCCAGCACCATGATACGAAAGCATTAATTTTTTGGCATTCACCCTTCTTTATGGTCCAGTTTTCACATCTGTACATGACTACCAGAAAAACCAAAGCTTTGACTATATGGAATTTGTCAGTAAAGTGATGCCTCTGCTTTTTACTAAACTGTCTAGGTTTGTCATAGTTTTCTTTTCAAGAAGCAAATGTCTTTTAATTTTATGACTGCAGTCAGCATACACAGTGATTTTGGAGCCAACAAAAATACCATAAACATAAAAATTCTTCAGTTACTTAAGGACTAATTAAATAATAAATAACTGCTAGATATAGGATTCAAGACAGACACAGATATTTTAATTTTCATTTTTAATATGTTAGCCTTCATATTCAGAGTAAGAAATCATGTAAAAACTTCCTATTCCACATTAATCACAGACACTGAGTCTAAATAATCCCACATTCCAAATCTAAGCACTCCAAATTAATGCTGCTTTACTGTAATTCAGAGGTCAGAAAACTATTTCTGTAAAAGGTCAGATTGCACATATATTTTAGGTGTGCTTAACCCTGCTCTCAAAGCATAAGAACAGCCAGTGTGTAGACCATGCACAAGGCAACCGTCTTTCAATAAAACATTATGTATGGACACTGATATGTGAATTTCATACCTTTTTCTAGCATCATGAAATTTTAGTTTTCTTTTTCATGTTTTTAATCATTTACAAAATGGGAATAGGAAACATCTTTAGTTTGTGGACGATACAAAAACAGGCAGTGTGCAGGACTCAACTCATGGGCCGCAGCATGCCTCCTCTGCTGTAATTACATACTTGGGGAAAGAACATGGTAAGGTAGGAAATCTGCAACTGGCAGATAGCCCCTGGGAATTTCACTAGCTGCTTGTTGCATTCATTTTCTTGTGCTGTGTCCACCTACCACTCTCCTGGGGCTTTCACCACAAACCAGGGAACCCCCCTTCTCAGTCCCTGTATACAAGGCACCAGATGGAAGCCTGACACCTTGAGGACACAGTGCTAGCGGCAGGCACAGGCCTGGAGTTACTGGCAAGGCCCACAGAGCTGTGGGGAAGGGTGAATCCTGGAGGGCGGACGGAGGCCAGCCATCAGGTTCAGACCCACGTCCTCAACCTGACCTCTCTCCAAAGAACTGTCTTTGGGGACATCTCATTCTGTTTAAAAACAATAACTTCCAGAGACTTCCCAATTGAAACCTGGGGGCCCAAGGATGTCTAAGAATTTCCCTGATCTGGTTAAGACTCCCACCTGCAGCCATTGGATTTGCTGAAAGTTTTACTTTCATTATAGGTTTAAAGGATTTGTTAACAAAAGAAACCACTCATTACATACAAATAAAACAATTTCAGTTTCTTATAGAATATTGGTTGTCTGAGGAAACCTTACAAAACGGTTGAGGAGGCCTTACAAATAGTTGAGAAAAGAAGAGAAGTGAAAGGCAAAGAAGAAAAGGAAAGATATATCCATCTGAATACCGAGTTCCAAAGAATAGCAAGGAGACATAAAAAAGCCTTCCTAAGTGAACAAAGCAAAGAAATAGAGGAAAACAATAGAATGGGAAAGACTAGAGATCTCTTCAAGAAAATTAGAGATCCAAGGGAACACTTCCTGCAAAGATGGGCACAATAAAGGACAGAAATGGTATGGACCTAACAGAAGCAGAAGATATTAAGAAGAGGTGGCAAGATTACACAGAAGAACTATACAAAAAAGATTTTAATGACCCAGAAAACCATGATGGTGTGATCACTCACCTAGAAACAGATATCCTGGAGTGCAAAGTCAAGTGGGCCTTAGGAAGCATCACTATGAACAAAGCTAGTGGAGGTGATGGAATTCCAGCTGAGCTATTTTAAATCCTAAAAGATGATGCTGTGAAAGTGATGCACTCAATACACCAGCAAATTTGGAAAATTCACTAATGGCCAAAGGTCAGTTTTCATTCCAATCCCAAAGAAGGGCAATGCCAAAGAATGTTCAAACTAGCGCACAATTGCACTCATTTCACACACTAGCAAAGTAATGCTCAAAATTCTCCATGCTAGGCTTCAACAGTACATGAACCAAGAACTCCCATACGTTCAAGTTGGATTTAGAAAAGGAAGGGGAACCAGAGATCAAGTTGCCAGCATCCATTGGATCACAGAAAAAACAAGAGAATTCCAGAAAAATAACTACTTCTGCTTTATTGACTATGCCAAAGCCTTTGACTGTGTGGATCACGACAAATACTGGAAATCTTCAAGAGATGGGAATACCAGGCCACCTTACCTACCTCCTGAGAAACCTGTATACAGGTCAAGAAGCAACAGTTAGAACTGGACATGGAACAACAGACTGGTTCAAAATTGGGAAAGAAGTACGTCAAGAATGTATATCGTCACTTTGCTTATTTAACTAAGATGCAGAGTATATCATGCAAAATGCCAGGCTGGATGAAGCACAAGCTGGAATCAAGATTGCAAGGAGAAACATCAATAACCTCAGACATGCAGATGACACCACCCTTATGGCAGAAAGTGAAGAAGAACTAAAGAGCCTCTTGATGAAGGTGAAAGAGGAGAGTGAAAAAGTTGGCTTAAAACTCATCATCCAAAAAACAAAGATCATGGCATCCAGTCCCATCACTTCATGGCAAATAGATGGGGAGACAGTGGAAACAGTGACAGACTTTATTCTGGGGGGCTCCAAAATCACTGCAGATGGTGACCGCAGCCATGAAATTAAAAGATACTCCTTGGAAGAAAAGCTATGACAAACCTAGATAGTGTATTAAAAAGTAGAGACATTACTTGCTGGCAAAGGTCCATATAGTCAAAGTTATGGTTTTTCCAGTAGTCATGTATGGATGTGAGAGTTGGATCATAAAGAAAGCTGAGTACCAAAGAAGTGATGCTTTTGAACTGTGGTGTTGGAAAAGACTCTTGAGAGTCGCTTGGATGGCAAGGAGATCAAACCAGTCAATCCTAATGGAAATCAACCCTGACTATTCATTGGAAGGACTGATGCTGAAGCGGAAATTCCAATACTTTGGCCACACGATGGGAAGAACTGACTCATTTGAAAAGACCCTGATGCTGGGAAAGAGTGAAGGCAGGAGGAGAAGGGGACAACAGAGGATGAGATTGTTGGATGGTATCACCGACTTGATGGACATGAGTTTGAACAATCTCCAGGAGTTGGTGATGGACAGGGAGGCCTGGTGTGCTGCAGTCCATGGAGTCGCAGAGTCAGACATGACTGACTGAACTGAACTGATAGAAGATTATTGTTGTTTTTGTTTGGTCACTCAGTCATGTCTGACTCTTTGCACCCCCATGGACTGCAGCAAGCCAGGTTCCTTTGTCCTCCACTGTTTCTCAGAGTTTGCTCAAATTCATGTCCATTGAGTCAGTGATGTTATTTAACCATCCCATCCTCTGTTTCCCCCTTCTCCTCTTGCCTACAGACTTTCCCAGCATCAAAGTCTCTTCCAATGAGTAGGCTCTTCCCATCAAGGGGTCCAAGGTATTGGGAGTTTCACCTTCAGCATCAGTCTTTCCAGTGACGATTCAGGGTTGATTTCCTTCAGGAGTGACTGACTTAATCTTCTTGCATTTCAAGGAACTCTCAGCAGCCCTCGAAAGCATCAGTTCTTCAGTGCTCAGCTTTCTTTGTGGTCCAGCTCTCACATCCGTACATGACTACTGGAAACCATAGCTTTGACTATACGGACCTTTGTCAGCAAAGGGATGTCTCTGCTTTTTATAGAAGATTATTTGACTTAATGTCAATATACAGTCATCAGAGGAAGAGAAATAGAAACAATAGAGAAAAGTAAGCACAAATATCATCAAAGTGCGCTGACAACATACATCCAGACTTGAACAGCAATGGCAAGTCCCTGGTTACGAGTAATCTGCAGTCCCAGTTCAGAAAAGGTCCCAGGCTGTATGTCCACTCCATGGGTGAGACTTCAAATTGTAGTTTTGGGGGCTCCTGCTTATAATCCCAGACCACAAACTGATATAATCATCAGTTCGTGCCCCCAAAATACAGGCTTGGTTTTACTTTAACTTTTACAGTGGTGTTTGTTTCACCTTGTGAGTCGTAGGATTTCATAAGACCTGGGGGGTAGGCCAGGCCCTTACCGGTTTAAGCGATTCCAAGACCCACTCCTTTTCCTATCTAAAGTGCTACCTGACTTGCTGTGCTTGCAGGAGGGCAAAGCATCCCAGTGGTCTCCAAGCAGCTCAGAAACAAGGAGAGGTCTGCTCTCCTGCTTCTAAAAACTGAACACTTCCTCCATTTTAATTTCCCTAACAGTTGGCCTCAGGATTGTTTAGGCTGAAGAGCATAGGAATAAGGCAAAATAACATGAGCAGTCTTCTTAATTCTCTAACTCAAATAACAATTCCAGATAGTCCATAGAAATAAAGTGATCAAAGAAACAAGTAATGGGATAAACAATGCAGAAAACAATTTTTGAGCAGTAGGGGATTTAGTATCAAAAAAGTCCCACCCACCACAAATGAGAAGTATGCTCTTGTATATCAGCTCCTACATGCATCAACTTATGGGTAGCAATAATAGTAACAACAGGGTGTTCTATCAAGTTACAATTAGGTTTATTTATGAAACTTTGTAACTGTTTGGTTCCTTACAAATGTTAAGTAAGGTTTCTAAGAGAAAACTAATACTGGGAACAGAAAGAGTAGGGAATAACATTTGAGTTCACAATACCTGAGTTCTCATGGATAGAAAGTAATAGGTGGTCCCCTTCCAATATAAAGGATCAACATGTGTCCGTCATCGGAAAAAGTGGTTTCTACCTGATACGAAGAAATCGTTTCTACATTATTATTTACAATACATAAAAATTGAGGGGCCATTTTCAAAAAACAATGTAGTATAGGATTTAGGGAAGATAGTCCATTCACAAGAGTTGATGGAGTTCTCCAATGAGCAGGATTCCAAAATGCGAGACATTGGTCCACACAGCAGTCCCTTGGTAAATCCTGTCACAATCCATCAGTCAATGACTGTGGCGATCAAAGCCCAAATAACTCCCAGTGAAACGAGGCAACCAGTGTTCTTCTCCACATACAGTAGGTAACACATGACACTGGCACATGCTGTGCTAACTCTGCCATAATGATAGAGTGCTACTTGGCACCAGGCGTTAGTGCACTTTGTAATGCCATCGAGGATAAGCACTCAATGACTGGTAGGAATCCATTCTCTAAATAAGTTTTGCCATGCACACACATTAGTAGACATGACAATTCCTTGGGATTATTCTTTCAAGCAACATAATATAATAGATGCTTAGAACAAACAGTCCAATCAAATATGTCAATTAATGACTTAGTTTTGTGGAGCTGGAATATTACTGAGTCATTGAACAGCTGTAAAACAGTCTTTGTTACAAATCAAGCTGAGGTCGTGGGGCTTTAACATTATAGGCACCCATTTAGCACTGATAGTTAAGGCCCGAGCTATGTCTTTGCCAGTGCTGTCTAACCTAGCAAATAGGTACATTTTGTCCACAGAATGTCAAGGTTAAGAAAAGACAGGTCTTGTTTGCTGGGCAGGTGAACTTATCCTGAGTTTGAGTCCAAATTGTGTTTCTCCAGCTGGAGATTCCTCAGTAGCTTTCTTCATAATTTTAATTTTAACACATCCTTGAAGGTTGAGGCATGAATGACAATCCACATTACAGTCAGAATTCCAAGAATAATCCATTCACGAGAGTAACAGTGACTGATGACACATATTTCCATGCCTCCTGTCCAGGAATCATTAATACGGTCTTATCCATTCCCTGCAGAGTGACACCAGTGGGTCCAGGAGGACCGCTAGGTCTGAGTGAAGCTGCTTCACCCAGACTTTAGTTCCAACTGCACTTATTCCATTTGCAGATCCAAACCCTACATCACCTCTAACTGCTAGATAGGCTGGAAATTCTCCTTTTTCTACTTTGCCAATTACACATAGAAGAACCAGAAATTGGGCAATTAGATCATGTTTAGTAATAAATAGATCATCCTTTCCTTTATTCTGTTGAATTACTCAAATTTCTCCGTGGTAGTCTGGGTCTATAACTCCACCATGGACACAGATCCCTTTGAAAACTGAACTGGAGCATTCTTTGATTAATCCAAAGTGTCCGGGAGGCATTTTAATTCTGATACCAATCGAAACAGCAGACATCAATCTTTTAATAGGTCTGTGTTCAGATACAGATACAAATCCAGTCCTGCGACCTCAGGAGTAGCCCAGAAAAGAGAGAGTGCCCCAGGCTAATTTCAAAATACTCAGTTGTCTCAGGATAGAAGTCTATTTTATGAATCTGTCAGTTTGGAATAGTCATTCTCATCAAATGAGTTTCTGATTCTCCTGTAGGTCTATTATATAAAATGTTGAAGGCAGTATTCAAGTTAGTCCTCCAGTTTTTATAAGAGCCCTCTTCAAGTTTAATTAATTGTTTAAGCAAACCATTCATTCTTTCAATCAAACCCGCAGCCTGAGAATAACAATATGAAAGATCCATTGTGTAGTATGTTAATGGGCAAATGCTTGTATAAACTTACCTTTAAAATGTGACCCCTTGTCACCTTGAATATAAAGTAGAACACAATATAAATTAATTATTTCCAATGTTTTAATGGTATTAGTCTGATTGCCATTCCCAAAATGAATTACCAATGAATATCCAGAATAGGAGTCCATAGCAGTACACACATATTGGCATCGTTTATTTTGAATTAATGGACCAATATAATCAACTTGTCATATCTGCGCAGGCAGCCTGCCACATGCCAATTGTCCTTCGACTAATATGTCAAGCTTCTCTGCTTAATATGTTGACAAACTGGACATTGTAAAATAACAGATTCAATGAGATCCATAGGTAAGGAAATACCTTGATCCTGAGCCCACCTGTATGTTGCTTTTTTTCCCAGCTGGCCACATTTTTGGTGTGCCCACAAGTCAAACCTTTTAAGTCACTGGAGTGTGGATCAACTTCTACTGCTTGGATATGGGTTTGTTCATCTGTAATAGAGATAGAGCACCATTCATAGAATTTGGAAGACTGAGAGAATCTACTGAAAGATTAGTAGCTCAAACAATTCCCAAATGTCAGACCATAATTCCTTTCCACATAGTTCTCTGGAGTGAATTTGCCAGTTATTCTTTACCCAAAGGGGAAGCCAAGTGGCCAATCCATTGGCCACCAACCAAGAATCTGTATATGTGGCATTCAGTTAAACTCTCTTGCTTAATACCTGGTGAATAGCATATAATTCGGCAAATTGGTTACTTTTACCTTCCCCAGTACTTGGCAGCAATTTAGTAGTGACAGAATTATTTGCAACCACTTTTCAATAGCAAGTGCATCCTATATATTCACTGATCCATCAGTAAATCATGCATGCTGTTTTTCTTGTGCAGTTAAAAAGAGTCAAATGACTTTCCCCATTTTACAGGTGATTCAGATAGATAGCTCATGCTTAATTATATCCTCTTGCTCCAGGCCTTCCATAGAAATCCTTTCATGTAAGACAGCGACCCCATGTGGTCCAGGTTTGGCTTGGTCCTAAATACAACATTTTCATTTGATTATGCTGGACTCCTGGGCTTGCTGAATGCTGTAGATTTGGGGCGAACTTTGTACCCATTGCATGATTGTCACTTGAGGTCTTAATACTATAGTATAATCTATAATCAAATGTTACATATCAATCAGAGCCCAGTAACAAGCCAATAATTGTTTTTCAAAGGTAGTGGCATTTCTCTCTGCCTCTCAGAATTTCCTACTCCAGAAGCCCAAAGGAACTCTCTCCACCTTGTGTTTTTGCCACAAGATCCATTAGCATACAATTCTCTTACAACACACAAAATTCTACAGCACTGGGTTGTACTGGCCAGAAGTCTAAAGCATGTTGAAATGGACTTTTAGTGGCATCAAAAGTCTATTATCATTAATCACACCACTGAAATTCGTTATCTATTCCTAGTTACTTTGTAAAGCAGATTCAGTACTGACCCAAATGTGGAATACGCTGTCGCCAGATACCAAAGAGCCCTATAAATTTCTGAGCCACCTTTTTTGTCTGGGGAGTTTTAAACTCCATTGTCTATTGTCTATCGGTAGGTAAAATCTATGTCCTTTAACCCATTGTATCCCCTAAACTTTACAGTCAGACTCCCTCAAAGCTGTTATACTTCTGTGTCCTTATGTGTTTTGCTCATTTTTGGAAAGGATTGAAGAGGCCATTCTTTCCATTCCCCTGCCTCCAGAAGTGTGTTTTCCCACACTGAGTTATTCCTATCTTGTAAATTACCCAGGAAAGATTAGGCGGCATGCTAGGATAGAAAGCTCAGCTTTCTGTGTTTCTCAGAAGCAAGGAGCAGGGACCCTTGGAGAGGATTTGCCAGGACTTGCCCTGGTATTCCGTGATCACTAAGGAACGTCTGTGTCTGTGGGGGCCTCCTCTTTGAGAGTAAGAAGCCCTGAGAGGTCACATTCATGTGGATCCTCCATAGATGGTGATGGAGTGGGAGGACTGAAGTGAAGTCACCATCAACTGCACACTAACTGCAGACACCATAACCCAGGCGGAGAGTCAGGCAGCTGGGGCAGGGGATCGGGCAAAGGAGTTCAACGTCCTGACCTCTAGGAATCTCCCTCAAGGACACCTAGGAGCCCATCCTTAGAGAACAGGACCCTCAGGCGAGCTCAGACCTTGGCCATTAGGACTGGGGCATCATCAAGTGCTGCATTTTGTGTTCTTCAAAGAGGTCTGTGGACTATTCCCTTCTCCAGGTTACAGCCCCTCTCACCCCAGGGAGGTGATGTTGCAGGACACCATAATCCACTCGCATCCACATTGGAACCCACAGCCACAAGCAGTGGGGGGAGGGATGCCACCCATCCTGAGGTGCCAAGGCAGCTGAGCACTATTCTGACTGACTTTTCAGGGCCAAAGACGAAGTTGCAAGCGCTTACTGCCCCCTCCCTTCTGGTAACTTACCCCCTTGCTGAGTTCTGCTCCCCTCCCCAGCCTCTGACCAGGCAGTGAGAGTCCTTAGTTGTGTCAACCAGGTGGTATTGTTTGCACTGATCCCCAGTTTGGGGTGAAAAACGTGATTTTTAGCAGGGAGCTTGAGTTTAATATGATCTTTCTCACCCCTCTCCTTTGCTTTACAATGAAAAGCTCTAGAACCCTCTCTGGGAACCTCGTTTTTGCAGTCGGATCCCCAAGTTACACTGTTGTAGGGACCTGTGCAAGGGTCTCCTGGGGGTGTGTCCTGGGCACCTGACCAGAGAGGAAGAAGCGACTGGGCCCTCCCCAAGACCATTGACCGAAGGGCACGTCCAGAGCTGGAGGAATTAACGTGGCACCACGGAAAACGAGGGGGAAAGAGCTGGTTTTGACTCCTACAGGAGGAGGGGCGGGGGAGCCAGTCTCGCTGACTCCTGATTGGTTTTACATTTCATCCAGAATTTTTTTCTCTCCTCTCTTGCTCTCTCTTTTCAGTTTCTCTCTCTGATCCCAGGGGAGGGGAAACGGGAATAGTGAGAGATCAAAAATAAACCTCTTATGTCAAAGCCGGGAAGGAAGTATAAATACGAAGAGCTCGGCAGCCCACTCGGTGCTTCCCGGGGTGTGGAGGAGGCGGGCGTGAAGGGCGCGCACGCGGCCAGGGCGCCAGCTGCTGCAGCTCCACTGGCCGGGCGGGCGCGAGCCTGAGAGGTTGCCTGGGGACCGCCGCCGCTAGACGCCCACCGGACACACGCCCGGCCAGCCGCCGAGCGCCTACCCGCGAGGACAGCGGCCGGGCCGCCCGCACCTGCCCGCGCCGGGCCCCCTTCCTGCGCCTTCCGCGCCGCCGCCGCAGCCCCCATGCCCCGCGCCGCCCCCCGGTGGCCGCCGCTTCTGCTGCTGCTGCTGCTGCCGCCGCTCACCCGCGGCGCCCCGGCCCGGCCCGGAGGCAGGGGGCCGGCCTCCGCGCTCGTGGTGCCCAAGCGGTTGCAGAGCATCGCCGGGGAGGTCGCGCTCCACCTGTCCGCCTTCGGCCGCGACTTGGAGCTGCGCCTGGAGCCCGATGACAGCTTCCTGGCGCCGGAGTTCAAGATCGCGCGCCTCGGGGGCTCCGGCGGGGCGGCCGGGCGCGAGAGGGAGCTGCGCGGCTGCATCTTCTCTGGCACGGTGAACCGGGACCCCGAGTCGCTGGCGGCCGTCAGCCTCTGCCGCGGGCTGAGCGGCACCTTCCTGCTGGAAGGCCAGGAGTTCACCATCAAGCCCCAAGGCGCTGGGCACTCCCTGCATCAGCCACACCTCCTGCAGCGCTGGGGGCACGTGCACCCCGCCACTGCAGCCCAGCCCCTGTCCAGAGCGTCTGAGAGGGAGGCGCAGACGGGAGAGGGTGAGAGGCAAGAGAGAAGAGCCGGCACAGCGGAGGAGGACGAAGAGGGCCAAGAAGAGGAGGAAGAAAGTTCCAGCGAGCCACCACCAACTCTGGGGGCCAAGAGCAGGACCAAACGGTTTGTGTCGGAGGACCGCTTTGTGGAAATGCTGCTGGTGGCCGATGCATCCATGGCTGCTTTCTACGGAGAGGATCTAGAGGTAAGACTTGCTGTGCAGGGGTATCCTGATCACCTCCCAGAGTCTCCAAATTGTTCCCTTTCCCGTCCCTCTGAGAAAATCCTTCCCGCTCCTCACCCCAAATAGGGTCCTCTCCTTTCTGAGAACGGAAAGTAACTCTTTTCATGACCTCTGACACCCAGGAGACCACCTGCTCCTGCCACTACCTCCCTTCTGATTGGAGGGGAGGCCCTAGGCCCCCTTCTCCATGTCCACCCCCATCCCACAGATGCTGAACTGAAATTGGGTTTTAAAGCACCCCCACCCCAGACACCTGCCTCGCCCAGCAGAGAGGATAAGTGAGCATTTGGGAAGAGCATCTACCCCAGGCCCCATTTCTCAGCCCCCTACTGTCTCCAGACCTGAGGGGCTCCCAAGGAAAGGCCGCTGGGATGCAAAGGTGTCCTTTGCCTGCAGAACTGAGGCTGACTTAAGTAAAAGACACTGTTTGCAGGGAGTTGAGGCTGGAAAGGGGCTGCCCAACTTCTGTGTGCCCAGCTGGTTCTGATCAGGGGCACAGATACCTTGCCAACCTGGCGCTCAGCCCTGGCAGAACTTGGCAGCACCGGAGTCAGCACGAGAAGGGAGGGGAACAGAATTTCTGTCTGGGGACTCAGCCCAGGAACCTGAAGCTTCAGGGGAGAGGGAAGGAGAAGATGATGGGGATCTGACCTCCTGTGGTGAGTGTTCCTGGTGGAGCCAGAACTATTCTCGGCCCACCTGAGCTGCCCTCCGCCCAGACACAGCTCTCTACTGAGCTGGGGCAGGGCACTGAGTCCAGGGGACAGCTCCTGCAGCCAGGCCGATTCCAACTAGATTTACTGATGCTGCAGACTCAGCAGGAGGTGTGTGTGTCACCCTACACCCCAGCACCTCCTCCAAGGACCAAGTGAAGCAGAAGGCTCCAGGCGAGGCCACACGCTCTCTTATCCTGGGAGCGCAGAACCAGAGATGTGCCCCGTGGAGGACTGACCTCCCCAGAAGGCACCGATTCCTGAAACGGGCACCCTGGCCGCAGCTGCAGCTCAGTTGCTGCCATTTTGGTGATGGCAGTCTTGGCCACCATCCTATTCTAGCCTCAGCCTGTGCCCAGCTGATGCCTGCCTCGAGGGCTTTGGCACCACCTGTGCACAACAGTCTACATGAAGCACGGTGGGCCCTTCTATTTCTTGCCCCAGCTTTCTCAGTCTGTCAGTCACTGGGAAATGCATTCTAGGTGCAAAGGTGGGAAGAACTGGAGGTGAAAGGTCCATGTGGCTGCTTCCCTGGATGCTGCCAGGGTGGTTCAAACCCGTCTGTGTATTGGCAGTGTTGGCAGTGTTGGCAGTCTGTGTATTCGCCCCTCCCAGAGCTTGGGATGACAGCTTTGACCCCGCAGCCCAGTTCTGCCCAAGGACTGTGGGTCTGCACTGACCAAGTATCTGTTTCCCGGCCTTCCAGGAGAGCAGGGAAAGGTGCCAGCCACCTCCTCTGACTCCTGCCCCAGCATGTCTTCCAGAGGGTGGCAGGTGGGGCTTCTCCCTTCTCAGGTTGAGGACAGCCATACCTGGCTACCAGGGACCCTGGCAAAGTCCCTCCAACTTAAACCCAGAGTGCGGTGCTGCGCCCTCCCACACACAATTCCTTTCTGACAGCTGCCTGACAATCAGAAGTGGGAAAGAATAGGGAGACGCAGCGGGAAAAGTCATTGCTTTTTGGTCTTCAGAGTCAAAATGTCCTCCCTGATGTTTCCCTACCATCTCAGCTCAGCTCAGCGCCCACACACTTACGATGCTGTGTATTTGCCTCCAGCATGTACTCGGCAGCTCCAGAGGTCAGAGCCACCTGAAAGCAGACATGCGGGCTGCCAGGCACCAGGCTTCCCAGGCCGCTGAGGCAAGGGCAGGGCTGGGTTCTGCCCCCAGGTCTGCCGCACCAGGCAGCTGGCTTCCTCTCTGCACCCAGGGCCACTTGTACCCTCACAGGACTCTTGGCTGGATGACCCATCATGTGCATGTCCCATGTGGTCCCCTCCACACACACAGGTTTCTGGACATTCACAGACGGGACTGCTGCAGCAGCCCAGTACCCCCCTGGGTCAGAAGAACACCCCAGAAGAGCCGTCAGGCACCTTGAAAGCTGAGGTCCTTCCCTGGGTGGGTGGGGCTCCCTCTACCTTTGGGGCCAGCCCTGACACCTCTCCCTTCCTGTCTCTGCCTGCATGCCCTTGTCACTGCCCCAGGTGGGGCTGAGGCCGAGGCACAGTTGTTTCTATGACTGACCCCTGGCCCCTCTGCTCTGACTGTTCACCCGCTATGGAGATGCCACAGGATAGACCTGAACTTCTCAGCTCAATCCCCTGGACTGGCCCATGAGCTCAGCCAAGGCACAAGTGAATGTCAAGGCCAGGTTCCCTAGGACCTGGCCTGCCCAGACACACCTCCTCAAATATAACCTAGTTCTCTGCAAGTAACTCTTCAAGGAGTCCCCTGGAGACCTCGTTCACACAGATGGAGGTGCTTTGGGGTGTCCCAGCCACCAGGGTATGTAATGAGGATAAAGAGGTGCTTCCCCCTCCCCTGTGAAGAGACGCACCTGGACTTGGTAATGGAGTCTAGTCTAAGCATTGCTGAGGCTGCTTCCTAGTGAGCCTTCTGGAAAGTTCAGCACCCCGTGGGGAAGCCACACGCTGAGGACATTCAATCTGCGGAGCGGTTTACAGGGACCACACAGTGCAAACACCTGTGAGGGGGCAGAGGAAGAGAGCGAAGGTTACAGAGGATCTGTGACCTCCTCCAGGTCTCCTCACCCGACGGCCGTGCTGGTGCACTGGGCCCTGCCGCTTGCTCAGCACAGGAGGGTTTGTGACTCTGGCCCTGCCTCCCCTGACATCGTCCATGCTGTGGGAATGGGTCACTGAGCCCAGCAGCCCAAACAGGTCCAGCCACCGTGGGAGGCCCAGTCCTGAGAAGAAACTGCCTTCAAGGCCAGAGAAAGAACCATGCACAAGACTGGCTTCACCGCGAAGTGACAAGGAAGTTTTCCAGACTCTGTACACTTGAGGAGCGCAGACAAAGGGGACTTTCTGAGAGGGGGGACCACCTCAGAAGAGACCTTAACTCTGTATGCACCCAGCCGCTGCTGACTGTTCCTGGATGAAACCGCACGAGGAAGGGGCGATAGTGGGGAGCAGCGCCCCACGCTCAGTCTGGAAAATTGTCTAGCCAGACCATCAGCTGCTGAGCTTCTCAAGGTGCTGCTGAGCAGGGAGGTCCCCAAAGAAGACCAGAGGCATCCCAGAGTCAAGCTACTAGCCAGTGGCTTCAGGGAGGGCTAAGTCACTTGTTCCCATTCCACTGCCCTCCGGGAAAATGTCTCCCACCAGCCCTATCACCAGAGTGGCCAAGTATCCTGGCTTGCCCAGCACAGCCCCTGGCTAGGATTATCTTGACTTAATTATTAACACTTCATCTTCACTCTCAGAAGTGTCCTGTTTTGGATAATAACAGAACAGACACATGTCTGAGTCTCTGCGGGCATGTTATATGCCCGTGAAGTATGAACCCCCACTGGAAAAGACCAAGTCTTCATTCCTTCAGTCTGTTGCCATCAGAATGATCGACCATATAAAGTACTTCCCAGTTTAAAAAGGCCCTAGTCTTCAATGGTCCTTGAGTCACCACGTAACTCTCCTCCTGTCCCACTGGGAAGGCAGGTAGGACAGAGACAATGTCAAGGGCACGCGGTCTTGCTTGCATACTTTGTTTTCACTGTGCTGCAGTTGTCCTTGCAACAGCAGAGGTGGGTGGCAGTCAGTGCCATGAAGAAGAGCATAGACTTTGACGGAAAATAGACATGCATGACTTGAGTAAGTTACCCCTTTTTCTGAACCTCAATTTCTTCACCAGCCTGACAGGCACTGTTATACCAAGGATCTGGGAGTGTCTGCAGGAGACAGTAAAATACGAAAGGCATCTGACCCAGGGCCTGACACATAGCAGATGCTCAGCAAAGCACAGCTAACACCAGAGTTGCCTTGGATGGTACTTTTGGGCCTGCCCTCTGTGGGACTGGAAGTCAGACCTGCCCCCTGGACCAGGAGATAGGCCCAGAAGTGGGGTTCACAGTCTCATGGCTGCCTGCCTGCCCAGGCCTGGCTCCCTGCCCCCAGGGTCAGTTAGATGCACAGGCATCCAAGCCACCAGTCCTCAGAGGAACTTCTCATCCCCAAAATCTCAGTGAGATTAGAGAAATGGTAGGTGGGCCAGACCAGGACTGCGGACTTTAACAGACACTTTGGACCATACAGGCCTGGCAGCCCTCTTGCGATGGGAATTATCTTAGAAGAGAGCATCCAGGGGAACCTTCATTGTCCTCCCATAAAACCCACTGCCTAAAAGGAAAACTGCTCTCAAGCAGGCTCAGCCTGCCACTTGCATGATTGGAGAGGATGCTATGAGCTCCCTGAACCCCAGGGAGGAGAATCCACGAGCCCCAGGCCGTACATCCTGTGTGCTCATGTGGGCACCCTGGAAGCAGCGGATAACTGGAGGGAGGCGCCTGACAGGCTGCCACTCCTCAGCCCTCACCCCCAGCTGCCTAATGAGGTGGTTACTTGTTTCCCTCAGGAATCTGACTCCGGGAGCGGGTGCCAAGTTTCAGCTTTGCTGATAAGATGTTTGCATCAGCCTAAACGTAGCTGGAACGCCTGACACACTAAGTGACCTGCCGACCTGTTTATAGGGCTTACCAAATATCTGGCTGGTTGCCGGTGAGATGAACAGACAGATCCCATTCACAAATAATGGGATTCATCTGGAACTCCCACACATGGCCTCAGCCCCGGAATGTCCCTCTGTAACCTTTCACCTTCAGTTCCTTCCTTCCAGTCCCACCTTCCAGATCACAGGAGGGAAGAAAAAGAGGCTACAGGAGTGTGGAGCCCTGAGGGGCAAGGAGCAGGACTGGCCACACTCCTGGTGGAGGACCATCCCCTTGGTTTCCTGTTCTGTAAAATCATCCTAGATGACGCCCTTCTGGAGGTCCCGGAGGCAGGAGGGTGACCTGATCTGGCCTCCCCGGAGGTCTTGGGAGCTGTTGGCAGCCCAGGGTTGGGCAGAGGCCAAGCACCGATGTCCAGTCTTCCTCTCACCTTGGTGGGACCAGAAGCAGTGTGAGCCTGAGAGCCTGGGTCTCACCAGCCCATCTGGTTCTCTCCTGCCTCAAGCTGAGGAGAATAAACCCCCTGGGCTGTCCAGGCAGAAGCCAGGAGGCCAGGCCCTGGGAAGCTTAATGAGAAGAGTGTAGACCTCAGAGGCAGACATGCCTGTGCTACACTCCAGCTTTAAGAGCTGGGTGGCTGTAGACATGATATTTGACTTGTGAGAACCTCCACTTCCTTGTTGGAGAAATGGGGATAACCATCCCTACTGCCCAGATCATTGTGAGCATTTCCTGAGGTGACGCATGTCCAGTGTGCAGAGGAGCTCTTGTTAGGAGTGACCATTACAGCAAAGTTTCCTTCCTGAAGAGTAGGGGTTACCCCAGCAGACTGAGGACAATTTTTCATGAACTCTAACCTTGAGTGCTCAGACAAGTGCTTCTGGGCTGACAGCATGAGGGGACGGGTGACTGGCAGGGAGACGGTGGGTGTCCAGGTTAAGGTAGATAACACGTGCAGTCCAGTTGAAGAACTTTCTGTGACGATGGAAATGTTCTGCAGCAGCCATGAGTCATATGTGGCTATTGGTGCTCTTGAAATGTGCCTGGTGTGGCAGAGGGACAGTGATTTTAATTGGATTGAATTTTAATGGATTTAGATGTCCATGGCCATGTGTGGCTGGGCAGGATGTTAAACACACAAGCTTTGGAGCCAGGCCTTCAGGGTTCACGGGCTGGCTGACACACTAGCTCTGGACCTCAGGCCACTTACTCAGCCATGAATTTCTAATAAGTACAAGGAAGGGAAATAATGCCAGTACTTGGGGGGTTTTAGGAGCCTACCCAAAGAGGCTATACACCAATGCCCTGCAGTGAGGAGTGCACAACTCAGGTGACAGCAGGGGTGGGCACTGCTGGGAGGTTGATCCCTCCCTCTCCACCCCTGCTTCCCCCAGAACCACATCCTGATGCTGATGTCCATGGCCGCCCGCATCTACAAGCACCCCAGCATCGGTAACTCCATCAACCTGGTGATGATAAAGTTGGTGATCATGGGGGATGAGAAGCTGGGCCCCGAGGTGTCAGACAACAGCGGGCTGATACTGCGTGACTTCTGCACCTGGCAGCGGGATGCCAACCAGCCCAGAGACCGGCACCCCGAGCACTTCGACACGGCCGTCCTGCTCACCAGAGAGGTTGAAGGCCTCCAGACTCTGTGGGGAAAGGGGCGGGCACATTGCTGGTCAAGGGGGGGTGTGGCTCAAATGTGGAGCCAGCCCAAATGTGGCGACTGGCTCCCTGCTGGCCCTAGCTGGACAGAGAGCCTTGAATTGGATGAGGGGGAGGGGGAGGAGGAGGAGGTCACGAGGACAAGTATGAGGTATTTCAAGGGAAGCAGAGGAATGCATAAGGGCTCTTGTCCAGGAGTTTGCGACCAACTGTCTGCTGAGGTCATGACAAGATGAAAAGGGCTCAAACTGCCCTGAGAGACATGTGGAGATGGAACAAAGTTCAGAGGTGCGGCTGCAGGTGCGGGGTTTAAATCCAGGGGCAGGTAACCAGGGCCTTCCTATAATGTCTCCAAATCAGGAGGCCTTTCCACCTTCCTAGTGAGGTTTAAGTAGGTGGTTTCCTAAAGCCTAGCCAGAGTCATCATGGGTGGAGGCCCTGCTCCCTGCCCCACAGGCCTCAAGACAACCCTGAGGCCAATGCTGCATGTTTAGCCCCACTTCACAGCTAGGGAATCCGAGGTCCAGGGGTCAGAGCCCACCAGTCTCCCTATGGGGGGGTCCATAGCCTCATCACTCATCAGGCTATCCTGCCTCCCAGGACAGACTTCCCAGGCCCACAGCCTGATGTCTTGCTGATCTAGATGACAAATGTCCTTTGTGAAGAAATAGAGATTTGGCTGAAAACATGTCCCTCATCTCAGGAGGTGCAGGAACATGCAGTTCCCGTCCTCTTTCTGTCCTCACCCCTCACTTTCTCCTGAGCAGAACCTTTGCGGGCAGGAGGGCAGGTGCGACACCCTGGGAGTGGCCAACGTTGGCACCATCTGTGAACCCAGCAAGAGCTGCTCTGTGATCCAGGACCAGGGCCTGCAGGCGGCCTACACTCTGGCCCACGAGCTCGGTGAGACTCCCACCTCCAGAGGCCACGACTGCTGGGCGGGGGGACCTGCCTTCCAGAGGCCAGTGGTGCAGCCCCAGGACTGTGCCATGCCTCCTGGTTGTCACAGAGTAACTGCCCTCATGCTCTCCATCCCGACCCTGCATGAAGGGCCAGCCTCAGGGGGCACAGTGCTCAGATAGAGCCGCGAGGGGGTGTCCTGGCTAGGCAGTCAGGATTCAGAAGGTCAACTGCAATGACAGTGTGAGAAAGTGAGCAAACGATTAAGGGGAATGTGAATCAGCAAAGGCCCCAGCAGAAAAGAGAGGGACCCCAGTGCTTCCGGTTCCCCTGGGAGAGTGGGCTGAGAACTGTCCTTGAGGAAGAAGTAGGTGGGGTTCCTGGATGAGCTGGCACTGCTTAGGTCTTCAGAGCACTGTACCCCATGGCTGACAGCAGTAGAGGTGGCAGGTGGACTAGGGGTCTCGTCCTCCGCAGGGCACGTCCTTGGCATGCCCCACGACGACTCCAAGCTTTGTACTCGGCTGTTCGGGCCCCTGGACAAGCACCACATGATGGCGCCGCTCTACGTCCAGCTGAACAAAACACGGCCCTGGTCCCCCTGCAGTGCCTCGTTCCTCAGAGAGTTCCTGGACCGTGGGTACGGTAGGTCCCCCGCTTCTCCCTGGCCAGTGGCGGGCACCCGCATTCCTGGACCATGGGTATGGTAGGTCCCCTGCTTCTCCCTGGCCAGCGGCGGGCACCCGCATTCCTGGACCGTGGGTACAGTAAGTCCCTGCTTCTCCCTGGCCAGCAACAGGCACCCTCATTCCTAGACCGTGGGTATGGTAGGTCCCCCACTTCTCCCTGGCCAGCGGCGGGCACCCGCATTCCTGGACTGTGGGTATGGTAGGTCCCTGCTTCTCCCTGGCCAGCAACAGGCACCCGCATTCCTGGACCATGGGTATGGTAGGTTCCCGCTTCTCCCTGGCCAGCGGTGGGCACCTGCATTGCTGGCATCTCGGGATGGGAGACACTGGGCAGCTGTGTCCTCACTGCCCTCCAGGGCTGAGTGCTCTAACCACTCCTCTAGCCTCAGCCCAGCTTCTAGCACCAATGAGATTATCTGCAGAGCAGATAGAAGTGGTCTGAGAAGGTCTGTTGGAAAAGGTGGGTTCCCACAGACCTTGAGGGAATGGAAGACTGTTTGTCATACAGAGCAGAGAATGGAGCCTCTGGCTGGAGCCATACATCACAGGGTAGTGTGAAAACAGCAGAGAGGCAGGAATGCCCCCTGAGAGCAAGGAGTGGGGCAAGGTGCCTGGTGCAGGCAGCCTGGCTTGTGCAGTAAAGAAGTGAAGACACAATTGATTCTTGATGCAAAAATAATAGATTGTTCAAACATCAGTACTTTGGCTTTAATTCTCTGGGCCTGGATTTAAGAGTCCATTTACATCCCCAATTATACTGTGACTTAAGATTAGTGTTAAAATTAGCTGGCCTTCCCTAGGTAACCACTGACTACAAATAAGACGTTCCGGATGACAAAGAATTCAATCCTTTAAATAAACGTGCTACTGATAGTCAAAACTTGGGAGGAATTTCTCTAGATGATGGAGTGTTGACAGCTTGTGGACTGAGGTCAAGGAAACCTTGAGTGTCAAGTGCGAGGAGGGAACCCCTGGCCCTTATTCCTGTTTCTCTGCTTCCTCCATTCCTCAGGGGACTGCCTTTTGGATGCCCCCTCCTGGGCCATGGCCCTGCCCACAGACCTCCCTGGCCGCAGGGCCCTCTATGACCTGGACCAACAGTGCAAGCAGATCTTTGGGCTGGGCTTCCGCCACTGCCCCAACTCCTCTGAGCAGAACACCTGCGCGCAGCTCTGGTGCCGCATTGATGGCCCCGACCCCCTTTGCCACACGAGGAATGCCAGCCTGCCCTGGGCCGACGGAACACCCTGCGGGCCCAGGCACCTCTGCTGGGAGGGCAGCTGCCTGCCTGAGGAGGAAGTGGAAAAGCCCGAGGTGAGGGATGACCACTGGGTGTCAGGGAGAGGGAAAGGGGGAGGGCTGTTTCCATGGAGGAAGCCACACTTGAAAGCTAGGAACCAGGAGACTTGGGGCCAGATGCAACTATGAGTAGAACCACACATCCTTTGACACACAAAGCAAAGCATATTTATTCAAACACAAGAGGAGCCCTTCAAGGGTGTACTCAGAGCAAATGGACGATGCTATCAGGGCTTGGGTGTTTGGGGAGCTTGCCTTTGGGACAGCGGTGGACTCTGACTTGGAGGATTGGTGCTAGGTGTGGACACTTCTGCACAAGACTATCGTGGACACTCAATAAACAGAAGCCATTATGAATTCTATTATAAATAGAGTGAGTGACAGCAGAGAGGGATATCCCATCAAGAAGGAGGGGAAAGTATTCATGCCCTACCCATGTCTGAGGTGAATTCATAGCTAGGGGTCAGGACAGTGGGAGGAAGTGTGGGGACCCCTTGTTCCAGGAGGAGGGAAGAAGGAAGGGGAACCACCTCTGAGCCTCAGAGAAAACTTGGCAGAGTGAACCTGCAGGAAAGGCAAGGCAATGTTGAGAAGGGGTTTTAATTGACAGGCTCCTTTGCCCTGCTCTTAGTACTTCCAGACTGTGAGGCTAGTCACCTTTCTCTAACTGGAGTCACTGAGCCATCTCTGAAATAATGTCCGATGGGTCCCAGCCTGGGTCTGGCCCAGCTCTGAATCACCACGGTGGCCTGCGCTCGCACCCTCCGGAAGGCTGTCCTCAGGGCACATCCTGTGCACTGAGGCCCAGGGGCCTGTGTGGCCAGGTAATCCACACGTTCCTTCTAAGCTTGGGCCAGGATGGGCATCATGGATTCATTCTAAGCCCCCTCCTAGCCCCTGCCCAACACGTGGCTTTTCCCAACCCCGTCCGGTAGTGTGGGCTTCACACAGTCCTGAGGGGGAAAGATGGGAAGGGGGTCCCCTCCCACCTTCCCCAGCAGTGCAGCCAAGCTCCACACAGGAAAAGTTAGCCAGAAAGTGATCCCAGGCTAGTGCTTCTAATGTATTTTTAAGGGGAAAAGACAGATCGGAAATACTGCATATATTGACAGAATCATGTCTCTGTAAAATAAAAACACAGCACCTTCATGATGATAGTCAGAGCAAAGGTACAAAGGGATATTGATGAAAATCATGTCAGTGGCTTCATCTAGGTAGTGGTATATTTTTAAGCGTTACTTTCTCTCACATCTTTCCTATTTTTCATTTTTTATAGGATCACGTATGACTCTTGTAACCTTTAAAAAATTATTTTCATTTTTAAAACTCTGTGTACCCATCCATCACAACTGCCTGACCTCAGGGTCAGTTGTAAAGTTGGATGCGACTCTGTTTGTTTCCAGCATGTCCTACTCACTCCTGGACCTGGTGGCTAGTAGAGTAGCAGCCTCACCTCCCAGAGAGCCTTCCTTTAGGTCAGCGCTGCTCAGCCTCAGCACTGGTGGTGTCCGGGCTGTGTGCACCCTGGCTGTATAGGCTGAGCAGCTCCCTGCCCCCCACTCGCTGGAGGCCAACAGCGTACACCCGGCCCAGCTGTGACAACCACAGTGTCTCCAAACACTGTGGGAGTCTCAGCCCCCATGGGAAACCACTGTATTTTCTTCAGCCTTATTCCCATAAAAGTGTTTCATTCAGCAGCTCCTACTGAGCACCTAATAAAGGGCGAGGCACTGTTCTAGACCCCTGGGTGCTTGGGGGGCAGCCGAGGGCCAGGCCAGCACAGACCGTGGTCACTGGGAAAACGAATCGGGCAGTTACCAAACTCCACCCACCAGTATAAGCACAGGTAGGAGAGAAGGTCCCACCAAGAGCCTAGGCCCTCTCCCCTCCCCCCACTCAGCGCGGCCTTGTGTGTTGCAGGCTGTGGTGGATGGAGGCTGGGCCCCGTGGGGACCCTGGGGTGCATGTTCACGGACTTGCGGAGGAGGAGTACAGTTTTCATACCGCGAGTGCACCAACCCCGAGCCTCAGAACGGAGGGAAGTACTGCCTGGGTCAGAGAGCCAAGTACCAGTCGTGCCACACCGAGGAGTGCCCCCCGGACGGTAATGGCCAGAGCGGCTGCTGCGGCGCCTGCAGCACATCCCTGGAGGAGGGCGGTCTTCCGGGTTCAGGGCTTTCCAGGGTGTAGACAGAAACGGGCTCTCGAGGTACCACACTTCGGGGCAGCCTGCAGCGCCCCTCACTGTGCAGGGAGAGCCTGGCGAAATCAGAGAGAAACAGCCCTGGTTTTTGGAGACATGGACATGGAGGACCTAATTCCCAACCTGCTTATGCACTGGGGTCGGGGGAGGGCTCTGCAGAAGGCGAGAGGACAGTAATACTCCTCCTGGAGGAGTCTAAATCCTGGTCTGTGTGCAGAACAATGGAGGCATTGTCCAAAGCAATTGTTGGAGCCACCTCCAGGGTCACTCCAACCGATGTTCAGCCCAGGGCAGAGGGAAGGTTTCTGAATCTGATCCTAGCACACACTTCTCCTGAGAAGGTTGCCCATCTCCCCTTGGGGCCATGGCATCTGCCTGCGGGAACCTTCCTGGGAAGTGGCCTCATGTCTGCCTCCCAGGCACATCCCCCAGTGCCCACAAGAAAGCACAAGCCTTAACTCCTTAACTCAGAGCAGTGACAGCTGCAGAGACATCAGAGGGAGTCCCTGCAGATCTTTGCCCCACCACCCTGTCCAGCTCCCCGTCGCAGTTTCAGGGAGTGTGGCAGGTAGCAGATGGCACACACTTTTAGGGAGGTTAGAGAAGTTCCTCCAAGCACAGAGGCCCAGCCCAGGGAGGGCAAATAGCGAGAGAGTCTGGAGGCTTTGTAGTTTGGCAAGACGAGGAGGAGCTGTAATGGCAGGAGTCTCTAGAGCCTCTGCCTGGAATTGTGGGCATCCTCCTGGCACACTAGTGAAGGGCTCCTGGGGAAATGAGAGAGAGAGGAGAGGAGAGGGGAATGAATACGAGGCACGAAGGAGACACAGACAGGAGCTGAGACCAGGATTTCAGGTGCACTGGTACCAGCCATCTCTGTCAGTGGGTGTCTAGCACCTCTTGTGAGCCTCAGCTGTCCTGACACTCTCTCAGGAGGGGGTGTGGCCACCCGGGGTTTGAAGCTCCACAGACCATGAAGGTGTCCAGCTGGGTGGGGAACCTCAGCAGTAAGAGCAGTGCTAACTTCAGGACCGCGAGAAGGAAACACCCAGGTCTTCCTGTCTTAGAAGCAGCAGGATGGGTGGGAGACTGGGCACCAAGTCTCACAGGAAACCCCCAGCCTTGGCTTGTGAGCAGTGGACTGAGTTGCGGAGTGTGGGAAGGAGCATGCAAAACCTCAGCTCATCCTGAACAGAGGACAGGACTTAGTGACATGCTGGAAATAGCAGATATAGGTGCTCAAATGTCGAGAAGATACCAGGGTTCCAGTCTCAGGCAGGAAGGTGGTAACATCACCCAATGAAGAGTCAACCAGGTGATGGAGGAACCACATGGAGTCGGGCCTCACTGAGCTGGAGGTAATCGCAGTGTCTCCAAGTGGACTCCCCCAAGGGCACCCAGAATTACAGCAAGTAGAGTGCAGAGGCAAGATCAGAATTAGGGGCAGAGGGGGCCTTTGTCTAAACATCCAGTGTCAAGAGTCATGATCAGCAGAGGGTCCAAAATATACCTCCATGTGTCATTCTCTGCTTCCCAGGCCTACTGAGTTATCCCTATGCTCACCTAGGTTTGGTGTTGGTGGTGGTTTAGTCGCTAAGTCATGTCCAACTCCTGCAACCCCATGGACTGTAGCCTGCCAGGCTCCTCTGTCCATAGGATTTTCCAGGCAAGAATACTGGAGTGAGTTGCCATTTCCTTCTCCAAGGGGTCTTCTCAATCCAGGAATCGAGCCCAGGTCTCCCGCACTGCAGGCGGATTCTTTATACCAACTGAGCCATGAGAGAAATCTAATCGGTAAAGCAGAATTAAGACCCTCCCCAATAGAAATGCTGTCTTTCCCAGAAAACCCCCCCAGGGCTGGCTGCTCCTTTCCTGCCTCATGAGTCAGCACCGAGGTCAGTACTGAGGAAGGGAGGGCTAAGATGACTGGCATCCTGGGGCCAGGTCAAGTCCAGGAGGAAGAAGGTTGCCCGGAATCTAGGCATCTCCCCCTCGGGGTCCTCCCTGCTTCAGTTCAGCATGGTGACTCCGTGACCTCTCATCCTTGTTTTAGGGAAAAGCTTCAGGGAGCAGCAGTGTGAGAAGTTCAATGCCTACAATTACACAGACGTGGAGGGAAACCTACTGCAGTGGGTCCCCAAGTATGCGGGGGTGTCCCCCCGGGACCGCTGCAAACTGTTCTGCCTAGCCAGGGGGCGGAGCGAGTTCAGAATATTTGAGGACAAGGTGAGGAACCTTCTGGAACTCAGATGCACGGGTGGGGAGGAAGGCCTCCTGGCCCAGACCATGTGCAGGCTGCATCTATGCTCAGGTCCCTTGAGACCCCGCTTCCTTTCTGCAGGTGATCGACGGCACCCTGTGCGGACCCGATACTCTGGCCATCTGTGTCCGTGGCCAGTGTGTCAAGGCTGGCTGTGATCACGTGTTGGACTCACCTAAGAAGCTGGACAAGTGTGGGGTGTGTGGGGGCAAAGGCGACTCATGCAGGAAGGTGTCTGGCTCCTTCAGTCCCTCCAGGTGGGTCTCCCAGGAGTCCTGTCCCTAGCTGCGGGAGTGGACCGGGCTTTAGAGATAGACAGTGGCAGCCCCTGCATACCCAGGAGCGCTAGCTGCAGTGTCTGCATGAACTCGGTGTCCTCTCTGTCTCAAAGTGGTTGTGAGGGGTCAGGAGGTGGGAGAGCACATGGCGCAGTCTGATCAGCAGAGGGACCACTGGAGGCCACGTGCACAGGGCTGCATCATCTCTGAGTCAGTCGGCAGCAGATCTGCGCTGAGTAACCAGGACCCCTGCCAGAAGCAGCTGCTCCAGGCCTGCTGTGGGAAGGACGTTTCACCTGTACCTGGCGGGCCCTGCCCTTTCTGCAGGTGGATCTTCAGAAAGGGGGTTCTTGGGGGACCTTGGCAGTCTTGGAGCTTCCTGAATCTGAGAGCCCCAGATCCTTTCTCACACCTTAAATCCATAAGTTCATGTGAAGTGAAGTGAAAGTTGCTCAGTCTGGTCTGACTCTTTGCGACCCCATGGAGTATGCAGTCCATGGAATTCTCTTGGCCAGAATACTGGAGTGGGTAGCCTTTCCCTTCTCCAGGGGATCTTCACAACCCAGGGACTGAACCCAGATCTCCCGCATTGCAGGAAGATTCTTTACCAAATGAGCCACAAGGGAAGCCCTCCTATATTTAAGTGCTTTCTGATTGACTCCTAATATGAGTCTGTCAGGGCCAGGATGGTCATTCCCTGTTTATAGATGAGAAAACGGAGGCACGAAGAGATAACATGATCATCTGAGGTCACCATGGCAGGTAACGACGTCCAAGGAGAACCCAGTTTTCTCCTTTCCTAGGGGTTTTTTCCTGCCCTGCACACACTTCCTAGAGAAGAAGGGCAAGGGTCCATGGCCACACTGCACCCCTACTCAACTCCTTCATGCTACCTCATCTCATCAGAATCAAAGAACAGAATCTGCTTTCAAATACAACTCGCGAGTCTGTTCAAATTTAAACTCAATGATGTAGAAAAGAGAACCATGGTGTGTGGGGCGGTCAAAGGGGGAGTCCCCACAGTGCTCATTCAGGCCTTAGAGCAGGGGCCAGCGTCCTCTCAAGCTTCCCAGTGGGCATGAGGCAAGAATAGCAAATAACAGAGTGACCGCCCTCCTCAGTCCTCTTCACCTCCCTCCTAGCCTGTGAGACCAAATACTTTCTACCCGCAAAGAAGAATAAGATTCAGGGTTCTCCATCCCACAGAAAGCCCAAGGCCCACAGTAAAGGGGAGACATTTGCCCCAGAGCACGCTGTCCCCCCAGACGGCCCAGCTCCTGGTGCTGGCACACCCAGGAGAAGGCCCCTGGGCACAGAGTGTCACCCTGCTCCCTGCCCTCAGCCACACAGCCACATCTCCAGGAACAGACGGACTCTGGGAGGGGAGTGAGGCATCCATCTGGTCAGATCCTGGAATGCGCATGGGGAGCAGAGTCTTCCACGCGGACTCGAGCAGCAACAGCCCAGCTTTCACTTCCCTTTGGGCTGCCTTCCCCTCTGTGCTATCGTCAAGATCTCATCTCCAAACATTTACAATAGAGCTGCCGGGCAAAGCAAAAATCCCAATGTACAGAGCATTCTTGCTGGCCTCACCAGCTAATTTACTGGCAACTTTATGCAACTATTTCCTGGTTTGATAGTGCAAATTTTTGTCTGCCCACCTCCAATCACTCCACTCTGACCTCCTGAGTGCCTGGCTGGGGAGCCACAGGTCCTAAGGGTATCTTTCTGTTCCTGTCACAGTTATGGCTACAATGACATCGTCACCTTCCCAGCTGGCTCCACAAACATTGATGTGAAACAGCGGAGTCCACCGGGAGTTCAGAACGATGGCAACTACCTGGCCTTGAAGACCACAGATGGGGAGTACCTGCTCAATGGAAACAACGCCATCTTTCCCACAGAACAGTACATCCTGCTGAACGGGACTGTCCTCAGGTACAGCGGTGCCTTCACCTCCCTGGAGCGGCTGCAGAGCTTCCAGTCCCTGCCCGAGCCACTGACCTTACAGCTCCTGAAGGTCCATGGGGATCCCCTCAAGGTCAAATATACCTTCTTTGTCCCTGACGACGTGAACTCCAGCAAACAGAGCAGCAGAGAGAGGACAACCACCAATGTCATCCAGGCCCTGCTCAACACGCAGTGGGTGCTGGGGGACTGGTCTGAATGCTCTCACAGCTGTGGGGCTGGCTGGCAGCGGCGGACAGTGCAGTGCCGTGACCCCAGCGGCCAGACCTCTGCTGCCTGTGACGAGGCTCTGAAGCCTGAGGATACCAAGCTCTGCAGAAGCCTGCCTTGCTTCTCGTGATCCAGAGCAGGTGACTTCTGCTCATGGACTCGGGGTGCGGGGTGTAGACAAGGCCGCACTATGGTGACCCCACATCTGGAGGTGGTATTGCCAGCCTACCCAGGCCTTACACCGCCATGGCCCTCCATCTGGGCATGAATCTACAAGGGGAGGAGAGGAGAGTGGAGACAGACCACAGATGCTGTGGGGTGGACCCTCCTTGGTCCAAGTAGAGGGCATAAGGTAAAAGGGACACAAACAGAAGATTCGTTCAGCCTATTTGAAAGGGGGAAGCAAAGTTAAATGAAAAAACTGTTTTCTACTTGGTTCCCTTGATAAATAATCTACCTCAGTGAGGAAAATATTAGTCACAGAGAGACGGGGAGTTGGGGTGATGGTGAGCATCAAGGCAAGCCCCGTATTTGCGCCCTGAGGTGTCTTCAGAGATGACCGGGACTATCTCCAGTATTAAACCCATCGGCTGGAGGGCTGCAAGCCCAGAACTGTGAAGAGCCCCGTGTTCTCAGGCTCCCACCTGCAGGGGTGGATCCACTTCAAGTATTTATGCAAATGTGTCTCTGAACTAAAGTGTGCGCTTGTGCCAATTCAGTGGTCTGATCTGGCTCTGTACTTCTCTGGAAGGGCAGGGGACCCTGGGCCCCAGGACAGAGGCTGAAACTAGGTCAGCTCACCTTGAGCACACCCATGGAAGCTGGCACCTTGCCTGCATCTCTGAGACCTCCCTCTGAGTGCTCTTGTCTGCCGAGTCCAGACAGTTGAGGCAAGGCTGTATCTGCATACTCCAGACTGGAGGTTTCCCAACTTCAGTGGGCATTAGGGTCATTAAAGGCCTGCTTGAAACACAGATGGCAGGGCCCAACCCCAAGGGTTTCTGAGTCAGTGGGTCAGGGACTGCAAATCTGCTTTTCTAACAAGTTCCCAGATGACATGAAGGCTGCTAGTTTGGGGACCCTGCTTTGAGAAGCCCTGCTCTAGTGGAAACTTCCAACTCTGGGGTAACAAAGGTTTGGCAATGCCCTCAGGTTGCTTATTCTCGGGAAATCCTCTCCCATTCCACTCTGCGTGCATCCTCATCCTCATATTTACATACCAACCAGCCGGAGAAACAAGATTCTCTTAGCATCTGAGGAATGCCGCACCTGTTTCTAAGGACCATCATCCCAGTGACCTCAGCTCCTCTCCACATCGAGTTCAGCCCCAAACCACAACTCTTTTGACTACACAAACGGCAGCTGTCCCCATCAGCGCTGTTACACAGAATGACCTCCCCACCAGCACCTGAAACCTGCCCGAGAACCCCCTGATCCCACCTTACTCCAGGTCCCCTCATCTCTGCCTGGCTCTGAGCAAGCCCCCAGCTCAACTTCCATGTGGTCTGGTGTACAAGGAGCTTAGTCCCTGGGCACAGTGGATGGAAAGGAACAGACGACATCAAGAGGCAACACTCTAATGAAGATGGGAGAACTCTGAATGAGGATCTTCCCTTTTCTGTCCCCTTTGGCCCCCTGGTCCTTCCCTTTAGCATTCTCCAAAGACCCCTTCTAATGAAAAGTGGGCTCAGCAGAGAGGATGCTGCACAGAGCCTGTGTGAGAGGAAAGGTGCCCCTGGGAGGACTTGGTTGTGGGAGGCAGGCAAATGGTATTTCAGCCCCAACCCAGCCTTCCGAGGGTTGTCTTGATGTGGTGCAAACTCCACGTGGTGGCCGTGGACACCACTGACCACTTTTCCCTGACTGCCATGTCCTTGGTGAGTGGGAGGCCAGGCTTGCCTCAGCATAAACAAGCACACACAGGCATGTTGATGATGACCAGAAGTGCCATATTTGTCCTTGTTGCGCACCAGCTTTGTTGAGATAGACTGTGTATTTCTGCAATTCTTTGTCTCTTTCCGTCCTCTTTCTCCCCCAAATAATCAAGGCCAAGTGTGTCCACAGTAACTGCCCAGCATGCCCAGCTGTGCCTTCCCTACAGGCTGCATCATTACCGGGCACAGAGTCTGCTTGGCACTCAGCTGGCAGAAGAGCTGCTGGTGCGCAGAGCAGAATAATATCCCGCTTGGCTCCTCCTTGCTGTGTGGGCTCAGCAAGGCTCACAGAAGACAGGCTTGTTTGTGTCTGGAAACTCAGCAGCTGCAGCTCAGGGACTCCGAAAACAGATCTGCGGGGAGAGACAGGCTGTTGCTCCCCCAGCCCACCACGACCACCCTTCTTGCCCAGAGAGAAGACTGACTTTCCTCCTGACAGCTTGCACCCTCAGCAGGGATTCTTCACCGAAGTGGCACCAGTGCCTCCCCTGAAACTCCCTGAGGCCCTGACTTGGCAGGTAACATGGTCATTCCTGTGGGCCCTCTGAGCTCCTGGCAGAAATATTCCAAAGGTGGTCCTTTAGCCTCAAAGTTTATTTCCGACCTTCCATCCTTGAGATAAGTCAGTCCTTGTTGGGGTTATTCTCTCCCCTTCACTCCCCTGTAGCTGACCAGAGGGTGTGTGACTTCACAGAAGTGTGCTATCTCACTGTCCCCGACCAGCTCGGTAAAGCACTGCTCTCTCCCAGGGCGAGGGGCTCGTCTCCCCGCTGCACGTGGTGCTCTCTGAAGGCGCCCACCCGGCGTTATGTCCTGCATTTGGGGGCTTCTTAACCAAGTGTGCCCTTTAACTGAAGACCTCCCCCTTAGCATCCAAACATCTGTTCTTCTTGCTTTCCTCTGGGGCCCTCTTCATTTTTACCATGCCTTCCCTCCACCAAAAAGAAAAAAATGACAGGAACAATAGGAAAGTCCTTCAGAGTATGCTGTCTTATGCTTTGTCGTGTGACCTCTATGTGGTCCAAGAAAACTGAGTGACTTTGTCACAGTTGTGTTCTCAGATCTGCAAAGTAAGCTGGTGCCTCTGCATACGTCCCAAGAACCCCATGTCTGAGTCTCCCCAGGTCTCAAGGAAAGGGGGTCCGGAGCCCCAGCGATATCTGCTGTGTGGGCTCTGCCTCAGATCCCCAAACTCCTCAGGAAGCAGCAACCTCCCCTTGACTATTCGGGAATTAGGACTGGTTTGATTACAAGAGTGAATACAATGTGGAATTTACCAAAGAGAATCAGGTGCAGTGCTATCCTTGGAATTCGAGATTTCTCCGGACACAGCTGCATCACTGCCTTTTGCCTCTTGGGTGAGTTGAAGCTAAATTATTTAATACTCAGTCAAAGTTAAAGACAAGACACGGTGAGCATGATGAAGGCTGTGAAGACAGAGTTCTAGGCAAGAATGCATCCACACCCCGACACCTATCCTCCTCCACCCTCTCCCCGTGCAGAGTGGAGAGACCTGTATCCACAGCAGTATCTTCCACCCCTAACTCCACCAGGGGACTGGATCCTCAGCCACCCCAAGGCCCTGAGCAGGCTGCCCGTGTGTCCTGGGAGGAAGGAGGGGAGGGCACAGGCAGTACCACCCTGCCCTGTAGAAATGCAAACCAGGGTTGGCCGACCTGTGGGGGCTGTGACTGCAGGACAGCATGTCTTTCTAAGAAAGGTCTCTACTAGCACGGCACGTTTCCCCACCCCATCCAGGTCCTCTGGCTGAGCCTGTAGCTTCAAGAAAAGTGCCCACGGAATGTGAGAAGAAATGAGGGCACAAACCTAAGTTGATGTTTTTGCTAGTTCAATCTCGTTGATCCGTGGAGACATACTGTGGTCAGATCAACCTTACATAAGAAACAATTCCAAACAAATCAACATAAAGCGCAAGGGGAATGAGAGGTTGACAGCGCTGAGCAAGCAAGGCGGTTGGGCTGTGCCCCTGCCTAGAGGGCACCTCATGAGCCCCTCTCAGGCGCCTGTCTGCTTTCTGGTCAGCACTTCCCCACAGCCAGGTCAGGCTTACAGAACAGGTGCACCCTGTGACAGCTCAGTGCCCGCTTCCTCAGAGGGAGACCTCTCTGATATCCCACTGGGAAGGTAGTGGGCCTTCCCGGCTGAAAACTGAGTGTCAACCAACCCACAACCCAAAACTAAACCCTGCTCAAGTACTGGGAAGAAAAGATGAGACCCAATGCCCAGTGGATCCTGAGCTGAGATGCTAGAGCTGGGAGAAAAGCCCTCAAATGCACCTGTCTCTTTAGGACATATGTTCCCTCAGGCCTGGGGCTCAGCAACAAAAGACAGGAAAGTTCTGGCTGGCTTTGCATCTCCACCAGCTGCCCAGCCCATCCCTGGCAGACGTACAGATGCCCCCAGGAAAGGAGAGGGAAGAGGAGTCTTCCCCAACCCTCACTGTTCCTCATTCCAAACATTCTGTGAGTCCTAGCACACTGGAAGAGTGTGTCCTCAGCGAAGCACAGCTTCCTGTTTCTAAGAAAGGGAATAAAAAATAGTTGAAAGGGTTTTTGGACCATGGAGAGCTTAAGTTTCTAGTAACACAAATGAATCAGACACAGGTGAAAGAATTTTCTCCAGAAGTAAAGAAAGATGCTATGAGCTCCTCTTATTGGACCAGAAAGTGGGGAAAGGATAGCTGAGAAGGGACATGCATCCAAGGCTGAAAGGAAGGAGAAAACCATTGTGAATGGTAGATCAAAGAGAGGGTCTGGTGACGACCCTCCCAAGGGTCTGGAGGTCTGGATCCCAAGGCACATCCTGAACTTGCTTATAACTCAACTTCACCTCCAAAGTCATAGATTTATTTTTTTTTAAGTCATACATTTAAATATTGTGTCCACCAACCACAACTTCCAATCTTTCCAGACCTTTCATGCTCCCTCAATACTTATTCTAGGGACCCCAGATCCTTGACCATCACCCACACCCACATCCCCATCTTTATTTCACCTCCATCTCTGCTTCTTTCCCTGTGCACATGGAGTCCATATCCCAGCACGTCAAGCTCCATCTTGCCAACATTCCCATCTTCCTTGCCCCACTGACTGAGTGGGACTCTGCAGCAGGGCCCACAGAGACCACTGCACCCTCTGCCCCAGGCTTACCATCATGGTGTTGACTCTGACAACCAGGGTCCATGCCACTGAAGTTCAAGGGGCCACCACGAAGTTAGCATGTCCAGTGGAAGCTCTGACCAGCCACCCAACCAGGCCTCCCTCATTAGTTCTATTGCTGATCCTATACAAAATTACCTTCCACTTTCTTTACTCTTCTGATGAGTTCATGATCCCACCATGAGTGGAAGACCTCACCTCTCCCAACTCAGCAGAACTCAACCCGACATCACCCATGATTTGAGGAGAAAGGACACACAGTCTCGCTGTTGACCAGTCAGGCAACAGACCCGAAGCTAGAGGAACACCCTGATTTTATCTTATTTTAGAACCAAGAAGCATATTCCAGTAACTCTCAAGTCCATAGTAGAGGGGGTACTTGAGACCTTATTAAATTAATCTCCCAGGTCCTCCAGGCATAGCACATAGGCTTCCAGGACTCCCTACTCCGTCATCCTTGCCTGCCCCTCTCTCTTCTACCTCCCACCCAGAGTCCTGCCTTTCCTTGTGCTTGCTCCCTGACATGATTTATCAGTTAGTCCACACTGTCTGCTGTCACTGCTGCATGGACCTGGATCTTCAGATCTCAGGGTAGATGAGGGGAAGCTAGACAAGCCCTCATGGGGACACAATCAAGGACAACAATGACAGCAGCCTCCCCACACTTGCCTATCTCTGAGGCACTGTGATGCTGGAAGAATGTGTCCTTCTTCTCCATCTGGAGTTATGTTACCAAAGATCTGTCTATTTTTCTAGTCGCCAGATGTGCTAGATCTCAGAAAAGGGATGGGATTAAAAAAAAAAAAAAAAAAAAACCCTGCCCACAAGAGAATGAAAGTCATCATATAAGAAAGCACAGTATCTTGCAACCAGTCTTAAGGTCTGACCCATAGCTCTACTTAGTCTTTTAGAACCATCCTTTTTTCCTGTTTCTGTTACACACTGAGCTATTTTCTCCAGGTAGAATCACTTCCTTGCAGACACCACAGCCCTCTCCACTCTCAGGTCCTCAGCCCACATCTATTCTTCCCTCTTCCCGAAATGACCTTGCTCCCTTTTTCTACTCCCCCAACTTCAACAATGCCCTACTTATTCATAAATTCCCAGATTCAAGGTCACTTAGTCAAAGAAGCCCTCAGGTTAGGTGCAACACGCCACAGCCTCATGTACTTTGCTTTTCAGACACTAAGCTGGACCACAGACCCTGTGAGGCCAGGACCACACCCTGGGTTCACTGCATCACTGGCGTCTGTTGCCTGTCGTACAGCGCACTTAATAAATAAAACAAATGATCAAGTCATTTCCATCTTACAATGTGTTTACATCTCCCCACATCCCTCTGTTCCTTCCACTCTCCTAATCTGCTACCAAGTCACTCTCCCCACAGCCTCCCACAGGACTGCTCGCAAGGCTGACAATGACCTTGCTCAGTCCCGCAGACGTTCCTTTCTCCTGCCGCCTGAGTCCTCACCTCCTTTGTGGTTCCTGCCCCCCAGTCACTCCTAACTTGTGGAGACCCTCAGGTCCCTACTCATGCTTCCTGGGGCATCTCACACACTCCCATGCTCATGGTTTTTTCCAACATGCAGATCATTCCCAAATTCAAATCCTGAGACTGTGTCAGGGGTCCCCAAGGTCACCTCATCATCAGAGATTCACTAGAATGCACAACATTCAGTGCAAGTTGTGTTTACAGCTGAGATTTATTACAGAGACACAGAGAGAATAGTGGCCGAATCATAAGGACAGAGATACAGGTGGGTCCAGAGGAGTCACCGTAAGGCTTCCCTGTGCTCACTCCCCCCCAATATGAGGGGTCACACGGAGCTCACTCTTCCCCAAACACATGCCTGTGAGGTGTCAGCCCAGGGAAGCCCAGCAGGGACTCAGAGCTCAGGGCTGTCCCTGGGGGCTGCTCACAAAGGTGCCCTCTGCCTCACATACCAACATTCTAGACTCCCAGAAGGAGAACAGGTGTTCAGCATAAACCACATGGTCTGCACAAACAGTCCAGGCACCAAAAAGCAGCCTTATCAGTTAACTGGTGATGGGGACACTTTGAGAGCCAAGTTCCCAGATGCCAGCCAAGGCCAGCCTTGTGACAGGCCTCTCTAGGGACAGCAGCCTGGGCCCGATGTGTCCCTTCCTTTCTGCACAGGCTGGATAGGTCTCCTGAACCATGAGTCCGTATGTTTACAGCTTCCCACCAGACTCAGTGCCTCAAACTCACCCTCTCCCAGCTGCTGCGCCTGTTACCTGTCTTCTGTTCCCCTCCCACTCCTCACCATCCTGTGCACCGGCTCCCACATGAACTACATCCCTTTAATCTGCCTGCTGCTCAGGACCCCCAAACCTAGGTCAGCATCCACCATGCATCCCACCCCTCCCATCTGATTCTCATGTTATTCATAGTTTTCCTTAGAAGGAAAGCTATGACAAATCAAGACAGTATATTAAAATACAGAGACATTACTTTGCCAACAGAAGTCCATTTAGTCAAAGCTGTGGTTTTTCCAATAGTCATGTATGGATGTGAGAGTTGGACCATAAAAAGGCTGAGCACGTAAGAATTGATGCTTTTGAACTGTGGTGTTGAATAAGACTCTTGAGAATCCCTTGGGCTGCAAGGAGATCAAACCAGTCAATCCTAAAGGAAATCAACTCTGACTATTCATTGGAAGGACTGATGCTGAGGCTGAAGCTCCAATACTTCGGCCACCTGATGCAAACAACCAACTCATTGGAAAAGACCCTGATGCTGGGAAAGATTAAAGGCAAAAGGAGAAGGGGACAGCAGAAGATGAGATGGTTAGATAGCATCACTGACTCAGTGGACATGAATTTGAGCAAATTCCGGGAGATAGTGAAGGACAGGGGAGCCTGGCATGCTGCAGTCTATGAGGTCGCAAAGAGTTGGACAGGATTTATTGACAGAACAACAATAACAAATCTTTTAAATACAAACATTGGATCATTTCACTTCTCCACTTAAACCCTCTCATCAAGATGTGCCAGTTCCCAAGTGACCATCACCTGAAACTCCCAGTGACACTGTGTCTTGTCAGCTTCTCCCCAAACCTGGTCACCCCAGGCCTTGCACGCCCTCCCCAAGGCTACAGTGCTCTTTCTTCTGCTCAACCTGCTCCCTCCACTCATCCTTCATGTTGAAGACTGAAGTCACATCCTCAGAAGTCCTCCCCCACTTTCCATAGTCTAAATGAGGCCTGATTGCTCTCTTCCATAATAATAACTGTGTATGTCTGCGAGGAATATTCATCTGATGCCTCCTTCAAGCTCCATGGAGCCAAGACCCTGTGTTTGCCCTGGATTTCCAGAGCCAAGCCAGTGCTGAGAAATGGCTGTGTGCTTCTCCATCTGGGCAGGCTGCCATGACAAAGCCCTGGAGATGAGGGGCTTAAGGAACAGGAATCTGATTCTCACTGTTTCAGAGGCTGCAAGTTCCGAGACCAGGGTGCAATCATGGTCAGTTCCTGGTGAAGACCCACTTCCTGGCTTGCCAACGGCTACCTTCCCTGTGCCTTCTTAGGGCTTTTCCTTGGTACATGCTCATGGGGAGAGGGAGAGAACTTCCTCCAAGTTCCTTCATAATTCCCTCCTCCTGTAGGACAATTCTTGAGGTCCTCAGCACAGCTTCTGAGCTTGCGCACAGCCAGCCCACCTCTCAACCTGGTGTATCTCTCAGCAGCGCCCCTGCGAGGCTCCCTCTTCTCCTGCAGAAGTAGGTCCAGTGCCCCGGCTGCCCTCACACCCCTGCCTCCTACAGGGCGGCACTCTCTGTGGGGCCAGCAGACTGCACCCACAGCTCCTTCACACCTTACTTTCCTGCATCAGGGGTGGTGCATCCAAGGAAGCCTGGTGAGTGGATGCAGCAGAACCGCCCAAACCTGTGTTCGTAGGAGCCAAGGCACTGCCAGAGACACATCCCAAGGGAGGAGCCATACCAGTGAGCCAGGGGGCAGAGACCAGCTCGCTGTGCTCACTCAGCACGGGGTCCAAAGCCCCTCAGTCCCTGGCCGCCGTGGGGAACTCCCACGCCCACTGCTGGAGCAGAGCTGGCCCACCATGCCACTGCTTCCACTGCCTCTGGTGCCTGTCCTCCCCAAGTTCTGAGCGTGGCTATTGGTGAGTGAGGTACACAGTGGACACTTCTTACATAGAGGTCCTCCCTCCCTCTTCCTGCTGCCCCTCTCTAGCCCACCCCTGACTCCACATCACACGTGTGCCTCCTGTCCTCCACCCTCCCGCCATTCTTTCCTCCTCCTTGGACAACTGGCATTGACCTCACCGTGTTGTATACCACTCCAGGGGATCCATGTGGATAAACTGGTCCATCATCCCTTTTGTCTGAAGAGCTTCAATCTATCTAGTGATGGAAATAAAAATTGAGCATAAATTGCTAGCACCTCTGCCATATTCCAAGTTGAAAGCTCACTTGGATGTCACACATGTGGCAAAAGGGTGAGCATATGTACTAGAAAAGCAGCGGACGGAGTGTTAGGTGACCTGGCTTCCAGCTTTGTGTCTGTCAGTTATCAACAAAGTGAACTTGGGCAAGCCACACAGTCCCTCTGAGAAAAGTTCCTTCATGGAGAGAATGTCCTGCCAACTGCAGAGCATTTGTACAAGATTTAGATGAAAGAATGCTATGTGAAAGTGCACTGCCAATTATCACATGCTACAGAAATGTAGGGAATTCAATACGCTAAGTCTTGGGAGAGTGGACTTGCTGGATCAGGATTTTGGTTACAATTAAATCCCTGGGTTGGAGAAGGATGTAGGCAGAGAAGGAGAAAGAAAAGCATGCAATTACCTAGCTTAGTGAACACCAGAACTGGTAGCATAAGTCCTCTATGTGATGACAAGTTGATGGGGATTGGGCGGAACCAAAGAGCCAGCCTGGACGTGCCAGCCCCAGTGGTCCGGGGCTTCACCTCAAGTGCCAGACTGGGCAGATGTTCAGAGGGTGGGCCACACTCCTCTCCCCTCCCAGTACTGAGCCTTGAGAAATAAACACAAGCTCTGAGGATCGAATAAACTGATTTATATTTTTATTACAACAGCAAAAGATTAGAAACTACCAAATGCCTGTCATATGGAACTTGTTAAACAAATTATGGAAATTCATTCAATGATACACTACATAGCCCTTTTAAAAGGTGAAAAAAACAAAAGGATGCTAAACAATATAGTATGCTACCAACTGTGGGGAAATATATGATTTGTTTGCTAATGTACATTTAAAACATGTGCAGAGGACCCTGGTGGGCTCTACAGAGGGGACTAAGAAGCTAAGGGGCAGGAGTGTGGGAAGATGTATACGCCCGTTGTGTCTTCTGCATTTTCAACTATGTGACTGTGAGACCACCTGCCCTGTGTGCACCTGTGTGTGCATGCGTGGGTGCATGCATGTATGTGTGTGTGTGTGTACAGCTTTATTGGACTGGATCAATGCCTTGAACCTGAAGCCAATGGGCTCTCTCCTTCCTAACAGTTGGGTCTCCACCCTAATTTCAGGCCCTATGACCCGCACATGCAAAAATCAAATCCAGACAGCAACATGCGTGATAAGAGCAACAGAACATGTGCTGTCGGTCCCTGGGAAGCAGCCCAGGGCTGTGGACAGCAGTGCGGTTCTCCCAGTCTCGACAGTGGGAAGAGAGGGCTTGGACATTTCTCCAACTGGATGGCCTTTCCCTGCCATGTCAATGTAAACGGTGGGCTGACAAGCATCCTCCCTAACAGTACAAGAAAAGTCAGCATCAAGTGGAGGAAGAAAAGATAGACCACATATGTGAAACGGTTGAAGCTGGGGAGGTGCGTTCAGAGAAGGAAGCTGATCAGAGTCTGCAAAGCTAAGTCAAAGGATTCTGAGAAAAATTAAGCGGTGTCAGAGTGTCATGGGTCACAACTTCCATGAGGGCCAAGGGCCCAAATATTTTATATTGCATCCATTAGTAAGACGGAAGCATAAAGGGGATGTAACCTTTGATCTGGCATAATGAGCGGGTATGCTGACAAGATGGGAGCATGATTCAGTCTGGTTCTAAGGAAGCCCCTCCCTTTCCTGGTCCCTCACTGCCCCTCACTGCCTTCCTGCTCCCCACTTGGTTCGGTGTTCCAGCATTCTGTTTTACATTTGGCTTTGTTCAATTCCTGCATCTGCTTAGCCAATTTCTGCTTAGAAGCTAAAGTGCCAAGAAGCTACACGAGAAGACAGGGCCTGGGCAGGATCAGAACTGCTGGAGATTTTGCCACCAAGATTGCCAGGAGAGCTTTGCAAATGGAATCAATCTGAATGCAGCTGATGAGAAACATGTGAATGAGCAAAGCCAGCACAAACAGAAACTGTTGAGTTTCCCACCGCAGTAGCCTGGAGTGGCTTCTCCAGAGATTCTACTCATATGTGTTTGCCTTGCTGTCACAAGGAAGACACATGCTTCTTCTTGGAAACGCTTCCAGATCCTGCTGATTAACCCTCACCTTACAAAGCCCATGTCTCCTTGAGCCCACTTAGCGTTCCTTTGTGTGTAGTTTGCCCAGTAGCCAACTGGTTCCTCTGTTTGGTACGTGCTTATGGGAGACGGGTGGGAGGTAAGTTTTGTTCAGTATGGTGCCTCCTCTTCCCTGGAATTTGAAAAGGTTAGAAAAGCTCACCCCTGACTAGGTATGTCCTCATCATCCCCAAATAAAAGATCAAGATGTCTCTCAAATGTAGTCAAAGAATTTGGGGCATTCTCCTGTAATTTCTTCAAAGAGGCATACTTGATGTCAGACATTCATTGGCATCATTCACTGTGACACGTCTCAGACGAGGTTATAATAAAGGAACATGATTATTTGCCTAGAGCTAAGAAAAAGAGTCAGATGGTAACAACTGAACAGAGGTTGTCAAGCAACTTCTGAGGAAAAAGGCACTCTGATTCCTACTAATTCTTGCCCTGGAGCCCAGTCTGCTATGTGTTCAGAGTAGAGCAATCCCAACACCCCCACAAGATATTAACTTCAGAGAAACATAGTTCTGGCAGTGTCTGGTTTCCTTTTCCTAGTCCATCTTCACCACACAGCCTTTTCCATCTCAGTTGAGAGCAGCTGGCCAGCTCCAACGGCCCTGACAGTGGCCATTAGCTACCCGGACATTATGCTTTATCTCTCAGGTGCTGTGTGTTTAGCTGGCATGATTTTGGGCAAATGCCACATGGGGATTTGGCATCTGCAAAGCTCTGGTCCAGACCTGGGAATGATAGTGATTGATGGCTCTGTGATTCAATATTTGGGAGTCATCTAGCCACCAGTCCAGAAACAATTAAACCACTGGTCAGGGAGTTGTTCTATTCCTTAGGTTCGCTGAAGGATAACTTAGCTATGTGTTACTCTGAGCATAAACATTACACTGACCTCGATCCAGGAATTTAAACAGTGTCATTTAATGTAAACGCTAGCAAATACCTTCTTGCTGAAGTGGTCTGTTTTCAGGATGGCTTAGTGTTTCTTCTCTCCAAAAGTACTTTGGGGCAGTGGATTTTAAACTCTTAGTCAGATCTGCATTTCTTCTCTCATTTACATGGCTTGGCCTCCCGAGCATCAGTAGCCGCTTCTAAAGTTGAGGGAGCCCTCTGCTGATAGCCTGGGTGTAACTTCACAGCACACAGCAAGGAGATTAAGGGAAGTCTCCGGAGCTCCTGAATTTGAAAACTGTCTAGACGCACAGCACACTTTGCTGTGAAAAGTCTGGCTCTAGAAATGTCCTTTATTTCCTTGAAGTATCCACATTGTTTCCAATTTTATTCTTCCAGGAAGTAGAAGAAAAAAGTCATCTGTCTCTCTCTGCAACTGCAATGCCATGATCCACTCTAGAACAACTCTGGTCAGCATGTGTCCTGCAGTAAAGGAGTGGGAGCTGCCAGAATATATACAGAACCCCAGCATCATGAGACTGGATTTAGGAACATTTACCCTTTGTGGTGTGTCCAGACCAAGAACTTGATGAGGCCACAACTTGAAAGAGGAATTATTCCCAGTAGCTGTGGCCTTGATGCTTGAGGTTAACAGCTTAACACCAGGGTGTGGTGCCCAATCTTGAAGTCTGAAAATTTACGGTGATAAAGGCAGGCTGCCTGCCAAGGCCTGCAGTGTGAATCCCAAGAGGAGCACCTTCTATTCTGAGACCTCTCTCAACCCAGGGCACACCGTCCTATGCTTTGATGACTGTCCCACCTCTCTGCCTATATACTTCTTTCTCCAACTCCTTTATTCCTAAACTTTCTTTTCAACCTACAGACAATGAGGACAACTTACTCCTTGACCCATCTGACTCTCAGAAAAGAAGTCACAAGGTAAAGTGAGTGAAATACCTGCCCCAGATGTCAGCAGGGAGAACAAAAGTACAACTTCCCTTGCTGCAGGCATCAAAGGGAAGGGTAAAGAAATGGCAAACAGAGTTTCAAACCTGGATGAAAGGGAACAAAAGAACAATAAGATCCTTTTCCTTGAGATGGCTCCCCTGGAAAAAAAAAGAAAAGTGAAATCTCATGCCTCATAACACAACCAACACTACTAATAACCACGGCAGAAGGAGCCATCTGGAAAATCAAAAGGTCTTTGGTGCTCAGAATTCTTCAGTGAGTCCCCATGGCCCAGTGCAACCTCAAGTTCTCAAGAGGATATTCAGCATGCTTTGCTTTTTCTGCTGCAGTCCCTACCTGACCCAACACATGGACACAGAGCTCACTCTCATTTTGCAGTTAGACCATTTTCCCCTCATGTCTTCCTGATCCTATCCCTTCCTCCTCCGTTTGTCAGAGGCACACCCACCACCCCATTCTTCAAGACTGAGCACAAATGTCCCATCCTCCATGAAGGCTTCTCCAGCACTGCCAGACAGAATTAACTCCTCTCTCCCTTACCTTCCCAAGGGTTTTTGTTGACATCCTGCTCCACCCCCACCATTATCACACTTAATGTACAGTCCTGACAGTCATCTCCTCTGCAGTTTACAAATAGGATGAAGCCACACATTCATTCCTTCATCTCCCCTCGAATTCCCTCCTCCACCAGGTTTCTTCATACCCTACCATTCACCAACCTCATTCTTCCTTCCAAGGGACTATCATAGCATCTTTCACATTGGACAGTCTCAATACTCTGCTTATTCCATTAAATTACATTAATAACTAAGAAGATCAGGAGATTATTGTTCACTCTAAAGACAGAAGAAGGCAGTAATATGACAACAGGTAAGTGAGATATTACTTCAGATCTTAAGTCATAAACACCCTCGTTTGTCAGCTCCAAGAAGCTCGTCTAGAAGCTTCTCAAAATTTCTAATTTCTCCAGTTTTCGAACCCTGCCTTCTATATGTGACCATAGAGCACTGAGAACAACTTCTGAGCAACTGTGAATTAGGAACCACTCCCCCACCCACCTTGCTCAAGACACTTTACTTCCATCTGCTAGAAATTTGTCATAAAAATGATCCAAACATGCTAAGAATAGGGGCCAAGTGCTGACCTCAGAGCTGTGCAATGACTAGCCCTAAGTGGCCTCGAACATGAGAAGTTGAAAATATCCAATCAGTATTTGTCCTTCAAGATGATCATCACAGTGGTCAATGGACTTTGGAGTCTAACAAACCTGAATCCAAATCAAAGTTAAACATTTTAACCTTCAGTTTCCATACCTCTGAAATGGAGCTAATAAAATCTCTCTTCATCATCAGGTTGCTTTTAGTATTAAACGGGATTTTGAATATTAAGTACTTAATTACTCACAAGAAATGCTCAGTAAGTGAAAGCTATTCTTATTACAATAATGCTTCCATAATTTAATACATTTCTGAAAGTTATCTTTTGGAATCACCTTCAAAGCCCTTTTACAAGTCACATGTAAAAATCATGGTTTTTTTTTTTTCTAATTTTTTTTATTCCTTATTTTGTACTAAAACAGTACCATCTTCAAGTCTCTATTTTATTAATTAGATTTATCTAAACATTTTATTTATAGGTTCACAAAAGTCAAATCCACTGTTTAAAGAACAAGTGTTGCAATCACTGCCTATATGTTTCAAGTACTTATGGAATTCCAAAGGCATTGTTCAAAACCCAAATACTATATAGAAAGCATTTATATCTTACACAAACATCCCAGACCCATTCCCCACAATAGTAAAAGGTTAGAACTACTGTTCCTAGCTTAATTCAAATCAAGTATTTTACTGAGCAAATGAATATATGAAGGTTATTGAGGGATGGATACTGCAAAAATCAGGTCTTTTGAGTTCATAGAATAGAATGCCAAGAAACCCCAAACTGTGGAAGAAACCCAGCTTGGAAGTTGAGTTAAGCTGCCATTCTAGATGACTCAAGGGCACTTCAGTGGAGAGATAAGTCTCTGAGCTCCCTTCTGGACCTGAGAATAACTTCAATTATTACCTCATATTCCAATTTTTCACTGCGTAGTCAGAGAATGTCCTTGAAAGGCCACTAGATTCACTCAGACACTGCTAGAGCTCTGCTTCTTCAAGAGTGGATTATTATTCATTTAGAGGTGGTTGGATGGCATCACTGACTCAATGGACATGAGTCTGAGTAAACTCTGGGAGTTGGTGATGGACAGGGAGGCCTGGCATGCTGCAGTCCCTGGGGTCGCAAAGAGTCAAACACGACTGAACAACTGAACTGACTGACTGAATCAACAAGCACTTCCTGGCTCCTTTTGTATATATAGCACTTAACACCATAGGAAGATAATGCATGGCCCCTGACCTCATGGGCTTTCTGTTCTAGAGACTAGAATCTAGAATTTCAATGTGAAAAATGTCCATTCTAAATAGTACATGAGACTACAAAGAATCTATCATAAGTAACATAGTGATTCATTGAGTAAACAGTAGAAACAATGCATGCTATGGAGAGAAAGACACCTATGAAGGGAGTGGTCCTGGAGGCCCTGGAATAAAACTCAGCCCAAGAAGAGAGAAAGGCTTTCAGTAGGCAGAGAGAAGGGGAGTGATTCCAGGGGAGGGGACCAATGCAATAAAGGCAGAGTGATATAAGAGGCCTTGGACCAAGACTCTTAAAGAGTCTAAAGTACGAATGGAGTGGTTATAGAGTGAGAAAGGTAGTTTGGGACCAGATTGTAAAGCATCTGAATGGCAGGAATTCATACTTAATCCTATAGAGTCTAGGACTTAATATTACCCTGTTGTCGGCTGGAGAAAGTTAGGCAGGAGACACGGTAACAATAAGCTTTCAATGGGCCCTTTTGACATGAGCTCCATAATCAAAGGGTCTCACAGTCAACTGAGTCTAAATTTTCTGCCTTAGAAAAAATAGGGGGATTAGCTGTACATTTTAGTCTTCTATGTTCACTCTGGCCTCTCCAACTGAGGGTCACCAGTGATGGGCAGCTGAAGCAAGAAAAGCCAAAGAAACTCAGAGCTGCAAGTGGCTGGAAAGAAATTGTCCCTGGCAGTGAAATCTGCCCCACCAATGCCTGGGATAGAGCAGTGGGATTAGGTGGTTTGCTGGGCCCCATGGCATGGTCTGCGGTGCTGTCAGCAGCCTTTCATCAAAACCTGATGTTGCAGCAGGCAGTGGTGGCTGGTTTATGTTCTGGATATGAAATGCAGGCTTACGTGTCCTCTATTTATACATGCACCCAGGCCTGCTGGATGACTGCCATTCCATTCAAAGGAGGTAAAATAAAACCTTCTCATGTAGCACGCTGACACACACACCACACATTCCTGGAAGCAGCAGGCAAGAAAGGGTTTGACCTCCAGCCACAAAAAGAGAATCCAGTAGGGGAAACCACACAGTGGCCTAACAGACCACAAAGAAATCCATTCTCAGGGTGTGGAAAGCTGGTCTTTGTAAAAAAGCAGTAAGTGGCATTTTGAACAAACCAAACCAATTTTGAAGCAAGATGAAAGGCACCAGGGGAACCACCTGTCCCGTTTGCATCAGCTTCATTGTCAGACTCGTCTTATCGAAATTCTTACATTGGGAGCCCACATAGTTTACACTAACTTCATCCCCCATGCCTCAGGCATATCTTACAGCAGAAACTAAGCCAGTTTCAACCCAAAGAGAAGCAGATTGCAGAAGTCAGCATGGCTGGTTGTATGATGGCTAAGTTAAATTTGAAGGCTCCTAGAAATACAGCTCGGAGAAGGCAATGGCACCCCACTCCAGTACTCTTGCCTGGAAAATCCCATGGACGGAGGAGCCTGGCAGACTGCAGTCCATGGGGTCGCAAAGAGTCGGACATGACTGAGTGACTTCACTTTCACTTTTCACTTTCATGCATTGGAGAAGGAAATGGCAACCCACTCCAGTGTTCTTGCCTGGAGAATCCCAGGGATGGGGTCGCACAGAGTTGGACACGACTGAAGTGACTCAGCAGTAGCAGAGATACAGCTGGGATTTCCTAGGTGGCGCAGCAGTAAAAAAGCAGCCTGCCAGTGCAGAAGATGCAGGAGACAGGGGTTTGATCCCTGTCGATTCCCCTCCAGGCAAGAGCCCCTGGAGGAGAAAATGGCAACCCACCCCAGTATTCTTGCCTTGAGAATTCCACGGACAGAGGAGTCTGGTGGGTTACAGTCCATAGGGTCACAAAGAGTTGGACACAACTGAGCGACTAAACAACAACAGAGATATAACCGGTAGGCTGAGTACTCTGACAAAATCCACCACTTCATGGACCTTCAGTTTCAACTCCCAGCCTCCCATTCCTTCCAGATTCCCCACGAATGAGTGTCTATAAACAGACCCATATTTTATTTTATCAGCCACCTCCTTCCTAATGCTTTCCCAGGTTTCTAGGATTAATGCCACCTCTTCTGAACTTGTGATAATCTCATGGCACTTTTCACATACCTCATTTTGTCTGGTTATTTACATATACAGCTTTTCCCATGCTAGTTTGTGAACCCCTGTGGGTGAGATATAATCTCCCTCTCTCCCCATATCACCTTAAACATCAGAGATATTCAATAAACTCTCATTGAAAAATATATACAAATACTTTTTGTATCATTGGGAAACTATAAATCATTTAGGAAAAAAGTGGAAACTGTCAAAGATTTATGAGTGGGAGACCACTTAGGATACAACTGCCATAGTTCAAGGAACATTTAGTCAGCATCCGAATTTAAGGGGGCAGGGGTGGTGGGCAGACAGAATGAGACATGTGGCCTCGATACGTGCTGCTGACTCGTTCATTGACTTTTAGAGCAAAGTAGCAACTTAAGCAAAGCACAAATATCCTCCAAGATGAAGATCACAGTCAAATAGGACGCTCTCTGTCCAAACTTTGACTGGCTCTGAACAGATAATTGGGTATTAAAACCAGTACTATTCAAATCTAAAAGTAGAAGAACCATCAGATTTGAGGAGGTGACCACCAACCTCGAGGCAAAGAAGGAAATGTGAGCATTTTTCCCTCCAGCCTCCCTTCACCTTCATCCTTCCTTCCCTCCCCCAAAGTCATCTTTTCCCCACCCAGTCCTCACAGCCCCTTCTCTCCTCTACCCCCTGAGTTAAACGCTCACTGTCCCCTGAACTGTGGCAGTTGTCTCTCACTGATAAATAGTCTCTGGTTTCCATTTTTTTCTAAATGGTTTATAGTTTCCCAAACACGTCCCACACATTCCCACCCCCAGATCTCTGTTGAAGGCTTTGTGGGGCCAGTGGAATATTTTTCCCCATGTCTGCCTATTAAAATTTTATTCTTCAAGATTCAGTTTAACCACTTCAACCTTCACTGAGTCTTCTCTAAAATTTCCTGGACACAATTTCTCTTTTTCTGAACTCTCATAGCACTTGGCATCTTTTTACTATATTTAGCACACTCTATCTTACATCTTTCCATGTACATCTTCACTCTCCAATTAAAATGGAAATTCCTGAGGACACGAATTTTATCTCCATGGCATCATGCATTGCTAATTTCATATATGTGCTCAATGAATATTTGTTGGGTGGATGATATTTGTTGTATGAATGAATGAGGATATAAAACAATATAAATAATGGAATGAATGGGATGGATTTTCAATATTTCTCAGATTTAAGGAAAGGGAAAGTCACTCCAGATATTTTTGAGGTTGAACCTCTTACTTTTTACCTTTCAGTTAATTATAATTAGCCTCATAACACAGACAAAGCAATTGAGGTCAATGTAGACTAAATGCTTATGGAAATCATATTGCCCAATGCAAGGCTCTTTATTTTATGCCATTCTACTCAAAGTTAGTCTCTATTTTTTTTAGTATCTGGCACATATATCATGGGGTTATCTTCAAGAAAACAAGAAAAGATAACCTAGTTCTTTTTATTCCCTTCTCATTAACCCTGTTTTATTTCCATGCCTTCATAGAGGGTACAGATAGATGAGCACTTACAATAGGAAGATGTCCTACTCAATAGAAACAAAACAGACCTGGTCTAAGTATATCCAAAAAGCAAAAGTCTTTCAGGATCAAAAGTAATTACCAAAGAATTCCCTGGATGTCCAATGGTTAGGATGTGGCACTTTTGCTGCCATGGACAGAGTTCAACTCATGGTTGGGGAACTGAGATCTCACAAGCCACGTGATGCAGCCAAGACAAAAGGAATTTCCAGATTAGAGTCTATGAACATGATAAGGAGGAAACTTTTATCAAAAGAAATGGCCTACTTGTGCAGAATATGAGGAATGACTCAATCACAGGTGCCTCCTTCAAGGCCAGGAAAACAACTGGCTGCCAAGTGTTCCTGTCTCCCCTGGTCGTAACACCACAGGATCTCGTTGGTAGGTGGCTCCCTGGACTTGGGTCAAAGCCCATGAATGGAAACTCTCAGGGCAAGCTTATTCTTCTTGCTGCTGGCAAACTGCCACAGCAACATTCCAACCCCCTGGGCTCCACCAGGAAGCAGGCATCAGATCAGAAGAGCAGAGCACCAGCAGTGGACTTGGCTCATTAGAGGCCCCAGACTCCAAGAAGTGGGAAGATCACTAAACAGGTTGATTCTGCTGCAGCAGGAAGACTTAAGGCCTGCTCCTGAGAAATCTCTGGCAAACTTTCTCACAGTATGAGTTGTGAACAGCAGTTCCTGATAAAAACTCAGAAAGAAGATAGTAGCTATTAACACCCTCTGGGCTGAGGTCTGCAACTCTCTTGACAGTCTTTCTGCATGTTAGACAAAGGTGTGCAGAAAATCAGAACGATTTACAGGCAGGTGGGGGCTATAGCTGCAGACTGGAATCAGAAGGTAGTTCTCACCTGGCCTTTCTAAGAGATAAAAAGATACATGTTTTTGTGCCTCTATCTCCCCAATTGGAGGTTGGGTTTTCCTGGATTGAGACTGTTGTGCTTGTATGTAAAATGCTGGAATCCATGTTCTGTAAGTATCAGCCAAATGTCCTACAACCACATCAGCCTGGAGTGGGAACCCCAATGGTCACTTCAGGCTCACCTTCTCAGGGGCTGCTTCATCCTGGCAGCTCAGTCACTGGACATTGTCGCCCTTCCTCTGGCTACAGCAAGCCCACTGGATCCCCAGTCTGGGCCACAGAGCTGTGCTGCCCCTGCAAACACTCGTGCAGCATTATGGTGCTCGGCTCCAACCCTCTCTCCCAGAGGGTAGGCATCTGCTGCTCTCAGATTGCTTTACATTCTCTTCTTGAGCTCCCACATTACACAGACCTTGAGGGAAGTCTCTGACTGGTTTCTGTGGTTCACTAAGCTTCCTTGGAGGGTTGGGGTAAAAGACCATTCAAAAGGCAATTTCATCATGTCATACTCTTCTAAAGTGTCCTTATCTTGGGACTTTCCTGCCGTCCAGTGATTAAGACTTTGCCTTCCAATGTAGAGGGTGTGCGTTCAATTCCTTGGGGAGCTAAGATCCTACATGCCTCCTGGTCAGAAAGCCAAAAATATAAAACAGAAGTAATATTGTAACAAATTCAATAAAGACTTTAAAAATGGTCCACCTTAAGAGGAAAATAGAGTGTCCTTATCTTAATGTTGAGGACATTTTTAAACATAATCACTATGCTTTCTTATTGCACTTTGTATTGCAAATTTCAGACCTAAATTGAAGAAAGTAGGGAAAATCACTAGGCCTTTAAGGTATGACCTAAATCAAAACCCTGACAATAATTTAGTGGAAGTGACAAATAGATTCAAGGGATTATATCTGATAGACAAAGTGCCTGAAGAACCATAGACGGAGGTTTGTGACATTGTACAGGAGGTGGTGACCAAAACAATCCCCAAGAAAAAGAAATGCAAAAAGGCAAAATGGTTGTCTGAGGAGGCCTTACAGATAACTGAGAAGAGAAGTGAAAGGCAAAGGAGAAAAGGAAAGATATACCCATCTGAATGCAGAGTTCCAAAGAATAGCAAGCAGAGATAAGAATAAGAAAGCCTTCCTTAAGCGAACAGTGCAAAGTAATAGAGGAAAACAATAGAATGAGAAAGACTAGAGATCTCTTCAAGAAAATTAGACATATTAAGGGAACATTTCATGCAAAGATGGGCACAATAAAGGACAAAAACGGTATGGACCTATCAGAAGCAGAAGATATTGAGAAGAGGTAGCAAAAATACACAGAAGAACTATACAAAAAAAAATCTTAATGACCCAGATAACCATGATGGTGTGATCACTCACCTAGAAACAGATATCCCGGAGTGAGAAGTTAGGTGGGCCTTAGGAAGCACTACTACAAAAAAAGCTGGTGGAGGTGATGGAATTCTAGCAGAGCTATTTCAAATCCTAAAAGATGATGCTGTGAAAATGCTGCACTCAACATGCTAGCAAATTTGGAAAACTCAGCAGTGGTCACTGGACTGGAAAAGGTCAGTTATCATTACAATTACAAAGAAGGGCAATGCCAAAGAATGTTCAAACTAGTGCACAATTGCACTCATTTCACACACTAGCAAAGTAATGCTCAAAATTCTCCATGTTAGGCTTCAACAGTACATGAATCAAGAACTCCCAGATGTTCAAGCTGGATTTAGAAAAGGCAGAGGAACCAGAGATCAAATTGCCAACATCCATTGGATCACAGAAAAAACAAGAGAATTCCAGAAAAATATCTACTTCTGCTTTATTGACTACGCCAAAGCCTTTGACTGTGTGGATCACAACAAATGCTGGAAAAGTCTTCAAGAGATGGGAATACCAGATCACCTTACCTGCCTCCTGAGAAACCTGTATGCAGGTCAAGAAGAAACAGTTAGAACTGGACATGGAACAATGGACTGATTCTGAATTGGGAAAAGAGTACGTCAAGACTGTATATTGCCATCCTGCTTATTTAACTTATATGCAGAGTACATCATGCAAAATACTGGGCTGGATGAAGCACAAGCTGCAATCAAGATTGCAGGGAGAAAAATCAATAAACTCAGATATGCAGATGACACCACCCTTATGGCAGAAAGTGAAGAGGGACTAAAGACTCTCTTGATAAAGGTGAAAGAGGAGAGTGAAAAAGCTGACTTAAAACTCAGTATTCAAAAAACTAAGATCATGGCATCCAGTCCCATCACTTCTTGGCAAATAGATGAGGAAACAGTGACAGACTTTATTTTCTTGGGCTCCAAAGTCACTGCAGATGGTGACTGCAGCCATGAAATTAAAAGACACTTACTCCTTGGAAGCAAAGCTATGACAAACCTAGATAGCGTGTTAAAAAGTAGAGACATTACTTTGCCGAAAAAGGTCCATATAGTCAAAGCTATGGTTTTTCCAGTAGTCATGTATGAATGTGAGAGTTGGACCATAAATAAGGCTGAGTGCCAAAGAATTGATGCTTTTGAATTGCAGTGTTGGAGAAGACTCTCTAGAGTCCCTTGCACAGCAACAAGATCAAACCAGTCAATCCTAAAGGAAATCAACCCTGAATATTCATTGGAAGGACTGTTGCTGAGACTAAAGCTGCAATACTTTGGTCACCTGATGCAAAGAACTGACTCATTGGAAAAGACCCTGATGCTGGGAAAGAGTGAAGGCAGGAGAAGAAGGGGATGACAGAGGATGAGATGGTTGGATGGCATCACCAACTCAATGGACATGAGTTTGAGCAAGCTCCAGGAGTTGGTGATGGACAGAGAAGCCTGGCGTGCTGCAGTCTGAGGTTGCAAAGAGTCGGACATGACCAAGTGACTGAACAACAACTGTGCTTTCATCACACTTACCAAAAATAACAATAATTCCTTAATGTCCTCTTTTACTAATCCCTATGCATATTTCCTTGATTTTCCCAATCTTCTTCTTGTTGATTTGTTTCCATCAGGATCCAAACAAGGGTCTCACAATGTATTTGGTTATGTCCTCTTAGTCTGTTTTACCTGATAGTAACTCACTCTCCCTTTTCCCATAATGCCATTTTCATTGGAGCAGAATCCTCATTTGTTGGAAAAACTCAGTCACTTTTCCTACAGGATGTCCCACCTTCTGGATTTAGCTACAAACATTGTATCCTTGTCATTTGGACTTCTCAGACGGCACTAGGGGTAAAAAACCTACCTGCCAATGCAGGAGACACAGGTTTGATCCCTGAGTCAGAAAGATCCCCTGGAGGAGGGCATGGCAATCCACTCCAGTATTCTTGCCTGGGAAATCCCATGGACAGAGAAGCCTGGTGGGCTATGGTCCACAGGGTTACAAAGAGTCAGATATAACTGAAGCGCTTAGCATGCATGCACACACACATCCTTGTCATTTAAGTAGTTCTTCCATCCCCTGTATTTCCTATAAATTAATAGCCGTTCTGATGACTTGATTCAAGTCAGGATCAATATTTTAGGCAAGAAACATTCTAGGAGACACTTACTGTTGCCTCAGTCCATATAATGTCTGTGCTGCCCCCTTTTACAGAGGGTAAGACTGATCACAGGGTGTAGGTGGTATCAGCCTGATCCTTCCATTATAATGTTCTGCATTGACATTTCAGTTAATAATTTTAGCCTCTTTAATGGATGTTGCCTGGATCAACTATTTCTTTAGAGGTTGAAAATGGTGCATTTTTTAAAATTCTGTTATTTCTTCTGCATTTATTAGATGGGATTCTTCTATTATAAGACCTACTTTTATCAAAGATTTAGTTACCCAAAATATATGGCATAGAAAAGATAAAATATATGCTTTCTCATTATTTATCCATTTTCAGAATAATAAGTTATTACCTTTGCAACTCCCAGTGGCAGGTTATTACATTGTTTATAGGGTTTTTTGGTTTCATTATGAACTCATGGTTTTTATGTATGTGACAGTTTTTAATCCATTATAGTTATCCTTCTTTTTGATGCAGAAATTGCCCTATTTGGACCAATAGGAGTGCCTTTAAAGTGGCTCCTGTGTTGTTTGGACATGATTTCAGCTAGTCTGGGAGAGCTTTCTTGCAAAACAAGTTGTCCATGGCTCATCACGCAGATTTCTTGTCTGAAAGCTGAACTCAGCCATCTCACCATGAGGAATGGTATTTAGAGACTTCAGGATTTTTTTTTCCCCAATTAAGCATTGCAAAAATAATTGAGACTTCCTGTGCAGACATCTCTCAGATCTCATTGTCTTTTTTTCCCCATTGGAGGTAAATACTACCATGAATATGTTGTTTATCACTCTTGTTTAGGTTTTTATTCTTTTATTATGTATTTTGGGTACATATATTTTAAATGGCATTGTCTTGCAGATATTTAAATCTTATTAGATGGTATTACACTGTGTGTATCTTATTTCAACCCATATTTTCCACACAGAGCTATATTCCTTATACTTACCCATATTGGTAGATTTATTGCTGGTTCATATTAACTGCTGTGTGTTATTTCATAGTATACACATACCACAATTTTTTTTCCTGTTGATGAATTCTTTGGTTCTCAAATTTTGCCATTACAAACAAAACCTCAGTGAAGATTGTTGATCATACCTCACTGCAGACTACATGAGAATCTCTAGGGTATACTTCTAGATGCAAACCAGCTCAGTCATTGGGTATGAGCACTTTCACATTTACTAAATACTGTCAACTGCTCTTCAGGATGGTTGTACAAATTTATGCTTCCACCAGCAGTGTACAAAAGTCCACACTTTCTTCCTACATCCTCACTCAAACTTGGTATTATCAGATATTTTAATTTGTGAAGTGATTTCTCCTTGGCACCTTAACTTCTTGGCACTTTAACTTCTCTGCTAGTGAGATGAAAATTCTTCTGGTGTGTGTGTTGACTCTGTGGGTTGATGTTTCTATTGCATTTGAGAGTATAGTAATTAAAACCATAAGATCTGGAGCCAGAATCCTAGGCTCAAGCTCAGCTCCATCTCTTAACTATCAGTGACGTTAAGCATGCTATTTAACCCTTTCTCTATTTCTTTACCTGCAGAATGGGGGTGATAAATATTTGTCTCATAGAAATATAATAAAGATTAAATGAGTTAGTATATCTCAAGTGCTTAGGACAGTACCTGGCTATTATAATCACAGTCATTGTTATTGGTTTGTCAGGGTTCTTTCCATATTCTGGGTACAATTTCTTTGTCAGATTTTGCATTTTAAATATCTTTTCCCAAATGTTTGTGATTCATTTTTTACTTTGTTTTTTGGTATCTTTTACTACTGCAGAAAGTTTAGGGTTAATAAAAATTTGTCCTTACTTTTTCCTATACAGTTGGAAGTTTTGTTGTAAAGCTTAGGGAATCTTTCTTAAATCTTTCACAAGGTCCTAAGGCCTATATTTTCTTTAAAATTTTTTAAAGATTCTTTTTTGTATCCCTTGTAGGATTTTTAACTTACTTGTGATGTAAGAGAGAAACCAAACTTTGTGTTTTTCCCCACAGATAATTGATTTTCCAAGCACCATTTACTGAATAATCATTGTTTTCCCATTTATTTAAAATTCTACTTTTATCATATATTGTGTCCACAAATATGTGGCTGGGTTTCTGGGCTTCTTATCCAGTTCCATTGATTCATTTTTCAATTTTTGCATCATCCCACTATGTCCAAATACCTAAGACATATATAAAAATAAGCCTTCATATTTCACAGAACAAGCCCCATCTCTTCTTTTTTGAGGTGGAATCTAAGTTCTTGGCCCGCTCCTCCATAGAGTCTCCTATAGCCTGAAAGACAGTGAAGACTGTGCCTAACGTCTGAGAAATCTGGACAAGAAACTGCTCTCCTGGCAGAGCAAACTTAGGAAGATCCCACAGTCCCAAGATTTATCTGAGCAAAGTACAGAGATATTTCCCATGAGCCAGCTGTGGGCCATAAGAAAGAGTATTTGCCCTTGTGGGATCATCTGAGATCCATGTAAGAGGACCAGCTTCTACAAAGAGGTAGAGTTGATAGTAATCTAAGTAACCAGGGTGCCTGAGAACCTGTAGTTTCACTTTAGTAACCACTCTAGAAGTCTTGTAAATGGACAAGTTTGGGGAATACACAGAAAGAGACTAAGCATGGGCTTTGGAGTCAGGCCAGAGCTGCATAATGACTCACTCTCTAACAGTTGTGGGCTTAGAATATGCCATTTAATCTCTCTATGCCTCTGTGTCCTTATCTAGAAAGGGGGGTTTGTTGTACCTTCCTGGTTGGGTAGCCATAGGATTAAACGAGAGGACTAATCTACAACACTCTGTGAGATGTCCAGCACTTGGTAAATGGTCATCTTTATTATACAGTCTTCAGGGAAAAGGTGTTAGGCTTAAATTTCTAACCTACAAAGGCATTCATTTGTGAGGCTGACATGAAGGGATAGTGCCTCAGTTCTTCTTGTTTGCTTAGCATTTGGTCCCATTTTTCTGGTAGCAGGGACCATTTTTTCTTAGACAGTCATCACCACCTTCTAGTGCCAGTTCATGTAGTTCAGGCTGATGGATTTGACCCTGCCCTCCACCTCCAGGGCTGAGAGTGATCAAGGCCTGGCCAATCAGCACCCTTCATTCTCCCTGGCTGCCATAATTGGTTCTGAATAAGGGCATGACCCAAGTTGGTCCAATGAAATCCAACCCTGGGACTTGCACTAGAGCTGTGAGCCCAGAGCTGAGCTGCCAGCTGCTCTCTCCCCAGAGGAAGGGAGGGCTCAAACCAGCAGTAGAGGAGAGAAGGGCCAAGATATGGGGACCGTGGGACCAAAACTCAAAGATACTCTGGGCCCTGGAATCAAGACGCTGCTGCTGCTAAGTCGCTTCAGTCGTGTCCGACTCCGTGGGACTCCATAGACGGCAGCCCACCAGGCTCCCCCATCCCTGAGATTCTCCAGGCGAGAACACTGGAGTGGGCTGCCATTTCCTTCGCCAATGCATGAAAGTGAAAAGTGAAAGTGAAGTCACTCAGTCGTGTCCGACTCTTAGCGATATGCTGAAGCAATTCCATCCTGGGACTTTTCAGTTATGTGAAACAATACTTTTTTTTTTTTTTTTTTTTAACTTAAGACAGTTTGAGTTAAATTTTCTGTTACTTGCATTCAAAAGGGTTCTGACAATGATTTTTAAGGCATTTCTTCTACTTTAGTCTCCAGCTTACTGTATAATCATGTAAGCCCCTTTCTTGTCTGCTGCATTTCCTAACTTTATTAGGAAGAAGAAATCCCATGGCCTTAGTATTTAGACTTGATGGATAATGGAAATTGCTAAGGCATGAGCACTCCCTGAGGATTAGAAAAGGCAAATCCTTTCCATCTAAATGGATTCTTTTCTCTCAGGGTGGGAAGAAGCTGATATTTAGGTAGGTCTCCTGTTTTTGTTCTCCAAACTCTGAGAAAGGTTGCTGTTAAAGGGCAACACAACAATTAAAAGCTGTTGGATATGAGAATGACAAGCTTGGCTGGTATGCAATACTGTGCAGCTGAGATGATTATTCTCAATTAATGGGCAAACATTACACAATTGTCTCTTTCAAGTCCAGAGTGCTAATATATAATACACAATCAGAGGGCATTGTACATCGGAATATAACTCATTAGCCAGTGCCAATTCTTTACCCTCTAGAAATAAAATAGTCCGTTGTCTATGAAAGCTGCAATTTTGAGTCTTTTAAATTTGCAGCTATATAGACCAGGTGAAGGATTTCTATTTAGGAAGAATCCAAATGGAATTGCAAGTTGAAATTCCTATTGGGAAATCATTATTAAGGCAAATTCAGCTTTTGTAGAATGGGGGTGGGGGTGGACTTTGATCTCCCGTGACTCTTGCCAGGAACCCCATTCAAGGACTCTTGGCCAATCTGACTGAGGCAGCATCTGCCTGGCTGAGGGACATCCCAGAATGGACATGTCCCTGTGTGACTGCCCAGTGAATGCCAAATCGATTGGGTCATTTTATTCAAACCTGGGGAACTTGGCTACCCAGGCACATGCTCTGTGGATGAACTCACTTTTGCTTTAGTCCACATGGCTGGCAAAGTCTGTGGCTCAGACAGCAAGGGACAGAGGTGAGGAGAATGCAGGGCGGGAGATCAGAGAAGTCTGTGGAGGAGGATTGAGTTACTGTCAGATCACAGGGTGTTGGAGACTCTGGGACAGATTGATGGCAGAGCCTACCCGGCTGGCAGGGAGCTGAGAACCGTCAGCACAGACGGCTGTGCTGCACCAGCTGCCTTGTGTGCACACGCAGAGGGCAAGCTAAACGGGAGCAGTGAATCTCAACAGCTACCAAAACACTAGGCCATCCATCAGCCCACCTAACTGGAAAACAAAGCAGGCCTTTAAACTCCAAATCCCCCAGACCAAAACGAAACCTACACTGTTATCCAGTGTCTTCCTTCCCAGGGCATGTCTTTACCAGTCTTTCCACACACACCTATTAAGAGCTGCTAAAAGTCAGGACTGGCTGTGCTAGGTGCTGGGGATGTGAAGGAAACATGAACGGTACTTCACTCTAAGGCTCTTACCACCTACTAAACAATTACAAAAAAGGTGGAAAATGTAGTAGGAACTGGAATAAAAGAGAGCACAAACACTGAAAGAACCCACTAAACAGGCACCAGCTCATGTAAGTTGTGATGTAAAGCTAAGGAATTTATATCTTCAAACATGCATGAACTACTCTTCAAATGCCACCCAACAGTTGTCTCTCATCCAATCCAGGCTCATATCCATGACCTCAACATGATAAAAATATCCCCAGGGTACTTAAGGTCTAGCAATAATTTAATGTTTTGTTCTTCTCTGTATGTTCTCTGATACATTTTCATATCTTCAATGTCTTTCTTCTTGAGGGTGTTATTTACTCTGGTTGGTAGGATATGATATTAAAGGTCAAGGCTTTAATTTTGTGGAGCATTTAGCTTCATTTGGAAAGAGAATTAAGCCCCGACAACCAGAGGATTGCCCCTCATCAGAGTCTCAGTCATTCACAAATGTCAACTATGTCCTTCCTTACTGGGACCAGAACAACAGACAAAGAGAGGTTCACTCCATTCAAATCCATCATCATTACCAGACAATACACCATTGGCAGAACACAGCCGTTAGGTAATGTGGCAGCATTACTGTGATCATAAAAAATAGTAAACATTGGTGTGTATGTATATGTGTGCATGTGTAATGTCTTGCAATCTTCTTGAGGACACTGGAAATAGTAATTACTATGAATGACAAGCAGAACCCCAGATGCTAACAAGTCACACTCCCTCATATCTTTCATGACTGTACTTAACATCACCTCCTCAGAAAGTCTTTCCCTCATCACCACTAGAATGTAAATTCACTAGGATTTTTGTCTATTTTGCTCACTGTCCACAAAATTAAAGGCCTGAGCTTTTTAAATATCATATTCCACTGAGTATATTAAACAATATATTCAAGAAGAAAGATGACATATATAGGATGAATAAACAACAGGTGTTACTGTATAGCACAGGGAACTATATTCAGTATTCTGTAGCAAACCATAATGGAAAAGAACATGAAAAAGAGTATATATGCATATGTATAACTGCATCAGTTTACTGTACAGTAGAAACTACCACAAGATTGTAAATCAACTATACTTCAATAGAATAAATTTTTAAAAAAAAGAAAGATGACCAAGCTGTGAAAACATATACAAAGAACCTACACAGAGGAGAACACAAACATTAAATTGTTACTAAAACTATATGGCTTGGGATATTTTTACTCTGTTTAGGTCATGGATATGAGACTAATGGGACAAGAGAAAACCACTGGACAGACGTAAGAGAAGCTGTGGCATCTGAGAGTGGCTTCTGTGGCTGAGAACAGTAACAAACTCTTCAGCTTTACATCACAGCTTACATGATGTGGTGTCACCTTCTGGGCGCAGCTCCTAGAACAGTGCCTGCCATATGATAGGTGCTCAGAAACTTTTATTGAATGTCAAGTGCTCTTTAATAAAGCTTTCATTTGGTTCCTTTAACAATTTAATTTTGTAACAAGGTAGTATGTTGACATAGTTCAACATTCATTTTAGTGTAAAAAGGTAACACAAAGCCTTGTTCTAATCCTGCTCTCTGCCTAACCGGGTCCCACATCTTACACAGCAAACTTGTCCTATAACCATTTCTATTACTTTTCTTCCAGACTTTGTTTCTGCAAATCAAATACAACTATATTTTTACTTTATTATGCAAAAGATAACTCTGATATTAACCTTGATTTTGGTTATTTGATAATATAACTTGATGAATGGGTAAAGAAAAATGTGGTATATTTATATAATAGAATATAATTCTGCCATAAAAAAGAAGGAAATTCTGCCATTTGTGATAACATGGATGGACCTTGAGGGTATCATGCTAAGTGAAATGAGTCAGACAAAAAGTCAAACACTTCATGATCTCATTTATATGTGAAATCTAAAAAAAAATCAAACTCAGAGAAACAGAGAACAAGTTGGTGGTTAGAGGCTGGGGGTGGGTATGGAGAAATTGAGTGAAGGCAATCAAAAGGAACAAACTTCTAGGTCTAAGATAAAGAAGTTCTAGAGATGTCATGTGAAACATGGTGAATATAGCTAATGCTATATAGCGTATTTGAACGTTGCTAAGTTCCCATCACAAGGAAAAAATAGTTGTAATTATATGAGGTGATGGATGTTAACTAAGCCTATTGTGGTGATCATTTTGCAATACACTTGTACATCAAATCATTATGTTGTACATCTTAAACTAATATAATGTCATGTCAATTGTTTCTCAATAAAATGGAATGGAAAAGATACAATTTAGAGATTCTTCATATTCAACTTGGTGTCTCCAATTTTTTTTACAGTTCTAGTTAATTCTACTGTTTAAATATTCCAGTTTATTAAACCAGCCCATATGGATGAACACTTGTGTTGTTTCCAATCTTTAAAGTAATTAAAAAATGAACCAAAAGAACTTAATACTATATAATAATATAAATTCCCAGGGATAGGATTGCTAGGTCAAATAGTCTATGTATTGGTAATTTCATATACATATTGACAAATTGCCTTCCAAAAGGGTTATATAAATTTATATCCTCATCAACAATGTAAAAAAAAAAAATGTCTTTTTTTCCCACAGCCTTTCCAGCAGAGTCTTATCACACTCAGAGTTTTGCTAATCTAGTTAGTAAAAAAGAAATATCTCAGTATGGTTTTTACTTGAATTTCTCTTGTGACACAGAGCATCTCTTTATTTCTATGAATGAACACTTCATATTTTTCTTATGTTTCTGTTAGGTTAATAGTCTTTTTATACTTGGCTTATAAGAAGCACATTACATAGAGGGAGAGTAGCCCTTTCTCTGTGAGTTTCAATTTTTTTTTCCCAGTGGTGTGTTGGCTAGTGTTTAGTAATGGTCTCTGGGGAAAATAAATCCTGTTTTATAGCATGTGCTAATATTCATGATGTAAACGTTCTCTCCACAGCTACCAACATTCTACATCTGTGGAATTTGGGAGAAATGTGTAACACCAAGCCATTATGCAATATCTCCATGATACAGACACAATAGATGTCAATCACTCCAAAAGTATGAATGATAACAAAATGTAGTTAAACAATTAGAGTGATGAGTTTTTGGATATATATTATCTTTGTTTGTAACATTCTTTATTCATAAGTTCACATAACTTAATTTTAAATAAGTTGACAACCAGCTTACAAATTTTCTAAAATTTAATAATCAGCTTCTATGAGCTAGTATAGGGCATCTCCAACACACCACTGTCTTTTATTCTATTTGTTTCCTGCCTTTTGACTTTTTTTTCAAATGATATTTTTCATCACACAAATGTTTTTGATGTAGTTTTATTGATCAGTCATATTCTTTATGAGTTCAGAATTCTGAATAATGATTAGGAAGACCTTCCCCATTCCAAGATTATAAAAGAATTTTACCATGTTTTCTTCGAACACTTTTATGGTTTCATTTTTACATTTAAATCTTTAATCCATTTAGAGTATATACTAGTGTGCGGAGGCGGGTGCGGCTCCTCCTTGCATTTTTTTTTTTCCAGATGCTTATTCAGTTGTCTCACAACAGGCATTGAATAGTCCATCTTTTCCCACAGATTTGTAAAGTCATTGTTATATGATGCAGCTCTCTTGATTTTAATGAACATGGTATTTATAATTACCTAAATAATGTTTTAAGTATGACTCTAGTTTATAAACAGCTTCCTTGTGTCTGCTTATTTGATTCTTTAACCTGCAGTAGTAGGTTTGGTAGATTATAACAGCTACAATATTTTCATGCCCAGCATAGTTTTCCATCCTCTACCTCCTTAATCCTTTAGGGAATTCTCCCTTCATGCATGTAATCCTGGAGAGGCAGTCAGTTGTGTTACCCTGGCCAAATACTGGGTTATACATCTGACCTAGGATGGCCAATCCAAAAATGCCAACATGCAGTGATTGATTAGGGTTTGGACATCTGACCTGAGCAAGGCAATATCATCTTTAAAATTATATTTAAAAACAACTTTCTCTTAGAATCGTTAAGCTGGGAGATGTGTTCTTTAGATCATCTTAACTGACACATAAATTAAAACCATTTAAGGAAAAGCCAAACCAAAATAAGCAGAAATAATGGAGGGCCAAAAATTTCTAAAGGCATCCTTTGGATCTTTGGATCCAGCTTGCCCAAAAGCCAAAGATCTTGGACATCCAGGAGTAAAAACCTACAAATTCCTTTTTTTAAATTTCTGGTTTATGTTCATATGTTCAGTATGGCTTCTTATAATTTGTAATCAAGAGTTCTAATGCTCTTCAATAGATATTAATGCTTCCACATTATAGAGGAAGAAACAGAGGCTGGGAGAAGTTAAATTCAGTCAGTGATAACATGTTTCCCACTCTTTGCTCGTACTTTCTGGGACCTGTCCTTCCAGAACCAGCAGATCCTTAATTTGTATACTGTATTCCAAAGATTTTCTGATGATGACTGGGAAGAAAGGCCATATAATGTATGGAGGCTGCTTACTATCTTCTAAAATAGTCAAGATTTACGTTAGATTTGTTCTGTTCCTCCTCAACAGCCTTTCCTTTCCTATAGCTGTGTGAAAATTTCCCTGACTTGACTTCTCAACATGGTCAAAGTTTTGGCTTTATCCTTGGTACCTCTGACTGGAAAAGTATAAAAGCTCATTATCCACTGATGTCACATTCAAGTCAGCCTCAGAGCTTCTTTTCATACTGGGAGGAGAAATTTTATTTTCTAAAGCCCTTTTATAATTAGGAATTTTTTATACTACCTAGAACAGAGTATACCTTAAAAAATATTCTGAGTTAGAATTGGTCCTCTAAAAATTCTCTTTCCCATGGAATATCTGGGCTTTCCTGGTGGCTCAGACAGTAAAGAATCTGCCTGCAATACAGAAGACCCAGGTTGGATCCCTGGGTCAGGAAGATCCCCTGGAGAAGGAACTGGCTACCCACTCCAGTATTCTTGCCTGGAAAATTCCATGGACATAGGGGCATGGAGGGCTACAGTCCATGGAGTCGCAAAGAGCTGGACACAACTGAGCACGTAGCGTGCGCGCACACACATGCGCGCGCTCGCGCACACACACACACACACACACACGGAACAACTAATACTTAGAGCTTCGCAAATAGAATTGTTTTTTTTTCAGGACTTTCCTAGTGGTACAGTATATAAGAATCTACCTGCCAATGCAGGGGACAAAGGTTCAGTCAGTCCTTGATCCAGGAGGATTCCATATGCTGAGGAGCAATTAAAGCTGGTGGGCGATAGCCCCATGCTCTAAAGTCTGTGCTCTGCAACAAAAGAAGCCACCTCAAGGAGAAGCCTGAGCAATGCAACGAGGAGTAGCCCTTGCTCACCACAACTAGAAAGCCTACGTGCAGCAATGAAGACCCAGTGCAACCAAAAATAATAATTTTTAAAAAAATAAATGTTTTCTTCCAGCATGAAACACAGAAACTTCTGTTAAAATGCAAACAGTCCCTAGACAGGTTTACATACAAGTCTTATTGGCCATATGCACCTTAATGTGAATTTAGCAGATCAGAACATATTTTCACTGAGGGAATAGGAAACAGAGGAGAGTTAAGTAGTTGGGAAAAAAATGGAAGGAAAGGCAGGGGATACTACTGATGGGAGAAGGAGTGAAGACATGGAGAGGCGGAGACAATTACTAAAGGCTTTCCTCCCAAGTCACTACTGAGATACAGCTGTGAACCACAGCCAGGGTCAGGACAAGCTGATATGACAGCTACCACTAGGAATGAACTGAATTAGACAGATTCTCTGAGCTCTGAAGGGAGAATCTAATTTACCACCAGAACCATATCATTATCTTCACATTTTCTTCTACTTGGTCATTTTTGGCATTACTCAAGACCCCTCATGAGCTGGAATTAGTATGCCTCCAGAAATCAAACCCAACCATTTGCAGCATGTAACTGCAGCTGTCCCACACTGTCAGCAAGCACCAGCTCCCTGAGCAATTTACTACCTGGACAGAGCTGCATTTCACAAGCCTATCTGTTCTCAACTGTCATCCAATAGCCTAGTGGATTCCTCATCTATAAAATTTCAGCTTTCCAAGCAAGTTCCTATTTCAAGCCTCCTTACAGTGGCTCAGAGGTCTTTGTTCCGCCATTTTTCAGTGACTGCACACACCTTCTCTTAGATTACATGCCGAGTGCTCCTTGTTGAAAGTCCAAAGTGAAGGCGAAACTACGTTAAAGAAAAAGACATCAGCAAAATGGTAGCCTAGGAAGCTCCAAGTTTTCATTTCCCAACAGAAATATATTTTAAAAAGGCAGCAACTGTCTGAACCATATTTCCTGGACCTCTGGAAAACACTCAAAGTTTTATAGCCACCAAACAAATACCCAGTCAATAAAAAGCCATCTTCAAAATGGTAGGAAAGTTTTATAGCATCTTCACCTACCATTACTCTATCCCTCTCATACTTGGCAGTGATTTTGGTCTTGAAGTGGTGGCAGCCTTGTTTCCAGTATCATTCCTCAAACTAGAAAAAACAAAGCAGAAATTATTTGCAAATTATTGTGTATATTTGTCCTAAACTATCTGGTGGATACCTGAAGGACTGACACAAGAGCCTGTCTGTTACTTCTAACTCAGAACTCAGGTGGTAAAAGTGGTGGGTGCTACTCATAAAACTTGCAAGATGACTATAGACCCACAAAATCCTGGAGCAAAAAATTATAGGTGAGAACATACAACAGACCTTCTAAGACACAGAAGAAAAGCTGGGGTAAGACTGAGTATCTAGGACATTTGAAAGCAGCCAAAAACATGGCAGGGGAGGGGGATTTATTACTGCACGGTAAGGGTTGTTTGAACCCTTGGATGTCAAACAGAAGATCTGGAGAACGAATTCTAAACTTATAACCAGATTTTCACTGTGTGGAGGTTGGAACCCCAACCCTTAAATTTTCAAGAGTCAACTGTACTTAATACTCAAAAGGATGAATAATACCCAAAAAGCAAAAAAAGAAAATTACAAGTGTTTATGAGAATGAGGAGAAATTGGAACTCTTGTTTATTGCTGGTGGAAATGTAAAATGGTGCAGCAACTATGTAAAATGGTATGATGATTCCTCAAAAAGGTAAACAGAGAACTACCATATGATCTAGCAATTCCACTTCTAGATAGATATCCAAAAAAATTTGAAACCAAGGACTCAAACAGATACTTGTACACCAGTATTCACAGCAGCATTATTCTCAGTAGCCAAAAGGTTGAGGCAATCCAAGCATGTGTCCATTAACAGATGAATGGATAAAAAAATAAGAGTAGGTAAATAGAATGGAATATTTTTTTAGCCTTGCAAATGAATGAAATTCTTGTACATGCTATAACATAGATGAACCTAGAAAACACTATGTTCAGTAAAATAATACAGATACAAAAGGACAGATACTGTTTGAATTTTAAGAATTGCACTTATATGAGTTACCAAGAATAGGCAAATTCACAGAAACAAGACAGTAGAGGTAACCAAAGGTCACAGGGAAGGTGGAATGTACAGATTTTCTGTTTGGGATAATGAAAGCATTCTGAAAAGAGTTAGTGGTAATGGTTACAAAATAAATTGAATGTACTTGGTGTCACTGAATTGTATACTTTAAAATGGACAAAATGTTAAGTTTCATGTTATAAATATTTTACCACACAAAAAAAATGTTAAGCTAAACTGAAGATAAAATGTGTTTTCATAGCCCTCTCAAATCACCCATTAAGTGTCATTTAATCTTTTCCCCTTATTCAAGTAAAATGTATTGATTGCGACATATATATACCTATGGCTGACTCATGTTAATATTTGATAGAAAACAAAAAAATTCTGTAAAGCAATTATCCTTCAATTAAAACATAAATTAAAAAATTTAATGTATTGATTGCTACAGCAGATATCAGCTGATAGGTTCTCAGCTTTCAAAGATACACGGAATAGTCTCTGTCATAAAGAGCTTTATAATCTGCTTGGAAAGGCATAAAAGTAAAATTAACGGGCCAAACCAGGTGATAAATACCATGACATTGGTATAATGTACAGAATTTAGGAAGCATGTAGGTAGGAGCATTTAGCTAACCAGTAAATATCTGGAAACACTTTCTGAAGGATGTTAGTGACAGAGCTGAGTCTCAGCATACACAAATGGCTAACTCCTGGCTAGGAGAAAGGGGATAAGCTTCTTAGGCAAGAAAAGTAATATGTAAAAAGACACAAACAGCAAAGCGAATATGAAGGTATTAAGAAAAATAGGATAATATATGAAATTGGTGGGGTGGGGTGGAGAGAGGAGTATGAATATTGAAGAGTTGGAAAGGGTTCAGAAAATACATTTTGTTTTTTTTTTAATACTTTCTTGGCCACACTGCACAGCAGGTGAGATCATAGTTCCCAACCAGGGATTGAACCTGCATCCCTTGCCTTGGAAGCATGAAGCCTTAACTATTGGATCACCAGGAAAGTCTCAGGAAATGCAAGAGTTTGTACTTTATCCTAAGGGTAAAGAGTAGCCATTTTATAAGGTTTCAGAAAGAGGAATCACGTGATCAGCTATGTCTTTAAAAGAGACCTCCCTGGCTACACCAAGGACAATGGACAGAAGAGGGGCTGGAGCCAAGTGAGAACTAATGAAGGGCCTGAATAAGGCACTGGCAAGACCCACAGAGCCTGGTAGACAGAGTGAGGAAATGTTCATGATAACAACTCATAAGACTAGTTAATGTTTGGATGTAAGTGATAGGAAAACTCTTTGAGTTTCTAGCTTGGGAAATTTGGTGAGTGGTAAGACAGTTCACTGAAATGAGAAACCCAGAAGAAACAGGTCTGGGGCAAGAGAGGTCCTTTCTGTTCAGAAATGTTGCACCAGAGGCAACTGTGGAGCAAACACAAAATAGATGGCTATTTAGGTGTGGGGTTTAGGGAAAATGCTTGACATACATATAGATGGGAGAGCCCACTGAAAACAAAGGAAAATGTGCCTTAAAGAAACCAATGTCTAAATGTACAAGCGCATTATAGAAGTAATTATACTCCCATCCACCACAGAGTAATTCAAGGAAAGGAGCAGGTCCTCTGTGTGACATCAAAGTCAAACCATATGAGCAGCCATTCACTCAACCTTCCATGTAATAAGGCTTATGAGAATAAACTGATTATCAAATAAACCTGCCAACTTTCCAAATGGTTTTCATTTTGAAGCAACAAGAACTTCTGATATATATCTTGTGTGTGGCAAATCAAATCCTAAATCTATATTTATATTTGAGATCAATCCTTTGGGAATCTTGTCAACAATCAGAAAAGAGTAGCTATAAAACAAAACAAAAATAAAACAAGTTTTAGTGTACTCTGTTCTTTTTTAAAAATAGGCATCTGTCCATTTTCCCCATATCTGTTGTTCTTTCCTTCCAGTGCTGACAAAAATGTTTCTTCCAAGTAGATAGATTTTACCTACAGAATTCCAAAAAAATAAATGGATCACATCATATACAGAAGACAAAGACAAGACTTTGAGTATGAAAATCCTGAGTTTGGATTTCATCATTTACAAGATCATGGACAAATTTATTTATTCACTCATTCATTCAAGCAACAAACATGTATGGGTTTCTATATGATATGTCTTGTTCTAAATACATATATTATACTTAGCTGAAAGTGCAAAGTGTTCATAGACCAATGAGGAGATAGCTATGCAAACACAATATCGTGAATATGGTAATTTCTAGAAAATTGGGAAACACAGTTCACCCAACTCTGCTTTTTAGAAAAGCTTTACTGAGAATTGAAGGGGGAGATGTTCAGCAGGTAAGAGAGATGCTAAGAACTGTAAGAGACTAACGGACCCTGGAGAGATGGGAAACAGAGTGGGAGGGGATTCTTGGTAGAAGGAAGTGAGACCAAAGTTAAGATGGCACTAGAAAGTAAACATTGGGTTCTAAGAGCTTCAAGTCATTTTTATAGGGCAAGTACATGAATGACAGAGATAGGTGTGAGGCTTGGCGCTCAAGCTGGTTCCACATCATGCACGTTCTTCTTGCTTTGTTGCCTGGAGGCACCATTGAGGCATCCTCCTTTCCCTCCACTTAGACACAAGAAATACTACTCTTTTGGGTAAATACTGCCTTTTCATGTTATTGCTCTCATCTCTCTACTTCAGAAACTCCCACTCATTATTTGGGGACTCTGTTTGTTCATATGCTCCTCTAAATTCTATAGCATCCTGTTACTCAGGGGTTCTTCAGAGAAACAAAACAAATAGGATATAGAGGTACAGAAAGAGAGATTTCAAGGACTTAGCTCACACAATTGTGGGGGCTAGCAAGTCCAAAATCTGCAGGGCAGGCCAGCAGGCAGGAAATTCAGGCAGGATTCCATGTTGCCATTTTGAGGCAGAACTGCTTTTTCTTTAAGAAACTTCAGCCTTTAGGCTTTCAACTGATCTAATGGAACACATCCACATTATGAGGGATAATGTGCTTTAAACAAAGTTTGTGTATATATGGGCTTCCCCAGTGGTGCAGTGGTAAAGAATCTGCCTACCAGTGCAAGAAACACAGGAGACACAGGTTTGATCCCTAGGTCAGGAAGATTCCCTGGAGTAGGAAACGGCAAACCACTCCAGTATTCTTGCCTAGAAAATTCCACAAACGGAGGAGCCTAGCAGGCTACAGTCCACGGGGGCTGCAAAAAGTCAGACACGACTGAGCAACTGAGCATGCACATGCATGGTGTATACATTCACGAGCAGGCAGAGAGAGAAAGTTAATCACACTTAAAAATACATCTTCACAGAAACATCTAGACTGGTGGTTGACCAAATCACTGGGTACCACAGCCTAGCCAGGTTGACACACAACATTAACTGTTGCACATCCTTTGAGACTTCTTTTTATAAACTGAAATATAGCTAATTTGGGGCTTCCCTGATAGCTCAGTTGGTAAATAATCTGCCTGCATGCAGGAGACCCCGGTTCAATTCCTGGGTCACGAAGATCCACTAGAGAAGGAATAGGCTACCCACTCCAGGATTCTTGGGCTTCCCTTGTGGCTCAGCTGGTAAAGAATCTGCCTGCAATGCAGGAGACTTGGGTTCAATCCCTGGGTTGGGAAGATCCCCTGGAAAAGGGAAAGGCTACCCTCTCCAGTATTCTGGCCTGGAAAATTCCATGGACTCTATGGTCCATGGGGTCACAAAGAGTCAGGCACGACTGAGTGACTTTCACTTTCATTGTTGATTTTTTAACACAATGTTATGTTAGTTTCATGTGTGCAGTAAAGTGGTTCAGTTATACATATATTCTTTTTCAGATGCTTTTCTATATGTTGCTTTCCCTTTCCTTCTAAAGGTTTGTTTATTTTTAAGTTATGGATATCTTTATGGATATTTGTCTTTTCCAGAAGAATAACATACACAATTTAAGTCATATGAGTTCAAGTGGGCTTGAGAGAGAGAAACCTAAGTGTAATTTCGCTAAGTGAGTGGATGCTCAGAGTGAGCAGGAGGTAGGAGATGTGAATCTGTCATTTGCTTGGCTGGTCCCAGTATCTGGATGCGTCCCATGGTGTGGATGCCCAGCAGTCTTGAGTGAGAAGCTCACAACCTCCTCTGGTACCCAAGAGAGGAATGAGCAGTCTGTCCCCACACTGCAGGGAACACCCATTGGGTCAGTGGCATGTCAGCCTCCAACACGGCTCATCAATACAATGCACTGTACTTTACAGGTGACTAAGAGATTTTCCAAGGTAATTTCAACTACAACTGATTTTTAAAATTTATAACATGTGCTGTTTGAATATTTTAGGAATTTTCTACATTTACTATAGAAAATAAGATTTTAAAAAAGGAAGGAGACTAGATGAAACTGAGTATTTGAAATGAAAGTGAAATGAACATTTGAGGAATGTTGGAGAGATATAAAAACAAGTGGAGCGTACATGTTCCAAACTAGATAGAAAGGGAAGGAAGGACCAAGATGTACCAAACATTCATGATTCAGTAAATACATATGAGGTACAACAAGCATCCAACGTTTATGAGGCCTTAAATCAACCACCCACAGATAATACCATTCTGGCCCCACTGGTCATCTGCCCAAGAAATGTAGATGAGACCACAGCTACTCACCAGGGTAACTGACAAGATACAGGTCTTTGCCTGATATACTTGCCCTTGCATCTTTCCAATAGACAAGTGTATATGATGCCCCCATGTACCTTCAGCCTGTGGGATCCCGTTGCTCAGACTCAACTCCAATTCCCATAACCCCACCACCAGATAGGCAAGCTGACACAACAAGGAAAAAACAGGACGATGAACTTTGTATTAGGCTCAGGTAGAGTTGTTCCTCCACTCTGTTTGTAGCTTATCCAATGTGTGTCCATCCACACCTTTTCCTTTACTTCTCATTATGTGTTTTAAACTTTTTTGATAAACTGTGATTTTACCTCCTTAGTTTGGTCTGTGAACTTTTCTTCTTTGTGGCCTCTGGGAAAACTTTACCTAATATGGATCTTGGAGTTTATCTCTGGCTCAAGGTAAACTCAGCAGCAGGAGCTGACTTTAGAATCTTTGCAAAAGAATGTGGCTCTCCATATGACCCAGCAATCCCACTTCTGGGCATACACACTGAGGAAACCAGATCTGAAAGAGACACGTGCACCCCAATGTTCATCGCAGCACTGTTTATAATAGCCAGGACATGGAAGCAACCTAGATGCCCATCAGCAGATGAATGGATAAGGAAGCTGTGGTACATATACACCATGGAATATTACTCAGCCGTTAAAAAGAATTCATTTGAACCAGTCCTAATGAGATGGATGAAGCTGGAGCCCCTTATACAGAGTGAAGTAAGCCAGAAAGATAAAGAACATTACAGCATACTATCACATATATATGGAATTTAGAAAGATGGTAACGACAACTCTATATGCAAAACAGAAAAAGAGACACAGAAATACAGAACGGACTTTTGAACTCTGTGGGAGAATGTGAGGGTGGGATATTTCAAAAGAACAGCATGTATACTATCTATGGTGAAACAGATCACCAGCCCAGGTGGGATGCATGAGACAAGAGCTCCAGCCTGGTGCACTGGGAGGACTCGGGGGAATCGGGTGGAGAGGGAGGTGGGAGCGGGGATTGGGATGGGGAATACGTGTAAATCCATGGCTGATTCATATCAATGTATGACAAAACCCACTGAAATGTTGTGAAGTGATTGGCCTCCAACTAATAAAAAAAAAAAAAGGATTTAAAAAAAAAAAAATATATCAAATCACTGTGTTATACACCTGAAGAAAAAAAAAAAAAAAGAATGTGGCTCTCTTTTGATGGTCATTAAATTTGTGATTTAGCCCATAGGTTGCGAAATTCTGTCAAATCATATCCAGACATGATCAACAGAGATTCTGGGAATCAGAGATGAATGCGGTAGCTGGTTATATCTTTAAATGGTTTCTCATTAAGGAGGCAAGGTATCTGTTTTTCTATGTGGGGAAAGAGCATGATGTTAGACAAGGGAATTGATGATATTGAATGTATGGGGAGAAATACATGGGGTACCCTCAATGAGATTTCCTTCCTGGCATGACCCCTTCTCCTGGAAATTGTCCCTCTGCATGGAATCTACATGTCCTGATGGTGGCCACTGCACTGATCTTGGTTGGTTTAGGAATGACTACCTGACTTGAGCTAAGCCAATGAGCCCCTTCTCTAGGATTTTCGAATTTAGGACTCAAAAAATTGAGATCAGCTCCTCTCCAGTACAGACAGCTGTATGGTGTATTCTTACACCCTGACATATATTAGGGTTCTAACCTTATATTGGGGCTTTCCTGATAGCTCAGTTGGTAAAGAATCCACCTGCAATGCAGGAGACCCCGGTTCAATTCCTAAGTTGGGATTATCTGCTGGAGAAGGGATAGGCTACCAACTCCAGGATTCCTGGGCTTCCCTTGTGGCTCAGCTGGTAAACGATCTGCCTGCAATGCTGGAGACCTGGGTTTGATCTCTGGGTTGGGAAGATCCCCTGGAAAAGGGAAATGCTACCCACTCCAGTATTCTGGCCTGAAAAATTCCATGGACTTCTATAGTCCATGGGATTACAAAGAGTCAGACATGACTGACTTTTTCACTTCAACCTTATATGTTGGGTTCTAGAGCCAGATTGCTTAGATTTGAATCCTGATCTTTACCATCTATGTGAACCTGGGCAAATGGCTTACTCTCTCTTCAGTTCCTTAACTGTCAATTAGAGATAATTATAATATATACTTCATAAGATAAAGATTATAAAGAGTATTATGAGAATTTAGGCCAGTACCTTATACTCACTAAATGTTAGTTATCTTCACTCTTTGTCTCTTATTTATTTTTCCCAAATCTGACTTCAATTTGTGCTGAGTTGCTCAGTCATTATCTGACACTCTGCGACCCCATGGACTGTAGCCTGCCAGGCTCCTCTATCCATGGGATTCTCTAGGCAAGAACACTGGAGTGGGTTGCCATTTCCTCCTCTAGGGGATCTTTCCAACCCAAGAATCAAACCTGTGTCTCCTGCACTGGTAGGCAGATTCTTTACCACTGAGCCACCTGTAGCTTCTATTCACTGTTATTCAATTCAGCACTTATTTTTTGCACAGATGCTATTGGGTTGGCCAAAACGTTTGCTTGAGTATTTCTGTAACATCTTATGGAAGAGTCCAAACAAACGTTTTGGCTAATCCAATATATTCCAAGCATTAAATTAAGCTTAGAAAAAAATATGGTACCAAAGTAGACATGGTCCTGCCTTTTTGGATCTTTTAGTTTAATAAGGGAGGCAAATATTAAACAAATATTTAATTGTTCAGTTCAGTTCAGTCGCTCAGTCGCGTCCGACTCTTTGTGACCCCATGAACCGCAGAACGCCAGGCCTCTCTGTCCATCACCAACTCCTGGAGTTTACCCAAACTCATGTCCATTGAGTCAGTGATGCCATCCAACCATCTCATCCTCTGTTGTCCCCTTCTCCCCCTACCCTCAATCTTTCCCAGCATCAGGGCCTTTTCAAATGAGTCAGTTCTTTGCATCAGGTGGCCAAAGTATTAGAGTTTCAGCTTCAGCAACAGTCCTTCCAATGAACACCCAGGACTGATCTCCTTTAAGATGGACTGGTTGGATCTCCTTGCTGTCCAAGGGACTCTCAAGAGTCTTCTCCAACACCACAGTTCAAAAGCATCAATTCTTCAGTGCTTAGCTTTCTTTATGGTCCAACTCTCACATCCATACGTGACTACTGGAACAACCATAGCTTTGACTAGACGAATCGTTGTTGGCAAAGTAACGTCTCTGCTTTTTAATATACTGTCTGGGTTGGTCTTTTCTTCCAAGGAGCAAGTGTCTTTTAATTTCATGGTTCCACTATCTGCAGTGATTTTGGAGCCCCAAAAAATAAAGTCTTTCACTGTTTCTACTATTTCCCCATCTATTTGCCATGAAGTGATGGGACAGGATGCCATGATCTTAGTTTTCTGAATGTTGAGTTTTAAGCCAACTTTTTCACTCTCTTCTTTCACTTTCATCAAAAGGCTCTTTAGTTCTTCTTCGCTTTCTGCCGTAAGTGTGGTGTCATCTGCATATCTGAGGTTATTGATATTTCTCTCGGCAATCTTGATTCCAGCTTGCACTTCTTCCAGCCCAGCGTTTCTCATGATGTACTCTGCATATAAGTTAAATAAGCGGGTGACAGTATACAGCCTTGACGTACTCCTTTCCGGATTTGGAACCAGCCTGTTGTTCCATGTCCAGTTCTAACTGTTGCTTCTTGACCAGCACACAGATTTCTCAGGAGGCAGGTCAGGTGGTCTGGTATTCCCAACTCTAAGAATTTTCCACAGTTTGTTGTGATCAACACAAAGGCTTTGGCATAGTCAGTAAAGCAGAAGTAGATGTTTTTCTTGAACTCTCTTGCTTTTTTGATGATCATGGATGTTGGCAATTTGATCTCTGATTCCTCATAGGGGACTGGAATACAAAAGTAGGAAGTCAAGAAATACCTGGAGTAACAGACAAATTTGGCCTTGGAGTACAGAATGAAGCAGGGCAAAGGCTAATAGAGTTTTGCCAAGAAAACACACTGATCATAGCAAACATCCTCTTCCAACAATACAAGAGAAGACTCTACACATGGACATCACCAGATGATCAATTCCGAAATGAGACTGATTATATTCTTTGCGGCCAAAGATGGAGAAGCTCTATATAGTCAGAAAAAACAAGACTGGGAGCTCACTGTGGCTCAGATCATGAACTCCTTATTGCCAAATTCAGGCTTAAATTGAAGACAGTAGGGAAAACCACTAGACTATTCATGTATGACCTAAATCAAATCCCTTACGATTATACAGTGGAAGTGACTAATAGATTCAAGGGATTAGATCTGATAGACAGAGTGCTTGAAGAACTATGAATGGAGGTTCATGACATTGTACAGGAGGCAGTGATCAAGACCATCCCCAAGAAAAAGAAATACAAAAAGGCAAAATGGTTGTCTGAGACTTCCAAACTGGTTAATTAACATCAATTCCTGGTAAAGGTTGAAACTGCAGTTAGGTCAAGTACTAAATCTAGTTTTGCTATCATGGGCTTCATCAAACTAATGCCATTTGGGCGTGTGGTTTTTCTCTTTAAATACTTATATATGTAGAAGAGATGTCAATTGAGATGAATTAGCTAAGGAACAAAGTATATATACACAGAGGGAATCATGTGCACATTGGAGGAAAGTGTGTGGCATTTTGAAGATTCGAAAAAAAAATCTGCAGCTGGCACAATTCCTTGAAAGAATATGAGAGTTGAAGCTGAAGTTATATATTAAACAGGCTCATGTTATGTAGCTGTGAAAGCCATGATAAAAGTTTGAGATTTTATCCTAAAAACAGTATTCCCGGTGAATTTAAGGTTCTTTCTTTGCAGCAAAAGAATTCACAGATAAAGCAGGGAGGTTAAGAAAGTTAGAGCTTATTTAAGAGGAGGGAGTGGCAGAAGACATAGCTAGATAGCATCACAGACTCAGTGGACATGAATCTGAGCAAATTCCAGGAGATAGTGGAAGACAAAGACCAACAAAGGTCTGTTTAGTCAAAGCTATGGTTCTTCCAGTAGTCATGTATGGACGTGAGAGTTGGACCATAAAGAAAGCTGAGCACCAAAGAATTGATACTTTTGAACTGTGGTGTTGGAGAAGACTCTTGAGAGTACCTCTGACTGCAAGGAGATCAAACTAGTCTATCTTAAGGAAATCAGTCCTGAATATTCATTGGAAGGACTGATGTTCAAGCTGAAACTCCAATATTTTGGCCACCTGATGCAAAGAACTGACTCATTGGAAAAGACCCTGATGCTGGGCAAGATTGAAGGCAGGAAGAGAAGGGGACGACAGAGGATGAGATGGTTGAATGACATCAATGACACAAAGGACATGAGTTTGAGTAGGCTCTGGGAGTTGGTGATGGACAGGGAAGCCTGGCTTGCTGCAGTCCATTGGGTCTGAGTTGGAAGCAACTCAGCTGCTGAACAATGATGCTCTCAGAGGGCAAACAGGTGAGGAGCTGCAGCCCTGTGTTTCTTTGGCAAGCTGGTTATGAGTGGCATACAAATGAAGGGGCAGAAGATTCACCGGGGAAGGAGTTTAGGGATTGTATTCCCTAGAATACAATTTTTCATCCCAGCTCCATTTTCCTGAGGGGAGGAGGGATTTTTGTCCTTTAGCTTAGATCAGAAGTTTCATCACTTCAGAGCATGATTGGTACTTATCTGCAAGGCTAATTTTATTTTAAGAAAACAATGAACAAGGTTACAGTTGGATGCAGGAGATTCCCGCTTTTCCCCACCTTTCTTTTTCTGATTCCAGGACACTTATCACCTCAAAGGTGTGGTTTCCTGTCAGTCTGGAGGTTCCTGTTTTTCTTTGTCTGCCCATGGACCCCCGCTATTTACAAGAGTTGCAAGATTTCCTGCCACCTGGTCCCTGCCCCCATTCTCTGCCCATACCTAGCTATCTGCCTGCTATAACAACAGGAAGCCATTGTTGTGTGATACTAAGCATTGTAACTCTGGCTATGCAGAGTGAAGAGAGGGGGCAGTATATTTGGGAAACCAGGTAGTCAGTATGACAATTCTCTGGGCACAAGGTATTGGTTGTAGTTAGATTAGGATGGTGGCCGTGGGAATGGCTTCCCTGATAGCTCAGTTGGTAAAGAATCCACCTGCAATGCAGGAGACCTGGGTTTGATCTCTGGGTTGGGAAGACCCCCTGGAGAAGGGAAAGGCTACCCACTCCAGTATTCTGGCCTGGAGGATTCCATGGACTGTATAGTCCATGGGGTTGCAAAGCATCAGACATGACTGAGCAATTCACACAGGAAAGGACAAAATCAGCAGGACATGTTGATGGGTTGGAACTGAGATGTGGCAGAGCAGTGAAGCTGATGGGCTCAAGTGGACAGATGATGAACTGAGAATACTAGAAGAGGTCCAAGTTTCAGGGTTGGGGAACAAAAAAGATTAATTTCGTTAATATAGTTGGAACATATTAATAAGGGAGCAAGGGTGCTGTGTGCAGTAATGAGTTCTCTACTGGAATTATCCAAGTCGGACCAGAGATCTCTGAGCTATGTGTTCAGTGTTCATACTCTGAAGTAAGTTGTGGACTAAATAACCAAGTTCCTATTCATCCCTAATGGGTGACCACAAGCTAGTGCCATTTCTGCCAGAATTTGGTCCCCCAAACAGTTCACGAATAAAATAAAACCCTCTTCTTCTGGAATTTGAATTCCTCAGAATCACCCACACCAGGTTAATAATTAAAGGTTCCTCATACTGTCTTCCTTTGTTTGTTTCACCTGTGTGCAGGATTCTGGTTTCATAAAATCCTCCCAGCAGTATTATTTAATCTAGTGTCAAAGAAAGGTGTGTATATTCCACCAACCCAAGGGCAAGTCTCTACTAGCCCAAGAAGGTGGGAGGCGCAGAAGCCACAGAAACTGACCCTGCCCAAAGCCAAAACAGAGGAGAGGACTCCTTCAAAGCTAACCTTTGTATTTTTTCTCACACCCTATCCAAGCATCTAGCACTGTGCCCTTAGGGCCCCACAGCTATTCGCTAGCCCCACAGATCCACTGATCCTCCAGTCCTAGGGTGGGGGTGAAAGAATGATAATTTTCAAACATAAAATCAAAAATAGAAAAGTATAAAAGGGGAGAAGAAACAAGAGAGTAATATATATTTTGTGTCAGGGCTGCCTCCTCAGTCCCCAGGGAAGCAGTAAACATAAACACTTGCCTAGTGGTCCTTTTTTGACTGTCCTATTAAATGCCCTAGGAGAAGTCGAGGGGATTTGTTTGACAGCTTCATTCCCACCCGATTCTTCTCCAGGTACTAAGTCGCACACCTACCCTAACACAAGGCCCACCAGGACTTCAGGCTCCTGCCCTTCCTTCAGACTTGCTCTGTTGCTGCTGTTCCTCTAAGGGTAAGCATTTCGCCTTCTTTTCCTTCTCCTTCAAATCTCAGCACAAAACTTTCTGGGCCTCATTTGCATCTTCCTGACTTTCCTCATCTCTGAAACGGGAATAATAAACACGATAGTGGGAGTAACAGTAAAACTTAGCCTATTACAATTGCTGTGAGGATTAAACATTATGTATACTTGAAAACCTGCTGGAAACCGCAAAACACTATAAAGTTAGATTTTGTTTTCTGGCCTTTATTTCTAAAGTATATTTAGGTAGTTGGAATGGGTGGGTACCAGAGTGCTATTCTCTCAGGTAGATTAATGCCGTTGCCAAGCGTTTCAGAAGAAAACGCCACTCTGCTTCAAAAGGGACGTCAAGCCCACCTTGCACATAGCCTTTTGGTTGTCTTTCGGTGCAAGAGCTGGGGGCGTGGGAAAACGATGTATGCAGATGCGGGGCGCCTCACGAGTCGCAAGCCGCAGCCTCTCCGCCCCCGCGCAGCCCTCCGCTTGCCTGGGGCGCCCTTCCTCCACCCCCTGCCTGGGGACGGTAAGGCTTGGGGTCTCGAGAGCTCTAACCCTGAGCGCGATTCTGCAGGTGACCGAGAACTCTCGAGCCCCCGGCAGAACTTATCACTTCTGGGCGTCCCGAACACGCCCTCGTCGGAAAGTCAGGTTAGTGGAGGTGGAACCCAAGGAGGCTCCAGGTGTGGAAGGAACAGGCCTACATGGGGAGCGGCTCTAGGTGCCCTCGTGTTGGGGGAGCAAGGTGAATCTCGCCACCCATTTCAGAGCCGGACGTCCCGCCAGGCGGCCGGGGGACTTTCTAGAACAACCCCCGGCGCCGAGGCCGCAGGGGGCCGGAACCCGGTCGGGCGCGGTAGCCGGCGGGGCTCGACGTCCTCACCTGTCTGGGGCCGCCTCTCCGCAGGCCTCAGTTTCCGTGTGTGAGAAATGGGCTGACTACGAGCTCACCCCCTCACCGAGAGAAAGCGGCTGGGGTGTTCCGGCTCAGCGCCGCTACAGAAACCACTCGAGAAAACAGAGTCTGTTTCGGTTTTAGTTCAAAGAAGGAAAAAAAAAAAAAAAAGCAATAGCTGTGAACCTTGCCCAGAAATGCTTGTCAGGTTGAGCGAGAAGCCGGCTAAGCGAACGAGCACAAGAAGGACGAATTGGCCAGGGCGCAGGTGGCTGGTGAAGGTAACTCGGCACTTGTGAAGATGCACCGGCCGTATCAGAACCCACCGCTGCCTCAGGAGACTGAGTCGCAGACGGTTGAAGTAACGGCTACCGGGAGCGGCCTTCTCTGCGCTTGCGCAGTACCCGCGTCTCCCCCGCCTCTCGCTCGCGCCCCGCCCCCGAGCTCGCTCTCGCCCCGCCCACTTGCCCTCCCCTTCCCCAGCCCGGCCGCCCGCGCAGAGCATTGTGGGACACAAACAAAGTGCCCCCAAACAGGCTGGAGTGAGCCGAGCGGCAACGGCGGCGGCGCCGGCCCGCACGCGCGCGGCGGCGGCTCCCTCCCAACCTCCCCCTCCCTCCCCCTCACTCCCCTTCCCCTTCCCCACCCCGCCCCGCCGGGAAAACGCGAGCCGTCGCCGCGCTCCCTAAACCGCCGCCTGCCCTCGGCCAACCGCCCCCAACGGCCGCCCGCGCGTGGCTCGCCAGGCCCCCTCGCTCCTCCCCCTCAGGCCCCCGGAGCGCTCCCCTCCCTCCGCCTCGCACTCTCGCACCTCGCAGGCTCGCCGCCGTTGGGAGCTGCCATGCCCCTGCCGCAGGCTGTCCACGGGCCTAGGCGCGGCGGCCCGAGATAGGGTCCCCTCCGCCTCCCGGGGGAGGAGAGAGGCAGCGGGCCGCGCGCTCCGCCCCCTCCCCCCGGGCCGCCGCCGCCGCCGCCACCTCGCCGCCTCAGCCTGGCGGGGAGGAGGAGGAGGAGCAGCAGGCCTCCGGCCCCCGGCACCGCCGTCCGCAGGTAACCGGGAAGGGAGGGCAAGGCCGGCCCCTCCTCGCCGCCCGCGCCCTCGGGCGGCCCCCCATCTGGGTGCTGGGCGGAAGGGAACGCCGGGTCTCGTCACCCCCATCCGCCCCGGGAGACACCCCGCAGGTTCCCCTCAAAGGCGTCTAAGCCTTCAGGGAGGAGATTGGCCCTGCGTCCCGCCGTCTGGGAGAAATTGCCCCGATCTCCCAGGGCGCCCCTCGACCGCGCGCGCGTGTGCTCAGCACCCTGACCCCGAGGAGGCGGGGTGCTAGCGTTTCACCTGGTCGAGCCAAAACACACAGTTACCCCCGCTCTCCCCCGCTTCTTTTTCTTTGGTATTGGAAAGAAAGGGGTGGCATTTATTTAAAAAACGAAAACCTTTTTTCTTCCCTACCTGGGGCACAGTCTGCATATAGGCGTTTTCTGCTGGCCTAACCAGAAAAGGGCTACCTGCGAGTGAAATGATGAGTACGTTAGAAGGAAACTGCATGCTTGTTAGTGGTTTGAAGCTTAACCAAAATTTAGAATAAAGCCTAATAATGGTGTGCCTTATTGGAACTTAGAGAAATGAAGGCCAAAGCTTACATGTTTTTCGGCAGGTAAGTGAATTATAGATTTTGGTTAAGACATTCTAACTTCCACTTATTTTCTTACTGTTTTATTCGGATAGAGGCTAATACCAAAAGCAAACTTCACAATTTGAGAGCTACTAATAGTTTGGATAGGTAGATTTTTTTTGTCTAGAGGGTTTCAGTTGGAATTACTGCATTTAAAACAATACTGTGTAAATCTTCATGTATAATGTTACTCTCATTACTTCCCTTTGACTGCCAATGAATATTTAATTTTACCTGATGTAGTTTCCTAATCACAGAATGTGGCAGTAATGAAGGGAATGTTTTCTTATAGTCTTGTATTTTACAGTGTTTGCATTAATTAATTATGAGAACCTTTTCCATATCTGATCTGATTTGCAGAACAACCTAATGACTTAGATATTATTACTTGAGTTTTACAGGTGAGACAAACTTAAGTAATGTTAAGTAACTTGCTTTGGGCCACACTACTAGTGATAAAGGTGAGATTTATACCCAGATATGTTTCCAGTGTAGGTGTGTTTTCTACTGTACCTTCAGTACAGGTACACCATTTTTTTAACACTTATTTATGAAAAATAATCAGTCTCTTTGAAATTGAGGAAAAATTTCAATGACTATCTAGTACCTAGGTTCTGTGATTGACATTTCTGCCATGTTGTTCCCCCCTTTCTGTGTGTAATCACTTGAAAGTAAATTGCAAACACCGGGACACTCCCGTATTTCCTCCTGTGGTTATACTGACCCCAATATCATTATCAACACTTTTCTAAATTAGCAATCCATATGCAAATATCTGGGGTCTCTGGAAAATCCACCCCCACCCCACCCCCCAGCTGTATTCAGTTAAGATTCACACATTGCATTTGTTATTATGCCTTGGATCCTTTTTTTAAGAAGACCAGTACCCATCTCCTTTCATTCTGCCAATGAACCAAACCACTTGCTTTATAAGAATGCTCCCAGTTTTAGGATTTATTCATTTCCTAATGGTGTCATTTAATGTAATCCTCTGTCCTCCTAATTTTCCTCTTACTGGAAGTTAGGTCTAAAGAAAAGCTAGATTAGTTTAAGGAAAACTTTTATTTGGCAAGAATATTTCATAGATGATGCTATGTACCTATGTACTTTTATGTTACATCATGCTACACTATTAAGGATACTAAATGTGACCACTTGCTCAGAGTGGTAACTACCAGATTTACTATAAAGGTTTGGTTTGCCTGTTTGTGATTTATATATGATCTTGGGGTAATATCTTGACCCCAAACATACAACCTGTTTCTGGGTACCTTTTGCTCTGTGATAGCATCCAGCGATGACTCTTGCTTCAATCAGTTATTTTATTGGAGATTTTCTGTCAAGATTTCTTTCATTAACTAGAAGTGAACTGAACTTTCTCCTAAAAATGTTAATGTCCTCCTTTTAGTTACTAGCATTCAGGGTAAAGAGTTGGGGAGTTAGTCACCCCCACTGCGTGCATTGCATAATGGTGGCAAATCAGAATTTTTTTTTCTCCTTATTTGTGGGAATACTATGGACGGATGAGTTTTAATCTTTTTTTTAATATATATAACCATTACAGTTTTTTCTTTTTGATGCTCAAACTGTCCCAAATTTGGACAGTAAAACCCTTTCAAATTGGTTCCTGTGTCTTTTTAATGCTCCTGCTCACCATTAGTCTTGGAATGCTCTCTGGTGCAGAATATCCCAGGCTTACCTTGTTACTTTGCTTGTTCCAGATCAGGAATGGGCTTTTCATCCAAGAAGTCCTGACTCTTGTTAGTGAGAAATGGTGTATGGAAACCAGGATCTGACTGTTTGGCATATTCATTGCTGCTGGAGCGTCACTGCATCTAGGCCCTTTGAGAGGGGAGAACAAAAAATGGTGTTTTGCTTGTTTGTTTAAGCAAGTTCATAGAGATATATCCAATTCAAATTTAACATAGCAGGTTTTTCTTTTCTTTGATTCTGTATTTGTCTCTCGTCTTAAACGAAAATCTTAGTTCCTAATAAAATGAACATACTTGCAGTATCCTACTATATATACTTAAAATCATTTCAATATTTTACCAATATCACTACTAGCAGTAAACTTCTTAGTAAAGTTTTAAGATTTCTTTGCATTTATTTTTGTTGTTAGAACATATTGCATGAAGGCTGTGTAATCAGAGTATTTATATTTACTGTGTTCAGAAGTCACTTGAAGTACTTTCTCTGGTTATGCTGCCAATTTGTTATGGTTCATTAGTTCCATTTTTTATTTTATGGTTTTCTTTTTTTTTATTTTCCAAAAGAAACAACTCTTTATTGAAGTACAGTTGATTTAAAACATGTTAGTTTCAGGTGTACAGCAAAGTGATTCACATATATATATTCTTTTTCAAATTCTTTTCCTTTATAGGTTATTACAAGATATTGGATATAGTGTCCTGTATCATACAGTAGGTCCTTGTTGCTTATTTTATATCTAGTAGTGTGTATCTGTTAATCCCAAACCCCTAATTTCCTCCCCGCTTTGGTAGCCATAAGTTTTGTTTGCTTTTTGTGCGTCTGTTTCTGTTTTGTAAATAAGTTCATCTCTATCACTTTTTTTAGATTCCACATATAAGTGATATATGATATTTGTCTTTCTCTGTCTTACTTCCCTTAGTATGATAATCTCTAGGTTCATGGCATTATTTCATTCATTTTTATGGTTGAGTAATATTCCATTGTGTGTGCACATACCACATCTTCTTTATCCATTTACCTGTCGATGGTCATTTAGGTTGCTTCCTTGTGTTGGCTGTTGTAAATAGTGCTATATTGAACACAGATACATGCCCAGTAGTGGGATTGCAGGATCATTTGGTAGCTCTGTTTTTAATTTTTTAAGGAACCTCCATACTGTTCTCTATAGTGGCTGCACTAGTTTACCTTCCCAGCAACAGTGTAGAAGGATTCCCTTTTTAAATTTTATTTTTGAATGTATAAATTATACGTGCTTAGTCGCTCCATCAAGTCTGACTATTTGTGACCCCATGGACTATAGCCTGCCAGGGGGACTTGTCCATGGAGATTTTCCAGGCAAGAATACTGGTGTGGGTTGCCATGCCCTCCTCCAGGGGATCTTGCCAACCCAGGGATTGAACCCAGTTCCCACAATACAGGCAGATTCTTTTTTTCTCTTTTCTTTTTTTCTTTTCTTTTTTTTTCCATTTATTTTTATTAGTTGGAGGCTAATTACTTTACAATATTGTAGTGGTTTTTGTCATACATTGACATGAATCAGCCATGGACTTACATGTGTTCCCCATCCCGATCCCCCCTCCCACCTCCCTCTGCACCCAGTCCCTCTGGGTCTTGCCAGTGCACCAGGCCCGAGCACTTGTCTCATGCATCCAACCTGGGCTGATGATCTGTTTCACCCTAGATAATATACGTTTCGATGCTGTTCTCTCGAAACATCCCACCCTCGCCTTCTCCCACAGAGTCCAAAAGTCTGTTCTGTACATCTGTGTCTCTTTTTCTGTTTTGCATTTAGGGTTATCGTTAACATCTTTCTAAATTCCATATATATGTGTTAGTATACTGTATTGGTCTTTATCTTTCTGCCTTACTTCACTCTGTATAATGGGCTCCCGTTTCATCCATCTTATGAGAACTGATTCAAATGAATTCTTTTTAACGGCTGAGTAATATTCCATGGTGTATATGTACCACAGCTTCCTTATCCGTTCATCTGCTGATGGGCATCTAGGTTATTTCCATGTCCTGGCTATTATAAACAGTGCTGCGATGAACATTCAGGCAAATTCTTTACCATCTGAGCCACTAGGGAAGCCCATGAATACTGGAGTGGGTAGCCTGTCCCTTCTCCAGAGGGTCTTTCCGACCCAGTTATTAAACAGAGCTCTCTTGCATTGCAGACAGATTCTTTGCCAGCTGAACTACCAGGGAAGGCCATATAAACCATATACAAGGTTCAGAAGTCAAATATTTTAAAAGTATTCTTAAAGCCTTACCCAAGTTTTAAAATGAAGTGTTATTTAACTCTGTCATACCTTTTAATATCTAATAGACTTATATTATCTTCACTGTAGGAGGATTAACAGTGGACAGAGTGTGTTACTTAACGTGAAGTGATATTGGAGTACATAATTTTGCAATTAGATTCCAGTTTCTCTGGCAAAGAGCACTAGACTAATCTTTAGAGGTGAGCAGAGAAGTAGATTTCAGGCTAATTTTTGCAAGCTTTACTTTGAAAATCACTTTATTGATGGGTCAGTTCTTTTTTCTTTTGGCCACATGGCCTGCGGGATCTTAGTTCCCCGACCAGGTATTGAACCTGGGCCCTGGCAGCAAAAGCCTGAAATCCTAACCACTAGGCCACCAGAGAATTCTGAAAATCATAATCTTCAAAGAGGCAGGCAGTTGATACAGTTTTATAAATCCATCTACTTATATGTCACACAACAGAACTGGCGTACATATGCTATCTGCAGATATAAAAGGTATTTGGATGTGTGATCAGTGAAGATAGCACTTTTTTTTGATTGGGCAAAATGTGATAGAATCTATAATTATGCCTTCAGATGAGGATTTAAGAGGGAGCAATCAGTGGCTGTCTGAAGTGAGAATACAATTACACAGTTTATCAGCTGCCTGTTACCCAGGAAAAGATGAGCCCACAGTGTGTTTCCCTCTGTACACCAGCACTGCTTTTGTTAACAGAGCAAACATTTCTTTCCTCAAGGAATAGAGTGGGAAAATGAGCAATGCATATGCATTGGGCCCATTTGCCTTCATCCTGTCTTTAATCTTGGTGAAATATACTGCTGAAGATTATTAGGAAACATAAAGTGATGAAAAAGTGCCACAAACAGTAGCACAGGTATATATTCTTACATAGCAGCTAGAAACTGTTTTGGTAGACTGAGTGGGCTAATACAGTTATGAGAACTGCCAGCATTTGTTGAGCCTTTCAAAAAGGTATCACTATGCTAAATATTTTATACATCATCTCATTCAGATCCCACTTTAACCCTTTGTTATTGCCACTTGTATCTTTGCAAATAAGTAAAGTGATATCCAGGTGTCAAACTAAAGTCTGTCTTCAGTGTTGTACTTAACACATTGCTGCATCTCACAATTAAATATGTGTCATAAAATTGGATATATTTTCATTCATCATGAATCAAATACATGACTGACATTAGTCCTACAGCAACACTGAAGATTGCATCTGAAATTTTCCATAATGTTGGAGGTTTTAAACTTTGAGGAAATCTTTCTAGCCTTGTAAAGGCTAGAATTCTCTTGTTACTGAAAACGCTGAAGCATCAGAGATTTTTGTAAAGGGATTTCCCTCATTAGTTAGAGGGCTCCAAATTAATTGGGCTTCTTCCAACTATAGTTTTTAATATATATATTGAATATGTGTCTGTGTGTATATGTGAAGTGAGTGAAGTCGCTCAGTCGTGTCCGATTCTTTGTGACCCCATGGACTGTAGCCTACAAATCTCCTCTGTCCATGGGATTTTCCAGGCAAGAGTACTGGAGTGGGTTGCCATTTACTTCTCCAGGGGATCTTCCTGACCCAGGGATCGAACCCGGGTCTCCTGCATTGCAGGCAGACACTTTACCCTCAAAGCCACCAGGGAAGCCCTAATATATATAAATACATATATGTCCCCGCCAACCCCACCGTGGTTTCCTGGCATTTTGTAGACTACAAGTGAGCATATCTTTATATATGCTATAATGGGATGTCTTTACATTAAATGCAACCACCACATTCATGATTGAAACAGTTCTTCCTGTATCTTGACTGATTTCTTGAAACTTATCTCCTGTTAAACTGAAAGCCACTTTAGTTTTTTCTTTTGTTCTTTATATAAGAAATACTTCATAATGAGCTGGAAATCTCTGGATTTTTAGTCACGGCATCGAAAAATAGTGATTGTATATGTGCCTTTAAAAAGATAAAGATACATTAAATTTATATTACACTCCTGCTTGATGGGCACTTTCTTCACTAACATTATCATTAGTGCCAAAGGTGACTTTAGCCAGCACATTTTTACATAACTGATTCTGGGGTAAATCACTGACTTATATCATTGTGATCTTTCACATTGATAATTCTGTCTTGCTGCTGCTGCTGATTCGCTTCAGTCGTGTCTGACTCTGTGCCACCCCGTAGAGCCCACTAGGCTCCCTTGTCCCTGGGATTCTCCAGGCAAGGCTACTGGAGTGGGTTGCCGTTTCCTTCTCCCATGCATGAGTGCTAAGTCACTTCAGTTGTGTCTGACTCTGCGACCCTATGGACAGCAGCCCACCAGGCTCCTCTGTCCACGGGATTCTCTAGGCAAGAATACTGGAGTGGGTTGCCATTTCCTTCTCTGAATTCTGTCTTATAAGAGTGAAAATTGATGAATGAAACTTATTAATGCCTCAGTTTTCTAGGAGAACATGATTTCTGTCTCTATATTAAATATTCTTCCATTTTAGTAATTATAGCTTTTTTAAAAAACCCTTAAAATTACAAATGTTTGATACCCCAGTTTCAATGTTCTATACTGTTATCCTATAGGTATTAAATGGTATAGGTAGGTTGGTTTTGTGTTTTGTTTTTTTTTTTTTAATGTTGACATGATTTGCTACTTACTTGGTTTTAACTGTTTTTGATGCATTCAGCTTACAGACAACTTAGGGTTACATCTAACCAAGAGTTTGAATATTTGGAATCAGGATTTTGTGGAACTACTACCCTCTGGCTTATGAAACAATATAACTCTTTTTAAAAGTGATTTTTCCTTAATTCAGATCTTAACCTATGTATCTGATTATCACCTACTGTTAGCAAGCAAGCCTGTTCAGAACTTTGTTGTTTTTTAGTTGCTGAGTCGTGTCCAGGCTCTTCTATCCATGGCGATTTTTCAGGCAAGAATACTGAAGTGGGTTGCCATTTCATTCTCCAGGGTATCCCTGGATCAGGGATTGAACCTGTGTCTCCTGCACTGACAGGTGGATTCTTACTACTGAGCCACCAGGTAAGCCCCTATTCGGAACTGTCCTCTATTAAATGTGGCATGTTTAGTTTTGGAGGCTGGATAATTTCATTAGGCTAATGAGTGGGAGGATTATTCCAACTATTTTGGAGAAGGGGCAGAGAGTTTCAGGAACTGGGCCACTGCCTACTTTTTAGGCTTTATAGTCAGCCTTGGAACTATCTTGGGGGCTTCCCAAGTAGCTCAAATGGTAAAGAAACTGACTGCATATGCCAGAGACCTAGGTTCAATCCCTGGGTCAGGAAGATCCCCTGGAGAAGGACATGGCAACCCACTCCAGTATTCTTGCCTGGAGAATCCCATGGACAGAGGAGCCTGGCAGACTCTATAGTCTGTGGGGTCACAAATAGTTGGACCCAGGTGAGCAACTAACACACACAGACACACACACACTTGGAACTATCTTGGCACCTGTGGATGTTTCATTTAGCGTGCTGCTTGTTATAGTGAGTTAGGCTCAGTGTCTAGTGGAAGTAGACTTGTGTGCCACCTTGGTCCTACTTGCTTTATGTCATGTCCTCGGGCTATATCATTCTTTTAAAGGCTGTGCCCTGCCACCTTCCCTCCTGTTTCATATTTGGAGTGCTTCCTAGGCGGGAAGTGAGCCACTTGAGGCTAAGTCACTCTGGTGTATACAACTGGCCTCAATTTGGGCTTTTTTCTCTCAAGTCAATTTGTCTTGCATTTGATTGGCATACCCTGTTGAAGAGAGGAATTGTTGTTAGACTGCCTGATTTGGGAACCGGTTCATTTGCTTTTCCAGAGCTAGGCTTGCCAGTTTGTTTGGAGGCCTCCATTTGGGAGTGGAAGTGAAATTTTAGACTACACCTCTTCTGATTTTCTGTGTTACCATAGCTTAGTTGGCTTAGTTGTTATTTGTGTTTTTGTGTTTGTCACTTTGGGATAAGCTACATGTAGTCCTTTTTTCTGAGCTACACTTGCATCTGATTATTTCTTTGTGGGGTAATATGTATGTTGTTTGTATGTGTGTTAGTACCTGCATTGGCCAGTTGAGACATCTTTGGTGAATGACAGGGCTTGGTTGTGATAATACCAACTTTCTTTTTTTTTTTTTTTTTTAAAAATATGGAACGCTTCACGAATTTGCGTGTCATCCCTGCGCAGGGGCCATGCTAATCTTCTCTGTATCGTTCCAATTTTAGTATATGTGCTGCCGAAGCGAGCACAATACCAACTTTCTTATTGCTTAGGTTTCGCCTGTGGTGGAGCGTTGGTTAGGATCTTCGCTTTTGAACTATCCTTGGTCATTCATTCAGCTTTATTGCCGATGGAGCATTGGTTGGGTGCTAGGGAACTGTGACACTGAGAGAACAATTTGAATTGCTGTTTGCTTGTTAATTGGTGACACCAGCCATGAATAATTAAGTGTAGATGATCAGAGTTTTTATTTCATCTTATAGTCCCCTGGGGTTATTTGCAAAACTAAGAAATCTTTAGCTATGCTTTGTAAATGAACGAAAATGTATCAATCAATACTCCCTGAGATCTGGAAGGCAAAGGCCCCTAATAGATTGACTATTTTGTCAAAGTGGGTCTTTTGCAGTTGCTTTTATCTTGAGGGTGTGTGTGTGTGTGTGTGTGAACGAGTGTCTTGGTACCTGAATCCAAATCTTTTTCTCATTTTGCTGTAAAAAGACTTGCAAATGTGAGTGGATGGTATGTATTACTGTATTTGTTTAAACTGACTTGTTTCACTTAGTGTAATATCCTCAAGGTTCATCATAGCATATATCAGAATTTTCTTCCTTTTTAAGGCTAAATAATATTCCATTTTTATATATACCACATTTTGTTTATCCATTTATCTGTTGATAGATATGGGCTATAGTGAATAATGCTCCTATGAACATTCATGTTACAAGTATATGTTCATGTCTCTGCTTTCAGTTCTTTGGAGTATATACCCAGAAGTATAATTGCTGGTCGCATCACTTCATGGCAAATAGATGGGGAAACAGTGGCTGACTTTATTTTTGGGGGCTCCAAAATTACTGCAGATGGTGATTGCAGCCATGAAATTAAAAGACGCTACTCCTTGGAAGGAAGGTTATGACCAACCTAGATAGCATATTAAAAAGCAGAGACATTACTTAGCCAACAAAGGTCCATCTAATCAAGGCTGTGGTTTTTCCAGTGGTCATGTATGGATGTGAGAGTTGGACTATAAAGAAAGCTGAGCACTGAAGAATTGATGCTTTGGAACTGTGGTGTTGGAGAAGACTCTTTAGAGTCCCTTGGACTGCAAGGAGATCCAACCAGTCCACCATAAAGGAGATCAGTCCTGGGTGTTCACTGGAAGGACTGATGCTGAAGCTGAAACTCCAATACTTTGGCCACCTGATGCGAAGAGCTGACTCATTTGAAAAGACCCTGATGCTGGGAAAGATTGAGGGCAAGAGGAGAAGGGGATGACAGAGGATGAGATGGTTGGGTGGCATCACCGACTCAATGGATATGGGTTTGAGTGGACTCCCGGAGTTGGTGATGCAGAGGGAGGCCTGGTGTGCTGCGGTTCATGGGGTCGCAAAGAGTCAGACACGAATGAGAGACTGAACTGAACTGATGGTAATTCTGTGTTTAATTTCTTTGAGTAACAGCCATAGTATTTTACATAGTATCTATGCTTACATTCCCACCAACAGTTCACAAGGGCTCTTTATCCACATCCTTGGCAACACTTATCTTCTGTTATTTTGTCTTTTTATAGTAGTCACGTTAATAAATGTGAGATGGCAAAGTGTGTGGGGATAGGTCACTGATTTTCTAGACTGTCTTCTCTTTGTATACATTTAAAGGTATAAATTTTACTCTAAGCACTACTTTATCTGCATTCCACAAATGTTGATAATGTTGTATTTTCAATATCGCTCAGTTAGAAATACTTTCCAGGGATTTCCCTGTCAGATCTAGTGGTTAAGACTGCTTCCAAGGCAGGGGCCATGGGTTTGGTCATTGGTTGGGAAACTAAGATCCCACATGCTCTGTGGCAAAAAAAAAAGACGAAACAAAGCTTTCTAATTTCCTTTGTTGATTCCTTCATTACTTTGGGTTATTTAGAAGTGTATTATTTAAAATACCTGGAATTTTCTTGATAGTTCACTGATTGCTGATTTTTAAATTTGTGATTAGAGAACACACTCTGGGCAGATTCATTCTTTTAAAATTTGTTAAGATTTGTTTTATGGCCCAATTGGTGAACATACCTTGTTGCACTTGAAATATGTACCATTGATTTTGTGTCACTGGTAATACTTCTTGTCATGAAGTATACTTTGTCTCATGTTAGGGATAGCCAACTCTTGCCTTCCAGTACTTACAGTTTGCATGGTATATCTTCTAACATACCTCTTTGATTTTTTATTTAAAGTAGATTTCTTATAAAGTGCATGTAGTTGGGCTTGCTTTTTCAATCCTATGATAGTGATAGTGAAAGTTGCTCAGGTGTGTCCGAGTCTTTGTGACCCCATTGGACTGTTCAGTCCATGGAATTCTCCAGGTCAGAATACTGGAGTGGGTAGCCTATTCCTTCTCCAGGGGATCTTCCCAACCCAGGAATTGAACCAGAGTTTTCTGCATTGCAGGCAGATTCTTTACCAACTGAACTGTCAGGGAAGCCTAGTCTCTCTTCCTTTTAGTTGAAATGTCTATTAGTCCATTAAAATGTAATGTAGTTACATTTTACAGTATTTCGAAAAGCAGACACGTATTTGTCTGCTACCACTCCTCTGGCAAAAGTACCACAACCCGGATGGCTTAAAAAGAAACTTGTCTTCGCTCTGGAGGTTAGAAGTCTGAAATCTTGGTGTTGGCAGGGTTGGTTCCTCTTAAGGGAAGGAACTTATGAGGGAAGGAGCTCTTCTTGGCCGCTCTCCTTGCTTTTGCTTGTGGCAGCATAATTTCAGTCTTAACATGGCCTCTGTCTTTGAATTTTACTTTATATAAGTACATCCTGATTACCTCAGTTTAGTTTGATTACTTTTGTAAAAAGCCTGTTTCCAAATAAGGTAATATACTCAGGTACTGGGGATTAGGATTTCAACATATCTTTTAGGGGATACGCTTCATAAGACAGCAGTGCAAAAGCGTTTTGGGTAAAGTCACTATACTCGTGTACATATTTTAAAGCATACAGAGTAGGACACAGAAGTACTTGGTATGAACACTTAAAAACTCTTTAGGGAAACACAGAGCTCTTTAAATGCTAATTGACTATAAAAGTGACTTAAATTTGACTTGCTTATGTAAGGATCCAAGAGACTGAATAAGATATACCCTTTCTTCAGGCTTGCTTTTTAGTAAGAATGATTTGATGTTAACTGCTGGTATTCCTTAAGTATTGTGGTTGAATTCTTGTAAATGGCAACTTGTAAGTTGGGGAGAAGGGACTGAATCTGTGTTTGTTAGTCAGATCTTTCTTCAGATCCTGGTTTTATTCTTATAGGAATGTGGACAAGTTAATTTAACTTTCTATTTCCTCCTTTTAACTGGATCTTGAAAATTCTTTCCTGAGAATTGTGACCACGGTGAAATAAAGACACTTGGTGGGAATTACTCAGTGTATATTAATGTATTTGCCCTGGATGTAAAAATTAATAATAAGCACAACTCTGGTTAACAGAGGAAATTCTAATAATTTAATGTTACTGGTTTTATTGATTTATTGTTTTAACTCTAGGTAAATCTCATTCTTTTTCTCAAAGTGCTGAACTAGAAAGAACTTGTTCATGTAGTAAAATGATTAAAATTTTTACCTGCTTTACTTGATTAAAAAGTGGCTAGTTATAAAAGTTAAAATGACCTTTTTTTATAACTCAGATACAGTAATTCATTTGGAATTCTTTGTAAAAAATCAAGACTTAAGGAAGACCCTTGAGGGTTAAACTGTTGTCAGATAAAAATCACATGCACTTTTGTTAGTGTTCATGCTCTCAAATATGAGTACTCATATGAAAACGTTGAGTACTCCATTAAAAAAAAAAAGGTGTGATTCCTTTCATGGGAAAATACAGATACTTGTTTTTGCTTAGACTGACAACAGTGACAGTTTTTCTTACAACAAAAATTAAAGTATGAGGCACTGTAGCATTTGTCCAAAACAGTTGATTCTAAAGGAAATGATAGTGAAAGACATTTTAACAATAACTTTCTGGAGAAGAAAGTTGGTGAGTTATAATTTTCACTACTTCACTCAGATTTCTGTGTAATTTGAGCATGAACTTTTTTCTCCCATCCTTACTTAAACCATGTATATTGACAAGTTTTATATAAAATATTTGTATTTTATATAAAATCATAATTTTATATTTTAAAATATTTGTATGTTAAACTCCTTAAAATATATATTTTAGGTATTTTGTCTGAAGCTTTAAATAATTGTACTTTTATTAATAATATGAGTGAACATAAAAGAATATGCTTATTCCAAAAGTAAGCACCATAAATCACATTTATTCAGCTTTTTTAAAAATGTACCCTCGTCTGTGTTAGGCAGTTATAGAATATACACAGGCTAAATGTTTTCCCACAAGTAGCATATGGATCTATAGGAAAGCAAGATCTGTAGACACTAATTGACTACCTGTGATACATAAAATACTGATTAATAGAGCAGTGATCCTTTTGTGGCCATAAAGAAATGCCCAGTTGAGAACCACTGTACTATAATAAGCAATGTTTTGATAAGAGTGTAGCACATGTTAATGGTGTAGACAGAAATGATTAAGAAACTGCTGGTATGTTTACATGAAGACTGCACAAATAGTCATAGCAACTTTATATGTAATAGCCCCAAACTGGGAACAGCTCAGAGTTTGTTCTCTGTTAGGTGATAACCAAGACTGTGGTAATTGCACACAGTGGAATAGTATTCAGCAGAAAACAAAAAGTAACAAAAATTCTGGAGCCTAACAGCATAGATGAATCTCAAAATAATTATATCCAGTGAAAGAAGCCAGATGAATAAGAAAATATGTACTACCTGATTCTGTATATATTAAATTCTAGAAAATGCAACTAATCTAAAATGAAAAGCAAATTAGTGGTGGAGGGGAGAGGCTGGTGGGAGAGATTATGAAGAGGCACAAGGAAAATTACAGGAGTCATGGAAGTGTTCCTTATCGTGATATCCTGATGATGCCTGTGTGAAAACTGACCTGATTGTGTTGCAGGAAGGGGGACCCCTTCCAGGGCCCAAATGGTAGCATCAGGATGTCAATTGCTGTTTACTAGCCTTATGAACTTAGATAAATCTGTCATTTATTCTCTGAGCTTCAGTTTCCTCACCAATATAATGAATCGTGGGATAATAGTTGGCCTTAGAATACCTAAACAGACATTTCTCCAAAGAAGACTTAACACAGCTAGAAAACACATGAAAAGATGCTTAACATCACTCATTATTAGAGAAATGCAAATCAAAGCTACTGTAGTATCACCTTAAACCGTCAGAGTGGCCATCATCGAAAAGTCTACAACCGTAAATGCAGGAGAGTATGGGAATCCTCTTGTGCTGTTGGTGGGAATGTAAATTGATACAACCACTATGAAAAACAGTATGGAGATTCCCTAAACTAGGAATATGACCCAACGGTCGCACTTCTGAGCATATACACTGAGGAAATCATAATCGAAAAAGACACACGTACCTCGCTGTCCATTGCAGCACTATTTACTATAGCTAGGATATGGAAGCAACCTAGATGTCCATCAGCAGATGAATGGATGAAAAAGTGGTGGTAAGTATGTACAGTGGAATATTCAGTTCAGTTGTGTCCAACTCTTTGTGACCCCGTGAATCGGAGCACACCAGGCCTCCCTGTCCATCACCAACTCCTGGAGATTACTCAAACTCATGTCCATCAAGTCAATGATTCCATCCAGCCATCTCATCCTCTGTCGTCCCCTTCTCTTCCTGCCCCCAATCCCTCCCAGCGTCAGGGTCTTTTCCAGTGAGTCAACTCTTCACATGAGGTGGCCAAAGTTGTAGTTTCAGCTTCAGCATCAGTCCTTCCAGTGAACACCCAGGACTGATCTCCTTTATGGTGGACTGGTTGGATCTCCTTGCAGTCCAAGGGACTCTAAAGAGTCTTCTCCAACACCACAGTTTCAAAGCATCAATTCTTCAGTGCTCAGCTTTCTTCACAGTCCAACTCTCACATCCATACATGACCACTGGAAAAACCATAGCCTTGACTAGATGGACATTTGTTGGCAAAGTAATGTCTCTGCTTTTTAATATGCTATCTAGGTTGGTCATAACTTTCCTTCCGAGGAGTAAGCGTCTTTTAATTTCATGGCTGCAGTCACCATCTGCAGTAATTTTGGAGCCCCCAAAAATAAAGTCAGCTACAGTTTCCGCTGTTTCCCCATCTATTTCCCATGAAGGGATGGGACCAGATGCCATGATCTTAGTTTTCTGAATGTTGAGCTTTAAGCCAACTTTTCCACTCTCCTCTTTCACTTTCATCAAGAGGCTTTTTAGTTCCTCTTCACTTTCTGCCATAAGGGTGGTGTCATCTGCATAACTGAGGTTATTTATATTTCCCCCAGCAATCTTGATTTCCAACAACACAAGAGAAGACTCTACACATGGACATCACCAGATGGTCAACCCCGAAATCAGATTGATTATATTCTTTGCAGGCAAAGATGGAGAAGCTCTATACAGTCAGCAAAAATAAGATCGGGAGCTGACTGTGGCTCAGATCATGAACTCCTTATTTCCAAATTCAGACTTAAATTGAAGAAAGTAGGGAAAACCACTAGATCATTCAGGTATGACCTAAATCAAATCCCTTATGATTATACAGTGGAAGTGAGAAATAGATTTAAGGGACTAGATCTGATAGACAGAGTGCCTGATGAACTATGGACAGAGGTTCGTGACATTGTACAGGAGACAGGGATCAAGACCATCCCCATGGAAGAGAAATGCAAAAAAGCAAAATGGCTGTCTGAGGAGGCCTTACAAATAGCTGTGAAAAGAAGAGAAGCAAAAAGCAAAGGAGAAAAGGAAAGATATTCCCATTTGAATGCAGAGTTCCAAAGAATAGCCAGGAGAGATAAGAAAGCCTTCCTCAGCGATCAATGCAAAGAAATACAGGAAAACAACAGAATGGCAAAGACTAGAGATCTCTTCAAGACAATTAGAGATACCAAGGGAACATTTCATGCAAAGATGGGTTCGATAAAGAACAGAAATGGTATGGACCTAACAGAAGCAGAAGATACTAAGAAGAGGTGGCAAGAATACACAGAAGAACTGTACAAAAAAGATCTTCATGACCCAGATAATCAGGATGGTGTGATCACTCACCTAGAGCCAGAAATCCTGGAATGTGAAGTCAAGTGGGCCTTAGAAAGCATCACTACGAACAAAGCTAGTGGATGTGATGGAATTCCAGTTGAGCTATTTCAAATCTTGAAAGATGATGCTGTGAAAGTGCTGCACTCAATATGCCAGCAAATTTGGAAAACTCTGCAGTGGCCACAGGACTGGAAAAGGTCAGTTTTCATTCCAGTCCCTAAGAAAGGCAATCCCAAAGAATGCTCAAACTGCCACACAGTTCCACTCATCTCACATGCCAGTAAAGTAATGCTCAAAATTCTCCAAGCCAGGCTTCAGCAATATGTGAACCGTGAACTTCCAGATGTTCAAGCTGGTTTTAGGAAAGGCAGAGGAACCAGAGATCACATTGCCAACATCAACTGGATCATCGAAAAAGCAAGCGAGTTCAAGAAAAACATCTGTTTCTGCTTTATTGACTATGCCAAAGCCTTTGACTATGTGGATCACAATAAACTGTGGAAAATTCTGAAAGAGATGGGAATACCAGACCACGTGACCTGCCTCTTGAGAAACCTATATGCAGGTCAGGAAGCAACAGTTAGAACTGGACATGGAACAACAGGCTGGTTCCAGATAGGTAAAGGAGTACGTCGAGGCTGTTTATTGTCACCCTGCTTATTTAACTCATATGCAGAGTACATCATGAGAAACGCTGGGCTGGAAGAAGCACAAGCTAGAATCAAATTTGCTGGGAGAAAGATAAATAACCTCAGATATACAATGGAATATTATTCAGCCATAAAAAGGATTGCATTTGAGTCAGTTCTTATGAGTTGGATGAACCTAGAACCTATTATACAGAGTGAAGTAAGTCATAAAAAGAAAAATATCATATTAATATATATATATGGAATCTTAAAAGATGGTACTGATGAACCTATTTGCAGGGCAGCAGTGGAGATGCCAACATAGAAAACAGACTTGTAGACACAGTGGTGGAAGGAGAGGGTATGGCGATTTGAAAGAATAGCACTGAAACATATACATTACCATATGTAAAATAGATAGCTAGTGAGAATTTGCCATATGATGAAGGGATCTCACACCTGGTGCTCTATGACAACCTAGGGGGTGGGAGGAAAGTGGGAGGTTCAGGAGGGAGAGGACATGTGTATACCTGTGACTGATTCATGTTGGCACATGGCAGAAACCAACACGTTATTGTAAAGCAGTTATCCTCCAAAAAATAAACTAATAAAAAATAGTCTGCCTTATCTCAAGTGTTTTATATATTGAAATCAATTGATATCGAATGATATAAATGCAAATGCTGAGAATTCAGTGCTGTTAAGAGTCGTACTGGGTGATAGCTAAAGCATGAGGTAATTGCTGGACTAAAATGATTGGATTTTAGACAGTTTGAACAGTGAGGGATTAACTCAACATTGGTGAGACTAAAGGCAGGGAGAACAATCAGGATGTTCAAGGGCAGTGGCCAAAAAAGAAAGGATTGATTTGATATAGGTCTTAGTGACCAAGTCTGTGTTTGGAGGAAAAGTGAAGAACAGAAGTTGTATTAGTTTCTTCCGGCTCTTGTAATAAATTATCACAGCCTGGATGGCTTTAAACAGCAAACTCATCCTTTCACAATTCTGGAATCTAGCAATTCATAATTGGTATCATTGGATTGAAATCAAGATGTTGGCAGGTAGCGTTTTTCTCCAAAGACTCTGGTCAGGGTGGGAAATCCATTCCTTGCCTCTTTTAGTTTCTGGTGACTATGCATTCTATGATTTGCAGCCTCATCACTCCAATTTATGCCTGTCTTCCCCATCACCTTCTCTGATATCGGTGTCATATCTTCTAACTTCTCTCTTAGAAGGATGCTAAAGATTGTACCTAGGGGCCACTTGGATATCCAGAGATGTCTCCCTATGTTGGGATACTTCACCCCACCTGCAAAGTCCTCCATAAAAACCGTTTGCAAATTCCAGGGATTAGGACATAGACTTATCTGAGGGAGTGACTTTTTTTAGACTACTGTAGAAGTCAAAGATGACGCCCAGGTTTTTTGCTTTTTGGAATGATGGTATCTTGGGCCAGAGAATTTGAAAAGAAAGAGTACATTTGGAGAAATGATGATTAATTCATTTGGATCTGTTGAAGTACCTATGGGGGGGGTCTCTATGTGGATATTTATTTTGTGGATCAGAAAACTTTTATTTTATTTTTTATTTTTTATTTTTTTTTGTTCAGAAAACTTAATGGAATGAGTTAAAACACTATTTCAAAAAAAAAAATTCTAGAGTAAGGCAGCTTCAGAGTTAATTACTCTGCAATTCAGTGACATCATCAAGAGCCTCAGTTCTCAACTTTTTGTTTTGCCATCCTTAAGTTAATTCTCGTTATGGTTCCGAGGTGACCCACCACAATTCTAAGACTTAAGTTCAGAGATGAAAACACCTAACTGAATTTTGTGTGCCTTTTTATTTTTTAATCACCCTAACCCCTGAAGCTCTGAAGCAAGCTCTATTCCTTTTAGCCAGATAAACCTTTTAATGTTTTCTTTGTTATCTTTTACCTAAATAGACCTATTATGTCTATGTTGCAATTGGAACTTACGATTGGACAAATGGATTTTACTACTCTTTGATGTGCAAATTTGAATACACAAACCATGTCTCTGGCCTGGCTCAGAAAAGCAGCCTGTTGACCTTGTTGAGCCTTTTCTATTATTAGGTTCTTGGCTAAAAATTTCTAACCATCTCCTGATTTAACATTAAATGTTAAGGCATTTAAAAACATTTATAATTTTTCTGAATTTGCCTATGAAGCGGGGAGTAGCTAAGGGAAAATTTCCAGATTTTGAGAGGAGATGGTGAATCAAAAATAAGTACTAGATTTTAAGCTCTGGGGGAATGGTTAATTAAAAGCATCTATCATTAGCAGTTAGAAATCCTGTAGTGGAGTGTCAGTTGAGAAGAATTTGAGTTCAGTTTCAGGCAGTGAATTTGAAAGATGGCAGACCTATTCAGATAGAATTGCCTAGCATCCTCGCTGATCACACAGAGGAGCCTGGCGGGCTACAATCCATGGGGTCACAGAGTCCGGACACAACTACGTGACTGAGCACACATGCACTAGCTCATAAGAGGCCCAGAACTGGAGCTCAGGAAGGGCGCTGGGGTTAGAAATGGGAGATAGACCAAGCCAAAGGTGATAGAGACCTGTCAGAATAGACTGATCACTCAGTGCTGAATGGCGTTCTTCTGTGTATGCTGTGTGCTAGGCACTGGGCACTTCCCATGTACTTGTTTTATCTTGCTTAACTCCTGCCACATTTAACTAGTTTAAGGGCATCCAGTAAGTTCAGTGATACAGACATGATTAAGATCCAGGTTTGTAGAGGAAGATAAATACTAAATGATACTGCTTATATGTGGAATCTTAAAAAAAGCAACAACAACAAACTAATGACCATAACATAAAAGAAGCAGACTCACAGATCCAGACAACAGATTAGTGATTTCCAGTTGGGGTGGGCAAAATAAAGGTGCGGTGAATCAGAGGTACAAGCTATTGGCTATAAGACAGACTCAAGCATGTATTATACAACATGGAGTATATAGCCAATATTTTGTAATAACTTAAAATGGAAAGTGACCTTTAAAATTGTGTAAAAATAAGGCAGCTTTTTAGTTTAAAAAAAATTCCTTGAAGGTCCAGCGGTTAGGATTCTGAGGTTCTGCAGGAGGCATAGATTCAGTTTCTGGGTTCCTGGTTAGGGAGCTGAGATCCGACAAGCCATGTAACACAGCCAGGAAAAAAAAAGGACACTGAAGCAGACCCACAGACATAGAGAACAAGCTTATTACCAAAGGAGAGGGATGCAGGGACAAATTAGAAATTTGAGATTGTAACAGATACAAACTACTATACATAAAACAGATAAGCAACAAGGATTTGCTGTATATATAGCAGGGAATTGTGCCCAAAACCTTGTAGTAACCTACAATGGAATATAATCTAAAAAAAAAAAACAAAACCAACACTGAATCACTGTGCTCTACCCTTGAAACTAATACAGTATTATAAATTAACTATTCTTGAGTAATAAACAGGTTATAAAACAATAGCAACAACAAATATCCAGATTTGTCTGAAGTACAAAGCAGTGCTCTTCCTACTATATAAACTATTTCTAGGCAACATTAATTTATTGATACTGAATTGGGTATAGTAAAATAAAGAATGCTTAGTTATACATGAGGTGGAGAAGTCTGTTATTGGACTTGAGCAATGTGAAAAGACTTTTAATTAATGCATTATACTGTGTCAAAAGACTTAATGTATTTATCCTTATAGAAGTTTATCATTCAAAGGGACATGGATACTGAGAGTATCTATCTATTACATATATCTAGAATTTAAAACCTTAATAGCAATTGAGGAATTATGATATATATATTGCTCATTGGGGACATGTGAGATAGTAGTTTCTAAGAAAATTTGAATTAAGAGGTGTTTTTTTAAAGACTTCATTGTATATTTCTATATAGATTGAAGAGTTGTAACAATAAACATGTATTTTTGGGGGGCAATCAGATAATCATAATAGGCTAATGTTTGGTGCTTTCACAGTCACCTTTTCCTCTTTAGGTTATTTTGCAGCAAAGACTAAACTCAGCTTTTAAAATTCTGGTCCAACAGCAGTTTCTTTATTTCAAACATCATTTTGTTACAGAATTTGCCTAACTAAATCTTTGACAATTTAGAAAGGTATTTAATGAGTCCTAACCTTTTCCTATCCCACGCTGTTTCCAGTTGTTCCTATATGGAAACAGTTATTCTTACACTATTATCAAATCAATGGAAAGAGTACTTGTTGTAATTTAGGAGTAATGGTTGCAGGTCCTATTTTTAACTGTGATTTTTGTACAAAACAGTAGACTCCGAGAATCAAGTAATCTGAGGCTCCACTCCTGTCTTCCATTGAGTTGTGACTGGTTAACCTTTCTGGGCTTTTTAGCATAGTATTTATATTTAGCACCTGATAATGTTTGTTGAGCTAAACTTTTTAAACCATAATCCTCTTTGAGCTTTAAAATTCAAATTCCTTCATTCTATTTTCTGAGGGTTTTTGCCCCCATTGAGGGGGGAAAATTTGCCTCTTTTCGATATATTCCTCCATTATCTCTTTAAGCTTTAAGATAATGATCAAGCCATGATCTTACTCTGTAGAGTAAGAGAATGAAAACTCTCAGTTCCAGAGACATACCTCACAGTCTGCCATATGGTTCCTCTGGAGACACTTAATATAGTATTGACTATATAAAAGTGCAATGTTTTTCCATGGTTGTCTATATCTTCAAATACTGGTGATGTCCAGAGTTACTGTAGGAATTCCTGTTCTTGACCAGTTTGAGTCAGGAGTCTTCAAAGGACTGGGTCTTACCAGAGGGTTTTGTTTTTTTTTAATTGGAGGCTAATTACTTTACAATATTGTGGTGGTTTTTGCCATACATCAACATGAATCAGCCACGCGTGTGCCTGTGTCCCCCCATCCTGAACCCAACTCCCTCCCTACCCTATTCCTCTGGGTTGTCCCAGAGACTGGCTTTGAATGCCCTGCTTCATGCATCGAACTTGCACTGGTTATCTGTTTACCAGAGGTTTTGTGATTGCTCTTAATCAGTTGTGAGTTAAAGCTAGAGCTATTGTATAGAACCATTACTAATGTACGGTACCACTAACAGTTGTGGCAATTGTGAATTATTTATGTGTTTGTGATTATCACAGTTACTTTTATTTTATTCTATCCATGAGTAAATTTTTAATGAAAAAGATGAGTCAGCTAGACGTCAATTGCATGTCCATATTGCCTATAAGCAAGAATGATTCAGTGAAAAAATTTGTAGTAACATACAGTGTAATTCTGTAAATTTTACCTACCTGTGTGCTGCCTTTTTAATATTGCCTGTGGAGTAGAGAATCAAAAATAAAATCAAGATCCCTTCTTATTAAATAAAGCTCAATTTTTAAAAATGAAATTGAACATGTTTTCTTTATATAAAATGAAGTTTCTTGATATATTTAAATGATGAGCTTATTTCTTACACACTTTGTAAGATTCTTTTGGGACTATCATGCCAAAGTAAAGTCTGTGATGCTTTTGTTCTCTGCAGTTCTTTTGAGTGTTCTCAAAATCTGTCCTTGTCAATGACAAAATTTTAGAAGTAGATAATGGTGCTATCTGCACAGCAGTGTGAATGTACTTTATGCCACTGAACTGACACTTAAAATTGTTTAGAATGGCAAATTTTATGTTAACATGTATTGAGCACAGTTTTTTTTTTAATCTGCCCTTGCCCATGGAGGTGTATCATACATGTGAATATCCTCTGTCATATGTGCCATGGCTAAATTAAAATACTGGTGGTAGTTTCCAACTTGGAAAAGAGAAATGTGAACAGTTTAAAGTGGTAGCCACTTAAGATGATACAGAGTTTTTTAATTGTGATAATTTGTATCAAATTATTTAAATATTAGAAGGCTATGAAACTAGATGACCTCTAAGATTGATCTCTACCTGGAGATTCTTTGAATTTGTAAATAAATCCTGCTTTCATTAGTTAAGTAGAGAATTAAAAAACAACACAAATCTTCATCAGATTCATCAGATGCATATGTAAATAAAATATACAGTGGGATATTATACAGTCTTTAAAAAGGAGGGGAATTCTGGTACCTGCTACAGAGTGGATGAAGACTTCGTGCTAATTGAAATAAGCTAGTTGCAAAAGGACAACTGTTTGATGCTTCCACTTACATGATGTACCTAGAGTACGAAAATTCATAGAGATAGAATTAGAAGGTTGGCTGCCAGAGTCTGGTAGAGAGTGGAGGATGAGGAATGAGGAGTTATTGTTTGATGGATACTGAGTTTCATTTCAGAATGATGAAAAGTGCTGGACATACTGGTGATGGTTGCACAACAGTGTGAATGTCCTTAAAGCCCTGTACTGTACACTTTAAAATGACAAATTTTGTTTTATTTTGCCACAGTATTAAAAAACCTATATTAACTGCTATTAGTTAAATAACGGAGAATGTGGGCGTTTTCATTTATAATAGAATTTTGGAGAACTTTTTTTAAATAAAGTGATATGTGCACATTACTAATTCAGTACAAGTGCTTTTTTACATATTACTTTAAATGTGTCTAGTGACATTGAGAGCTGAATTTTCAATTTAATTTAAATTAAAATTACCACGTGATCGGCAGCTCCTTCATTGGACAGTATAATTCTGTATTTTTTTCATCCTTTTATAGTACTTTAAACCTCCTTATATCATTATTTTGAAATGAGTGTCTTATGGTAGTTGGCTCATGTTTTTAAAATATCCATCCTACCAGTCTTTGTCTTCTAGTTGGTTTTATTTGGACTGTGTACATTCAAGGAAATTATTGATATGTTGAGATTTAAGTAGACCATTTTATTTTTGTTTTTATTTGTTCCCTCTGTTCTTTGTTATTTTCCTGCCTTCCTGTGGCTTATTGTACCTTTTTGAAAATTTCATTTTGATCTGTCCTTGGTGTTTTGAGGGCATGTCTTTTATATATTATTTTGAATCTGCTCTAGGTATTATATATACATAAATAACTTTTTTATCACAGTCCACTGATGTCAATACAGTATCAGTCTGAGTGAAGGCTTACCTCTTTTTGAAGTTACACTCCCCTGTTTATAATTTTCTTAAATACTAACTTTACATACTTTGAGAATCACATCAACATTAGGATAGTTTTTGCTTCAATTATGTGAAACATAATTTAGAAAAGTCAGAGGGAGAGGGAAGACTAACCTATACAGTTGACCCTTGAACACGGCAGCAGTCAGGGGCACTGAGCTGACCCTGCAGAGCAGATAATCTGCATATAAGTATAGTCAGCCCTGCGAATCTGACAGTTCCTCTGTATCCGGGGTTCTGCATCTTCAGATTCAGCCAACTGCAGACCAGGTAGTAGTGTAGTATTCACTATTGGAAAAACACCATGTATGAGTGGACTTGCACAGTTCAAAGACTCAGCTATATGTTTTTACTATTCATTACTCTTGATCTGAACTTATTCTTTGTGGGTGAATCTGCTGACAACAGCCAATTCTCTAGTTTTCTTTCATATGAGAAAGCGTTGATTTTCTCTTTCTTCCTAAAGGGTGTTTTTGTTGGCTGTAGTGTTCTTGGTTGGCTGTTCTTTTCTTTGGTTACTTAGAAAGTGTTGTGTCACTTCCTTCTTAGCTCATGGTTTCTGATGAGAAGTACTCCATTATTTGAATTGTTTTCCCCTTATAAGTAGGGAGTCATTCCCTTCTTGCTGCTTTTAAGATTTTTCCCTTTGTCTTTTTGTTTCCAACAGTTTGTATCTGAGCATGGACCTATTTGAATTTATCTTGTTTAGGTGTGTTGAACTTCTTAAATCTCTAAGTGTAGATTTTAAAATTAGTATACCATACCCTACATATTCACCCATTTAAAGTGTACAGTTCAGTGACTTTTAGTGTATTCGCTGATTTGTGTATCAGTCACCACAATCAATTTTAGGCCATTTTCTGTTATCTAAAAAAAATCCCTGAGTCCCTTAGCTTTTAACCCCAAATTTCCCCCACCGCCCCCCCAACCCGAGGCGACCACTCATTTACTTTCCGTCTCTATAGATTTGCCTGTTTGGAACATTGCCTATAAATGGAATCATACAATATGTGGCCCTTTGTAACTGGCCTTTTCACTTAGCATGTTTTCAGATTTTATCCGTGTTGTAGGCATGTATCTACTTAAATTCTTTGCTGTAAAGTAATATTCCATTGTATAAATATACCACATTTTATTTGTCCGTTTATCATAATGGATATTTGGATTGGTTTCACTTTTTGAATATTATGAATAATACTGCTATGCTCTATACGTTTCTGTATGGATATGTTTTCTATTCTTTACGGCGGGTGGGAGTTGCTGCGTCGTATCTAAAGGTCCTAGTATCTGCTACTAAACACAGTCAACGAGTACAGATGTTTTCGTATGTAAATTCCACCTGGATATTCCTATTGGAGGCATCTTAAACTCAGAAACATCAGCAACTTTCTTTTCTGTCCTTAATCTGTTTTAATGAGAATATAGGAGGGAAACAAAATTATATCTGGCATTTCCCAGTCTAATCTTCATCTTCCTCCCATCCCATACCTCCATCTTTACTATGCTGTGTACCATATGTGTGTAACCATTACGTTGTACAAACATGATGTACAGAAGATACTTAGAATTTATTTTATTTTTGTCTTCCACCATACATATAAATTTGCTCTGTAGGGTTAGTACTCCCTCCAGTTCCTTGAAGGGCAAGTCTTAACTTTTCTGGTCACTTTTAGGGAATAGAAACATTATTTTCAAGAACTAATAAACTTAATTCAGAGTTAATGGTTTTCTTATTTGCCCACCTCAGGCCTACTACAGGTCTGCAGTGGAAAGAGATTTGTTTGGCTTCCTTTTTCTTTCTGTTTTTCCCCCTCTGCCTTTTTTTTCTTCCTTATTTGGTGACTGTGGTTTCTGGCCCATCCAAGACTGGGAGAGGCACAGGATTGAGTAAGAAGAAAGTTCTCTAGTAACAGTAGCAGCAGCACCAAGACTGATGTTCTGTAGCATTTATTTCATGCTGAGTACTGTTAAAAGCACTTCACATGTATCAGGCCAGTTAATCCTCAGAACTCTCTGAGGTAGGTTGTCTTACCCTGTTTCACTGCTGAAGAAATGAAGGTGCAGTATGGTGACTTGCCTAAGGTCCCACAGTGACACAGGGCAGAACAGGGCATGCACCCAGTGTTGGGGCTCCAGAGGATCGTTACCACTCCAGGTATTGCTTTTATTTACTGTTGGGAAGTAATAAGCATACTCCCTAGTCTTGGCCAGGGTTTAAATCAGACCTGTATCCTTTAGATTTGTTTCAAGTGTGACACATTTTCCATAGACCTAAAACAAAGGGCAAACTTGCCTCAACTCCTTTCCCTTACAGGGGAGTACAAGGGAGTGGGAGAAGGATTGGAACTCAAAACACACTAATCTCTCTCCGCAGGAATCTTTTTCTGATATTTAACTCTTTACCTCCTTGCATAGGTTGCCTTGCACCTCACTTTGAAATGGTAGTATCTGTTGTTTGGAACCTCCACCCAAATTGCGATTGAGATGTTTTCAACATCCCGTTGCACATACTCTCCAAACACATTATTTAATGTCTTGCCTTCACACCTTTGTTCATGCAGATGGTCCCTGGATTATGAGTGTCACTTGCTTAGAGGCATGCTCCTGCCTGAACCGTGTGATCGCCATCAAACTAAGTGCTCTTGATGGTTGGACTTTTAAAGAAGCCAGTTTACTGGGGTGTAGCATATGGACAAAAAACTTGATGTAAAACCTTCCATTTTTTTTTCGTCTTCATTTCATTCCTATGAGAGAGAAATCAACAGTATGTTGACCGATACTCTGGTTAGATCAATCCTGGCTGCCTGGTGTCTTATGTTTACTTGTCTTTGGGAAAGTAGAGTGGAGCAGGTTTATGTTTGAACTGTTACCTCTGATGTGGTTAACTGTTTCAGTGGCCTTACCTGGCTGTCTTGGCACAAGGCTTTATGCCATTTATTGTGTTATCAGACCAAGAAGATTCTTAAATTTATCATTTTGTCTTCTTATATTAGAATATTCTAATTCTAATTAGAATTATTAGAATTCCAATATATCATTTTGTCTTCTTATATTAGAATATTCTAATTCTAATTAGAATAATCTAATAATCAGTGGATTATTTATATCTATTCAGCTGGAAATCATTATAATGTCTTTTTAAAAATTATTTCCCCTTCACATGTACATTTACCTACAAAGGACATTCAAAGGGGTTGTTTATATAGTGGATTGATGTTTGAACTGACGTTGACCTCTTCATCCTTCACATTTAGAATAACTTCCCTGGTGGTTCAGATGGTAAAGCGTCTGCCTACAATGAGGTAGACCTGCGTTCAATCCCTGGGTCAGGAATATCTCCTGGAGAAGGAAGTGGCAACCCACTCCAGTATTCTTGCCTGGAAAATCCCTTGGACAGAGGAGCCTGGAAGGCTACAGTCCATGGGGTCGCAAAGAGTCGGACATGACTGAGCGACTTCACTTTACAGTGCCATTAACAACAGTCAGCCAGTACAGTGCACCTGAGGCACGTCAGGATGGTGGGCCCTCACTGAGATCATGTGAGGTCCCATGAGAGCTTGGTGCACCTGTTTGCTTTATCACCTGCAGAGTTCTTTCATGAGGCCCTGCCCTCTGATTCCTCTTCTGCCTTGCAAACTCAGAATTAAATGTTTCATTGTTTGCTTTCACGTAGCACTAGCTGTGTAGTCTTAATTAAGTACATATGTCATTTTCATAAAGACTGTAAGCTTAATGAGGTAAAGGACAATGTTTTACTTGTAATTGTGTTCCTCTCTTACATAATAAAGTTCCTCACATCTAATAAGTCGATTATTAAGTTTTCATTAGTGTAAACAAAATCAGTAGTATGGCTTCACTGTCACAATACCCAGTTTAGTCTTATTTGTGCCGAGACAAGGAAGGTAAAGATAGTAAAGTTATGTCAAGTTATAATTCTGCCGTACCTGTCACATTGTATGCAACTCTTTGAACCAGTCTTAAGGGAATATGGGAAGTGGAGATTGTTGAGCCGAGCGAGGATATTCATTAAATTTTAAGAGGCACTTAGAGGGACAAGGGATGTTTAACTTATAGAAGAGAACCTTAGGAAAGGAATGTGACTGCCATCTTCAGTTTTGAAAGCTTTTTCAAGGGGAAAGAAAAAGGCCTACTCTGCATGACTTTTGGGGTCCAAACCAGGAGAAACTGAAGCCCTAGTATGTGTGTGCATGCTCAGATGCATCTGACTCTCTACCCCGTAAACTGTAGCCTGCCATGCTCCTCTGTCCATGGAATTTCCCAGGCAAGAATCCTGGAATGGGTTGCCATGTCCTCCTCCAGGGGATCTTCCTGACCCAGGGATCAAACCCAGGTCTCCTGACTTGTCAGGTGGGTTCTTTACCACTGAGCCACCTGGGAAGCCTCAAGCCCTATTACACTGCTTTTTCAAAGGAAACAAATGTTTAATGTGAGAAAGAATAAACACCCATATGTTACCAATGATTTGCATAAATATGAAGAAACTATATGCAGACATCTTTCTGTGTACAGTTTCAAGAAGATCATGGCCCCTTAGTGAATCCATGAATCTCTAGTTAAGATCTTATGTTCTCTTGCTCTGTGTGTGTGTCTGTGTGTACAAATACATACATATATGTATATATTTCACAAAGATGGTTATTGTCTGTGTACTTTGATGACATTTTTCACTAAATACATAACTACTACTATTGAGTGTTCACTGTATTTAGTGATTGTGCTTTAATTAATGCTCAGAACCACACATTTTCCCAGGTCAATTAAATATTCATCAACTTTTAAACATCATTTTTTTTTAAACTGGTAGCTCTGATTTTGAGGTATTTGAAACTTCTTTAACTAGAGATGGCTTAAAAAAGTATTTCCCCAAATATGCTTTGTTTTATATTTATATTTATTTTAGTACTTTTTTTTTTTTAAAGGTTATTTATCTTAGATAATAGCTATGTGTTTTCATATTGGAAAAGTACTGTGATCAAACAGTAAAAAGACCCAGATCTTAGCTTTGGTTATCATTTGTTAGTCACTTAACTTCCCTGAGTATTAGCTTTCTTATCTTTATCAAGGGGCTAACATAAGCCTCCCTGACTTCACATAGAGGATGTAAAAACAGTTTAAGGGGAAAGTACTATAAGAACTAGTATTTAAAAGTATTATTAGATTTGAGAAATTAAAAGTATTTAAGAAGGTCAGTTTTTTTTAACTTTTAGTAAATAAATGTAAAATCTGATAAAGGCAAATCAGTGTTTTGTTTTTTTTTTAAGGAAAAACCCAATCAAGTGTCTGATTTTAAACATTTGTTTTATAAATTTCCTTCCAGAAAGGTGGTTTTGTTGTGTTAGTAATATAAAAAGCAGTCACTTTTTTCTTGTCGCACAAAGTGCCGAATACCGTGCTTACGCATGTGCTGCATGTGTTTTATTCAGATCTTATAACAACCTTGGAGGAATTGTTGAAGAAAGAATGCAGACCTATTACATTCTAAGACCTAGACTCTTGGCCACTTGTACTCACCTCATATCCTGAAAGAGGCAGGATAAAGCATTGAGGTTTAGGGTGCAGGTTCTGGGGCCAGCCTGCCTGGATTTGAACCCTAGGTCTGCAACTTAACAACTTTGACTTCTTCAAGGTAGTTAGCCCTTTTCTCTTCAACAGCAGTAAAATGTACCTATTGGTAGAGACATGACAATCAAATTATGAAATGTGACACATTTGAACAGTATCTGGCATGTGGTTTGCAAGCAGTGGCAGTTATAGGGGCTCGTCTTGTGTAAGCTATGCGTATGACATGAGCACACAGACTCCTCTGGTAGGATGCTTCAGGGCGCAGGCACCGGGAGTATATTTTAACGTGGTTCTTACCTTGGACTTTCCCATGGCCACCTTTCACCTTTCTACTTAGCATGGTGGCCTCATGAAAACAATCTCAATCACCTTGTATTTCAGCTACTGAACCATTAATTAATGCTTATTTTATGTATCTTTTAGGACATTTCTGACTCATTTGCATCCTTGAAGAGCATCTATAGAAGAGGAAGGGAAAGATGGGTGTGAAAACGTTTACTCATAGCTCCTCTTCCCACAGCCAGGAAATGCTTGGAAAGCTAAATATGCTTCGAAATGATGGACATTTTTGTGATATCACTATTCGTGTCCAGGACAAAATCTTTCGGGCACATAAGGTGGTACTAGCAGCTTGCAGTGATTTCTTTCGCACCAAACTTGTAGGCCAAGCAGAGGATGAGAACAAGAATGTGTTGGATTTGCATCATGTTACAGTGACTGGCTTTATACCCCTTTTAGAGTATGCATACACAGCCACTCTGTCAATTAACACAGAAAATATCATTGATGTTCTAGCTGCAGCCAGCTATATGCAAATGTTCAGTGTTGCTAGCACCTGCTCAGAGTTCATGAAATCAAGCATTTTATGGAATACACCCAACAGCCAACCAGAAAAGGGTCTGGATGCTGGACAAGAAAATAACTCTAACTGCAATTTTACGTCTCGAGATGGAAGCATTTCTCCAGTGTCTTCAGAGTGCAGTGTGGTAGAAAGAACCATCCCCGTCTGCCGAGAATCACGGAGAAAGCGCAAAAGCTACATTGTTATGTCTCCTGAAAGTCCTGTAAAGTGTAGCACACAAACAAGTTCTCCCCAGGTGTTGAATTCTTCAACTTCCTATTCAGAAAATAGAAATCAACCAGTTGACTCTTCTCTAGCTTTTCCCTGGACTTTTCCTTTTGGAATTGATCGAAGGAATCAGCCTGATAAGGTTAAGCAAGCGGAAAATACCCGGACTTTAGAATTACCTGGCCCATCTGAGACAGGGAGAAGAATGACTGATTATGTGACTTGCGAGAGCACAAAAGCTACCTTGTCTCTGGGTGCTGAGGAAGATGTCCGGGTCAAAGTGGAAAGGTTAAGTGACGAGGAGGTCCATGAGGAAGTATCCCAGCCTGTCAGTGCATCTCAGAGTTCACTGAGTGATCAGCAGACAGTGCCAGGAAGTGAGCAAGTGCAAGAGGACCTTCTGATTAGTCCCCAGTCTTCCTCCATAGGTATCATGTCTTCTGTGTTTTCCATGATGCTATAAAGTATGGGCAGGCATTTTTAAATGCTTACTAGATAAGTTTTGTACTGTATCCTATAGGAAATATTAAGAAGAATAAAACATGGTAACTGAGATTTTTTAGATGCTATCAGTCCTACCATATTTTTTTAGTGAGTTACACATGAGTAGAAAGAAAGTAGTTGAACAGTATCTGATGGGACACATATATTATGGCACAGTTCATATACCAATGAATTGTGAATTACTTTCAGTACAAAAAATACCAGTTTTAAAAATGCAGTTAGTGTTTTGTTCTTTACTAAAATTATTTATTAAAAACTTACCATGTGCCAAACTTGGGGGAATAAATGATGAAAAAGACAGTGCTTGCATCCGAGGAGTTAACACCATTAATTGAGAAAGCAGATGAGTAAGTCAACAATTAAAACTAGGCTAGAGGTATAAACAGTGTTAGAGGTTCACACAGGAGAGATCAAGTTAACACTGCATGTTTGAGCTGGATCTTACGTAATAAGTAGGAGTTTACCCAAGTGAGGGAATAACATTCCTTTGAAAATGTATAGAAGCTCAGAGATGTGGAAGAACATTCACTGCATGTTTGATAAAGCAGTGAATTCAAAGCACAGTGATGTGAATAAAGCATGAAAACCTGCAAGTATAGAATATAATGGGAAATAAGAAAAATGAGTGATTGAGAACATGTTTGAAAAGCCTCAAACACTAGTTTCAGTTAGGATTGCATTCAACTGCATATAACAATCCCTTCAAAGTGGCTTAAACCCAACGGGATTTTTTTTTTTTTGCGTAGAATGTTCAGAAATAGGAAGTCCAGGAGTAGTATAGTGGCTCTGCAGTGGCCTAGGTCCCTTGTATTTTTGCAGTCCACCATCTTTAGTCTGTCATCTGTATACTTCGTGGTTACAGGTTTTTTGCTTCATCTTTAGCCTTGTATTTTAGAAAGGGGTAATGCTTGTATGGAAAATGTTTCTAGAACTCTCAAAAAAACTTCTGCCAGATAATGTCATATGTGTGGCCTTTCCCAGCTGCAAAATAATCTGGGGGTATATATATATTAGTTGAGTATGTAACTACCTCACAAAATTATAGGAAAATAGATATTGTCTGCAACTAGCAGTGTCTACCACAGCTAGGGCAAGTAAACTTGGGTTTTATCCTAGTGATAATAAGGAGTCTACCTTAAATGGAATGAAAAAGTATTTTACAGATATTTTAGGAAAATTGGTCAAATTCATAAGGGGTTGGCTGGGGAGAGACAGTCCACAAGCCAGATATAGTACAGTTGTCTTTGTGTGAAAGAAGATACTTGAAGTCATACTGTAAAGAAAATGGGTATGAAGAAACTTTGTAAAGGAAGAATCATTACTACCTGATGTTAATGAATATGTGGTTTGAGGGAATAAGAAGGTCAGGGTTCATGGATGACTAGAAAAAGAGATAACATTATTGTCATTGATTATAAGTCACAGTTTTTCACATTTTATTATCTCTAAATTCAGATATGCTTTACAATTAATAATCTTTACAGTTACTTTTTCTTTCTTAATGGTGCAAAAAATAATGGTAATCGTACACTTGATAGGAATCTATTAAATACCATAACTACGATGAAAGTCATTGGGAGGAGGTAGAAGCCCAGTTTTAAGAGTTAACTCAGCAAGATCAATTCTTTGTGAACTGTGCTTGGGTGATGACTAGGCAACGTGCCTCAGAGCCCTTGAGGTCAGGACTGGAGGTGATCACTTTAGCACTTTTAGCAGTGACACATTGACTCTCAACAGGAAAATGTGTTTGTAAGAGCCAGAACCAGAGAACTGCTCCTTGAGAAATAATCTATATTCAGGGAGAGAAGGGAAGCCAGCAGAGATGAGTGAAGAGGATTTCTCCACGAGGTTGGAGAACCAGGAGGGCTGTGTTAACGTTGTTACGTTCTTGGATTCTGATGCACTACATGAGTTTCCCAGGGTTGCCACACCAGCCGCTACAGACGTCACACGGCAGAATTGTATTCTCTCACAGTTCAGAAGGCCGAAAATCTGAACTTAAGGTGCCGGCAGGTCTGTAGGGAAGGATCTTTCTTTGCTCTTTTCTAGCTGCTGACAGTCATTAACACTCCTGATGGGCCTCAGAGTTTAGCTGCATCTCTTCACTTTCTGCCCCCATCTTTCTGGGCCTTCTTCCAGATCTCCCTCCTCAGGACACCAGTCATTGGATTATGGCCCACCCTACTACAGTATGATCTCTTCTAACTTGTATATTAGCTGGGTATGAAACCACCTCACAGAATTGTAGGAGAATGGATATTGTTTGCAACTAGCAGTGTCTACCACAACTAGGTAGAGATAATCATATACTCTGTTGTTGTTGTTGTTTAGTCGATAAGTCATGTCCGACTCTTTGCTAGCCCACCAGACTCCTCTGTGCATGGGATTCTCTAGGCAAGAATACTGGAGTGGGTTGCCATTTGCTTCATACACTCTAGGTAATGGTAATTACCTAGGTCTCTCTGCAGAGACCTTGTTTCCAAATAAGAGTATATTTACTGGTATTGGAGGTTAGAGCGTGAGTATGCCTTGGGGGGGATGGGAAGGAATGCAGTTCTTCCCACAATACCTATTAAAGATAATATTTCTAAAGTTGGATCAAGATAATTTTGTACTTTCCAGATAACCACACATTGAATAATGTATTTGATGGCAGGAGATCCTAGCTATGTGTCAATATAACCCGGTTTTTGTTAAATTACTGACATCTTTAATCTTGAAAACACCTTTGTACCTTCTAAATAGTGAACTAACAGGTAATTATTATTACTATTAATTATTTATCTGAGAACTTAGAAATCAAATACTAATATAACTGAACATCTTGCTAACTAGCTATGTGAAATAGCCTTATTTTAACCACTCTCGAGTATACCTAATCAGCTCAAGCTTTGCCTTGTTATTAACACAATTAAATAGAGAAGTTAGGACCATAGTACAATAAGCCTTTCAGTTACCCAAGAATAATTTCCAGTATATACTATTACAAATGTAGATTCTGTTACAGATCAGACATATGAAAGAACTCTGATCTGAATAATCAAATTATCCAAATGAGTTGTCTTTTCTTTACCTTCAGAGCAAACGCACTAATTACTCTCAGCTACCCCTGTTAACTCCAAATGTATACACTAAACGCCTTACAGAAAAGTGAAATTCAATGAAATTTGTTTAAATGAAAAGGACTCTAGACTCTAAAATCTGCCATTAAAAGAGAAGTGATTGTTACGAGGGTCAGTTAAGATGTTGAGAAATAGTTTGACAGTTTCTCGGTAGCATTAGTGAGTAGGTAAACTAGTTGGGGTGAGCAGTTAGAATGATGGAGCATATGTGCAGTATGGGGAAATGATGAAAAGTTCAGGACTTGGAGTCAGGCAGGTCTAGAATCTGCTCTCAGTTTCTGCCGCTTACTAGATGTGTGACTTTGAATAAGTCCCTGAGCCTCACTAGGTTCCCACAACCATAAAGTAATGACAGTAGTCACTCTGTGTTGTATGTCAGTGCTCTCCAGCAAGACCACCAGGAATACACCTGCAGTTGAACACATTGAGATGGTGGTTTGAATATCTGAAAATCCCTAACAATTAGCTAACTATACAGGATAAGTTAGTGTGCAGCAAGCTTGGGTAAACCCTGTGTCCACATAGAAGTAGTGTTCTAGTAGTGGGCATATTGAAAGTGTAAGAACTGCTCACTGCAGCAGGAGTGAGGCAGTTTTGGTCCCTTAAAATGGACAGATTCTTTGAATGGAGTTAAACAGTTTCTGCAAGTCAGACTCAAGTGTCTCTGAAGAGAACCAACTGGCTATCATAATTGGGATGGTTCTAGGATTCTGGTCTTTCTGACTGAATAGGCCTTGCTGTTAGGATTGTAATTGCAGCAGAAGCATGTTGGTTTGAGGTCAGGGTCCATTTCTCTGTGGCAGAAGGCTGAAATATGATATATAATGTTGCCTATAAAAGGGACTCTACCTTCTGCGGTGCTTAAAAGAACAGTTACTAAATTTTTGTCAGCAGGGTCAGATGGAGGATAATAGATCCAACAATCTGTTAAATTCATATTAGTGACTGTGGTCTAGGGTGGGGGTACAAGAGGTTTTTTCTTAAGTGGCAGAAGGAGATCTTAGGAGGTCAGAAACAATAGGGTGAAGATGAAAGACCATATTGGCTTTAATAGGAATGATTAATAGTATTAGTAAAGAGAGAAGTACTGAAGAGTCAGAAAATTAATCTGATTTTGCCATCTTGGGTAGGAGCTGTCCACTTTTGAGGTCGTTACCTTTTGGAGAATACCTTAGAGGGAATGGATGTACAGGAGTCAGAAGGATGTGATGTCTTTCAAGTTGGAAACTATGAATCCAGTGAATGTCACCTCGAACTGTTACTGCTGAACCAGTGGTAACATCTGATCAGTTCCTTTCTATTGATACCACTGGACAGTTTTCTCTGGTGGCATCTTTTCCAGAAGACAAAACTCCAGATTTTAAATCATTCATAGGCTCTTCTGTGTTTGTGATAAACCTGGAGTATCATTGTAGTATTTAATCGTATCAGTTGGTAACCAGGTAGAACCTAAAATTTAAACCAAAATTCCCACCTGAAACAGGAACCCACTGTTACCTCATAAGGGGTCACCTTGTGGATCTTAGAGATGATTTATCTTATTGCCATCAAGACTCTTGGCAGTACTTAGGACTGTGGAAGTTTGAGGGTTCTTAAGTGCTTTGATAAATATAGTTTTAGAATTCCATTTGTTCTCTTTTTCTAAACTTTTGTGGATGATGGGGATATTGGAGAGTCTGTTTTTAAAAGATCATGCTTATGGGGTTTTTCCAAAGCAAAATCAGTGTAATGTGTGGTCCTATTACTTGAGAAATAGTTGCTATTTCCTAGTCAGGAATACAGAATCTGCTCATTTTTCTTCTGCCATTACAGCATAGCCCTTTAGCATGAGGAAGCCTCAATCTACCTTAAAAGTAAACAATAAACAAACCAATAGCTCATTTGAAGGTGTTTAAAAGTGTACCTCAGTGCTTGGTTCTTGTTCTTGTCTTAAACAAGGTTATGTCATTTCCAGGAAGACCATACGCCAGAAGCATCCATCGGGGTACCTCTTGAAGTCCCTGCTTCAGTGTTGGTACAGTGTTGATGTATCACAAATGAACAATCTTGTTCATGCCTGAAGCTCCCCACAAAACTGCTACTTCCAACTCCGAATTGTCCTTGGTGAAATTGAGTCAGCTGAGAGATAAGTGTAACGTGTTAGTTACGGAGAAAGCATGAAGGAAGCAGATGTTTGGCCAGAGAGAGATGCAGTTTCAGATTGAGATACCCCATGAGAACTGTAGCAGTCCACAAGAATAATGCTTGTGTAATTTTTTATTTCCAGTTGCAGAGGCCAGGGATCGGACAAAATCTGGTTCTGGGCATTTGAAACTAAGCAAACCCATTCTCAGGACACGAAGACAAACTTGAAGTCAGGTCCTTATAAGGTTTTTTTAAACGTCTTTATTGAAATACAATTTATATATCATGAAATTTACCCATTAAAAGTGTATACAGTAGTGGGTTTTAGTATGTTCACAGAGTTGTATAGTCATCCCCCCAAAAGAAACCCCACAATCCCTCTCTCCAGGACCCACCCCTAGTCCCAGATAAATACTTATACACTGTCTGTATAGATTTGCCTGTTCCAGATATTTCCTATAAATGAGAGCAGCAATATGTAGTCTTTTCTGACTGACATCTGTCATTTTACATTATATTTTCAAGATTTTATGTCATACCTTTTAAAGTTTTGAAATGTTTTTGCCAGTCAGCGGTCTTTCTGACCTCAGCCTCGAGGGCCAGTTCATAGGGACTGATCTTGTCTGTATCCATCCACTCATTACAGTGTATTCCTCTTGTAGATGGGAGTCGACTCTCAATAGGTTATAGGAGCAGGTGTTAGAAGGCCAGAAAATAGTTTCATCAAGGAACAGTGACAAGTCTAATTGGATACCCAGTATATTCCCCAGAGACCACCAGGAGCCACCTATAATTCAGCAAGTTGAGTTCAGTGCCCATTTGCAGTGAGGGAGATCACACACTGGTGGGAGCGGGGCCTTCAGGGCTTCTCATAAGAACGTGTTGGAAAGGACTTAGTAGAGGGTTTGGGCTTGTGTTATGTGATTTTAAGGAGGATTCAAGGAAGTGGGATTTGCTCAGGGACTGGTGATATCAGAAATCACAGATGACTTACTGAGAATCTTAACAGAGATCTAGGAATGCAGACCAAAGTGAACCTAAAGCAGCAGGGACATCCATTACTTTTGCAAGGGGAGGTTCAGTTTGTATGATTGCACAATAACCTTGTTTTTGTCTGTGCTTAAAAAAAGTTACGTGTTTGAGACCAGTGTGACAGGGTCCGATGTTGATATTCTGTGAGGTTGTTTTACGTCCAACAGAAAAACGCGTCAGTGTCAAGCCAGTTCCTCTTTCTCAAGTATGACATAAGGTGTGTTTAACACATGCAGAGCAGTGGCTGGCGTATGGTAAAAGCTCAGTAGTAGATGACCACTGTGATTATTTCTCACCACCAGAAGGGTTTTTTAAGTGTCTTAAGTACTTAAACAATGGTTAGCAAAAACAAGACTCATTTTGATGGAAGAGCACTGCTTAATGGTGGAAGAGAGTAGAATCTCTCTTGATAAGGTAGCCTTAACATATAAAGCTGGTAAGTCAGAATTCTTAATCCCCATACCACTGAGAGCAGAATTCTTATAGTTTAAACAGGAAACTTTGTTATAATAATTTAATAAACATCACTGTTACCTCAGCAAAGTAAATGCTGTGTATCCTTCTATTAAATCGGTTCAAGTAACATTCCAATTAATATGATTACTTGCATTGATGGGCAGAAGCCATCATGTTAGGAAAAAGAAAAAATTTACAAGATTTATTTTTGTGTATAGTTGCATAACTGATACAACACTGTGTTACAGTGCCCACAGTATGGATAGATTTCTAAAAGTCTGTTTTAACTCTTAATTTAGCTTGGAATGGTTTTTATTTTTAGCTTTTGGCTCATTTAATGTGTCATGGACAAGAAGAGAGTGCCCTTTGTTTTACTTTCCATGCTTTCTATCTATCAAGTTAGGGATCTAGAGGCCAAGGTTTAGATATTTTAGAATGTGGAAGTAGATTTGTTTTAAGAGGGACCATCTGTTAGGTATGTCTTGTTCTCCATCTTAGTTCTTTTTGACCAGCTTTTAAAGCAAACTCTTGGTAATACCAGAATCAATCTGAAGCACAGTGAGTTTTATTTCTACCTCACCACGACCCCACCCTCTCCTGAAGTATTATAGCTTGCCTTGCCTGGTGGTCATATGTCAGTTAGGTCAGTCTTTCTGGCCTGCCCAAATCACACCCCCAGGCTTTTTTTTTTTTTTTTTTCCCGCAAATCTTTACCTATAAGCTTTAATGTTGCCTGCATTCTGAACAACTGCAGAATACTATAAAGTAGATTTGTTTGTGTGTCCATGGTGACCATATCCAAATACTGAAACTTTTCCAGTTTTTATCCTCAGACAGATTGAAATGTTAGAGTTCCCTCTTCTTTAAAGGAAAAAGTGACAATGGGAAGAAATTGACAAGAGCTTTTTCTTAAACAAAATGCAGCATTATCTGGTCTTCCAACCCACATCTGGTTTGAAAACCAATGAGAAGGATCAGGAATAAGTTGGATGAGTAGGCGTAAGGAAAAGGCATAAATGTCTTGACAGTAAGGGAAAGAGAAAAAGAAAAGGCATGCACTGAAATGCCAAACACAGACCAGTAAGGGAGAGAGATGGCATGGGGGTGGAAGGAATAGAGGTGCAGTTGGGGATTAATGTAAACACATAGGGTCTTGTCTCCTTTCGGAAGCCTCTGTCAGTGTATTGGAACAAGGTGTAACAATTGGTGTTCTTGAGTCATCAAGAAACAAGAAAAAGTTAATCTTTAATGTTCTATATTTAAGAAGTCAAGGCAAAATATACAGCTCTGGCACAAATTTTGTAATGCAAATGATTTAATAAAGTTTGGATGCCTTAAAAGGGATTAGGTTAGTTTTTTAGGAGAATTTTACTTAAGTGGAAAGCATATTCATTTCCTGATGTCACCTGGTTCGAGTGTTCCAAGAGGGAAAACTGAAGTGCTGGATTCTAAATTTTCACTGGGAGGAAATTTAATCTTATGTGTCTGTTAACAGATGATGTTTATTAAATGTTCACGTGTATGTGGTGTTGTACAAACTGTTACAGTTAGTACATTTTAGTTTTTTGTTACAACACTGCCACCAGAAGAGTGTACAGCTGCAGAGGCTCCTTGGTTCAGTTGGGGCAGCACAGCTTTCTGCACATGGTAGACACATCGACCGAATTCAACACCTGATGAGAGCTGGCGAGACTGATTGGATCTACCCTCCCATTGAAAACAAAAATACCTTTTTTTTTTTTTAAGTCACCTTTTAAGGTATTTGAAAAGATGATCAGGGTTAATTTTAAGGAAGAGTCTGACCCGGAGAGGTAAGTACTCACCAGAGCACTAAAACCTGTTTTTCCCTAAACATTTGCCTAAACACGAATGGGCTTTGGTTCATCAGCTGAAAGGGTGAGGGAGACAGAGGTCAACCCAGAGCATAGGAAAGCTGCAAAGTCTTAGAGAAGGTGAATGCATGAAGTAGGGGCCCCAGAGTTCACATAGCACAAGGACTGCACCTGCTCACCTTCCTTCAGACTCCAGGGGAACTTTGGAGACAGCTACCTTGGCAGTGGGCTGCCTAGAAGATGAAAAGGGGGAAAAAACACACCCCTGAGATTGATGGATAGAACCCTTGCAGATTTCTGTCATGCTTGCTCCTTGCGGGCGCAGGCCAAGGAATCTCAAACAGTAAATTGGTTTAGATAGTGCCTACCTTCCAGGAACCTCACAGAGGCAAACAGAAATCTTTTCTGGAAGAGGGCACATTCATCCTTCCCTCAGCAAGTCAGTCCTCTCCAGGGTGTTTTCAAGGGCAATAACCACTGTCAGAAACAACCAGCACAAAGGAACCATGGCTAATCAAATATTTTGGCAGCAGGTTGAATTGAGCAGAAGAGAGAATTGGCAAATCAGAAGATAAATTAGAAGAAACCACCCAAGCGCTGCACAAACTGTTAGGGTTCTCCAGAGGAACAAACCCAGTAGGACAGATAGGCAGAGGCGTATGCAGGGTGAGGCGGGAGGTGGGGGATTCGCTCACGTGGTTATGGAGGACCAGAAGTCCCGGAGTCTGCTGTCTTCTAGGTGGAGGCCAGGAAAGCTGGTAGTGTAGTTCCAGCCCAAATCCTAAGGCCTGGGAACTTCAGGGCTGGTAGTATCAGTCCCAGTTCAAGACTAAAGGCCTGAGAACCAGAAGCACTGATGTTCAAAAGCAGGAGACCACGGATGTCTCAGCTCAAGCAGAGAGCAGTTTGCCCTTCTTTCACCTTTGTGTTCTGTTCAGCCCTTCACCATACTGAATAATACCCACCTGCATTGGTGAAGATGATTCTCCTTACTCGGGTCTACCAAAATGCTAATCTTTCTAGAAACATGCTCACAGGTACACCTGGAAGTGATATATTACCTGCTCTCTGGCCACCCCTTAGCCCAGTATGTTGACACAGAAATTAACCATCACAGAGATAACGGTAGAGACTGCAGGTGTAGAAGAGGGTAAGGCTTATGGACGGTACGAATGTAGGTATATTTAACTTCTTAATAATGTTAGAGACCAATGAAATGATATCTTTAATGTGCTAAGGAAAATAAATGTGAATCTAAATGTCTGCACACAGAGTATCTTTGAAGAATGAAGGTGAAATGCATTCTCAAAGAAAAATGATTCAGAATATCATCACTAAAAAAACATTTAAGGATAGACTACAGGTAGACGTAAAGTGAACATGGAAAGTTTAATATACAAAAGAATGAAGAGCAAAGGTAAACATGAACAGATGTGGACAAACATTGCTTATATGAAAAAATAGAGGCTTTATCCAGATAAAGAAATAAAACATCAGGCAGTAATTTGTAAATTGCAAAATCCTTCTGTTGTCCAGGCAGAAGTAGTTTTCTTTCGATTTTGGTAAGTACATGTCTGATTTCCAAAGCAACCAGTAAAGTGAATAGGAAAAGATTGTGTAATTTCCAAACTGATAGAAAGGGAGAAATGAAATAATTATCACTTACATTCAACAAGTTAATTCTAAAATGTATAAAGAAATGCAAAGATATTCAGGAAGGAAATGAGCAAGGTAAGAGGATTTACTCAGCCTGACATCAAGATTATTCTAAAACTGCAGTAAGTACAGTGTGGCATTCATGCAAATACAGACCAGCAGATGGAACTAGTACCTGGAAACAAACCCATGCCTTTAGAGCTCTGCGGAGCAGAGAAGAAAGGAGACTTTTCAGTAAGTGTTCCCTTCACAAAATCAACTCCAGGTGTGTTCAAGAAAGATATAAGTGTCGAGGGCAAAATCTAAATCTTTCATAAAGTAATTTGAGATAGGAAAGGATTTTTAAAAACAAGCCCCCAAAGCCATAACCATAAAGGAAAAGACTGATCAATTAAAGTATAAATCTTTGAGTCATCAAAAGAAACCATGAAAAGAGGAGTCATGGAAGAGGGGGAAATATTTGTAACATCTTTCACTGATAAAAGACTTTGTATCCAAAACATGGAAAGAACTTTTATAATGAAGGGGGCAACTCAGTAGCAAGACTTGAACAAGCATTTCATAGAAAGTGAATATGGTAGTCACTCAGTTCATGTCTGACTCTATGACCCCACGGACTAGCTCACCAGGCTTCTCTGTCCATGGGATTCTCCTGGCAAGAATACTGGAGTGGGTTGCCATTTCCTTCTCCAGGGGATCTTCCTGACCCAGGGATTGAACCCCAGTCTCCAGATTGCAGGCAAACTCTTTACCAACTGAGCCACCAGGGAAGGGTTCAACAAATACATGAAGTTAAAAAAATATATATCCTATGACCAAGCAAATCCATTCCTGATTTAGATACCATAGGGGAAAAAAAAAAAAAAAAAAAACATGCATACGTGCACTGTTGTACAAGAATACTCACAACAGAGAATTCCCTGGTGGTCCAGTGGTTAGGGCTTAGCGCTTTCACTGTTAGAAGTGCTGGTTGAATCTCTGGTAAGGGAATATTCCACAAGCCACATGTCACAGCCAAAAAAATGAAGAAGGGTGAGGAAAAAAGGAAACAAGTTATAACTGTGAAAGACAGGATGATGATTGCTCTTGGAAAGAGGGGTTTGTGATCAGGGAAGGGTAATGGGGACTTTAAAGAAGCTGCCAGTGTAGTGTGTTAGGGTTTGTGAGAACATTGTACACATGTTCACTCTACAGTTGTCTTTTTATTTGTGTAAAAAGTGTATGTACAAGTTAGCTGTGTAGCACCATAAAATGTCTTTAAAAAAACTTGTCAGTGATTCCTTAAATGTTACATTATTTAGTTTTATGTCAATTTTTGTTTCATTTATATTTGAATTTCTGTGCTCCTTTCTAAATTAAATACTCAAAGAAATAATCCAAAGAATTTAAGTAGTAATATAAGAATCTGTTGTTTTACACGTGATTTTTAAAATCACATGTAGATAATCTGTTCAAAGTCTTACAGACAGAGCTTGCAATTTATATCCTGGTTTATTTATTTCACCTGAGTACTGACAGCTGTCCTCTTGTTCACAGGCTCAGTAGATGAAGGCATCACGGAAGGATTGCCTACACTTCAGGGTACTTCTAGCACCAACGCTCACGTAGATGATGATGATCGGTTAGTACCAACACAGTAGGACGTTTTCTTGTAAGGGTCCCGCATGTAATTCTGAATCCGAGCATTTTATCTAGGATTACATAAAAGTTTACTGAAACCTGACTTTTGTATATTTTGTAATCATGAGGTAGCCACATAAATTAGACAAGGTTTTTCAGGCATTTCCTAAACTTCCCAGCTCCATTGCTTTAAGTAGTATCTGTTTCAAGTGTTGGCAAACTTGAGGCCCACAGGCCAATTCTCTCTCCCACCATCTTTATTTGTAAATCAAATTTTATTGGGACACAACCATGCTGTGTCTGTGGATGGCAGAATTGAGTGGTTGATATAGAGATCACGTAGTGTGCAAAGCCAAAAATAATTATACCTGACCTGCTACCAAAACAGTTCACCAAACCCTTTTCCTTATACTCATGTTTCCCAGGTCATTGTCTTCACATTGACCCTTCCTGCTGATATCCTCACATAGATGTAGCAGGGCCATTTCAGACTTAAGACTAAGACAGTGCTCCAGCCTCCTCCCTCAGACCTGCTCTTCTAGCCTTCCTGTCTCAGTAAACCGCATCATCATCAAGCCCCGATTTCTTCGGCAGTGTCTCTGGGAATTATACTTGATCCTTTCCCTCAAACCCACCCCTGTGTTTCATCCACAAGTCCTTTGGGCTCTGCATCCAAAACACGTTCCTTGTCAATCCACTTTTCCTCCAGCTCTGCTGCAACCACCTCAGCCCAGGTCACCACCACCTTTCGCCTTGACTGCTGCAGTAACCTTCAGCTGGCCCCTGATTTCGTGATCCCCTCTACTCCCGTCCTTCTCCGTGTAGCAGCCAGAATTTTGTTTTTTACATTAAGTCAGATTGTGTTGCTGTTCTAAGTAGCAAACTCTTTAAATTCTCCAGTAGTTCAGTTCAGTCGCTCAGTTGTGTCTGACTCTTTGCAACCCCTTGGACTGCAGCAAGCCAGACCTTCCTCTCTATCACCAACTCCTGGAGTTTACTCAGACTCGTCCATTGAGTCGTTGATGCCACCCAACCATCTCATCCTCTGTCATCCCCTTCTCTCGCCTTTAAACTTTCCCAGCATCAGGGTCTTTTCAAATGAGTCAGTTCTTTGCATCAGGTGGCCAAAGTTATGGAGTTCCAGCTTCAGTATCAGTCCTTCCAGTGAATATTCAGAACTAATCTCATTTAGGATGGACTGGTTGGATCTCCTTGCAGTCCAAGGGATTCTCAAGAGTCTTCTCCAACACCACAGCTCAAAAGCATCAATTCTTCAGCACTCAGCTTTCTTTACAGTCCAACTCTCACGTCCATACGTGACTACTAGAAAAACCACAGCCTTGACTAGACGGACCTTCGTTGGCAAAGTAGCGTCTCTGCTTTTTAATATGCTGTCTAGGTTGGTCATAACTTTTCTTCCAAGGAGCAAGCGTCTTTTAATTTCATGGCTACAGTCACCATCTGCAGTAATTTTGGAGCCCCAAAAAATAATGTCTGTCACTGTTCCCACTGTTTCCCCATCCATTTGCCATGAAGTGATGGGACCAGATGCCATGATCTTAGTTTTCTGAATGTTGAGTTTTAAACCAACTTTTTCACTCTCCTCTTTCACTTTTCATCAAGAGGCTCTTTAATTCTTCTTCACTTTCTGCCATCAGTGTGGTATCATCTGCATATCTGAGGTTATTGTTATTTCTCCCAGCAATCTTGATTCTAGCTTGTTCTTTCACCCAGCCCAGCATTTCTCATGATGTACTCTGCATATAAGTCATTTAACTTATTTAAGCAAGGTGACAGTATACAGCCTTGACCAAGTACCCCTTTCCGGATTTGGAACCAGTCTGTTGTTCCATGTCGGGTTCTAACTGTTGCTTTTTGACCTGCACATAGATTTCCCAGGAGGCAGGTCAGGTGGTCTGGTATTCCCATCTCTAAGAATTTTCCACAGTTTGTTGTGATCCACACAGTCAAAGGCTTTGGTGTAGTCAGTAAAGCAGAAGTAGATGTTTTTCTGGAACTCTTACTTTTTTGATGATCCAACCGATGTTGGTGATTTGCTCTGGTTCCTCTGCCTTTTCTAAATCCAGCTTGAACATCTGGAAGTTCATGGTTCACAAACTGTTGAAGCCTGGCTTGGAGAATTTTGAGCATTACTTTACTAGCGTGTGAGATGAGTGCGATTGTGCAGTAGTTTGAGCATTCTTTGGCATTGCCTTTCTTTGGGATTAGAATGAGTCGATTTTTTTTTTTTTTCCTATTACCTTTCTTTTTAATGGTGACCCTCTTGGCAGAGATTTCTGATCACAAAATAGGCCACACTCTTTTCAGGATTCTATTGGATTCTATTGGGTGGTCCCTTTGCTTAGGATGTTCTCCCCCTCCCCCATTAACCCTTTAAAGTCTAGCTGAAACGTGCATAGAGCTTTCTTTGTGAATGGTAGCCCCTGTGCTGAACAAAAGGCAGGCCAGTGTCTATTTCATCTCAGTATAATCCATTATACTTTGTACCAATGAAATGAGTAGATTCTTAAATCTAGACTCCTCGCCATGCCTTGAAAGCCGTACACGATGTGATTCTAGCCTGAACGCCCTTCAGACCATACGCCTCGTAGACCACGTTCTGGCCATGCTGACCTTCTTCAGTTCCTGGAGTCGTCCATGTTTGTTCTGGTTTGCAGGCCTGCCATTTTAAGGCCTTTCTTCTGCCTGAAATGCTTTCTTCCCTAATTTTCACTTTGCTCCCTCTTTCTTCATTCTTCAGATCACTGTCTGTCAGTTCTGAAAGTTTTTCCTGACCACCAGTCTAAAGTAAAACAGCACCAATCATTGTTGGATCACTCCACTTTAATTCTCTGTTCTGATCATTTTTTTGAGTGCTTATGGTCTGTTTCTGACCACTGAATATAAAACTTCACTGCAGTAACACCTCATCATTTGAGTCCAGGACAGACTTTAGAAGTGTGTTGAAAACTCAAAGGATTCAAAGAATTCAAATACGATTTACTGTATTTGAGAAGATAACCTGGTGTAGAGCAGGTTGTGAACCAGAGTCCTTTGAGTAAATTATTGAAGGTGTAAGCAAATGGAAATATGCCTAGATTCCTTAATTTCAAACATGAATGGGGTTGTCTGTTCTGTACTAGATACTCTGCTGAGTGGTGGGGATATTGAAATGAGAGGTAACCCTTGTCCTCAGAGGTCACACCGACACTGGGGCCGGGAGAGAGGTTAAAGACAGACAAGTAAGCAGATAACATGAGTGATCTGCAGAGGAGTCTTGCTCTGCATAGGAGAGTACTTGCCTAAATCACTGGTGAATCAAAGAAGGCTTTCAGGAGGAGGAGGTAACTTCTTGGCTACATCTCATAAAATGACTGGTGTGTTATCTAAGCAAAAAGGGTAGGCAGGTAGAGGAAGTTAAACATATGAAAGCACAGCACTGAGAGAGAAGTGTTAAGGAGGCATTGCTTGGTATGGGTATGTTTGGGGAGTATGACAAGAATGAAACTGGAGAAGTATACAGACCCAGATCATGAGTCTTGTATGCCTTCATTCTGAAGATAGCAGTGAACCATCACAGGACTGTTATCAAGAGACTGATTTAATCAGATCACTGTGGAAGGGGTGTGGGGCAAAATAGAAAGAGATAGCCATATATTGACCAGAGCCTGAATTAAAGCAGTAGTAGGAAGGAAAGGATTATTAGATTAAGGATATCTAAAGTAAAATCATTTAAGTGTTTATTTCCTTTTGTTCATTTAAACTTGTGCAGAACTGTTTATTGAACTTAAAAATCAGAGCCTGGTTGCCTTCTTTGGTCTGTTTTTTAGATTGGAAAATGTTCAGTATCCCTACCAACTCTACATTGCTCCTTCCACCAGCAGCACAGAACGGCCAAGTCCCAATGGTCCAGATAGACCTTTTCAGTGTCCAACGTGTGGGGTGCGATTCACCCGTATTCAGAACCTGAAGCAGCACATGCTGATCCACTCAGGTAATGCCATCGTTCCTCTTGTGGCATAAATGAACCCGCTAGAACATTTTATTTTGGAAGTCCAGTTAAAAATAGTAAACAGATGCTTTTGAGTTAGGAAAAAGTATATCTCTGGGAAGTCTAGTGAGAACTGATAAATTCAGGTCTGTTGCTGATTTGTTGCATTGTCAGAAAGATACTTGCTTAATACGTTGGTCACAGGCATAAATCTTCTGATTGGAACTTGGGGCAAGTGTGATATGCACGTGATACACATGAAAGAGACATCAGATACATGTATGTGTGTATGTGAGGGAGAAAAGCACGAGTGCATCTGGTAAAGCAGATGGGCCTGAAAGGTCGTATGTTGGCGTTCTCTGTGCTGGTCTTCTCATTTTTCTTAAGTTTGTAATTCCAAATAAAAAGTGTTTTTAAAAGTACAAGAATTTTATTTCAATTGTGCAATCCTAAATTTCTCTGTGTCCTGAGAAATTTCTCTGTGCCCTATTCAGCCAGCCTTGCAGTATTATTTTAGTGTAAAAAAGATTTTGGATAAATGGTGGGTAGAACATACTTGAACCTTAAGTTCAGTGTCCACGTAAAGACAATAAAATTCTTATGGATAGAACACTGGCCTCTGATAACGAAGAAATCTTTGCTACTATTCTCAGCTGTTTAACTGTCTCACTTTCCTCTTCTTCAGATAGGTCTAACAATCCTGTTGTAACACTAATTCCCTGTGACTTTGTTGAATCAACAGATTATGTTTTGAAGGTTTTTGATATTTTTTTGCTAAGACTGTGATAATGAATTGGAAGAGACCATAAATGCACTTTACATTTCATATATTAATCTCTACATATTTATGTCACTATTACATTAAGTACCCCAAAACTTAACCAAAGATAGTTCTGTTACAATCACTAATTGTGTTCAGAGACGTTAGAATTTTTCTTTTTTCTTCTCATTTTTCTCTGAGATAGGAAATGAAGATTAGATAACTGATCAATTTACACATCTTCTTGATATAAACCTTACTACTTTAATGAAATGAAATAATAATAGGTGAAGAATTGGGGTCTGCTTAAATAAATACTCTTGTTAAATTATATTTTGAAGTCTAAGAAGATTTGGAAGAATTCGAAAATCAAATGGAGTATATATCACTTTGATTACCCGCACCCCCGTGGTGCCTTTCTTGCTTGCTTGCTTTTTTCAAGCACTAGTGACTTTTCAGATGTTTTGCACTTTTTCTAAGATGCTGAATTTGGGACTCACTTCTGCTGATGATTTTTATCTTTTCAGATTATCTCTTGCTACAAAATTATAGTTCAGAAATTTGTGAAGTTTATGGCATTTCCATTTATTTTGTTTTTAGATAATATTTTGTATTGCTTTATTTTATAGGAATTAAACCATTTCAGTGTGACCGCTGTGGGAAAAAGTTCACCAGGGCTTACTCGCTAAAGATGCATCGCCTAAAGCATGAAGGTAAACGCTGTTTCCGGTGCCAGATATGTAGTGCCACTTTCACTTCCTTCGGGGAATATAAACACCACATGAGGGTTTCCCGGCATATTATCCGCAAGCCTCGGATTTACGAGTGCAAAACATGTGGCGCCATGTTCACCAACTCTGGAAATTTAATCGTGCACCTGAGGAGTCTGAACCATGAAGCGTCAGAGCTAGCAAACTACTTCCAGAGCAGGTGAGGTGCACACCGAAAATGGAACCAGGGAAACTGCTTTCTAAACTCTCTCTTCCTGTTGTTAGGGCAGCCTGCTGTGTTTTGTTTTGTTTTTTAATCAGGTTGCCAGCTAATCAATCACATTCCTTAAAAATTCCCACTATCCAATAACACTGATCTCCTGATAAAATTTTCCTAATTCTTCTAAGTATAAACAGTTTTAAATACTTTTATAGTTGGCATTAGAAATCTTTTCCTACAGAGATAGACTACTTATCCACTTGTTTTGGGTTTTGGGGTTTTTTTTGGGGGGGGGGGCGTTGTTGTGGTTTTGTTTTTTTGTTTGTTTGTTTGTTTTTTAATGTAAGGTTAAAGTAATTCTGTAGTAGATTTTAAATAGACCTGACTGGAAAATTTACCATGTCAGATGATATTTGGCGACAGTGGATTACTTCCCATTCTTTGGATGTTGGTTAAATTCTTGACTACTTCTCTCTTTTTTTTCTCTAAATAATGAGAGAAACTTCAGCAGCAACTATAATTGATAGTTTACATCAAATGAAGTTTTCCTCTTTTTCTTTCAGTTTAGAACTCCATACTTTGAATATTAAAAATTTATGATAGAGTTAACCTTTCTGATTTATCGGGTAGCAGAGGATCGGGTTCTAGTTCTGGCTCTGCCGCTCACTGCTGGTATGATTGAACACGTCACTTCACAGATGAAGAAGCTTGAACTTAGAGAAGGATAATGTGTAAGCTTTAAAGATGATTGCTAAGGTCTCCTCTAGATATAAAATTCTGTTGTCTATTTTTAATACTTTATCAGAATTGTACATCTATAGGAATCCTTAGTTTCTTATAAAACAAAATCAAATTTTACACCACCTTTATTTTTTTAATCTTATTTTTCTATAAATTTTTTTCTTGCATTGATTTTGTTTTTCTCTTCAAGCCAGACATTTTTCTAATGTAATCATTTCTGACTCTGAGTGTCTGGTTATTATATCCCTAAACCTATATTATACATGACATATCAAAGTTTGTTCAGGAATAAAATCGTGTCCCAGTTAACTAACTGCACAGCCTGTTTTCTGTATCTTCCCTGTGCTGAGCCCTCTGTCCTCCACTCTTTAACATCTGAAGACTTTTTATAACCGAGGACATCTTAAATTGCTTTGCAAATGAGCAGACTTTAATTTTTTTAATTAATAGTGGACAAATTATAAAATAACCTAAAGTATATTAGTTATTGAGATTATAAAGTGTAATGAACATTTTTGTTCAACAGTAAAGATTTAAATAAAGCATCTTAAGTGGTTTTTTACATTTTTCTATATGGTAGATTGTATATAAGGTCATTTATGCATGAGGATTAGTTTTTTAACTGTATCCAAGAAGTAATAAAAAGCTAGGTTTATATACCTTATAATTAGTGTATAATCCAAGAAATGTTACACATAAGTTATTCAAATGATTTTGTTTAAATGAACATGCTATTTGCGTTTGTTTTGTGCACAGAAACTCTTCTACATAGAAGGAGAAAGGCTGTTTAGGTGTCCACAGTGACACTGAATGTGATCTCTCTCGTGATGGTAGGGAGAATTGATATACTTGGGTTCTAATGGATGGTTTTGGCTCATATTTAGGAAAGTTTAGAAGCTGAAAATTCCTGAGTTATAATCTTCATTCAAGAATTAAAGAATGAAAATTCCCAATCTTGTTTTACAAATCAGGTCTTTTTATTATGTCTTATTTATTCTTGGCTTGAAAATTGACTCCCTGTTTCATCCTTTGCCTCTTACCTAGTGATTTCCTAGTACCGGACTACTTAAACCAGGAGCAAGAAGAGACCCTTGTTCAATATGATCTTGGAGAACACAGTTTTGAAAGCAACTCCTCTGTTCAAATGCCTGTAATTTCACAGGTCTCCTCGACCCAGAATTGTGAAAGCACTTTTCCCTTGGGGTCTCTTGGGCTGACAGAAAAGGAGGAAGAAATGCCAGAGCAGCCAAAGACCAGTGCTTCTGCCGAGGCAACCAGAGATGACCCCCCAAAATCAGAGCTGTCTTCTATAACTATTGAGTAATTTCATAGTTTGGCTTCATTTTTAATTTTTGGAAAGTGCCTGTGCTTGGTCTTGTACATTTGAATTTAATTTTTTAAGCAAAAAAAAGGGTTTGGAAAAATTTCCCTTTTTACTTTGTAAGTCCTGCAACTGATGTTTTATTTTTCATGACTGAGAGATTGCTTCTGTAAGTGCACAATAACATGGTGTTGAAATACAGTAGAAACCCTGAAACTTAAGGAGAGAGAAGCAGTTGACTTCACACTTATATCAGTTTCCTCTTCCATCATCAGGAGTAGGCTAACAACATATCATTAGGTTGAGAAGAAATCAGATGATTATTGACCTTCCTGAAATGAAAGGATACACCAGAAACATACTACTAAACAAATTTGGCAAATGGCCTGAATAGATGTTTACTCCTGTACACAGGACATTGTACAATCTTCTGTAAAGCCTGTTGTTTCTGGAAATATTTATGGTGAGCTTTCTTAAAAATTATTAGGGTGTGTACTTCTGAAATTCCACGTTTTTTTTTTTTTTTTAAGCTTTGTCATTATAATTTTTTATGGTGAAAATTTGGTATTGGGATACGTATTCCCTGTACCTTTATAATAGTACTCTCCAAATTATCTTTCTTCTGTGAAAGACGGCAGAGAGCCACGGTTGAGAAGAGTCAACCTGTGCATGAAGTGACCAGGAATGGGGAATATAGTGTGTGAATCTCAGCTTCATAGGAACTCTTTCATACTGCTTTTCTGGTTAAAATCATTGTTTACCTGGTCTTTGAATGTTAATGCCTGGCTAATGAGGTCATTGCCTAAGTCAGTTTTTGTCTTACTCTGTCAACAGTACTTTCTTTTGCCTATACTTGGCATGATCCCATAAAAAGGAAATATACTGGAGATGTTCTATATTTTATATATAGGTTTGTGTATTATTGAGGATGTTTTCATTCTGCTGTTTGGACAAAATAAAGAATTCTCTGTTAAGGCTATGTTCTTAACCCAACTAAGATTGTTTACAAAATACCATGTGACAGTGATATATTGTCCTTATTCCACAATATTTTTAGACATTGTGAAATGTCATATTGAAAGCAGTTAGTATAGTTTTTACAGAATGTAAGCAATAATAGAGAAGAGACTATAAAGTGATGATCTGTAACTCAGATCTATTTGGGGAAAAAAATTGTTAAGACTAAAGAAAAACTAAAAACCTTAAGGTAATGAATATTACCTCTTGCTGCTAAAAGAAAGTGAAACTTCCTGGTTTATAGTTGAAATACATATGATACTCTAGACTGGAGTATACATTTTACCTGGTGCCGTTAAAGCATCGCTTACCTTGATCCTAAATTTCATGAGTCCATGAACAATGATCTTTTGAGTAACTTTTTTTCCCTATGTATATACCCAGAGTTTAATCATTATGAAGACACCTGATTAGATTAGAAAAAGACAATACAGTTTCTTATTCAAAACACAAGATCTCAGTTTTGTCTGGGTGCTAGACCTCAATAAAAATTTTTTAAGTTACAGTGATTCGTTTCATTTTTTGAATGGCTCATTCTGTAGCTGACCTCTTACTAATGTAAAGTAAGGGAAAGTGAACTCCTTGAAGTTTTTTAGGCTAATGTTCTTTTTGTTTTCATATTCTGCTGTTTTTAACTTGCTTCCAACTCCTCTTCTCACTCAAGAACCTGTTGTTTCCTTTTTCCTCCCCAAATAGCTATAGTACCTTAAGGAAAATGAACACGTACAGATTATGATAGCCTTCCATCATTTATGCTTCTTTATCAGTAGTTTGAATTACTTTTCTTTAGCAAGACTATATGATACTAATAGCAGTACTGCTGTGTCTCAACAGAAAAGGTCAGGAATTTTTATTTTTAATATTATATAGATTCTTTGGAAACTGTTATGCCTACCAGTAGATAAATCTCAAAGTTAATTTTAAAATCTTACATGGACAAGACAAGAATAAGTGAAATTATGACCAGGAGTCATTGTTGCCCTCAGTTCTAAGAGTTATTTTTTTTAGAATAAGGAAGGAAGAAAAGAAGGAAAGAAAATAGAGTTGATGAGAAGATATATCAGAACTTGGAGATTTGTTGATTGAAAGTAATTTAGCATACCCCCTGTCCTGAGGATTTTGTACTGAGAGTCCTGCACAGTTTTGCCCATTCTGAGGTGTTCTGTATTCTCAGAATGTAGGATTGCCGTCACTGGCTATTTTTTCCCAAATGGAAACTTTAAATTTTCATTGGTAATTACAAATTATACAGATTTCCAAGTTTTATGAGACATTTGAACCTACTGTGAAAATGCTTATTGCTAGTTGTCTGTTCCCCACATCTTATCAATATAGGTAACTAACTAATACTTAACATGTGATATAAACATAGGCCTTTTTTTTTCTATTTCAGTGAGGCTTTACATTTTTCTTGATACATAGTTTAAGGTTACTTAGCTTATGGGCCTGTTTAAGAAAGTAGGCTGCAAGAAAATAATTGTATATAGTGTTACTTAGATTTATTTAAAATTCATCTAAGAGAAGGATGCCTGGATGTATAATTTTTACCAGAATATATGGGGGAAAAAATACAAAGATGAAAACCCATTATACTATGTCATCATTAGAAATTACCAGTATAATTGAACATAAAAAAATTCCAGTTTAGAATACCATAGCTATCTTGCTTAAATTAGGCCCCAGAAGGTAACTTTGTGATATTTAAAGGGCTTAAATTTTAGGATGCAAGATAAATTGCCTTTTTAAACCAAGGATTTTATATAATAAAAAGATTTATTTTCATTTTGAAGCTACCAAATAAGTATGCTATATACTTCACAGATGAACAGAGATGTGTGCTCTGATACTGGGTGTTTCAGCCCCTGCAGGCATCCTTTCCACTTTATAAGGCTGTGTTCTAACAGTGCAAGCACTTGGCATGTTAGTGATTGCACTAATTCACAAACAAAAGTTTAGTGCTCTTTTTTTGTTTTTTTTTTAAGGTTTCAAGAAAGGGATGCAGATGGAGGTTATCACCCACAAATAAATTTGAATGAGTATTTCTTACTTTGAAAGTAATCCTTAAGTAATTAGCTATCTATTTAGTTACATTACTAGTTTTTAAAGTTCTCAATTTCAGTGAGATAAAGTGTACTAAAATGTTTAAATAGCCTCATTTATTGTTACATTTTAACAGTTCAGCAACCATTCTGGCTTACAGAACTTTACACTCTGATTCCTTGTTATGACACATGCCCTTAGGTTTTAAAAACAAACAAAACCCTTCCATTTTGTTAAAATATGTTACCAAGTGGAAAGAACTATCTAGCACATCTAATGTACTTATTGTTGGTAACTCTGTTAACTTCTGACTACTGAGCCAGTCTCTGCTGATGTATAAATGGTTCCCTGGGAGCCTTTGGAAGCTGTACTAATTCTTTCAGTTTTTATTTTACCTCTTACTAATTTTTATTCTCATACTTAATCTAAATAGAGGCCACTTACCTAGTTCAGTGGCTTTTATTTTGAAGATTCTCGGGTCACGGTTTGCTTTCTTTCAGCTTTGTAGCCCCTGAGAAATACATTACCTTATAATGTTTATTATGGTTGTGTATGCTAGAATAACCACATGGAGAGAATTACTACTTGATGAATGAACAATCCTAAAATTATAACTGAAAGAACTTTGAGATTTAAGGAGTTGATGAAGAGAATTAGCAACTTTTGTGTGGCATTTACTTTGTTTTCACTCATCCACAAAATATGAAGTCATAGCTTTGGAGTATACATCCTAGTGAGGGAGAGTAGTTTTCTAGTTATTAATTGGGAGGGAAAAAAACGAGAAAAATTCACATCGGGAAGCGACCCAAAGTTGCTGAAAGATACTAAATGCTATTTTCAGTTATTGACAGAGATGATTTAATTTAGATTTTGAGAGTTAATGAGAGAAGCATATATACAAACTTGATTTTCTTTTCTGAATCAGAACAGAATGGTGGATGAGTGCTCAATTAGAGTAACCATATCTATGAGGAATGTTAAAGCTAAGCATACTCCTACAGGCATTAGGTGCAGATCATCCAAATTTAAGTTATTCTTTATTTTGCTTGTACCCATTTTTATCTTTCAGTGTCATTTTTGCCTGACAAAATGTTGGTGACATAGGGTATTTTTATTTGGAAAGTCCTCAGCAAGACTAATTGCCAAAGCAATAATGGCTCACGTTAACAATGAAGTAGAATTAATAGCCAGGTTCAACTAAGGAGCAGATAGCCTATGGCTATTTCATTTTTAGATTATAAACATGCTGAGATTTATTAATGGGGAATTAAGCCTATGTCAGATTATGGGATGACTCTTCGTGACGTTACAGTTGTACTTTTCTTTAACTTCATACTCAACTAATACACTTAGATATTTATACTACATCATAGTGATTATATTTTTATGATAAAAAAGCAAAAGTTCCATATCTTTACAAATAGTCTCTGCAGAGATGTCTGGTGGTGGTGGCATCTCAATTTGACAGTATCTGAAAAATGAGACTGCCTTAAAGTGTACTACATAGCTCACTCTGCATATGGTCCAGGCCAGTTCCAACTAACATCAAGGTTTTTATGTACATAATAGTTTACAAAGAATTTAAAGGTTTGGACTATTGGTTGAAAACAAAAACTTAAAAAAAAATTTTTTTTAACTTAAAATTTTTAAATTTCATTTTGAAGTGCCTGGTTTATAAAAATCAGATTCTTTGATTATTGCCTTTCTCTTTTAAACTGACTTTTTGCTGATTAAACTAAAGCCCTAGGCTCAATTGTGATGATTTATTGATAAAATTGCTGCTTGATGGTGTGAGGGCCCAAGTGTCAAGATTTTATTAAATTGTCCTTGTTTTTCCAAATACCAGTCTAACCATATCCAAATTTCATCATTCAGGTAAGCAGGTTAAAAAATCATCCTGTGAATGAATGTTCAGATTACCAAAGTACATGGTCTGCTGAGGAAAGGTCAGTCTTCCCTAAATTAATTGTATTAGTGGAGGTTGTATTCACTTAAAGATGGGCAGCCTTTCGTGCTGTTCCTAGAAACACATGTTTTTTCTCGAAAGACTTTTTTTCGTAATTTCTGTAATAGCTTTCTCTTATTTCAACCATCAGTTTAATTTTCAAGTTGACAAATGCTATGTAAAGTCTCTCATGCTGAGAGTGGTCTGTTGAGTTATTGAAAGTCGCACTGCTGTTCATCTTTCAGGTACCTGAAGTGAATGCCATCAGCTGAATCAGGAGTAGGATCATAAAATTTTAGTCATTTTCTTCCTTATACAAAATAATGGCTTCTCGTGCTTATATTTCAAGATATTTTTTAAAAAGACCACAGCCCAGGGACTTCCCTGCTGCCCCAGTGGTTAAGACTCTGAGCTCCCAATGCAGGGGGCCCAGGTTCGATCCCTGGTCAGGGAACTAGATCCCACATGCTGCAACTAAGACCTGGTGCAGCCAAATAAATGAATAAATATTTAAAAAAAAAAAAAAAAAAAAAGACCACAGCCCCTACTAGAGTACAATTTGATCTCAGTTCACATCCCAATAATATGTTTGATATCTCTCTTGTTGCTGGTGCCTCCTGTTGCATCAGATAGAGATTGCCTGCCTCTTTGTAGGACACCCTCGTGGCACCTTATGTCCAGTTGGAAGATGGCGTATGGCTTCATTTTGTGCCTCTGCTATCTTCTCAAAAGCCATTTTATAAAAATCCTAGGTAGCCTATTTTAATATTTAAATATATATATATTTGTGAGAGATACTTTTAGAACAGACTTTTTTTTACTTTAAAATTCCTGTATTCCCATTTTTAACAGTAAATTTAAACTTTCCAGAATTTGAACTTTTTCTGCAGCAGCATAATGAAAAAGTCAATTTGAGATAATAGAATGTAATTCAGTGATAGAAGAGATTGATGTCTGGTTATAGGAAACAGAAGGGAAGGGAAAAAAGTTGTTTTGATGTAACAAACGAATTTTTAATAAAAATGTTTTTGTTTCTGTAATTTTGTATTTGCTGCTACAGTAGCTCAATATTTTACAGAGCTAACATATAGATCTGGCTCCATTCAGAAACTGGAGTACTTTCTAGTACAACCAACCTAGGAGGAAGGTGTGTACCACAGTCTTCCAGAAAGGTGACTGGCGGCCCTGTTTAGCTGATGCATGCTTTAAAATGCTCCTGTATGTAGCCCAACATCACGGAAGTGTGGGAGAAACTTTTATCTTGCTAATTAATAGCATTATGATTCTTTTTGGGCCCTGGCATTTTGTGAAACCCTTGGGGGAGGGAAGGTGGTGCTGGAGAAGAAATGTGAATTAAATTATGTAGAAGGATGTTTTCATGCTTCTGTCCTCTCCTAGAACCAGAACAACTTTCGTATCTGTGCCAGGCTCTAGTTCACCAGCTATGTATCCAGTTATCATCTCATTCACATTTGGCTTTACTTGGTGACAGTGGCCATAGCTAAGTTATTTGGCATGTTTGACTTTCAACAGTAACAAAAATGGTTTTGGATTTTATTTCCTAAAAATGTATACGATGTCGAAACTTTACATTTTATATACTAGTATCTGGCTATTAGTATTTTACAGGAACCATGGTTCTTGGTGACTACATATATATATATATATATATATTTTTGTGACTTTTTTGTATACTAAGTGCCGTTTCAATGTTACAATCATTTTTAGAGTTATTGTAATCAATGTGAATATCATGTTTTTTCAAATCTGTTCTGAGCCTATAGTGTTTGCTTTGTGAATATATGTGTATTGTATATATTCTGTATAGTAACATTGTACTGAAATATTAGCTTGTTTGATATAAGGAAAGTATGTATTGAGTACTTTTTGCTAGTTTGGTTGTTTAATCTTTTTTAAAAAGGTTTAATCTTTTTAAAAAGCAAAAACTTTAAACCGGCCTTTATTACATGGTCACAAATAAAGTTGCAGTTAGAAGGGAATGGGCAGGGAAAAAAATAGTTTTGAGTGTCTTTGAATAGAAACAAGACTAAGTTTTTAAGTTTTGTTTGGTTCCCTTCCCCCCTTCATTAAAATATCTTATTAATGCTTTATGGAATAAAACTTCCTGCTGTTGTCATTTACTGTTGGCTGGAAGGAAGAATTGCTGCTGCTGCTGATTGAGGTCAAGTGGATAAGAAAAGTCGTCAGAGTAATGCGTTTCTTAAGCAAGCATCCATTGAGTGTGTACAGACCAGAGAGTGCTCTATGAGACAGTACACATCAGCTTCCTGGGTAGCTAAGAAAAGAGTTCATGAACACCATCCCTGAAATCGAAAGGAGTATAAAGGAGGCTAATAGAGAAAGTCATCAAACCCCAGAGCGACTGAGCCAGGTATCTTGTCAGAGCTGCTTTCCTGAGTGCTGGACTGCTTTCTTCTGAGGTTGTGCATTATTGATTAGAGACCTGTTGGTGATACTTCTGTAATATCTTACAACCAAGGAGTAGAGATGGTACTTCGTGGGGGAAGCTGCTCTTCGCACATGTGAGGAGCCTGTGCAAGCCCTGAAGGAAGGCCGTCCTACCTGTAGGTTCCTCTTGCTATGGATTTTGACAGTGAGTGGACTACAGAGTGAGAGTAACAGGCAGGGGAACTGTTCACTGACCCCAGGTACCAGCATCACTTCAGTTCTGGGAGGAAATGGGTAAATTTTTAAGAAGCATTTTCTGTTATTCCACGAGCGTGTTGAGTATTTTTAACAACAGTTTACCAGACTACTCAGGTCAGCAAACTGCTGGGGTCCTCAGTAGCCACAGCCAAAGGTGATCTTCTACAAATGCAGAAGGCAGCATCCATAGAATCATGCCCTATAGTTTATTAGAGACCAGAAAGATTGCTTCTGGAGAATGATACTTAATGTGATAACCAAAGGTGTGTGTATCCTTGGCACGTGGCACAGGGATTGAGAGCTGCTTTTCTGGACAGAATGTTCTAAGTACTAACCCTGAGAGATCTGCAGACATACTGAGAGTATCAGTGGGCTATACTTGCCAGTAAACATCAAATCCCAAAGTGTAACATAGTTCCCTTTTCACATGGGTAAACTTTTATACAGATGGGAAAACTAGGATGGGGTAGTCCATCCAGAAAGAGCTTCCTCATCAGCAAAAGGATGAGAACTAGAGTTTAAACAGCCATGGAGAGGAGGGGAAGCCCATGTTATTAAACTCTTGGTTCATTTACTTGAATTCTTATACCAAAAATACTGAATTTCTATACTCATCCATTTTGTAGATAAACAAGTCATTGCAGAGGCTGTGGGCAGAGTTGTCTTTAGAATCCTGTCAGGCTTCCATGCAGCCCCACACCCTTCTGTCTGTTCTTGCCTATGTTTTTTGGGTTTTTTGTTTGTTTGTTTTCCACAGCTAACATTTTTGGCTGCCTTTGGCTGAAGTCTAAATGACTGAATAAGTGAATGAGTGAGTCTCACTGACCAGAGAACCTGAGCATCCACACATACCCACAGCCTCTGGTGAGCCTGGCCATCTAGAGATCCTTGGGAAGGCTGCTTTAGGACAAAGAAGAAAAGGTCACACCAAATAGAGCTCCACTCGTCCACTCTAATCGAGGGGCCGGGGCACATGTGCTCTCTGGGGTGCAGGCGTCAGTTGGGCATACAGCAGGACCTGTGTGCGTGATTGATAACTTGTCCAGAAACAATTCTTGATTGCAAACAAGTCTACCTGCAGGATGATCAAAGATTCCTTTTCAGTATGTGTTACAGCTTATAAAAGGCTAGCACTGTGAGTGACTTGGTCTTCAAAGCCCCAGTGGCATAGTAACAAACATGTGACCTGCACAGATAGTTGGCACCCTTCCTACCCACTGTGAAAAGGCATAAGGTCCACCCTGAAACCTCCCACAGGGCTGGAGCCCAAGAGGTGTTGAGCTGACAGAGCTCTGTGCTCTGCCAGGCCCAGTGATGGGCAGAGACGCCAAGAACTTGACCCAGTCAGTGCCAGCATCAGAGTTCTTCGGGGCAGTAGCATTTGGGGAGAATCCCTTGGGCAGTGCTGGCAGAAAACATGAGTTCAGTTATGGAAGTGGGTGTTTCTGTCTTTCATGCCAGGGCCTAGTTCTGAAGGAGAATCAGGTTAACTTACTCTTGTGATGTATAACAATTGCACGTGACCTTGTACTATGTAAACTTCTGTAATAACGTGTGCTTTTACCTAGCTAAATACCACCTCTGGACTCTCCTTCCCACCCCTGCTGGTAATAACATCTATTATTTTCTCCATCCCTACTGCTGGTACTTAATTGGAGCCTTTGTTATTGCTGGCCTAGCAACAAAAACAGCCCTGTCTCCTGCCAGGCCCACTCTGGTCCATCTGGCGTCATCTTTTAGTTGGGTCACTGCTCTACTTCAAATCTGCCTTCTTTTCTCTTGGGAAATGGCCCAGCCTGCTGAACTTGGATAGCTGTAGTTGGACTTCACAGCACAGATCAGGCTTCACCTGCTCTCAGAACCCACCCCTCAGCCCCTACTCTCATCTTCCTCCAGTGTGGGGATGCGGTCCCTCCTGTTTAGATTTTGTTTAGCTCCCAACAAGCCACATCTCAATCACATCATCTTGTAATCTTACTTCATGGGGTGATTGTGAGAATTAAAATGAATTATATGTAAAATGCTTAGAACTGTGCCTAGTGTGTATATCAGTCAGTTCAGTTGCTCAGTCTTGTCCAACTCTTTGCAACCCCATGAACTGCAGCACACCAGGCCTCCGTCCATCACCAACTCCCGGAGTTCACCCAAATTCATATCCATTGAGTCAGTGATGCCATCCAACCATCTCATCCTCAGTCAGCTCCTTCTCCTGCCCTCAATCTTTCCCAGCATCGGGGTCTTTTCAAATGAGTCAGCTCTTCGCATCAGGTGGCCAAAGTATTGGAGTTTCAGCTTCAACATCAGTCCTTCCAAAGAACACCCAGGACACACAGTGTGCGTATAGTAGCCACTGGGTGTATATAATAAGTCCTGTCTATTTATTACTTGTCTTCCTCAGCTGACTTAATTCTTGACGTCAGAGACTGTGTCTTCTATTTGTATATCCCCTGCAGTGCCAAGCACATAGTAAAACTCAAAAAATGTTGAATAATTGAATGTTCCAGGAAATGCTCACAGGTAACTTTATGCTCACCAGGGAACTTTAGGACAGAATGCCAAGAATCATGTCACCCGGTAGCTTGCCTCCATTCCCACTTCACCATATACATCAGAAGCCTACTCATCCTTAAGTGAAGGTCTGAAATGTGAGGCTGTAGGCAGTGTAATCCCTAAGTCGTGTCCGACCGCAGCCCCATGGACTGTAGCCCAAGCTCCTCAGTCTGTGGGATTTCCCAGGCAACGAGTATAACTTCAGATATAATCCTCAGAACAACTGCCATCAGCCTGACCAAAACTTCCTCAAATTATCTGAAACGCTGGTCCTGCCGTTTTTCTCCCCTTGTCGGGTTTACTCATCCATCAAGTCCGCAGCTGCACTGGCTTGGGACTTGCCTATCAGGTTCACAGAGCATCCTATGCTTCTATTACAATGGTAATTGAGGATTTAAAAGCAGTCCATTAGTTTTGGTTCCATTAGGACAGGGCCCTTACCCATCTCTTGTACTAAGGTGTCCTTGGGGCCGCGGTTGATTGAATAAAGCCTCAGACCTTAGGAATTAACAGTTTCTGACTTGAAGAATTCTAAAACTCATAGATAACTGCCCTGAGAGAACCACCAGAGCATGTGCTTTGCAGATTTGGAGGGCTCAGAGAGGACATGTGGAGGAGGGCCCTCCCTGTCAAGAGGCCTAGGATTTGTGTGAGTAGAAGGGGGAGGGGGGTGCGGGCGGGCACGGGAAACGGCCCTGAGCATGGAACGGGGAGTGTCCACGGGTGACAGCGGTTCAGCACCCCCGAAAGGATTGAATGTTGGAAAGCAGACTGGGGTAGGATCAGAGAAGGTCTTAAGAACCTGAACTGAATCCCGTAGGAAATAGAGAAGCATCACCCATTTTGAGGCAGAGAGCTTAATCAGAGCTGGCTCTAGAAAGATGAACCAGTGTGGAGTAGGATAGAGGGCTTACAGGCTGAGCTGAGATCACAGAAGAGTTACGTCAGTAGTTGAGGGAAGCACTCAGAGGAGGGGGCCCTGAGGGGCTAGACAGGGGTCTAAGGAGGGCTTTGATGAGACCTGGGCCTGGGATCTGAAGACATGTGTCGCCTCTGGACAGTGGACAAGATGCTCCTTTTCAAGCCCTCACAGTGCCACTTCCTTGACCTTGTCAAGTTCTCAGGCAGACTCCCCTTGTTCCTGAGGAGGAACTCTGTATCCTAGACAGTAAGAGTCGGGCAGGGTTCCGAGCTGGGTTCCAGAGCTGAGCTCAGAGTGAAGGTGAGGAGAGGTTTAAGAATAGTCCTGCAAGAAAAGTTACATAGCTGGAGGGCTCTCTTCTAGCAGAGCCTGGCTTCTGCTGAACCAGGTTGCTGGGGCTGAAAGTTCCCCTTCGCTCTGCTTCCTACATTCCGTCTACTTTCCTTCAAGCAGATTGCTGCACAGGGCACTGTTCTAGGCACTGCAGACAGCATGGAACGGCGCAGCAGAGACCCTGCCCTCGTGGAGCTCATCATCTTGGGGGGGGAAGGGGCTTGGCCAACGATAAACAAGATGAAGTGTGGGAGTGGGCAGGGGAGCAACTTGAGGTATGCTGGCCGAGGTGAGCAAATGGCCAGTGAGCCGGCTCCAAGCACACGGGGGCCAGGGCGCTGCATGCAGGGGGTCACCAAGGTCAGGGGTGCTGCCCGGCCTGTTCAGGAAGGAGGCCGGGCTCCTCCCCACCTACGTCTCTCTGGGAAGAAGCCAGAGGAGCAAAGGCTGTGCCAGGAGATTATAAAGGGAAACTGAGAACAGAGGACGTTTCCACGTGTGATGTCTTTTCCTGGACAAACTCAGAGGAAGTCTGTTTCCCCAACACAGGCCAAGGAACGGGTTGCTCGGAGTTAGAAACTGAGCTTAAAGGCCAGTGATGGCAGCAGCTGTAGATGTAACATCTTAACGCAGCTGAGCTCCTTCTCCAATCCAAATTTTTGGCCTCTATCTAAGATGGCATTTAAGAGACCTCTGCATGTGTCAGATATCCGGGTGCAGCCTTTCCTGCCAAGATGGACTGCACACAGGCTCCTACGCACACGGCCCAGAAACAAGGTGTAGACCGCCAGCGTGTAATCCCCGTTCACCCAGGAGATGGGAGGTGGCTTTTGTAATACAGTTGCTCTCCACTCAAGAACCTCCTGACAGGCGAGCAGACATGCGTGACTGCCCAGACAATCTTACTGCCCCCCCGAAGAGGTACAAGAGGGAGGTCCAGGGCAAGGAGGAGGTTTAAATGCAGAAACATGCACTGATGCGTGCAGTCCTGCTGAGTATGTGCCAGGTGCATCCATGCACAATTTCTAGCCAGAGTTGGGGTTCCACAGCACCCCCAGCCTCCCAGGTACAACCATATGCCATCTGTGAGAGCTCACATCCACTGTCTGACGTGGCAGGGCTTTCCACATGGTCCCAGGAGAAAGACTGGCACAGGTCAGCTTTGGAGAAGGCCTCACTTTGTCTTGCATGTTGTAAGTGCCACAAAGCAAATGTATAGACACATACACAAACACAAAGTAAGGACAAGTGAAGAGGGCCGGCTTCTCTACCTCAGACAGGGTCCATCTGCAGCTCTGGTCTGCCCGTGGCCTTGGAGAGCTGCGTGCCAGGATTCCTGCCTGTCCAGCACCCCTTTGCCAGGGCTGCCGCCAGGCCCTCCCTCCTGGGGCCCCGAGCCTGCACCCCTGAAACACGTGAGGCCAGAAGCCCTTCTGTGCCCCCACGGGAGCTGACACCGCCCCCCTGCCGCCACTACCTTTCTGTTGGCAACAGCCGCCATTCCAGAGCGAAACAGTTCTAGCCGTGTACTTGCCTCTGTTTGCATGCACCAGGTGTGGAAGGCTTTTCCCCAACGTGCTGAATCCCTTCCCACCTGGATGCTCGCTTGGTCCCGAGTTTACCCAAGCTGTCATGTGTGCGTCAGCGGATTTTCTGGCTCCTCTCCCACCATAAAGTGTAGACTGAAGTGAGGGTGGAGGGGTGAACAGAGCCAAGAGCAAAGGAAAAACCTAGCGGCTCAGTGTGCCCAGTCGGAGCCAGATGCCCCCCCCCCCCCAGGCCCAGCCCACAGCGCCTGGGCTCCAGCACCTTGGAATGCAGGCCTCTCCCTGGCTGCCCACACGTCACTCCAAGTACATTACATAAGCATAATCTGTTTTCAGCAAAGATGTGAAAGTTTGGTCCTTGCTTCCCAGAATTTATCTATAATGCAGTCTCATGAATAATCTAAGTACAAATAGAAGGGGCTCACTAATCCCAAGGAGAATGAGAAATATGTGGGGAGGTCAAGTCTGAACATAACTCAGACTGAGTCCAAGATAATGTTAATCTCGGGTGACAGGAACATGTGGTAACAAATGTGCTTAAGACCTTTCCAGAGCCAAAACCTCATCTGTGAGTTGCTGGGCACTGGTAAGTTTTCCATGAAGCCATCAGCTCTGCCTCCTGCCTCCTGACGTTTTCTCCACCCCCTCTCCCCCGCTGACCGACACACAGGACAGACAGGTGTATGGGCATCTGAGCCGCTTACTTCCCCAGGCCTCACTTTCCTCCCCAGTTACCGCAGGAGCAGCTCTGGCCCCCCACCGCCTGGAGCAGGCCTGGCACACACTGAGAGGTCAGTGTCCTCGGAAAGATTCGGTCAGGAGGGACAAATGCACACCTTGAAAATGGACTCATGGGATAATCTATCTGGTCACAGTTAAAAAAAAAAAAAATAGGTGTAACACCTGTAACAGGTGTGACCTCAGCACGCTTCCTGCCTCTCACTCTCATCCTCAGCGATGGACCACAGGTGATGCCAGCTGCTGGTGGAGGAGTGAAGCTCCTCAGCAACTTCCCCAGACCTTGATATGAACACGACCGAGAAGTCAGAAAACAGCCCCAGGGAGAAAAGGCCAACAGGACCATTTCCACATATTATCCATGTACGCTCAATCGTGTCCAACCCTTTGTGACCCCATGGACTGTGGCCCACCAGGCTCCTCTGTCTGTGGGATTCTCCAGGCGAAAATACTGGAGTGGGTTGCCATTTCCTTTCCCAGAGGATCTTCCCAAACACAGATACATTAAGTGGGATGAAATAAATCCACGCCTTGTAAAAGGCCACCCAAGGAGCTTCTGTGGGCCCTCTACTCATCCCCCCCCCACCCCAAGAAGAAAGAAAAGAGGATACTGCATCCCCATGGTAGTGACGATCCCAAACCCCCTGGGCCTCCCGTAAACCTGCTCCAGCCTGAGTCTGCCAAGCGAGGCGGCGCCACGTGCAGAGGTAGCGTCTGCCAGCCTCTCCAGGATGGTGGGCTTCCCATGGGGACCACTGCCCGGGAAGTTCACATCCTGGAGTGAGTGGCCTGGAAGAGGAAGCACAGCACGGTCCCCCAGAAGGCTGCCTTCACGGGGCCCACACGTGGTGTTCCCACACTTGGCAACACAGGGTTCCGTCTGCTGCAACACAGGGACGCGAGAGACTCACCGTGAATTGGGTGGGAGAGGGTCATGGAGAGAAGTTGCCCACCACGCCTTCCTTCTGGACGTGGCTGCTTCAGCCACTGCACCTGTGACGTGCAGAGCGTGGGTGCCCTCTGCTGCCCTCACCTAGAATGGGCCCCAGGGTGGAAGAAATCTCTGCCTTTAACCCAAACTTACAAACTATATATATGTACGCATGTGGTTGGCTGCACCATGCTAAGTTCACCAGGTCTTAGCTGCGGCACATGGAATCTCTTAGCTGCAGCGTGTGGGATCTAGTTCCCTGATCAGGGATTGAACTTGGGCCCCTTGTGAGCACAGAGCCTTTAGATCATGAGGGAAATCCCAAACTTACAAAATATTTATTAAGCCTAATCAAAAGGCTTTTGTTTACAATAAATACCCAGTGAAGACAATTCAGACTGTTAACCACTCACATATTTTTCAAAAGCCCTTAAACTAGAATGAGATGGACCGTCTTCTCAGCTCTAGGGGTGAGACTCCCCCAGGTCCTGGTTGAAAGTCCCTGTCATTGGTGACCAGAAGTACTTCTGTCCCTCACACATGCTCATTTCGTGGCTCGCTCTTCGGAAGAATCTTGAGAAAGGGGATTTCCTGGACTCAGCTGGCTTTCCGTCAGCCCCCCTTTTCCAGGCTCTCCTCCAAGCCCAGGTGCCCCATCACTTTTGGTCTCTGTTCCTTTTGCTCCAGCTTCCCCCACAGCCAGCCAACGCTCAGCAGAAATGGCTCCAGGGAGGAAAGTGGGGCCAGAATAATTGATCTTTCTGAATCACAGGTCAGAACATGTTGTTTAGCTGCCCAAAGGCGAGACCTCAAGGAAACATTTTCTCCCTCCAGTCCACGCTAGCCTCGGGCAGGGGGACAAGGGAAAAGCAGATGGTTTGGCCCCTGAGAGAAGGAAATACCCAGGGGCTGCTGGGGCTGGCCAAGGAAATGGGGACGGGAAAGATTTTTAAATGCTGTAGGAGCCCTTCCAGAGCCCAGCTAGCTCATTTTGACCTCGTCCACGTGTGCCTGAGCCAGGGAGCTGATCACCGGGCAAGAGGTCCCGGATCCCTGAGGCTTCAGGTGGGGAGTGCCTTGCTCCCAGAAGGCAGTGCAGGACGTTACTACACAGTGGCTGGAATTCATCCTTCCTCTTTTCTCTTTTTTTTTTTTTTTCTCTCTCTCTACTTCTTTTTAAATGTAGTTGTTTTTTTCTTTTTTTAAAAAAATAATTATTTGGCCACATCAGGTCATAGTCATTTCTCAGCCTTTTGGCTAAGATCAAGTATGGGGGCTTCCCAGGTGACTGCCAGTGCAGGAGATACAAGAGACTCAGGTTTGATCCCTGGGTCAGGAATATCCCTGGGAGAAGGGAATGGCAACCCACTCCAAGCCTCCCTTGTGGCTCAGCTGGTAAAGAATCCACCTGCAATTCGGGAGAGTGGGGTTCAACCCCTGGGTTGGGAAGATCCCCTGGAGAAGGGAAAGGCTACCCACTTCAGTATTCTGGCCTGGGGAATACTATACAGTCCATAGGAATGCAGAGTTGGACACGACTGTGTGACTATCACTTTCAGTTTCCTGTATCCTTGGCGGGAGTATCCCATGGGCAGATGAGCTTGGCAGGCTAGTCCGTGGGGTCGCAGAGAGTTGGACATGACTGAGCTACTGAGGAGAGCACATGGGATCTTTCATTGTGGTGTGTGGACTCTAGAGCACGTGGGATTAGTTGCCCCATTGCATGTGGGATCTTAGTTCCACAACCAGGGATTGAACCCACATCCCCTGCATTGGAAGGCGAATTCTTAACCACTGGACCATGAGGGAAGTCTGGATTCTTCTTCTTTCGGAGGAACCCTGAAGCAGATGCTCTGATGAGGAAGCAGTGATGGAATACACACACAGCACTCAGCGCATGACGCCCCTTATTACTGACCCCTCCTAGATACCATGGGAGCAGCTCCCTACCCCCGCACGGACAGCAGTGGGAGACATACAGACGCCCAGCAGGGCAAGTGTGTGGACGTGGGTGTCCTCGTACCTGGAAGTCTGTCTCCCAAGGTTAAGCAGGTTCCTACCGACCAGACTTTTGAGTTTCTTTCCAGCTGTGAGATTGAATGGAGGTGTCCTCTCAGTTCTAAAACTCAGGCAGCTATTATCCCACCAAATAACAGTGGGGGAGGCACACAGCCATCCTGCCAGGCACCCGGAAAGGCCGCCAGCATAGGCCCAGGAGACAGGTGGCCAGATCCGGGGACCCCACACCTCCCAGGAACGTGAACCCCCAACCTACCACTGCCCATTTCCCCTGTCACGAAGGGCACAGGCCGGCCCTCGGCAAAATCTTGTTGAATTGACTACTTCCTTCTCCATCTTCCCTCTGCTATCAATAAGCTTGTTACCATCTTCTTGCAAGTCACGTGTTTCAAACATAGATTTCAATTTTCTCTAGTCTGTTTGTACACATTTTTCCTGCCCTATTAGTTATCTGGACAGTACTTAGGTTATGAAATTCAAAGAGGTATTGGATGCCCTGTTTACCCTGGGAGCTGGTGGTCCCTGACAGGAGAGAGATGGAGAGACCTTCCCCACCCTTCTCTCTGGACCTGGTCCTTCTCGCCCACCCCACCCCAGCCTCCTTCCCCCGCCCCCCTCCACACCCCCACCACACACAGCTCTTCGGAAAAAGAGCACAGGCTAAGGGGAGAAGAGTTTCCTTTTCGAGTTAAACAAGTCCGTATGAAGTTCCAGCAGAGAGGTCTGGCGGAGAGACTGAGTTATTCTGGACCACAGGGGTGTGGGCAGGGAAAATGCTGATAACCTCAAGGTGAAGGAAGCATGTGGTGGAGGGAAGCAGAGAGCCAAGGGGAAGGGCGAGCTGGGCTTGCACCCCAGGAAAATACACAGCCCTCCCACTGGAAGGTTCTGAGACAATGGAACAGACAGACAATGGGGTTGATTCCACCTTGCCTGGAAACAGTCTGGACCCTGACTTTTTAGGAAACAGCTGGAAGTGAGGGCAAAGGACAGACTGAACAGTCTCCCAGATGCAGGCGCAGGGTAGTGATGACATGGGAGTGTGCACCCTCTGAAGACAGAGAGGGGAAAACATGATGGTACAGACTGAAATCCTCAGAGCTGGGGGGTTTTCACCAAAATGCAGGCATTGCCGTAGGCATGTCAGACCCTGAAGCATCAGTGCCTCCTCAAGTGCTAACCTGAGACTCAAGGCTCAAGGCTGCTCTTTCCTCAGCCTCTCTCTTGCGGTGGGCGGTGGGGTGGTGCAGACAGCCTGAACTTAAAGACAACCTAAACCCAGGCCTCCCTTCAGGCACAGCCTGCTTGCTCCTGCTTTTCCTGATGTTGTCAGAGTTAGCTCACCCTCCTTCCATCCGCCATGAGCTCAGTGGGCTAGTCCCGGGGAGGAGGTTGGCCACCCCGCAGGCCTAGAGGAAGGGCCACTCACTCAAAACCTCTCTGACAACGTCCCTCCCCAGCGTCAGTGCCCGTGTTCGTCATCTTGTGCAAGGACTCTTTGGACCACCTTCTAGGTAATACCAGGATGTAAGCACAGGTGATAAATATTTAAATTCTGCTCTGGGGTTTGATCTCATCATCTGAGTGGTATCTGGTGGCTTTCCAAGCTCTGTTCCTGATTGCCACCCTAAGGAATCCCAGACCAGCAACCAGATACCTGACCTGGCAGCATGTCCCCACCCGCTTCCAACAGACACTTTCCCCCTCCCTCCCTTAGCCAACCACCTTTACAGGGCAAGAGGAGACGCCCGAGGGCTCATGCAAACCCAGGAGCATCCTCACCACCTGGGACTTCGCTGAGGCTCCTGTCCTGGGGTGCTTCACACCCTCCCCCCACCCTCCTGTCTGGGGAACCTCGGGTAAGAGCAGAAACATAGCCCCCTGCTGGCCCTGGGTAGGTCACGGGGTACTGTGGTCCCCGCTCTCAGCCCGACCCTTTAGGATCTGGGCTGAGGGGAATTTAAACCCAATTTCTTGCTAGTGGAGCTAGAAGAGCCCATCAAGTCCAGTAAGAAAAAAAATTACCTAAAAAGAAATAAAGTGTTTTACTTATACACACAAATACACACAGTGAACCCCACCCTGGGAGCCGGTAAGACATTCTGATCCTGGACCCGGCTGACGTCCAGGGCCTTCGGGCCTGGGCTTCCTGAAGACTGCGACCCTGGGGGCGCCACCAGCCCCACCGAGGGGTCCCAGAGGCCACACGACAGCTGCTTCCGTGCTCCAGGCAGACCAAGCGAAGCAGGCCAGCTTGGAGCGGGGAGGTTCCGTCCTCCAACGCGCCTCCCGGCACAGCCGGGTCCTCCTCGCACAGCCGGGTCTTACCCCCCACCCCCACCCCCATTTACGAGGCTGAGCTGGAAGAGAGCACCCCCCTATCCGCAGTCTCGGGGATCAGTTCACAGTCTGGGTTCCGGGGCCCGAGGCGGGGTCGTGCGGAGCAATCCAGTCCTCGGCCCACAGGTGTGCACCTGGGGTGACCGCGGCTGGACCTCGCCTCTATACACCGATCTGCTCTTTAATCCAGTCCCGGAATACAGGGAGCCTCGTGTACACACCGGGCTTGTTCCTCTGCGCGCAGCCCTCGCCCCAGCTCACCACGCCGGCCTGAAACATCCGCCCATCCGCCTCCGGGCTGGACAGGGGGCCCCCGGAGTCGCCCTGCGGAGAGAGCAGGCCTTGGAAAGGCGTGCCTCCACCCTGGTCGCCACCCTCAACCCCGCTCCCACCGTGCCAGCTCCGCCCCCACCCCACGTCCCCACGCGTCCCCCCGCCCCCTGCGTCCCTGCCCCACGCCCACCTGGCAGGCGTCCACGCCACCGCTGAGGTAGCCCACGCAAATCATGCGTGGGGTGATCTGCTGCGGCAGCAGGTGCTCACAAGTGGTCTGGTTGATGACCCGGATCTCGCCCTTCTGCAGGATCATAGCCCCCTGGCCTGCCGAGGAGCAAGGGCAGACATGGGCAGCTCGCCAAGCTGGGCCACGGAGGCAGGACCCGGGTCCAGGGCTGGCGGAGCCGGACACAGTGGTCAGGGTGTCCTGACCATCGCCGGGGGGTGGGGGGGAACCCTGGGAAGGCGTGTGGGAAAGGAAGGGACAGAAGCACAGACACGAAGCCCCCGAATCCCAGCGGAGGGAGCAGACCCTCGGCCCCCACTCACCGGCCTCCTGCGTATGGCCCCAGCCGGTGACCCAGATGGCCTTGCCGGTGGGGAAGGTGTGGTCGGCCGCGGGCAGGCAGATGGGCCGGATGGTGGCGCTGTACTCCACCGGCCGGTCCAGTTGCAGCAGCGCGATGTCGTAGTCGTAGGTGAAGTCATTGAAGAACGGGTGCGTGATGATGCGCTGCAGCCCGCGCTCCTGCACCCCCGGGGCGCTGCGCTTGCTCTGGTCATGCAGGCCCAGGTAGGCCGTCCACACGCTGTGTTCCGAGTACCTACAGCGGGCAGCGAGGGCCCGAGAGGGAGGCCTGAGCCAGGACCCCAGCCAGATGCCCTGCCCCAAGCCTGCACCCACTCGGAGACAATGCTCTGAGGCCTTCCTTCCTGCGGCCCTCTCTCAATACACTCTTATCTCACTACTAAAAATATCTCCCTTCTTATGAACCTACCCTTCCTGCCCGGAGAGATTCTTGAGAGTCCTTTGGACAGCAAGGAGATCAAACTAATCAATCCCATAGGAAATGAACCCTGAATATTCATTGGATGCTGAAGCTGAAGCTCCAATACTTTGGCCCCCTGATGTGAACAACTGACTCACTGGAAAAGACCCTGATGCTGGGAAAGAGTCCGGGCAGGAGGAAAAGGGGACAACAGAGGATGAGGTGGTTGGATGGCATCACCGATTCAATGGACATGAACTTGGGCAAACTCTGAGAGATGGTGAGGGACAGGGGGGCCTGGCGTGCTGCAATCCAGAGACGTGACATGGCGACTGAACAACAGTAAGCAGGATGAAAATAGCACATCAATCCAAGTACTTCTCTAGCGCAGCGGTACATATTTTAAGTACCAAATAAGCTGAAAAGTAGATGGAACTTTGTTTCCCAGGTTTGTAGATGGTAGAGGGATGCAGCAATTCTAACCATTGCACATAGGAGGACTGAACCCATAAGGACAAGACCCTGCTGTTGCTGGGAGACAGGGAGATGCCAGCAGGCAGAGGTGGAAGAAGAGGAGAACTTGAACTGGGAGGAGGGCATAGCAACCCACTCCAGTATGCTTGCCTGGAGAATCTCCAGGGACAGAGGAGCCTGGCGGGCTACAGTCCATAGGGCCTCAAAGAGTCAGACATGTCTTAGTGACTAAACAACAAAAAACACCAACAGGGTAAGTACCTTGATAATGGAGAAAGCTGGTGGACATCACCCTAACCAAGGAATCAGACTTTTCTCCAAACGGTCCTCCATTGATGGGGACTCGTGTACTTCTTGAGAACACATCACCTGTGCAGCGTTTCCTGACCAAAAAAATATTGAACCTAACTCTCCTCATGAAGCAACAACCAGGAAAATCCACATCAAGAGACATTCTGCAGAACAGCAGCGAGGACTTTTCAAAAATGCAATGCCATAAAAGAACAAAAATTAAAAGGCTGGGAGAGACTATTCTAGACTTAAAGAGACGAGCATTGTAAAGCAACTACTCTCCAATTAAAAATTTAAAAAAAAAAACAAAAAAACTAATGACTAAAACAAAGCATATCCCTTGACTGGATCCTAGACTTTTTAAAAAAACCTATCAATACCGGGAGAATTGGAGGAATCAGAAACCAGGCCATATGCCAGCTAATTTGCTATGTCAGTGCACTCGTTTCTGGGTGATAACTGTATGGTGGTGACGTGGGAGGATTTCCTTGTTCCTGGGGGAGACCAGTGGCTGTGCTTAGGACAGAAGCGCCATGATGGCTGCACCTAACTGGGAAATGGCTCAGAAGGGTGTATGTGAACGTCTCGGGAAGCACGGCTGAGATGTGACCAGCACGCTGGATGACTATAGTATCTGAGGGAAGAAAGAATCTGAGAAGACTTTGGTGTCAGTCAGCAGAGAGGGCCTGGAACTTCCAGAAGACAAGAGAAAAAGAAGCAGGGGAAGAAAAGACAAAGTGTGAAGCCCCCTGCAAGGTCATGAAGAACGCTGGTCGTGCCGAGGCAGCGAGCGACACTGCGTGCTGCACCGTCACACGCACATCGGGCTGGATGGCTGACAGGGAAAGAATCAAGAAGGTCACGCATCAAGAGGTAACTCAGCGACAGCTTAGACAGCAGCACGAAACACGTGCAGTAAACCCATTCCGTTGAGACTTGAGTCAAAAAGCAGAGGTCGACCAGTCAACCAGAACAAGCACTCTTCCAGAGGCTGACATGCTAAGTCATCCTATCCCCAGACACCCCATCAAAGTGGTCATGGGCCACCGACTCAACCCAGCAGCCTGTGCTCTTGACACATGATGCTACCTCTCAGGAACAGCCTGGGGTCACCTGCTGACTTAGAAATGTGTGCAAAGTACCTGCACTTCAGGTCCTAGCATACTTCACCCCTGCCTGTCCCTGCTCACAGCCCTGCCTTTACCTGGAAGGTCTGAGTCATCTGGTCCAGTGACAAACACCCTCACGTTTCAACACCAGACTGGACACCCTGCCTACACAGGCACTCCCCAGCGGTCACTCTCCCCAGCCTTCAGGAGAGCTCTAACACCACACACACTGGGCCCTCGACAGCCTCTCTCACACATGTCACATGTACACATGTGTGTACTTTGTCCCCCGACCCAGGGACACCTGTAAGAGCAGGGACCAAGTCTACTTCAGCTGTGTCTTCCCATGCCAGTGATAACAATGGTGTTGAGTGCATTCACCGACAGAAGGGAGACTGCTGAGCAGGAGAAGATGAAAGAAAAGGAAACGAGAAATGAGAAGATGCAGCAGGGGAGCGAGGGCCCGGGGGCGGGTGCTTCAGGAAGCACTTCCCAGCTCACCCGGCTGAAATAGGACTGTGGTAACCAAGGGGGTGCGCAGTGCTTGGATCTTGGTTTCTTCTCAGGGGAATACCTAGTTCTGGGGCTGGACCAGGAAAATACAAGATGAGCCTGGAGTACCAAGTAGTGTCAGCACGGAGGTGGCTCAGAAGAACAAAAGAAGTGGGGGGCATGTCAAAGGGAGCCAGGAACCAGCCTGGAGAGTTCCCACTGGCCAGCCCCAAAACAATCAAGAGACAGCACACAACACGGTACCAGATGACAACCCAAAATACACACACAAGTCCCTGCTCACATAAACAGATGATTAAATAAACACACAGGAGAGAAGGGACAAATCCTCCTTACAGAACAACGCCAAACTGACTCACTTCCAAAGAAGAGAGACCAGAAGAGGGAGATCCAGGGAGGGAGTGGAGGAAACTGGCATCAGCCTCTGAACCAGATGACCGAGCCGAGCATCACCAGCGATCAGCCACGGTGACATCATTTACCTGCTGATAAGACATGGCTGTCTTCCAAACACTCATGACCCCAGGCTAACCATGAGAACAACGTCAGCACCCACCAACCTTCAGACAGTCCAGGTCACGAAAAACACACAAAGACGACCGAGAAATGGTCTGGGACAGAGGAGACTGGGGAGACAGGGCAGCAGACGCTAAGGGGGGCACCTGGATGGACTTTTGCTGCAGAAAGGACACTGGTATGAAACTGGCACCTGAGGTGGGGGGGCGGGAGAGGAGCCCTGGGGCAGCCCCCAGGCGAGTTTCTAGTAAGGAACTGTGTGTTTCTCGGAGCTGACAAACTCAGCACGATAACATCAAGGGAAAGTATGTGTGGGGGGTGGTATAGTGAATTCTGTCCTGTCTTTGCAAGTTGTCCACATTCCAAAATGATAAGTTCATTCTAAACTTTCCTCAGTAGGCTCCCACCACCCCGAGAAGAAAGCAGTTCACTTCTGCCCAGAGTGGTGTGGAGTATGATAGTGAGAAGATGGGCCACGTTCACCCACCCAGCCAGGCCCGGTGACCACCGCTGATCCCGAGCCCCCACAGGCCTCTGGGACCCCTCCAGCACATGCATCTGTCAGGCCCCACCATCTGGACACAGGCCTACTTCCTGCTGCGGGCCCCGTCTGTCCCAAAAGTCCATGGTGCTCATTCTCTCTTTTTGCAAAAGGGTGACCGTGGCAGCCTGGGTACCCTCCTCCATCACCCTGGGTCCCCTCCTCCCACAGCTGCCCAGGGCTGGAAGGCTGGCGCCCGGCAGGAAAGGCCTGAGGGAGGGGGGCCCTCTGAGCCCTCAGTCTCACTCCCACAGCCGATGGCCTGGGCGGGCTGGACCCAAGGCACAAAGAGCCCCAGCCCCGGGCCGCCTGCTCCCGCTAAGACACCCTGAGAGGCCAGCTCGGCCCAGTGACGTGCTTGGTGACCCTCCCCGGGGTGGGTTCGGGTCTGCACGGGCACCAGCATGGGCTCAGCGCTTCATCATCACCCTCGTGTTTCCTTCTCACACCTCTCAGCCTACAAGTCACAGCATCACCATGAGTCCCCAGGAGCCCCAGGCTCAGAAAACTTGCCCATGGCAGCCTGGCAGCCTAGAGCTGGGCCGTGGATCTGAGGGCCCTGAGAGGGGATCCCGCCCTGCAGACACTGACCGCTCAGGCTCAGGAGTCCACACACCGGGGCTACATCTGGTTCTGCTGCTTAAGAGCTGTACAACCTCAGGCAAATATCCTTACCTCTCTGATCCTCTGCTTCTGTGAGATGGGCACACATGAGACCTGCCTGCCTGGCTTTTAGGAGAGGCACTGAGGGCCCGCCGGACAAGCAGGGTCTCCCACTAAACACTTAGTGTTTCCGTTACCAAGCCCCACCCCTCCAGTCCTGCTCCTGCCTCACCTAGACAGGACTCACAGACACAGGGCCTTTCCACCCCAGGAAACACAGAGGGGCCCCACTCAGGGCCCTGGAGAGGCCTCCTGGCTCCTGCCTGTGACCCACCTGAATCCTCTGTCGTCGATGAAGCAGTGCGCGGCGGACACCATCCAGCTGGGGGAGATGAGAGAGGCCCCGCACAGGTGGCCTTGGCCCAGGGCGTGGAGGCTCACCTGCCAAGGCCACTCGCCTTGGTCTGAATTCTCACCTCCGACGACTCGGGACTGCCTGGTGAACGACCGTCGCCCACAGTCTGGGAGAGGCAGAGGCAGGAGTCACAGGGTGGGAGTGGGGGAGGGCGGGGGGCAGCCCCACTAGACCAGCCTCCTGGCCCCTCTCCCTGCCCCCGGACTCAAAATCCTCACTCCCCACCCCTGGGCTCCTACACAGGTGCCATCGCAGGCCTTCAGACCTCTGCTGGTTTGCTGAGATTTAATTTGGGTGTCATTTGCCTAGATGTCCTCACTGGGTGCTGAAGGACACAGCTCTCAGAGACAAGAGCGATGGGTGACGGCAAGTCAGAAGGGCCCAGCTCTGCACACATTGAACCTGTGGCCAGAGCTTCTGAAATATGCAAGGGGGCTGCAAATATGGGCGGGGTGTGGACAGAACCCTGCCCAGGGCTCCAGGAGCTATGCTCTCTCCTCTAGGTAGTATGGAGAAGCCCGGCCTTGCCCCCATGGCCAGGTCTACAAAGCAGGGGTCAGCCCAGCACTGCAGCCCGGCCACAGAGGCCTGACATACTAGCTGCCCTGGGCCTTGCCTCTAGGATCAGAGCTGCCGGTGAGGCAGCACCTGGGTGCCAGTCAGCAAAGTCGTCCTTTCCTCCAGCCAGACACATCCTCTCCCCGGGACAGAGCTGGGTGAGTGAGGCCCTGGTGTGATTTCTGCCTCTGCATGCGCCTTGCTCAGTGAACAACCTGCACAACTGTACGCAGCAGCCCTGCTCACCACAGTCCTTCTCATCCGAGCCATCAGTACAGTCCTCGTTCCCGTCACACTGGGGGTTGCTCTTGTCCACACAGAGCCCGTTGAGGCAGCGGTAGGTGTGTTTGGTGCAGGTGACGACTTTCACTGTTCGAGCAGGAGGACATAGGGAAGGCAATCCATTCTCTGAGGCACCCGATCTGATGCCCCTCTCTCGGGCCTGCCCCACCCACCCACAGTGACACCCACTCTCCTCCTGGCCCTTCTGGACGATTCTCTCCCAGCTGACACCCTTTCTCATCATGCTCCACGCTGAGTGACCCCGTGGGAGGCGGGCCCCGGCCTCACCGTCCTGGCACTTGGCCTCATCGGACCCATCGCCACAGTCGTCCTTCCTGTCACACTGCTGGCTCTGAGGGAGGCACTTCCCGTTGTCACACTTGAAGGCATTGGGCGGGCAGCCTGGGGAGCACAAGGACTCAGCAGGGACTCGAGGGCCAGCAGCAAGGCCACGGGGAGCTGGGCAGAGACCCCCCACCCCGCCCCCGGCCACACTCACTGCAGCCCTCCTCGTCGCTGCCGTCCTCACAGTCCCTCACGGAGTCACAGACCCAGAACAGGGGCTTGCAGAACTTGTCCCTGCACGTGAACTGGTAGGTGGCGTTGCACTCTGGAGGGGCGGGGGGGCAGTTAGATGCCAGGCTCACTCGGTACTCAGGTACTCGCCGCGCGCGCCCCTGGGGATCCCATCCCGCCCAGTCGTGGAGGCTGAACTCAGCGGCACAGGCTGCAAAGGACAGGAATGACCCCCACCCCCCCACCTCGGGCCTTCTTGCTCGGGGTTGCAGGCAGAAGCCGGGCACAGAGGGGGCAGAGGACGCCAGGGGACTCACTGCAGTCGAGCTCATCACTGTAGTCAGTGCAGTCGGCCCAGCCGTCACAGCGAAGTTCCTTCCGGATACACCGCCCCGTGTTACACATGAAACTGCCTGGGCACGCTGTGGGCAGAGGGTAGGCCTGAAGTCCACAGCCACCCTCATCACCTCGACTGCTGGCTTCCTGACCTTGCAGCCAGCCGCACTGGGTGCCAGAGGAGACCTCCCAGCCCAGCCCCCAGTTCAGAGGAGTGAGGCTGCAGCTGGGGGTCTCCAGACCCACTGAGCTGCGGCAAGGTGTTCCTACAACCTGTGTGGCGGCCGGAGAGGGTGGGGAAGGTGCTGGTTGAGGTCCCTCCTGCCCACCATGACCAGGAGGCCCCGGGCAGAGCAGAAAGAGGCCGGCAGGTGTGCACTGATTTCTACTGCCCCGTGTCCTTGGCCGGCCATGACCCCAAGCACCAGGCTCCCCATCGGCAACCCGGAGCAGCAGCCACTCGGCAGACAGATGACGTGCGTGTCCTCCCCCAGGCACCAGGAATCGCTGGATCTCCTTAATTCTAAGATGTTTCCACACTTGAACGTTTCTGAAACTAGGGTGTGTCTGACAACTGATGTCATCGGGCAGATGACAAATTGAGAGGAACCTGTTTCCCTTTCTCTGCACAAGTAGCTTTGTCACTTACCAAAGGGGTTTGCTCATCTGATTACACTTTGCGTGGTGAGCCATGCAGCTGAATGTGAACTCAAATTTGGATGCTTGTGTGCAGTTAAAGTGTCTTCCAAAAGGTTATTCCATGATTTGTTATTGTTTACTAGCTAAGTCGTGTTCGACTACATGGACGGCAGCCTGCCAGGCTCCTCGGCCCATAGGACTTCCCAGGCATGAATACTACAGTGGGTTGCCATTTCCTTCTCCAGGGGATCTTCTCAAACCAGGGATTGAACCTGCATCTCCTGCATTGGCAGTTTTTTGACCACTGGTAGCCACCTGGGAAGCCCTATTCTATGATACAAGGTTGAAACAAACAAAAAACCCCCACTGTGGACAGAGAAAAACTGATATTCACAGCAGACAGTGAAATTAAAGGCCATGGAAACAGTTAAGATCTCTTCAGTAGAGATCTCACAATTTTCAGAGCTAGGAGTGGTTCATGCGATGATCCATGCCCCAGTGTGCTGTCTCAAAAGCATGCTATTCATCTGACAGCTGCTAAAAGGCCAGAGACAAGCACAGATTTTCAAAGTGGTGCAGAGCCAAAGGGACAGTGGCCCAAAGGCACTTTGGGTTCCCTGGCCTGAGGGGCCGCTCCCAGGGACCTAAGGGCACTGTTGGCTCTTTTTTTCTCAAAAAGCTACTGCAATGACTGAGATGCACCCTATGGGCTCTGGTGGCTCAGCGTCAGAAATGCTAATGAGATGCAGAATAGACGGCCAATCTCAGGTCGGCCCTCCAGCCAGGCCCCGCTTCCTGAGCGCGATACTCACGGTCACGGGCATCGAAGGACAGGAACTCCGCCAGGAATCCGGTGTCGGTGTAGGAATGGTCCGAGTGGAAGTGGACGGTGATCTTGTTGCTCCTGCTGCTGGCAACAAACTGGGACCTCTTTCCGCAGTACCTGGGGGCGGCGGGCAGCTCAGCTGAGGAAGGGGATCCACCCGGGGCTGGGGTACCCCCACTCGCCCTCCCCCGGCACTCACTTCTCCCCGTTGATCTCCACGTAATCCTTGGTGCAGGAGCCCACCGGGACATTGGGCTCCTGCAGGAAGAAGGCTTTGAAGCGCACCTTCACGTTTTTGTTGCTGGGCACCTGCAGAGAGAGATGCTGCTGTGGGCCTGTCTCTACACAGCCTCCCTCTTTCCTGGGCTGGGGGGAGAGGGAGGGGTTCTTCCCCCTCCACCTGCCCGCCTGCCCGCCTGCAGCCTGCAGGGTAGTGAGGACGCGGCAGGAGGGAGCTGGAAGGAAGACCTTCCCGACTCGCCAGCACACACACACTGTGGTGTTCTAAAGAAGACCGGGCAGTTCTCCCACATCACTGACTGGACGGCGCGCATCTCCTGCCGTCCAGTGAGCGTGTCCTCCTCTGCACGGCACTCGCTGTCCCCAAAGCTCCTCTAGGAGGTCCCAGAGCCAGCTGTATCCCAGACCCGGGTCCCTCCGGCAGGCACCGGCCACAGGAGGGGCTGAGTTTGGGTCTGCTGGACGCTGCTTCGAAAACTGCCCCGCCCACAGCCTCCACACACACCCCTTAGGAGTGGCCAAAGGTGCTCACCGCCCTCTCTCCTGCCTCCTTGGAGCACCCCCACCCCCGTCCTCCCTGGAGCACCCCCAACCCCTTCCTCTTTCCTCCCCCCATCTACCCCTCAACCAGCTTCTCTAACCCCCCAGAGCACACAGCTCCCACCTCAATGTGCCAGGTACAGTTGATATTGGGCGGGTAGTGGCCTGGATAGTAGGGGCTGTTAAATGTCCCCTGGGCTGCCCGCAAGTAGCCTCCACAGCCTGGAAGGAAAGGCAGAGAGGCGCATGTGACGACTGAGGTCCCAGGAGGGCAAGGGGCGGTGAGGAGCCGGCCGGCCTCCCTCAAGCCTGGGCACCAGACGCCCCACTTCCAGGAGGGCCTGAGCTTCAAACCCCATGGCCCCGAGGCCTGTCCCCGCCTGGGCCGCCTCTTACTACTCATCCGGGGCAGCTGGAAGAACACAGCCTCGAAGCCGGGGTGCCTGCGCTTGGTGCTGGTCACCAGCGTGATGAGCAGGACATTCTGGGAGGAGAGGAAGGTCAGGTTGTAGGAGGGAGGGTAGGTCCCACACAGCCTGCGGGGCAGAAGGGGGAGTGTTATGGGAGTCACAGAATCCCAGCAGCCGTTTAAGTAAAGATCTCCTCATAAGACTGTCTTTGTTTATGAACAACTCAGAAACACTGAACGCCTAATGATAGAGGACTCGCTAAACAAACTACGGGCCAAATAATTGCAGCAGCAGTCAACAGCAGCAACTGTTAACTCTAACACTTACTAAGAATATGCCAGGCACCATCCTTACTGCTTCTACATCCATTAACTCGGGTATTCATCACAACAACCGCTAAATGCTATCATCCCCATTTTACAGAGAAGGAAACGGAGGCGAAACAGGTGAAATAGCTTGCCCAAGACTGCACAGCTGATAAGTGGCAGGACTAAACGAAAAAACAACCCACAGAATGGGAGATAATATTGGCAGGTGATACAACCCACAAGGGATTAATCTGCAAAATAGGCAAACAGCTCATGCAGCTCAATATCAAAAACAAAAAACAAACAAAAACAATTTAAAAAATGGGCAAAATATCTAAATAGACATTTCTCCAGAGAAGACATAACACATGGCCAAAAAGCACATGGAAGGAGAGTCAACACAGCTAAATATTAGAGAAATGAAAATCAAAACTACAGTGAGGTATCAGCTCACACTGGTCAGAATGGCCATCATCAAAAAGTCTACAAACAAGAAACACTGGAGAAGGTATGGAGAAAAGAATCCTTCCTACACTATTGGTGGGAATGTAAATTGGTGCAGCTACTATGCAAAACAGGATGGAGGCCTTAACTAAACAAAAATAGAGCTACCATATGACCCAGCAATCTCACTCCTGGGCAAATATCCAGAAAAGATGAAAACCATAATTTGAAAAGATACATGCACCTGAAAGTTCGTAGCAGCACTATTTACAGTAGCCACAATGTGGAAGCAACCCGAATATCCATTGACAGATGAATGGATAAGGAAGATGTAGTATCTACATACAATGGAGTATTCACTCAGTCACCAAAAGGAACGAAACAATGCCATTTCCAGCAACATGGACCTAGAGATCATCATACTAAGTGAAGTAAATCAGTCAGAGAAACAAAAATACCCTATGATATCACTTATGCGTTGAATCTAAAAACAATTATACAAATGAACTTATAAAACAGAAAGAGACTCCCAGATAAAGAAAAGAAACTTCTGGTTACCAAAGAGGGAAGGGAGGGAGGGATAAATTAAGAGGTTGAGATTAACAGATACACACCACTATATATAAAGTAATCAACAAGGACTGACTGTATAGCACAGGGAACTCTACTTGATCCTCTGTAATAACCTATATAGGAAAATAATCTGAAAAAAGAATAGATATAGATATGCATAGCTGAATTACTTTGCTCTACACCTGAAACGAACCCAACACTGTAAACAACCACACTCCAATACAAAATAAAACATGTTTTTTAAATTTTTTAATGAGTGACTAAGTCAATGATGGAAAAAATCTCTGTCCACCAAAAAAAGCAGCAGGACTGAATTTCAGACTCGTCACTCGGGCACCAGAGCTCGTCACTCGTCACTCATTAGCACCAGAGCTAATGAGTATGGCATATGAGCTGACCGACACCACCACCATTAACAGTGACACAGACATGCCCCTCATCTGGGAGGGCCATCATAACATGCTTCCTCTTTACAGAGCAGACAGTGCAACCAGGTGTGCCATATAATCCTACTTTTAAATAAATACACAAATATACACATAGCAAAAAAAACCTGCAAGAAGGTACAACACACATTTCACAGTGACCATTTCCAGATGGTAAGATTATGAGTGGTGTCTGGCCTCTCTGCGCACGTCTGTTCTACCCTCGGCCTCTCAGGACCAGGTATTTACTGGTTGCACAGACGATCAGTTAGAGAAAGAGAAAGAAACCCGGCGTGAAAGGGGTGTTTAGATAGAAGTCCTGGCTACAAAGCTGTGGCAGCAGATGGCTCTCTCTGGGTTTCGGCCTGAAGTTTAGCCCCTTATTAATCACAAAACATCTGTCCAGCTCATTTCTATAGGCAACAATCGAAGGCTCCGGTCCACTGAGTCCAAGGCGTCGGGGGGAGCTGAGTGGAGGCAGTTCACCCCTACCTGCTGGCTCTGATTCACCTCAGCACCCCCTAACAGGTGTACTATGCCTTTTTTTTAAAAAAAAACTTTTTAAAATAATTTATTTCATTTTTGGCTGCGCTAGGTCTTCGTTGCTTTTGCTTGGGCTTTCTCTAGTTTTGGAGAGTGGGAGCTGCTCTTTAGTAGTGGTGCACAGGCTTCTCATTGCGGGGGCTTCTCTTGCTGCAGAGCAGGGGCTCGAGGGCGCACGGGCTTCTGTAGCTGCGGCACGTGGGCTCGGTAGTTGTGACCCCTGGGCTCCAGGGCACATGCTCAATAGTTGTGGTGCATGGGTTCAGCTGCTCTGCAGCACGTGGTATCTTCCCAGACCAAGGATGGAACCCCACTCTCCTGCAATCGCAGGTGGATTCTTTACCACTGAGCCACCAGGGAAGCCTCTAGGCCTCTTCTTAATTGAAGTGTAGTTGATTGACAGTGTTTCAGGTGTATAGCAAAGTGACTCAGTTATACATACATATACTCTATTTTGGACTCTTTTCCATTATAGGTTATTACAAGATATTCAATATAGTTCCCTGTGCTTATGTATTTTATATACAGTGATGTGTATCTATTATGCCTTTTTATTTCCTATAATTCTGATGCTCTGACCCCTGGGGGCTTGCTAACCCTGGAAAGGTAGCCTTCCCCCTCCCTGCCCGCCCAGGGCTAGTCAATCCCTCGAGACAGTAAAGACTTGAGCAAGACTTTTACATGCAGACAAACCGGAGCCCACACCCCAACACCTTCTCTGTGGGGCTCTTCTGCTGGAGACCACTCTCTACCTCGCCTAATTGTCCAGGTACCAGTCTAGTGGAGACGACCCCAGGCTACAGAGCCTGCTGGAGTTACTCAAACCAACCCGTCCTAAGGTATAACTCTGCCTTGCCTTTCCTGCAGAATCCACACAAAGGTTCTTGCCCACATTATCCTCCAGGCCCCTCTGCCTCCTGAACAACCCTGGTGCCTCCCCCTGTTGCCCTGTGTGGCTCCTCCTCTCAGCAACTAACTGTCAGCTTGTGAATAACAAACTGTCTTTTCAACAGCAGTCATCTCCCATCTGTAGGCCTCAGCATCACTGAGCAACAATAAAACCTTCATTCACAATAGCAAGGGCGGGGGGAGAGGGAACTTCCCTGGTGGTCCAGCAGCTAGGATTTGGCATTTTCACTGCCATGGCCTGGGTTCAATCCCTGGCTGGGGAACTAAAATCCTGCAAGCCTTACGGTGTGGCCAAAAATAAAAATAAAAAAGAGAGAAAGAAAAAAAATACAGTAGTAGGCAGCACCTTCACAGTGGCAGGTGAAGGACAGATAAAGAAGCACCCTGCTCACCAGCATCTAGGGACCCATGGGCCTCCGGCACCCTTGCCAAGGCTGACGGTCACCTCTAGATGCCCCCTGCAGCTCGTGCTGAGGACCACGCCACCCCTGCTCTGTGATGTCTGCAAGTTCGCCGTGGCCTGAAGCTTCAATCTCCACAGCGGTCATGCCGGAGGCTCAGCCCACCACGGGCAGCCCACTGCCCACCTCCACTCGCCCGGGACACTCACTGCACCACAGCCCGGGGTTCCACGGGGCTCAGGGTGTCATACACCATGACCAGGTCACTGCCATGTTCATCGCAGGTGGAGACATCGAAGCTGCGGAAGGTGAGGCTCAGCACAGAGTCAGCGTCCCCCCGCAGCGTCCACTGGCAGCGGGCGTGAGATGGGTAGGGGCTGTCGGGGAAGCCGGGCGTGCTGAAGCGGGTGGGCTCGCTGCCCTGGGCGTGCAGGGCAAAGCTGCAGCTGTCTGTGTGGGGCAAGAGGACACGGGCCAATACTGGGCAGGGGAGCCACCATGACCCCCGCCCACAGGGGTGCAGCCAGGCCTGGCCCTTCTGGACCCAGGAGAGGCCGGGAAGGGGGTTTGTCCTGGCCTGAGAGAGGCAGAAGGATGTGCTGGCCATCACCACGTGTGACTTTGGGGGACCCCCTTGACTGAGCGGGCATCTGGCCACATCGCTTCCCTTCTTCAGGAGGAGGGCAGATACTTACTGTCCTGGGTGTTCTGTACTATTCTGGGGTCACTGGCTGAAGAACAAGAGGGAGAAGAAAGCACTTACTCACACAGTCCATTTCCTCATTCCCCTAGAGGGAGGTGCCCGGCCAGCTCGCAGTCTCCTCTCCCAGGCACTGACTCCGGGAGAGCTGAGGCCCCCACAACAGCCTAGGAGCAGGCCGTGCTCCAGGCCGGACCAACGCCCACCCCCGGTGCCCCCTGCACTCACGGAAGGCCACCACCGAGGTCATCACGAAGGAGCTCATGGAACGGGCTCGGGGCGGCACTGTGACCATGCGCTTCTCCGCCATGGCCTGCTCGGCTTCCTTCACCAGGTGCTTGGGGATGTCGAACTCCGACCAGTAGTAGGCGATGACGCTGCCCTCGCTGGGGAGAGAGGGGTGAACCTGAGACACTGGGGCCCACACCTTCCCGGGTGCCCGGTGAAGACGGGGCAGGATTAAGAGCCTCCCGGCTGGAGGAAACACTCACCAAGAGACCCCCTCCAGGCCGGTCCCCCCATGCCGCCTTAGGCTCTTGTATGCCCACCCACCTGCTGACCCCTGAGCCAGAGGCCTGGGCCCTTGACTCTCAGAGTCTCACCCTTGACTCTCAACCAGACTTGCTGGGGTTGCAGCTCGGGCTCAGGAGTGAGAGAAAGCCTGGAGTGGAGTGTGGGTTCTCCCTCTAGCCTGGGCGCACTGACAGCTCGAGTCTGTTTCCTGAACTTGAAAGGGGCTGACGGTGCCGCCTGCCATACTGCCTCCGTAGAAGATTAAATGAGACTAGCAAGATCTAAAGTACTTTCCGGATAAAGTCAGAAGAAGGACTGGCGGGCATCTTGGCTCTTCAAGCAGGGCCTCACGGTCTCATCACCCCAGCGGGCCCCGCACCCTGCCCGCCCCCCCCAGCGGACCTCCCTCCCGCCAACCCTCCCAGCACCCACCTGAAGGCAGTCACAGTCGACGTCTTGTAGTAGGGGCCCAGGACCGGGATCCCACTGTATAAGAACTTCAGCTGAGGGAAGGAGGGGGGGCTGATGGCAGGCCAGAGAGCGCCAAGGACCCCGGCCCCCAGCCCCCAGCCCAGGCCGCACCCTCCCTCCTGGGACCTGGGCCCCCTTCCCAGGTGCTGGAGAGCCCCCGTCACACGTCTGGGGGCAGCGGGGGCCTCCCTTCTGCTGGGCGGAGGTGGGGGTGCCAAAGCTGACAGCAGCTCCGGGGGCCGGGACTCACCGCCGCCTCCACCTTCTTGGCCAGGTTCGCAAACTCAGCGGAGGTGGAATTCTCGTAGGCATCCAGGAAGTTCTCGTTCCGGACACTCAGGTAGCCGTTGAAGATCTTCTGGACTCGCACGTTCCGGTCTGCGAGAGACCCGGGGAGGACGGTGGTCGGAGGGAGGGACGTCCGCCCTCCAGTGCCCCCACGGGCACAGCTGCCCTCAGCCAGCCCGGGGAGCGCACCCTGCCGTCTCCTCTCCTTCCCCCGAAACGGATCCTCCCTCCATCCCGAGGAGGGTCACTCACCCTGGAAATGCCACGCCAGGAGCCCCGCCAGGAGGGACAGCGCCAGGAAGGCGGCCAGCACGGCCACCAGCACCACCCACCGCCGCGGGCCGCCCTTCTCCACCTTCCTGCTGTTGTTGGCCGGCAAGAACTCCACGCCCTCCTCACAGCCATCCATATTCTGCAGAGAGACCAATGCACCGCCGTCAGAACCCCCGGCTCTGCACCCTGCCGGCCCCCCTGGGGAAGGACAGCTCCAGGCTCTCGGGTCCAGCTGTGCCAGAAAAGCCGGGAAGATGGAGCAGCGGCCTCCCCTCCGGGCATCCACAGGCACGCACTGCCTGAGAACTGTGAGTGTAAATAAAAATGAAACAAGCAGCCCGGCTGAGCTCAGTCAGTGGAGACTGTCACCTCCGTGAGTCACCTCGGACATAGGAGGAGGGCCAGGCGTGGGAGGAGCCAGCCCAGCCCAGGGATCACCCCCTCAGCACCACCCGGCAAGCTGCACTGTACATCCTGACCCCAATCCTTGCTCCGCCAGCGTGGAACCAGCCAGAGTAAAAAGGCAGTAACCTGGTCAGCTATGCCGTGCCACGGCAGGACAAGTCTCTCTGCCTTGAGCCTGAAGTCTCCCAGCCCAGGACACGATGGTGACCTGGGAAGGCCAGGTCTCTACTGGAACCCATCCGTGTCCGTGATCAGACACAAGAGCATGAAAAACAAACGAAACTTCCAACAAATAGGACGGCGTTGGGGGGGGCCTCCAGGACTAGGGGGTGCAACTATGGACAGGGAGCTGGGGTGTCTGCAGCAGGCGATGGCAGGTGGGCACACTCGTCCACCGACAGCACACAGGCTATCCGCCGCCTTAAACCCTGGGGAGGGACTGTGCCCTTTCAGAGTTAACTGCCTCATACCCACTCCAACAGGGTTTGCCGTAAAAGCAAAAGCCCCACCCTAAATTCCACAGAGGTGCCCGTTTGCTGTTTCCAGACGTGGCTGTTTTCCTGTGGATGTCATACTTGTACTTGAGCTGACATTTCCTGGTTTGTCACACTCAGACATCATTGCACGGCTTACTCACTGCTGCGAGAGTTTCTCCCCACGCCTGCCACGTTTGGGTACCTGTATCTCGAATTTTAGTTTCCTAATGGGTTATGTTTGTGACTTCATCTAATATCAAACCCAGACATACATCCCACAGCTAACCCTACCATGACCATCGTACTACAATATATAAACGTATCAAACCAAAATGTTGTACACCTCAAAATTACATCTCAAAACGAAATAAAATTTTAAAAACAAAAAAGAAGCAAACCCCAGAGTCAACCATTTAAGATGTTTTCAACCTGCTTGTTCTGGAATTTGTCTCCATATTTCTGAATAATACGCCAATGCCACCAACTCGATTCATCTATAAAATATAATCAGCTGACTTATATTACGGTAATGTGTATTTCAAAGTCCTTCCTTCTGTCTTTCACTCATCTTCCCAAAAGATACAGAGCTAAAGTTTTTTTAAAAATTATATCCATACTCTATGTTTTCATTATCAGTCTTGAGAATATTGTTCACTATAGTTTCCTTCTCACTACAATTGATTTGTTTTTCCTGCTGTGAATATTCATTTACTCGGGTTTTTTTTTTTTTTTTTTTCACATATATCTAAGTCTTTCCATACACTCTAAGTGCTCTGTAACGTCTTTCTCACCTTCCACATAAACTCTGCCAAAGAACCTCTCATTTCATTTTCCTCCTGGAGGCACCCTGTCCTTTCCCGCAGCTGCTGTCTGGAACTTCCCCCACCACCATGACTCGGGGGAGTTCCTGAATTCAACTTCCTCTTGGGTGGAAAGCATCTGTGACTTTTAGGATTATAGTTCCCTGACCAGGAATTGAACCCAGGGTCATGGCAATGAAAGCATTGAGTCCTAACCACTGGACTACCAGGGAACTTCCAATTCCCTCTTGCATTAAAACCCCTATTTCCTGGATTTCATGTCTTCATTTCTGTTCGCTGACTTCATTTTGGTGGACACATACTTCAGTACTTTCTAGAGAGCGACATTTCTTGCAACTTTGTATGCTTCAGAAGAACCTTAACTCTGTACTCATGTTTGTTGATGTCTGAGCTAGGTATAATTCAAATAATTTTCACTTAGAATTTTGAAGTCCCCAGTGTTCTACACTTTTTAATTATGCTTTGTAGAAATAAGATAATAGTAAAAATCCATCATTTTTTATTCGTAATTTGTTGTCTTTCTCTGAAAATCTTGAGGAAGTGCTTGGAATTGAGTCTTTCAACTTCACAATGCTAAGCTCTCCATCTGCCCTTTGAGCTTGGAAAGTCATATCTTTCAGTCTGGGAAAGTTTCCTGTGTTGTTTTAGATTATGTCCTCCCCTTTATCTTCTCTTTTCTCTAAGCCCTACTATATGGATCCTTTATTTATCCTTTCTCTGCACTATTATTCATCTTGGTTTTTAATCTTTCTACTGAGTTTTTCACTTCTGCTATCAAAACTTTCATCTCCAAAAGTTCTGATTTGTTCTCTGACTTTTGGATACAAAAATCTTCTCATCCTGATATTTCTATTGCGTAACTTTTCTCAACAGAGAAACTGCTGTTGACTTTCTCTTTTGTGCTGACGGCTTTCCTTAAATGCCTAAGAATAGGAGGCTATTTGCTCAAATTCAAGAATGAAGTCCTAAAGGTTGTTTGGAAGCTCTGTGGACATGGCTGGCCACAGGTGGCTTCACTTTGGGCCACAATTCAGTGACAAGCCAGATACTTTACTGGACACTCCCAACTGCCAGGCTGCGTAGATCTTTTCTATGGGATGGCTTAGTTACTGCAGAGAATAATTTTCTAATCTCCAGGATGGGGTAATTTAAACCTAGCCACTAGCATTCAGAACATGGGAAAGAAGAGACCTACGACTGTTTTCGCCCTCACTGCAGCCCTCTGGCACCCGTCCTCGAGTCTGAAGAAATCAATTTCCCATCCCTTCTAGGGGATGTGTGGGTAGGAGCATTTTTGTTTGGAGTGGAGGTGGGGCTCTGGAGATTTCTAATAATGTCCTTCCCTGTCTCACCTCTATCTTCTATAAATACCTGAGCCCCATTCCTGAGTCTGACAGAGGACGTTACCAGAGAAATACTAGAAGTATATTTCCAAGCATTAAAGAGAGTCGTATCTCTTCAAAGGGCTCACTGAATAATGAGAGAGATAAATGAAAAAGCACACATAACAAAATACATCATGATGAAGTTTCAGAACACCGAGGTTTAAAAGTACATCCTCTATTGCATGATGTGACCAACCAGGGCTTCATTTCCAAAATATCCAAACAGCTCATACAACCCAGTAACAAAAAACAAACACCTCAATCGAAAAATGGGTAGAACGCCTAACCAGCCACTTCAAAGAAATGCCTAAGAATGGCCAACAGGCACATGAGACAATGCTCAACCTAGATAATTATTAGAGAAATGCAAATCAAAACTACAATGAGGTATCACAGGTATTTACTGGTCAGAATGGCCATCATCAAAAATTCTATAAATAATAAATGTTGAACAAGGTGTGGAGAAAGGGGAACCCTCTTCCTGTTGGTGGGAATGTAAACTGGTTCAGCCACTATTGAAAACAGTATGGAGGTTCTTCAAAACACTAAAAACAGAGTTGCCATGTGATCTCGCAATTAGGCCCGGGCCTATATCGGAATAAAACTGTAACTCAAAAAGATACATGTTCCCCTGTTCAGGGCAGCACTACTCACAGTAGCCAAGATATGGGAACAACCTAAATGCTGACCAAAGATGAATGGATAAAGAAGATATATTTATACAATGGAATATTACTCAGCCATAAAAAAGAATGAAATATTGTCATTCGCAGCAACATGGATGAACCTAGGGATTATCATACTGAGTGAAGTAAGTCAGACAAATACCATATGATATCACTTATATGTGGAATCTAAAAATTGATACAAATGAATTAAGCAAACTTTCATGGTCATGGGTTGGAAAACTCAAGATAGTTAAGATGTCTTATTTTCTTCAGTTGCCTACAGCATGAACACTATCTTGATCAAAACCTCAGCAGGTTGTTCACAGAAACTGATGAGCTGCTTCTGAAATTCGTACGCAACAAGATCTGAAAAAGAACAAAACTGAAGGACTTACATCGCCTTATCTTGAGATTTACTGCAAAGACAACAAATTTTTTTTTTTAAGTCATGCATTTCATTTCCAAGAGTGACTTTTATTCTTAGATGGTTCTTTTTTTAACCATAGCCTTTTCGATTCTATGAATTCACCACCTTCTTGTTCTTAGGATCCCAACTTGGTTGTTTTTATATGATCTTCAGAATCATGTCTTTGCCCGTCGAGGTTGCATGTTTGCTTTAAATGTCCAATGGTTCTTGGTTGTCTAAACATACTGGAAAATGAAAAAATAGTAAGGCTTCAGCTAGACTCTGAGCAAACTGTGTGTCTGTGTTTATATGTGTTGGAAGAAATGTAACAGAATAATAGTTTATTCAGTTTATTTTCAGCGTACAGGGTAACTTCACAACAGTTTTCTTACCAAGCCCCACAACAACCCAGAAAGCATTCATGACAGGTATCCTCACTACCATTCTACAGAAAGGCAGGAAGAAATGATGACTTTGTGGGATCACACAGCCACGAGGTGGCACTCCAGATTTGACCTTCATCTTCGGCCTCCCTCGGTCAGCATCCAGAACTCGGGGAGCAAGTATTCTGGGAAATGGGAAAGCAAACTCCTTGGTAAGGAAAGGTGGCTGACAGCATGGACAGTGGACGCCAGGGGCAACCCCGGGCTGGCTGCGGAGCACGGTGTCAGCGATCGGGCTGGCTCCTAGGTCTGTTCATCCCTGCAGTGTGAATCCTGGGCTCCGATCAGCCCAGAAATGCTGTTTAATCAGTAACTAGATGACCTCTTTTATTACCCTACTCTTGGCTCCATTTTCAGGTATATGAGAGATCATCTTGCCTAACCCAGTCATTTTACTGATAAGGAGACTGAGGCTGAGAGACAGGGAGTGACCTGTCCAAAGTCAGAAGGGAAGTGTTGCTGCTGTTGTTCATCACTCAGTCGTGTCCGACTCTTTGCAACCCCATGGACTGCAGCACGCCAGGCTTCCCAGTCCTTCACCATCTCCTGGAGTTGACTCAAACTCATCTCCATTGAGTCGGTGATGTCATCAAACCACCTCAACCTCTGTCACCCTTTTCTCCTTTTGCCTTCAATCTTTCCCAGCATCAGGGTCTTTTCTAATGAGTCAGCTCTTCCCATCAGGTGGCCAAAGTATTGAAGCTTCAGCTTCAGTCCTTCCAGTGAATATTCAGGACTGATTTCCTTTAGGATTGACTAGCTGGATCTCCTTGCTGTCCAAAGGACTCTCAAGAGTCTTCTCCGACACCACAATTCGAAAGCATCAGTTCTTCAGCACTCAGCCTTCTTTATGGTCCAACTCTTACATCTGTACATGACTACTGGAAAAACCATAGCTTTGACTCTATGGACCTTTGTTGGCAAAGTGATGTCTCCGCTTCACAAAGGGAGTGAAGCCAGAAAAACAACAAAGAGGGGCCAGCCACACCAACCCTTGTGGCTGGCGTCTTACAGATGCATGGGACCGGGAGGCCCCCAGGGAAATAGAAGGCAGGTAGTTCCCACCAGCTCAGGCTCAACGGCAAACATAGCCTTCTCCCTACATGCAACCACCTCTACAGGCCACAGATCAGACGGAAGAAGGAGGATGCGCATGCCCACCTGGGCCGCTCCTTTCTCTTTCATAAAGTAAACACGTTTGCAGGTGCACACATAAAACCCAGTGCTGAAGCAGGTGCTGGCCTACCACAAATAGAGGCCACACAACGCTCATGGCCTCTTCCCCCCAGCCGGCTTGAGTCAGATCCTGGAGGCTCAAGGCCAGCTCAGACAAGAGAGTGAGGGACGACTTCCTGGAGAACAGACAGACATCACAGGTGCACACACAGCTCCTGGAGGATGACCCAGGGAGCGGAACACCGGGGCAAATCAGATCACCACCGTGTCCACCCGACTTCCTGGAGAGATGGGGGGATACCACCCAAAGACCCAGGAGGAGAGACATGTAAGCCCTGGAGAATACCATACTTTCTGCCGGTTTAAAGCACGCCAATGCAAATGATGCCTATCCTCCCCAAAGTCAGGGGTTGTCCAAAAAATGAATTTATAGATGGTAAAAAGGAAAAGGCATATTTTATTTGATGTTATAGGAAAGATCCTTGTGGGCTTCCCTGGTGGCTCAGTAGTAAAGCATCCTCCTGCCAGTGCAAGAGACGTGGGTTCGATTCCTGCATCAGGGAAGATCCCCTGGAGAAGGGAACAGCAACCAACTCCAGTATTCTTGCCTGGAGAATCTGGGACAGAGGAGCCTGGAGGGCTACAGTCCATGGGGTTGCAAAGAGTCGGACACAACTGAGTGACTAAACAACAGACCCTTGTGGCCACCCTACTTCTGTTAAGTACCAAACTCACCAGATCTAAAAGCTACATGCTTAGCGAGCAAAACTGTGTCCAAGTCAGCCTCAGAAGCCTCTGGGCAGCACCCTTCCCCCAGTTCCCCCGGATGGGCTGGGACCGCTGCTCGCCCGCCAGGCCGGCTCTCCCACCAGCTCCAGGGACCAGCAGATCCCGAGCCAGCAGCTGCAGCTGGCAGGTCATTATGGTCCTTGCGGGAGAACAGCTACTGGTAAGTGCTCGTGTTTACAAACAACAGAAACGACAGTAATGACCCCAAAATCCACACGAGATTCCAGTCAAAACAGACAGGGAATAAAGCAATCTTCACACCAGGCTCTCCTTTTTAAGACTGTTCCTCATTTGGCCAAGGTTGGGTGTGATCTGTTGGGAAGGCCAGGGATGAAGCTGAGGCTGAAGAGGTAGCGGGGAGTCCTGGGAGGGGCCACGAAACGCCCTCAACATGACACCTGATGATGTGCTCCTGCAGCTGAGGATCAAGGTCAAGGGGCAGAAGTGATGTCACTGGCTGCAGACACTGACCTGAGGCTAGACAGGGTGGCTGGCTTCAAGCGCCACTCCCAGCTCCACCATGAACTGCTGGTCACAGGTTCGGTCACTCAGCATACCCACCAGGTGGGACAGATTTCAATTCTTTTGTAAGAGTTATTTATTTCTTTATTTTTGACTGTTCTGGGTCTTAATTGCACACAGGCTTTCTCAAGTTGAGGAGAGTGGTGGCTACTCTCTAGTCGCAGTGCACGGGTCTAGAGCATGGGCTCAGTAGTTGTAGCACACGGGTGAGGGGCTCTGCAACATGTAGGATCGTCACAGAACAGGGATCTAACCTGTGTCCCCAGCATTGGCAGGTGGATTCTTAACAACTGCACCACCAGGGAAGCCCAGGATGGATGCCAATTCCATGATGAGAACCAGAAAATACCCGTGAGATGGTTCAAACAAGAAAGCACGGTGTGCATGCCTGCAATCATTTCCCCAGGTGAGGGTCCATCTCGTGCGACTTCGAAGATGCCTTTATTTTCAAGAGGAAAAGACTAAGCCAGCATAACTCTCTTGGCCACTCCCCAATGCCAGGTCGAGTTGGATCCTGGCCAGAGTCCCTAGAAACTCAGCATGACTCAAGGCCACCAGAGATGACAGAGCAAGGAGTGAATTCCAAAACCTAACACTGTATTTGTCATCCTGGGAGATGCTGAGCACAGTACAATGCATAGCACTGAGATACCAGGGGTGAAACTGAAGAAAGGCCCCTTCTTCAAGTTGCTAGTTATGAAAGGCCCTGTCTCCAGGCAGGAGGGGCCCTACTTAGATGGGCTCTCTCCAGTTAAATCAGCACCATGGGCTTCCCTGGTGGTCCAGTGGATAAGAATCCGTGTTGCAATGCAAGGCATACTGGTTTGATCCCTGGTCCGAGAAGATCCCATATGCCTCGGAGCAGCCTCAATGCCACAACTACTGAGCCCAAGCTCTAGGGCCCACGAGCCCACAACTACTGAAGCCCACGTGCCCTAAAGCCTGTGCTCCAAAACAGAGAAGACACTGCAGTGAGAAGCCCGTGCACCTCAACTAGAGTAGTCCCCGCTCTCTGCAAGTAGAAAAAACCCAGGCACAGCAATGAAGACCCAGCACAGCCAAAAACTAAATAAATACATCTTAAAAAACCAGCACCCATCAAAAAAACCTCGAGCGGCTGTGGGCAGAAAGCAGCCGACATGCAGGCTCTCAAGGGCAGGGACTTCACTCACTCTGCAGTCACTGCAATCCCGGCCCCACACAATGACCAGCACAGAGAGGACATTTGATCCGCTCATCACAGGATGACCGAAGCAACAAAGGAGAAGGGAAAAGATGCCCACATCGGAATCCATTCACTCACCAGCCCTGGGGCGACTGATTCCCCAAAGAAGCCAGATTCTCAAGAAACAGGAGGCTCCCCTCGATCATACCACCCCAGCAATTCCCAGACTTGCCTGCTTGTGAAAAATAATGATTAAAATACATCAGCGAAAGGAGCATAGTGCTTGCCCAGCATCCAGATCCCCTGGCCCCTCTCCCGGGAGGTTCCGATGCTGCAGACAGGGGCATGGCCCCCGGGTCTGCAAGCTTAACCCGCATCCCAGGTCATTCTCGGGAAATGGATCTGGAGAGTACCAGCTGCCTACCCTTTCCCGGAGGCTGCTGGCCCGGCCCACCCACCTCCCCCTCAGTGAGAGGAGCTGGCCGGCCGGGTCATGTCAGTTTCAGTCGGCCTATTTTAAGCAACCACCTGGGATGCAGGGTACCTGCAAGAGGGGCTGGACTTGGCGCCCATGCTCAGGGCCCTCCCACAACAGCTTGTGAGCAGCACCCAGAAGTCCCGGAGGCTGCCGCAGACACACACTGCCAGCCAAGGCTCGTCAGCGGCCGATGGGCTCGCTGAGCCCTCTGCCTTCTTGTTGCTCGACCCTCTGACCCTCCCCTTTCAACCTGGTCACTTTTCTCAGCTGCTGACCTTCCGGGAGATGGGTGAGGCAGCAGGGCCCTACAGAGGATCCAGAATTACCTGCAGATCTGTGACCCCAAGGCATCCAGGAGAACAGAAAGCTGACCCAGAACCGACAGCTCCCACTGGAGGAAATAAAGCCAAACTCCGTACACCTGGTCAGAGTCAGACGGAAAGTTCCCAGGGTCTGACTCAGCCGACCGTGGGCACTGCGGGCCGGGACCTGGGGATTCTCTGCCAGTCAGCGTCCGGCTCCTGCAGGTTTCATGCCTGTATCCCCTCCCCGTTGCTGGCACTGCCCCCGCCTGGCCACGCCCCTGTGGCCCTAGGACCACACACACCTGCAACCAGACTCGACAGACACAGGCCCCTTCTTTCTTTCACGAGGGGTCGGGGTGGGTGGATTTCTACCCCTCCAACACTGGCCTGGGCGTGCTGACCTTGTCCTCAGCCAGGCGGCCCCCAGACCTGTGAGGAAGTAGGTCGGTGCCCATCCCACCACCCTGAAAGACTCGGCTCCCATCACCACCTCCGAAGCCCAGGGCGTCCCCGAGGACAAAGCCAGGGCCCAGCCTCCCCAGGAAGTGTCTGTGGACCACCTCAGTCCACAGTCTTTGTCCCTGGAACCTCCCCTCCCTTAGACCCTTGGCATCAGTGATGTCCCCAGGGCACAGCGGGCAGGCAGGCAGGCCTGGGAGGCCAGGCGCCCCAGTTTCCTCTTCCCACTGCTTCTGCCCCCCACACCCTCTACCCTTGACTTTGCCCAGGGTTAGAACCTGATTGACAGACTGACGGAAGGACTTCCCTCTTCACAGCCAGAATTAAGTAACCTAGCCAAGACAGGTTCTAAGGCCCAGGGAACTTTCCAGACCTGTCTCCACTCCCCTGGAAGGGGAGAGCAAGCTCAGTCTACACCCCAGGGATCAGCTGACAGCTCACCAAGCTCTCTGGTGTCAGCCACCCCGCCACGTACCATACCTTCAGCATCTAACTTCAGATCCTCCTGGTCTCTTCCTCTCCCAGTCCTCAGTTAATTCTATCTCAGATGGGCTCCAAGATTCATAACAGAGCAGCACCCCTCAATACAGCCAGTCTCTTTGATCCCACAAAGTTTGCCCCCACTGTGTCCTTTTTGGTCAGAAACCCTCTTCCTGGCCCAGCCACGCCCACCTTTCTCCTGTCACCTGACCGGCAGAGAAGTATCTGCCTGCAGGGGCAGAACCAGGCACATTCCCCCAGAAGCTAAACTGGAAAGAAACTGAACAAGAAAGGAAGAAATTAACAAGACTAAGAAGCTAACAAAGGAGAAACTGAAGACAGAGGTGAAAACAGCACCGTGTAATTTCTTCTCATCTTTCTTCTTGACTTTTTTATCACTGAGCCCACATTTCAGTTTCATGGGATAGTGCTTTTTTAGTCGTTAACACTTTTGTTGAGATCACTGTAAATTCAAACGCAGTCATAAGAAATAATACCAAGATCCCTTGTACGCTTCACCCAGTCTCCCTCAATGGTACCATCTCATAAGACTATAACACCATGACACTGCTATAACCCACAGATCTGATTCAGATTTCCCATTTTACTTGTACTCATTATTAAGTTCCATAAGATTTTATCACTGGTGTATGTCTGTATCTACCAACAGTCAGGATTCTGAACCAAGACTTCCCTGGCAGTCCAGTGGTTAAGACTCCTCGCTTTCAGCGCAGCAGGCCTGGATTCGACCCCACGGACTGTAACCCACCAGACTCCTCTGTCCATAGGATTCTCCAGGCAAGAATACTGGAGTGGGCTGCCATTTCCTTCTCCAGGGGATCTTCCTGATGCGGGGATCGAACCCGAGTCTCCTGAATTACAGGCAAATTCTTTACCATCTGAGCCACCAGGAAGGCCCCAGGAATGTTAGAACAGTGAGAGTGTGAAAGTGTTAGTTGCTCAGTCGCCTCCGACTCTTTGTGACCTTATCGACTGCAGCCCGCCAGGCTCCTCTGTCCATGGGCTTCTCCAGGCACGAATGCCGGAGTGCGTTGCCATTTCCTTCTCCAGGGCCAGGAACATTAGGTCAACTACAAAACTAGCAGTTTGGGAGAAAGCACTGAATATGCAAAGAAGAAAGCCGCATCACCAGGGAGAGGCCTGGAGGCCCCAGTCCTTGATTACAACCCGTGCAAGGACAGAGCGAGGAGAGAACTGCGGAACCGTGTTCTCCTGTCCCTTCCCCCGGGGGCCACCCTTTCTGGGGAAATAGCTTCTTTTCCGGCTCAGGCCCGCATTACAACGTTATCCCTTCCCCCAGGGTGCTCGGCATCACAATAGCCCAGCATATTAGCATTGCAATAGAACCAGCCTTCCCTGGTAGCTCAGAGGTTAAAGCGTCTGCCTGCGATGTGGGAGACCTGGGTTTGATCCCTGGGTCAGGAAGATCCCCTGGAGAAGGAAATGGCAACCCACTCCAGTATTCTTGCCTGGAGAATCCCATGGACGGAGGAGCCTGGTGGACTACAGTCCATGGGGTCGCAAAGAGTTGGACACGATGGAGCGGCTTGACTCCTTCAGAACCAGCCTCATTCCTCCCAGCTCCTCCAGCTCCGAGCAGATACAGAAACACTCCTCTGGATCTGCTCTTTTTCCAGCTCAAATGCTCAACTCAACCAACCATTCAAACTGAACCTCTGGTCATCTGGTGTCACTTCACAGGAGCGATGTTCCTGTTAAGACCTAGAACCCAGAATTCAGCAGCAGAATTCGAACGGGTCGGGGCTGTTCATCAACTTCTTCCCTCAGGCCCCTGGCTCTGTTTCCATTCATTGTTCCATAACACAGGCAATTAGCACACACAAATACCACAAATAAAATAACAATCAGAATGGCACATCCACAGCAATCAAGAATGGTTTTTCAAAGAGTAGGTAATAACGTGGAAAAAACTCTCTTTAAAAAAGTCAAAGTCAGTGTTGGGCCCTTCCCACCCTTCCAAACTCTCGCTTAGGTGCCTCCTCTGAGAAGCTCCCCAGGAAAGCCCTGCCCCTTCCAGTCTCCCCAACGTCCCAAGCACAGCTCGAGTCACAATTGGTCAGCGTCTCAAGGTCAACCACCTGCTCCTTAAGGATGGAGGCAGGGTCTAGTTCCACAATCCTAGCATGCATAAAGATCTGCAATAAATGTGTGATGGATTAGTTCATTACAATCATGCCTTTAGCGGCAGAACAGGAAGAACATTATGATTCCATTTGGGAAAGAATACATGTACACATATAGATTAATATCCGCAGAAGTATTGGTTCATGCATAGAAGACTGTGGGGGGAATAGAAACCAAACCACTTATAGGGATTATGAAACCTGGGAGAGAGAATTTCAGAGGAATTTCACTGTGTATATTTCTGCATTGCTCAACTTTTTAAAAAAGTCCTGAGGCATCCCTGGTGGTCCAGCGGTTAAGAATCTTCCTGCCAATGCAGGAGACACAGGTTCCATCCGCGGTTTTGATCCCTGGTCCGGGAAGATCCCACATGCAGTGGAGTCACAACTACTGAGCCCACATGTGCTACTGAATCCCACGTGCCCTAGATCCCGTGCTCCGCAACAAGAGAAGCCACCGCAATGAGAAGTCTGCACAAGAGGAGCAGCCCCTGCTTGCCGCAACTAGAGAAAACCCACACAGCCAAAAGTAAATAAAAGTCCTCTCCTAACTCCAATAATCAGAAAGAAGGAAGCAACTTTTTAATAGAAAATATACACAGGCAATACCAAGATATTAAAAAGCCTCTCTAGAGAATTCCCTGGCGGTCCAGGGGTCAGGACTGCATGCTTTCACTGCTGAGGGCCTGGGTTCAACCCCTGGTCAGGGAAATAAGATCCCACAAGCCGTGCGGTGTGGCCAAAAATAAATAAAATAAAATATGAAAATAATTGTTTAAAGTACAACCAAGTAAAAACGCTGGGGAGTGGGGAGATTTACTTGACATTTTAGGGAGACACATTACAGGTGTGGCTTCATCAACTCAAAACTCTGGGTCTGCATGGCACCTTGCTGGCTCCTTGGACTCCTCCGGTCCCAGCCGTGGGAGGCTGAAGGCTTGGCCCATGGCTGAAGGCTTGGCCCATGGCTGAAGGCTTGGCCCACGGCTGAAGGCTTGGCGTCTGCAGTCAGGGTGGTGCACTCACTCTCAGCAAAGCCGGACAGAGTGCTATTCTGCGCGGCCTCCCCGGCAGGCAGCCCAGGGCCTTCTGACTCATGATTAAGTCATCCCAGGTGTCAGCCTTTCCCTCCTGGTAGGATGCCACCGACAGAGCCGATTTCTCCAAGACCACGTCAGAGCTATTCCGATATAAGAAACGACACGGGAAGGACACAGGGGCAGCCCCAAGGCCACCACCCTGAGCGACCCGGGTGCCTGAGGGCAGCCTCTTGGGCACAGCTGTGCGGCAAGACACTCATTCCTCCAGCCTGCAGTCCTCCACTGTGCCCTGCAGACAGGAGGCTGAGACGCCTTCCAGAACATACACCGCACATGTACAACAACACACTAGGTAAAACCCCTGTGCATGGCACAGACTGTACAGAGCATGCCAAACATAAACAATCTGATTGGTTTCCTCTGGCAGGTGAAGTTCTTCTATTTTAAAATTCCCACTATGGGCTTCCCTGGCGGCTCAGTGGTATAGAATCTGCCTGCCAATGCAGGATTTGATCCCTGGTCGGGGAATGGAGCAAGAGCAACTAAGACCGTGTGCCACAGCTTCTGAGCCTGTGTTCTAGAGCCCAGGAGTCGAAACTACTGAAGCCCACGTGCCCTTGAGCTGGTGCTCCGTAGACAAGAGAAGCCACCGCAATGAGAAATCTGTGCAGCGCAACGAAGAGTAGCGCCCACTCGCCGCAACTAGAGAAAGCCCACACAGCAACCAAGACCCAGCACAGCCAAAAATAAACAAATTTTTTTAAAAAATGTTTTTAATTCCCGTAATGATTTTTAACCATGCGTATCCTAAACAAAAGCTACATTTTTCAGCGTCATTTCCAATTGGTCTCCTGGTTTACCAGGTGAGGTTTACCAACCTCATCAAAGGAGAAACCAGTCGGGTGTGGTGTGAGAGGTCGGCAGTGGACCCATGGTTGGCGCCTGGTGCTCAGGACTCTGTCCAACCACATGTTCCAGGGCTTTGCTGGGGATGTGCATCAATCACCCATCCTTTGGCATACAACTGTACAATGGCTTTGCGGTTAAGGCTGTAGACTTTGAAGTCGCACAGATCTAGGTTTGAACTCTCACTCTGCTTCTAACTGCCTTTTGGCCATTCAGTTCAGTTCAGTTCTGTCACTCAGTTGTGTCCGACTCTTGGCAACCCCATGGACTGCAGCACTCCAGGCTTCCCTGTCCATCACCAACTCCTGGAGCTTGCTCAAACTCATGTCCATTGAGTTGGGGATTCCATCCAACCATCTTATCCTCTGTCGTCCCCTTCTCCTCCTGCCTTCAATCTTGCCCAGCATCAGGGTCTTTTCAAATGAGTCAGCTCTTGCCATCAGGTGGCCAAAGTACTGGAGTTTCAGCTTCAGCATCAGTCCTTCCAATGAATATTCAGGACTGATTTCCTTTAGAATGGACTGGTTGGATCTTCTTGCTGTCCAAGGGACTCTCAAGAGTCTTCTCCAACACCACAGTTCAAAAGCATCAATTCTTCGGCGCTCAGCTTTCTTTACAGTCCAACACTCACATCCATATGTGACTAATGGAAAAACCATAGCTTTGACTAGACAGAACTTTGTTGGCAAAGCAATATCTCTGTTTTTTAATATGCTTTCTAGGTTGGTCATAGCTTTTCTTCCAAGGAGCAAGTGTCTTTTAAATTCATGGCTGCAGTCACCATCTACAGTGATTCTGGAGCCCCCCAAAATAAAGTCTCTCACTGTTTCCATTGTTTCCCCATCTGTTTGCCATGAACTGATGGAACTGGATGCCATGATCTTCGGTTTTTGAATGCTGAGTTTTAAGTCAGCTTTTTCACTCACCTCTTTCACCTTCATCAAGAGGTTCTTTAGTTCCTCTTCACTTTCTGCCATTAGAGTGGTATCATCTGCATATATGAGGTTGTTGATATTTCTCCTGGCAATCTTGATTCGAACTTGTGCGTCATCTAGCCCAGCATTTCGCATGATGTACTCTCTATATAAGTTAAATATGCAGGTGACAATATACAGCCTTGACGTACTCCTTTCCTGATTGGGAACCAGTCTGTTGTTCCATGTCTGGTTCTAACTTTTGCTTTGTGAGTTGCATACAAATTTCTCAGGAGGCAGGTAAGGTGGTCTGGTATTCCCATCTCTTGAAGAATTTTTTCACAGTTTGTGGTGATCTACACAATCAAAGGCTTTGGTGTAATCAATAAAGCAGAAGTAGATGTTTTCCTGGAACTCTCTTGCTTTTTCAATGATCCAATGGATGTCGGCGATTTGATCTCTGGTTCCTCTGCCTTTTCTAAATCCAGCTTGAACATTCAGAAGTTCACAGTTCACGTACTACTGAAGCTTGGCTTGGGAGAATTTTGAGCATTACTTTGCTAGCATGTGAGATGATTGCAATTGTGTGGTAGTTTGAACATTCTTTGGCATTGCCTTTCTTTGGGATTGGGCCATTATGAAAACCTTTTGAATCTCAGTACTGTCATCTGTGGGGGCTTCCCAAGAGGCGCAGTGGTAAACAAGCCACCTCCCAAGGCAGGAGACACAAAAGACACAGATTTGATCCCTGGTGGGGAAGATCCCCTGGAGGAGGAAATGGCAATCCACTTCAGTATTCTTCCTTGGAGACTCCCATAGACAGAGGAGCCTGGTGGGCTACAGTCCATGGGGTCACAAAGAATCAGACAGGACTGAGCAACTGAACACATGCACACACATGGTCATCTATAAACTAGGCATTTTTCTCCTATAGTTGTTGTGAGGATAAAGAATAAACCAGAGTGCTCATATTTAGTCATGGGTAGTAAGGACTGTCATCCTACCCTTCTTCACCTTTCACCACCATCACCACCAACTCAAGAGAACAAAGGATCCAAGATTCTGAGCCGTTAGTCAACCATCACAAGGATTCTAAAGATTCTGTTGCTAAGCCTAGAAGAACAAGCAAATTCTGAAAACGCGAGCTTCCAAGATGGAATTCTCAGTAGGACTCTGCTTCTAGAAAGTTCTTAGCAAAGAAAAAAGGGTAAATACTGCCCATGAACATTGAGAAAACCCCAAACACTCTTCTCACCACTGCCAGCCAGGGTGAGAGTTCCATGAGCCTCTCAGAAGTTCCCAGGGACTCTCGCTATACTACCAAATGGTTATTATAAATGTGTTAGTCCCACAAAGTCCCAAGAAGAAAAATCCATCTTCTTACCAAATCAAATCAGCTATTACCCTTAGTGCTTCATACCTTTCTGAGCTCACTGGGCTACTGGCCCTGTCTTTCACTGAGGCGGTCCAAGTGGAATACAGCAAAGCCAGACTGCTTGGGTTCAAACCCTGATCTCACCACTGTTTCGCTCTGTGACCTTAGGCAAATTACTTAGTCTCTCTGTGCTCCACTTCCTTCACTTATAAAAGGATAATAACAGTACTGATGCTAAGAGGTATAAAACGTGGTCCATGCTCAATAAACTCAGCAATGATTAGTATTCTAAACACTCCAGCAGCATGCATGTGGCCAGAAGCCACATCTTTGGGACCTGGGCTCCTTGGGGGCTTGTCACAGTCACTACTTTTCCAAGAACAGACTTTCTCTTTTAGGAGACATAAGCCAATAGCCTGGGCAGAACCACAGGCCAGAGAAGGAGGTGGTACCAGGGGAACTCCAGAACCACGGCAGCCACAGACCATGGCTGGCCGCGAGAGGCTCAGGTGCGGGCGGAGGGAGGGGGCTGTGATGAGATGCACCCACCAAGGAGCCAGCTCATGGCCACTCCCAGGGGTTTGCAGGTGACACAGGCTTCTTCCTTGGGCAGCTGTCAAGCTAGTGTCATCTTCTCTTACCCTCAGTTTCCCCATGTCCTAAATGAAGGCCATGGATTTCCAGGTCTTCCCAGGAAGGTGGAGGGAAGGCTGGGTAAGAGCTGAGGAACACAGGCTTCCTGTCCATTCACAGCACCCAAGGTCTCAGTACCCCCCCAACCCCCCACCGCACACACCTCCCAGCACAGGGCCTTCCCCTTCCGGAGGGGCCAGCACAGAACCAAGAAAGAAGGAAGTGCTTAAAGTTCTGTTTTGTGTGGCGGGAGGGAGAAAGGGTCCCGTAGCCGGTCTCAGCACCATTTCCCTTTCCCAGGAGGACCTTGCTCATAGAAGCCGAGTGAAGGGAGGAGAAATAAAGACTGGAAGAGGGTCTCCATCACTGGACAGACATTCCCTGTGTTTCGGAGGCAGGCCACACACCTATACACCAGGCTGCACCTTATAAAGGGCTTGCATGTAAATTATCCCTTTTAATCTTTGCAATAAGCCTGTAACATACATATCATTTTTATAACATAGAAACTGAGGCATAGAGATATTAGGTAACATCTCTGAGATCACCTGGAGGGAAAGCAGTGGCACCAGGTCTTGGCTCCACATTAAATACTCCTGTCACCACGTCACAGGTGGCTCTGGCTATAATTCACCTACCCTGGTCCTTCAAGCCTGAGTCAGACACCCCTCCTAAGTGGCTCATAAGTTCTGGCTTCTCCAGAATCCAGTTCTTACCATGAAGAATCAAATATCTCTATGCTACACTATGGCATCACTGACTCAATGGACACGAGTTTGAGCAAACTCTGGCAGATAGTGAATGACAGAGAAGCCTGGCAGAGATTGTGTGGCTGGGCTCTCCCTCAGGACTACTGCCCAGGGCCTGGCACTTGCTCTGTCGATGGGCACCTAATAACTATCTGTCATGTGGATGACCAACTAACAAAGAGAGGAGACCCTGAGAATAACCAGAACTGCAGAGCCTGGCCCCCAAAACATCTGATTTTGACCCCACCAAATCTGCTCTCCCAATCCTCGTCTCTACATGCTGAGGGGACACTGAGTCTCACCTGGGCAACACCGACTTGAGAAAGAACCAAGGACTCCTTCCAAGCAGCTGCCTGGCCACCATCTAAGGTTCAGCTGGGGCCAAGACACCCAATGAGGCAGGCTTCCCAGTTATCGTCAGTGTCCATGAAAACTGACATCCGTGCCCCTACTCTCATGCAGGCTGGGCTCACGGTCCCCAGACAGGACATGTACATCAGGTCTCTGCAAACACTGGGGAACATGTAGGTGGCCACCTCCCACTTAATAGTAATAGGATCAGGTGGAGGGTGCTGGGGCCAGAGTCATCAGCCTTGGGAAGGAGGCAGCCAGATCCAAGCATCACCAAACAGAACCTTTCTCCCTCCATGAAGGGATGGAAGTGGCCAGGAGAAAGGAACTCAAAAGCAACAGCGCTCCTGAGGGACTCAGCGTGACCCAGACTGGCTCTGCTAACGCAGAGAACAAGCCCAGGGGCAGCTGCTGCACTTCTGGTCAGAACAGCCAAGGCAGAGTCCGCAGACCCTGGCTGCAAACATGGCAGGGTGATCCAGAGGGTGAGAGAGCTGGGGAAGCATGAAGCAGGAAGGTACAAGGGGAGACTTCCTGGAGAAACTGAAATGAGCTTTGGGCACAGCAAGCTACTTCCTTTAGGAGAGTGTTAAACAACCGCTCAGTCATGTCTGACTCTTGGCGACCCCATGGACTATAGCCCACCAGGCTCCTCTGTCCATGGGATTCATTGGGCAAGAATACTGGAGTGGATAAAAAAAAAAAAGAATACTGGAGTGGGTAGCCATTTCCTTCTCCAAAGGATCTTCCCATCCCAGGGATTGAACCTGGGTTTCCTGCATTGTAGGCAGATTCTTTGCTGTCTGAGGAGCCAGGGGAGCCCAGAGTCATGTCTAATTTTCATGCACATCTCTTAGCATGGCTCTCAAGAGCATAAGGGCCTCCAGGGAAATAACCAAATCTTATTTGTCTTTGAGAGCCCAGCCCAAGACCAGGACACGGTACTGCCGGTTCCAAGGAGGTTGGCGGGAGGAAAGATGGAGTGATCCATGTGGGAGAAAACGGCCGAATTGGCATGGAGAATGGATGAGCTTCACGGAAGGTGAGAAATGAGGAGGGACCAAAGGGGAAGGAAGTGAGGGCTGACGGGTGGCCGTGGGAGCTCAAAGGCCAGTGTGGCCAGTGGGCAGTATCAGCTGGAGAGGGTCCCTGAAAGGGAAGTAAAAGGGAAGTAAGGAAGAGGGAGGGAAGAAAAACAGTCCTGAAATAACACCACCAGACAGCAGGCTCTCTGCTGAGAAGGCAGGACTCTAGAACCCCTCCCTATAACAGGCAATTACCAGGGATTCGCAAACACAGGAATCACGGAAAGGAAACAGAGGCCGGCCACTCGGCTGCATCAGCCGCCAGCAGGGCAGACAACTGGCCACAGACCCCAGCCTCCAGACTGGGTGCTGAGTCCTGCTTCCTCCCGCACGGGGCGGACAAGTGGAGAAAACAGAGTGCCCACCTCAGGTGCGATTGGTGACTCAGCGCACCAGGGCAGACCCAGAATCTAGTCTTTGGCAAGCTCCCTCAGTCCGCACGCCCCTGGAGAAACGGACTGGTCTGTGAGACCCCCCAAATCAGGCCCAATGCGGGCCCAACCGCCGAGTGCGGGCCAGTAGAGGAACTCACTGGCCCCAGGGTCCCGGGAGAGAGGGGGACAGGCCCCTGTTTGCAAAATCCCAAACAGTTCCTGCCTCTCAGCAGCCTTTAGCCCGGTGACCTGGTGTGCAGGGGATGCTGGGGGCCCCACTACAGGGAGGTGGAGGCTTGGCTGCCAATCCTGCCTGGGCACTGCCACCTAGGGTGACCTTTTACTGCCATCAGTAAAGAAACTAACAACCCATTTCCACTCTCTATGGTAAGATTTAATGTTTCCAAGTTCCCGACTCATTAGAAAAGACCGTGAGGCTGGGAAAGATTGAAGGCAGAAGAAGTGGGGGGCGACAGAGGTTGAGACGGTTGGTTGGCATCACCACGAACATGAGTTTGAGCAAACTCCAGGAGATGGAGAAGGACAAGGAAGCCTGGTGTGTGCAGTCCATGGGGTCGCAAAGAATCAGACACGATTGAGCGGGACAGAGCGACGGAACAACAGCAACAGATTCTTTCCGCCAAATGAGAACTCCCTGTTTCAGGGTCTCCGACAGGTTCAAGACACAGGTTCCCACTTCCTTCCCAAAGGGCTCCATCCGCTTTCCGAGAAGACCAAGCAAGCTCCACCCTGGAGTCCTAAGCTCCAGGTTCTACGGCAACCGAAGCTCTGGGCTCCCGGTTGCCTTCTGCCTGGGGGGCTCAGATGCCTTCTGACTAGCAAGACAAGAGCAAATTCCCGCAGCGGCCAAGGATTCCAGGACGCCAGAGCCGCCTGGAAACTTCCCTCCCCTGCCCAAACCCCAGGTCGCAGCCTGCGCCGCGGCTTCCTTCCCGAGGCGCACGGACAGAGCGGAGATAACCAGATGCCGAGACGAGCCCACTTCCAGGCCAGGAAACGGCCCGGGGTTGGGGTGGAGGAGAGGGCCGGGGGAGGGGACCGCGGGCTGAGCCGAAGGTCCGGCCAGGCACCCGCCAAGCAGGAAATTCCACCTGTCGGGCCGGCGCCGCGGTCACAAACCGGCAGCGCAGCGGCTCCCTCGGCCGAGACAAGCGCGGCGCTGCCGGTTCCCCGGTCCCCCTGGTCCCCCCGGCGCCCAAACACCCCCCGATTCCCTGGCCCCCGCGGCCGCCCCCCGGCCGCTCCCCGGAGCCCCCAGACCCCCGAGCCCCGGCGCGTCCCGCCTCGACGGCGCCCGCGCCGCCCACCTCCGGCCGCGAGCTGTACTTGAGTCCAGCGCCAAGGCCACCGGAGCCTCCTGCGCCCCCGCGCGCCTTCTCGCTCTTCATGGTCCCGGAGGCCGTGGGGCTCTGGCCATCGCCGGGGGGCCGGGGCCGGGGCGCGGGACTGGCCTCCTTCAGGTCGCAGGCCCAGCGCTCCGGCCGCCCAGGCTCCGCCCGGCCCTTCCTGTCGCGCGCAGGTAGTTTCAGGGTGTGGCTCCCGGGTCGCCCCGCCCCGACCGCCGCGCCGCCTCACCTTCCCGGCCCGTGCCCGCCCCGCCCATTCCTCCCCCTCCCCCCCACTCCTCCCCCTCCCCCCCACTCCTGCCCCATTTCTCCCCCTCCCCTCCCCCATTCTCCGCCCCCACCTGCCCCCACCCGCCCCCACCCCATCCCCGCCCCCACCCACCGGGCTCGCGGCCGCCTCCTCCCCTGGGGAACTGGGAAGCGCAGCCACCTCCCGAAGGCGGTGGAGCCGCCAGGCTGACTACCTGCCCGGTGGTGGCCCTCGGCTCGAACAGGCCCACGGGAAGGAACGAGCGATGGCGAAACTTAACCCCCCTGCCCTCCTCCTCACCTAGAAGTGGCCCTTTCCGCTGGAAGACAGTCTCCCAGCCGCCTCTCGGAGGCCCGCCACGATTTCCCTCCGTCCCTTCCTCCCTCCATCTTCAAACTCTCCCCACCTTGCTCCACATCCAGGTCCCACGTAGAACCCCTCCAAACCCAAACAGAACTCTGAACCGCCCTTGGGCCAGCCTGCCGCTCCAGCCACTGCCCTAGGCTCCCTCCTGCCAGCAGCTGCCCACCCAGCCCTCCCCAAGTTCTTCAACCTTGTGCCCTCTTCTCTGTCCCTGGCTCCATCACCCATTTGCAGCATCTGATACCCATACGGGCCTCCAATGCCCACTTTCCCTGGATTGTAGTCCTACTTTCTTGCCCCTAAATATCAAGGTTCCCAAAGCTCTCTTTTTCAGCCTCTTTTTCCTCTACACTTTCTCAGCAACTCATCTTGTGGTTTCAAGGAGGTAAATCTGGGATTTCCCTGGTGGTCCAGTGGCTAAGATTCAGGGGGCCAGGGTTGATCCCTGGTCAGGGAACTGGATCCCACATGCTGCAATTAAGACCTGGCGAAGCCAAATAAATATTTTTAAAAACGCACAAAGCCAACATGCCCTGCATTGTTAAAATAACTTAAAAATAAAAAGGAGGTAAGCCTGCCTTCCTAGCATTGACATCACAAAAGAGTGGCAATCTGGCATTAACAGTTCTTTGGGAACTTCTCCATGCTCTACTGGTATTACACAGTCAACAAGTAATACTGAGCACAGACTGTTTTGCTCTAGGTACTGGGAGACAAGAGTAAACAAAATAAAAGCCCTGCTTTGCAGCCAGCAAAGATCCATCTAGTCAAGGCTATGGTTTCTCCAGTAGTCATGTATGAATGTGAGAGTTGGACTATAAAGAAAGCTGAGCCCCAAAGAACTGATGCTTTTGAACTGTGGTGTTGGAGAAGACTCTTGAGAGTCCCTTGGACTGCAAGGAGATCCAACCAGTCCATCCTAAAGGAAGTCAGTCCTGAATATTCATTGGAAGGACTGATGCTGAAGCTCCAATACTTTGGCCACCTTATGTGAAGAACTGACTCATTTGAAAAGACCCTGATGCTGGGAAAGATTGATGGCAGGAGGAGAAGAGGACGACAGAGGATGAGATGGTTGGATGGCATCACCGACTCGATGGACCTGAGTTGGAGTAGGCTCAGGAGTTGATGATGGACAGAGAAGCCTGGTGTGCTGCAGTCCATGGGGTCTCAAAGAGTTGGACACGACTGAGCAACTGAACTGAACTGAACTGAACTTGCAGTCGGCAAGCTCCAAATGTCCTTCCCAGACTTGTTCATCTTGCACTGTTTCCTCCAGTTTTAATATGATCATTCTTCTAGGCTCCAAACCTGGGAGTAATCTCTGACTCTCCACCCTCCTTTGCATCTCATACGTAATTTGTTCCAGACCTCACCAAGTCTTTTTCTTAAGTGAGTGAAGTGTAGCGTCCTCTCTTTCCTCTCCATTCAGAGGATCCCACTCCAAGCTCTTACCCACCGTTGCCGGGATTAGAAAGTGAAAGTGAAAGTCACTAAGTCGTGCCCAACTCTGTGCAACCCCCGTGGACTATACAGTCCATGGAATTCGCCAGGTCAGAATACTGAAGTGGGTAGCCTTTCCCTCCTCCAGGGGATCTTCCCAAGCCAGGGATTGAACCCAGGTCTCCCGTATTGCAGGCGGATTCTTTTTGCCTGTATTAGTGTAAGAATCAAATGGAGAACGCACCCACTGTGTCCATGGAGACAAGCCGTGGCGCTGCGCTCTGGCCTGAGGCACTGGGGCACCTAGACAGGGAGGAGGTCAGCTCCATAGTCCGAGCCACTGTCCAGACAGTGGCCCAGACTATGAGCAAGAGGATACCTTCAGCAGTAAATAAGATAAAACAGCTTCTTAAAGATAAGCCTGAGGACTTTCCTGCTGGTCCAGTGGCTAAGACTTCACACTGACAGTACTGAGGATCCAGGTTCAATCCCTCGTCAGGAAACTAGATTCTACAAGCCACAACAGAAAAAGATCCTGCATGCTGCAACTAAGACCTGGTACAGTCAAATAAATAAATATATATATATATATATATATATTTTTTTTTAAGATAAGCCTGAACACATAGTTTTGAAAATTGGTGTCCCAACCAGGGGTTGTAATGGCCTTTCCTGCATGCTAGAATATACAAAGACAAAAGGAAACTGTGACAAAGAAATTGTTCAAGATGGAGTCAGACTGTTCATCAAGAAGAAAGCACAGCTAGCACTCCTAGAAACAGAAACGGATGATGCTGAAGACACATTGTTTGTGTTCAATAACCCAAATATCAAAGGAAGGTGTGGCTACCGAGAAAGCTTAATATTTGACTCTTCAGGACTATGCAGTCTGTGGGACCCAGGAGAACTGCAGAAGCTCCAAGGTTTATTGAAGAAACCACGTGACTATCACATGCTTAAGATCTGCAGTATCTGGCCACCCTACAAGGAGAACAAAGTGATGCATTTTGAAAAAAATAATAATAATAATAAGCAAATGGATCTCCTGCCTCCAGTTTGGCCACCCTTTTATCTCTCCTACACACGGCAGTCAGGTCACTCATCGTACATCACAGCTCCTTTAAAATCCTCAGTGTTGGACTTCCCTGGTGGTCCAGTGGTTGGGAATCTGCCTGCCAATGCAGGGGACATGGGTTCGATCCCTGATCCAGGAAGATTCCACATGTCAAAGATTCCACAACTAAGTCTTAGTGTGCCTCAACTACTGAGCCAGCAGAGAGCCCGAGAGCTGCAACAAAGACCAGCGCGGCCAGCAAATAAATGAATGAAGCCCACAGTGTCTCCTGGATCAAATCCTGGGCCTCCTTGCCTGGCTGTCACAGTGTGACCTGTCTTCCTTTGCTAACTCACCTCCCAGCACTCTTACTGGAATCCCTTCTCAGCAGCCAGACTTCCCCACTATTGCACTCTTCCTAATGCTTCTCACCCCTGGAAGGCTTTCTCCTTCACAGACATCTCTGCACATCAGGAGAAAGTCACCTGCACAACAATAAGTCATTTGTGTTCTTCACAGAATATTTCTAGGTCTCTGCTTTCTAGGCACAGGTTAGCATTTGCAGTTAGATGTGGCCATATGGCTAGCTGTGGGCAAGGAAATGACAAATGGCAAATGATACACACCTCTTCCAGGTAGGAGCATGAGGAGGCAACGCACAACCCCAAAGTCATCTAGGCAAGACCCCCATCACCCCACAGCCCAGTTGCAGTGAGCAGAGATAAACTGTATGTATCACCTTTTCTTTGCATTTCTGTCAATGTCTTATGCACCTTTGAGTCCTCAGGGCCTAGCACACTGATTGGCACAGTAAATCATGTCCACTGAATAAGTAGCAAAAAAACATCTGCCACCTTCTGCCGTTTGAAGCATTCTAAAGCTAAATAGAAGATGTCAGAATGTGATTTTCTGCATAATGGGACAAAATCACCTACGGAATTTGTAGATGTACAAAGTAGGTGCTCTGCAGTCCCCAGTGATGCAGTATTCTTCAGAGAGGGTAGATGATTGAAAGTAACCCACCCAAGTAATGAAAAGGAGAGACACTCATGGCACTGAAACTGCTGCTCCACCCCCACCCCACACACAAAAGAAGCGTCTCATGTTGTCTCCCAGGTTCCTTCAGCATCCCCTCTTACCTCATGGAGCTGTGAATGCCTTGCAAGTAGAAGGCCCCCAGTGTTGTCATTTGAATGCAATGTACATGTGTGGGTTTACTGCAATCCCAGATTAAAAGAAGGTGATGCAGGCCAAGAGCCTTCCCGTGACACTGTGTCGCATCAGCTTACTGAGTGCACACCATGCATGTGACAGAGGAAGAAGTGTAATCACATATCCTGACACTAAACCCATGACATTTGAGGTCAGTGCTTCTGTTCCTAAATGGTACGTGAAAAAAGCCAAGAGCAGAAGCCTGATCTTCGTAATACGCTCACATGCTCATCAGTTTCATGGCCTCGTGCTTTCCTGCAGCCACGTTTAGAGAGCTCTTACGTGGACCAGGAAAATCAAGACGCCCTGGTGTGCAAGCTCTAGTTGAGAAGAGTTCCGGATTCTGGGGGAGTTGAGGGGGACAGATGAACTCTGCCTGTGACACCTTCATAGGAGTGACATTTGGGCTGAATTTTTGGATTTCACCGGGACGAGGAGAGATGGCAGGGTGGGGTGATATGGGGAAGACGCCAGGAGGATGCGGTGTTGCTGTCAAGGCAAGGGGCGTGGGTGGGCATCCTGCAGGGAGATGGCAGAATCCTTGTGGCCACCAGACAATGGTTATTTAGAATCTAGTGCATGTTTACCCTCCACAGGGAAGTAGGTGTCAAATACAGTCCTTGTTCTAGAAGGTTAAGATATATTCACAGACGAGGGCTCCCTAACTGGTTGACTCTGCTCTCCCCCACTCTTTCCAGACCTCCTTGAGGGCAAACTGGTCCTCACAGGAGTGGCAACTGCAGGCAGGCCTGGCATGATCTGCCTCACCTGGGTTTGCACCCGATCTCATCACCTTGAGCAGCAGAGCTCAGTGATTTTAAAGTCGAGCTGGAGCTGCCTGACATGGCCCCCACTCCCTTCCATGCCATCATCCATTGAAGCCAATGTCTTTCAGCCTGTGGCCAGGTCCACACATGGACACACTCTGGCCCCAGGGATGTTTGGGTGATTGGAGCAGCCATCTGAGGAGGCCCCCATGGACAGAGTCCTGGGGTCAGGAAGAGCAGGACTTACGGGGGTGGGGATGGCAGCTTTGGACACGGAGTGTTTGTGGGGGAAGAGAAAGGTGATGGCAGAGGCTGTGTGACACGGGCTGAGGCTGACACGGGTTCGAGTCTGGACACACCCCTTAGGAGCGTGAGAACCTGGCTATATCCGACAGGCTGTCTGCTTTCAGGTTTCTTCAGTGACCATTTAGAAACAGACACACTTACCCACATGTATAATTTATGAGGATTAAAGCAAGCAGGTTTAGCGTCAGGATATGTGGTTACACTTCTTCCTCTGTCACACGCATGGTGTGCACTCAGTAAGCTGATGCGACACAGTGTCGGGGAAGGGTCTTGGCCTGCCTCGCCTTCTCTCAGCCTGGAATCTCAGTAAATGCATGGCATGCGCATTGCATTCGAATGACAGCACTGGGTGCCTTCCAAGTGCAAGGCATTCACAGCTCCATGAGATAAGAGCGGATACTGAAGGAGCCTGGGAGATGGTATGAGACACTCCTTTTGTGGGCAGAGTCGGGGGGCAGCTTTCAGGGCCATGAGTGTCTCTTTTATATTACTTCAGATCTGCCCATCTTAGTAATATTGGCTTCATCCACTTAATGAAAAAATTGTGAAGACATCTCTGAGGACTACCCTGGAGATCCAGTGGTTAAGACTCCGAAGTCACAGGTTTGATCCCTGCCTGGGATTAAAATAAATTAAAATAAAAATTGATGCCAAAAAAAAAATCCATGATGCGGGCGCGCACACACACACACACACACACACACACACACACACACACACACAAGACATCACTGACTTCTTTTTCTTTGTCCCTCTCAGCCACAGGAAACAAATCTGTCAGTTTTACCCCCAAATGTATTTGGAATCTGTCTACTTCTCGACTTTTCTACTACGTCTGTCTATTCCAAGCCACCATATTCTCCTTCCTGGACTACACACGACCTCCTGAAGCACTGCCTTCTTCCACTTGGTTCCACTCCAGCCCGTTGTGATGATGGATACATGGCGCTGCATCTGCCACCTCTCAGAACACAAAGCGCCTGACTTCCCCGGTGGTGCAGTTGTGATGAATCCACCCGCCAACGCAGGGGACATAGGTTCAACCCTGGTCCAGGAATATCCCACATGCCACAGGGCGACTAATCCCACGAGCCCCCACCACTGAAGCCCGTGTGCCCTAGAGACTGTGCTCCGCAACAAGAGAAGCCACCGCAAAGAGAAGCCCACTCACCGTAACTAGAGAGCAGCCCCCGCTCCACAACTAGAGAAAAGCCGGAGCAGCAACGAAGACCCAGCACTGCCAAAAATAAATAAATAAAAATTTTTAAAATAATAATAAATTTTAAGAAACCCCACAAAGCTCCTGAGGGCCAGGATTGGTATCTGCTTGTTCCCCAGCTCAAACTCAATAAATGTTTGTTGGATTATTGATTTACTTACTTTTATTCAGCATTCATTCAACACGTTTATTGTATATTTACAGCATGTTAGGTACTGCTCTAGTGGAGGATAGACGGGCCTATAGGAGAGAAAATGTTCCTTTTCAGAAACTGTTTCTATTGTCATGGGAGCTTACGTTGTAGTTGTGGGGGTCAAGGGGAGTAAACACTTAAAGAACAAGATAATTTGATAGAGATACATACTATGAAGTGTTAAATTATTTTAAAACTACACGAATAAGTGAAAACGTTTTCTGGTTTTATGTTATCACTTAAAACTTTTTATTGTCAAATGCAACACAAATATAGAAAACAGCATAAAATAAATACACAGTGTTCTGGATGACTCTCAGTCAACAGCATCTTGTCAACACAGCCCACCCTGAGCCTCCATGTGTGGTCCCCAAACAACACCACTTCCCCCCCCTGACTAGCTGTGTTCCCACCTCTCTGGGCATTGCTTGTGTGTTTTTTTAGTGTGGTTTTTATCATGCAGGCTTGAATCTCTGCGCATCAGGGTTTAGCTTCAACCTGCTTTTGGTTTGTCTGTTTTGTTTCAAATATGATTTTTAGGTCTGTTTTAATCTAGAGATTCCCTTTTATCTTCCTTTACGATTTCTTTACTAAAGAAATCAAACCATTTGTCCTGCAGACGTTCCACAGACAGGATTTTTGTGAATTGTCTTCTCCAATTGTTGTCTATTTAGTGAATTTCCTCTCCATTTGTATTTTCTACAAATTGTAGTATCTAGAGGCTTGAGCTTCCCAGGTGGCTCAGTGGTAAAGAATCCTTTTGCCAATGCTGGAGATGCAAGAGACACGGGTTCAATCCCTAGGTCTGGAAGATCCCCTGGAGGAAGAAATGGCAACCCACTCCAGTATTCTTGCCTGGAGAATCCCATGGACAGAGGAGCCTGGCGGGCTACAGTTCATGGGATCACAAAGAGTCAGACACTACTGAAGTGAGCAGAGGCTTAAACAGATAGTTTGGATTTTTTTTTGTTTGTTTTTTAATTAATTAATTTTCTGGCTGCATTGCATGGCATGTGGGATCTTAGTTCCCCAGCCAGGGATGGAACGTGCACCCTCTGCAGTGGAAGAGTCTCAACCACTGGACCTCCAGGGAAGTCCCAGTTTGATTGTTTTTTTGGAGGGAAGATGCTTAATAGCTGGTGATGTATCTTTCAAGTGAGGTCCATGCCTGACTATCTCGTTCTGTTTTGCTAGTTCCATGCTTAGGTTCTAAATTCAGGAAGTGTAACCAGTAGTGTTTTAACTTATCATCCCTTGTTTATTTACATGCTGGAATACTTCTAAATAAGGAAATTTATCATCTATGTGGTTACCTGGTGGTAATGTTTCTACAGGAAGGGGAGAGTAAAGGCCTACTGTTGGTGGTCAGTCACTAAGTTATGTTCAACTCTTTGTGACCCCTGGACTGCACGCCAGTCTTCCCTTACCCTTCACTATCTCCCAGAGTTTGCTCAGACTCACGTCCATTGAGTTGGTGATGCCATCCAATCATCTTATCCTCTGTCACGCTCTTCTCCTTCTGTCCTAAAGGCCTGACTCTCCCTCTACAGCAGTTTTCAAAATAATCAGTTCCCTAGCATCTTCCAAAGGAACCAATTGGTGTTTGCTTTGTTTTCGTATTATTATGAGTTCTTGGATTTAAAAGTATTTGATATGTTTTGGTTCGTTGCCATTTTTATGCTATTGATGTTCAAACTCTCCCCTCTGTGATCAGCAGGAATGTCTTCAAGTGAGTTCTGACTCATTTTTGATCCATTCCTCCTCATCTTTGATCATTCTTTGCTTTCTGGCCAAATATTTCAGATGCACCTTGTACATGCCCTGCCTATACATGCAATCAGCCATTTTTCCAAGACATCCTGTTGTCTTTTCATTGAGTTAGACAAGGCTGTGGTCCACCTGATCAGTTTGATTAGTTTTCTGTGATTGTGGTTTTCATTCTCTCCACCCTCTGATGAATAAGGATAAGAAGCTTATGGAAGCTTCCTGATGGGAAAGACTGACTGTGGGGGAAACAGTCTTGTTCTGATGGGCGGGGCCATGCTCAGTAAATCATTAATCCAATTTTCTGTTGATGGGCGAGGCTGTGTTCCCTCCCTGTTGTTTGACCTGAGACCAAACTATGGTGGAGTTAATGAACATAATGGCAACCTCCTTCAAAAGTTCCCCTTCACTCACTGCCGCACTCAGTGCCCCTGCACAAGCCACCGCCAACCCACGCCTCTGCTGGAGACTCCTGGACACTCATAGGCAAGTCTGGGTCAGTCTCTTGTGGGGTCACTGCTCCATTCTCCTTTCTCACTATGAACAAAGCTAGTGGAGGTGATGGAATTCCAGTTGAGCTATTTCAAATCCTAAAAGATGATGCTGTTAAAGTGCTGCACTCAATATGCCAGCAAATTTGGAAACCTAAGCAGTGGCCACAGGACTGAAAAAGGTCAGTTTTCATTCCAATCCCAAATAAAGGCAATCCCAAAGAGTGTTCAAACTACCACATAACTGCTCTCATCTCACACTCTAGCAAAGTAATGCTCAAAATTCTCCAAGCCAGCCTTCAACAGTACCTGAACCGTGAACTTTCAGACATTCAAACTGGATTTAGAAAAGGCAGAGGAACCAGAGATCAAATTGCCAACATCCGCTGGATCATCAAAAAAGCAAGAGAGTTCCAGAAAAACATCTACTTCTGCTTTACTGACTATGTCAAAGCCGTTGACTGTGTGGATCACAACAAACTGTGGAAAATTCTTAAAGAGATGGGAATACCAGACCATTTTACCTGCCTCCTGAGAAATCTGTATGCAGGTCAAGAAGAAACAGTTATAACCGGACATGGAACAACACACCGGTTCCAAATCCGGAAAGGAGTACGTCAAGGCTGTATATTGTTACCCTGCTGCTTATTTAACTTATATGTAGAGTACATCATGAGAAACACTGGGCTGGATGAAGCACAAGCTGGAATCAAGATTGCTGAGAGAAATATCAGTAACCTCAGATATGCAGATGATACCATCCTTATGGCAGAAAGGGAAGAAGAACTAAAGAGCCTCTTTTTTTTTTTTTTCTCTAAAGAGCCTCTTGATGAAGGTGAAAGAGGAGAGTGAAAAAGTTGGCTTAAAACTCAGTATTCAGAAAACTAAAATCATGGCATCTGGTCCCATCACTTCATGGCAAATAGATGGGGAAACAATGGAAACAGTGAGAGACTTTATTTTGGGGGGCTCCAAAGTCACTGCAGATGGTGTCTGCAGCCATGAAATTAAAAGACGGTTGCTCCTTGGAAGAAAAGCTATGATCAACCTAGACAGCGCATTAAAAAGTAGAGATGTTACTTTGCCAACAAAGGTCTGTCTAGTTAAAGCTCTGGTTTTTCCAGTAGTCATGTATGGATGTGAGAGTTGGACCATAAAGAAAGCTGAGCACCAAAGAATTGATGCTTTTGTACTAGTGTTGGAGAAGACCCTTGAGAGTCCCTTGGACTGCAAGGAGATTCAACCAGTCAATCCTAAAGGAAATCAGTCCTGAATATTCATCGGAAGGACTGATACTGAAGCTGAAACTCCAATACTTTGGCCACCTGATGCGAAGAACTGACTCACTGGAAAAGACACTGATGCTGGGCAAGATTGAAGGCAGGAGGAGAAGAGGACGACAGAGGATGAGATGGTTGGATGGCATCACCGACTCGATGGACATGAGTTTGAGCATGCTCCGGGAGTTGGTGATGGACAGGGAAGCCTGGTGTGCTGCAGATCATGGGGTTGCAGAGTCGGACACGACTGAGCGACTCAAGTGAACTGTTATCTTTTAGGGAAAAACAGCATTTCAAGACAATCATCAGGCCACCACGGATGTTTACCACTACTGAGGTAGTCACTATTTCTAGGGCTTTTGGGGGACAAAGCTAGGAAATTTTTTAAGGAGATAAAACACCCAACAAATTCACATTGATATTTCTGATTCAAATTTAGGACCTAGTGTAGTACCGACTAGAGCATCTTGTGTCTGTATTATCCTTTTTCCTACAATGAGAGTCCTTCTCATGTTACTTTTTGCTTTTGTTTTTTGTGGTATCTCCTTTATTTTCTTTTTTAAAAAGATTTATTTATTTATCACTGGCTGTACTGGGTCTTCATTGCCATGGGCAGGCTTTCTCTAGTTGCAGAGAGGGGGGGCTACGATCTAATTGTGGTTCAGGGGCTTCTCATTGCAGTGGCCCCTCTTGTTTCAGAGCATGGGCTGTAGACGCTTGGGCTTTAGTAGTTGTGGAGCACAGGCTTGGTCGCTATGCGGCATGTGGGATCTTCCCAGACCAGGAATCGAACCACTGTCCCTGCATTAGCAGGGAGATTCTTTACTACTGGGCCACCAGGGAAGTCCTGCACTATCTGCTTTATTAAGGGAAGGCAACAGGTACCATTTTCTCGCTAGAGTTTAGTGAGTTTGCCCTTAATGCAGTTTTTGTCAACTTGCCAGCTCACGAACAACCAAATGCTGTAGCTAATTTGAGTGAAAAAGAAGAGAGAGAATTATTAAAAAGATTCTTAGGAAGGTCATAGAATCTCTGGGCAGGTAAGAGAGGCAAGAAGGGAGGAGACACAGCCAGGAATATGGCCTGACACGCCACAGGGCTGCCTGGAGAGCCCCACTGCCCCCGTCTTAGGGAGACAGCTCATCCCAGTGACATTGACCATGGATGCTTGTCATGCCTCCCTGCTGCCCGGAAGCTGCGTGTTCTGTGGTCAGGATAACCAGAGCGTGGTCTCCGGGCTCTCCTTGTTCCCTCTTGAGCAAGCCTCTTGTAAGTGCCTCTCTGGTAAGCGACACCTGTGCCCTCCCCCTGAGCCAGCTGATAAGTCGAGTTCTGTTCCTGCCTTGGGCAGACAGAATGTGTAACATAGAAATTCTGCCAACATAGAAGAGCTGCTCCGAAAACACCCCGTGGTGTCTCTGGAGGGGGCGGATGCAGGCACTCTGAGCTGGCAGTCTCGGAGCCTCTCTAGACATGTGTTTTATTACTTGCTACTCTGGTGAGCACCACTGTGAATTTCTGCCTTGTCCACGTGGTCAACACGTCAAGGTTCATCCTTTCCTTCACCTGATATTTGTGGCTGCCCTCTGACCCGGGGTGCTGCATGGGGCCTCCATGGGTTTGGTTGTTTTTTTTTTTTAAATCTAAGTACCCAATGCATTTGCTTGCATTCTGAGTCCAGTGCTCGTTCACCAGGTTAAAGGAACTTTATGTTTTAAGCAAATAATGCAAATAAATGTGCACGTGGCTTTACAAGATTCTTGCAGCATATTATCTTCACTGCAAAGAACAAGAAAATGACAAGATTGATGTTTCTACTCCTAATACAATCCCTTCACTGGTCACGTTATCATGTTACAAATATTATCATCTGATAAGAAGTTGGTAAGAATGTTTTATTTTTTGGTTAGGTGGCTTTCAGGATCCTTGTTCTCTGACTAGGAATTGAACCCAGGCCATCAACAGTGAAAGCGAGGAGTCTTAATCACTGGACCATGAGGGAATTGCCAAAAAGTTCTAAATTATCAAGACTATGGATTTACATTGCACATTAATAATGTCCACTTACAACATACATTTAACAATGACGTTCCTCATTCTAAGTGTATGTCGAGTCAGGTGGCACTGACGAATATTTCAAGACCAGCATGATTAATGTCATTTAAGAATTTAATATCCAGAACATGAAGACAAGCCACTACAATTTTTTCAATGCTTAAAGTCATGCAATATTCAATTACGTAATTTACAAAATTTCATTAAGGAATGATAAATACACACCTTGAGGTTCTTAATTAAATGGCAAAGACAGAAAGCCATAAACCATTATGGTTTCAAAAAGGAATCATTTTGTCCTGCCGCAGTAATAAAAAGGCTGAAATAAAACACAGAAGTGACATGTCGGCAGCATAATCCATGGTCCTGTCAGCAAGTGCTGTTGGAGGAAGGTGGATTTGAAGAAACAAGCAGAAAGCCATGTTAGACTACGTTTGGATGAAGTACAACCCAATTTATGGTATGTTGTTTTGTTGTTTAGTCACGTAAGTTGTGTACAACTCTTTCGTGACCCCATGGACTATAGGCCACCAGGCTCCTCTCTGTCCACAGGATTTCTCAGTCCAGAATACTGGAGTTGGTTGTCATTTCCTTCTCCAGTGGATCTTCCTGACCCAGGGATTGAACCCATGACTCCTGCATTGCTCAAACAGCAGGAGACCTGGGTTCGATCCCTGGGTTGGGAAGGTTTTCTGGAGGAAGGCACAGCAACCCACTCTAGTGTTCTTGCCTGGAGAATCCCATGGACAGAGGAGCCTGCAGGGCTATAGTCCATGGGGTTGCAGAGTCGGACACAGCTGAACAACTAACACTCCTACGTTGCAGGCAGATTCTTTACCAATGAGCCATATGGCATTTGCCAATTGTTTTAATCAGGAAGTACATAACTACTTTTTTCTTTTTTTTAATCAATCCCTGTGTTCTGGGAAAAGATGTTTTCAACAAATAACACTAACTCACACTCACTGAGCTCATCAGTACTGGGCATTGGTGTAGCTTTAGCATCTTTCCCTGTGGTCACTCACTCCTGACCCAACAGGCTAGTGCTGTTCCACCCCATTTCTTCAGATGGAGAAACTAAGGCACAGAGCAGTTATGCAACCTCCCCAAGGTCACCAGTCAGTAGGTGGCCAAATTAGAAAAAGCATCACGAGATTTGGCTTCAGAATTCCCACTTGTAACATGATAGTTACCTCTTCAATTTTATTTGTATTTTATGGGAAAGAATGTAGTATGCAAAATCTGGGAAATGTAATACTTTGACTGGGGAAATCAAGTCAGTCAGTTCAGTCGTTCAGTTGTGTCCAACTCCTTGCAACCCCATGGACTGCAGCACGCCAGGCTTCCCTGTCCATCACCAACTCCCAGAGCTTATTTTTTCAAACTCCTGTCCATCGAGTCGGTGATGCCATCCAACCATCTCATCCTCTGTCATCCCCTTCTCCTGCCTTCAATCTTTCCCAGTACCAGGGTCTTTCCCAATGAGTCAGTTCTTTGCATCAGGTGGCCAAAGCATTGGAATTTCAGCTTCAGTATCAGTCCTTCCAATGAAAATTCAGGACTGATTTCCTTTAGGACTGATTTCCTTTAGGGAAATGAAGTATCCCCAGATAAAGTTTGGCACTAGAAATCATTAAGTGCAATGCTACCAAATATCTCCAACCAATAGAGTTAGTTATTCTGGTTAGAATCAAGAACATTTAAATACAAATCTTCACCATATTTTTAAATAAGGCAGGAAGTACCCAAGAAAACATTTTGTACCTCACAGAGAGATTCATCCTGTGACAAAGTATTTAGAGTTGTACTTAATGATGTTAAACTGTTTTCTGTTTTCCATTTTATGTAGTTAATCTATTTTTGGCTGTGTTGGGTCTTCCTCGCTGTGCTGGCTGTTCTCTAGTTGCGGGAGCGGAGGCTGCTCTCTTGTTGCGGTGTGCGGGCTTCTCGCTGCGGTGGCTTCTCTTGTTGCTGAACATCGGCTCTGGACACACAGGCTTCAGTAGGTACAGCTCCTGGGCTCTAGAGCGCCGGCTCATTAGTTGAGGCGCATGGGCTTCGCTGCTCTGCTGCTTGTGAGATCTTCCCAGACCACAGATCAAACTGGCGTCTCCCGCATTGGAAGGCAGATTCTTTACCACTGAGCCACCAGGGAAGCCTTTTTGTTTGCTTTTTAAGCTAAAAAAAAAAAAAAAAAAGCCTGTTCCAATTTGCTTTCTCTAAAGAAAACTATGCTGTGGAGAAATTTGAAAACCAGCATCTGAAAAGTTTTCCATTAGTAGATAATTCTGCTATCAAAAGTGGTGTCTCACCTGAAAGACCCATTTGTATACTTAAACTCGGGAGTGCGATTGGTAGATAGGATTGGAAATTAAGTATTGTGCTGCTAACAGGCATGGCCAAAGATGATTTCTCCCATCCCAGCCTGTTTTTGCAAGGTCTCCCTTCCAGCTTAAAAAAAAAACCAGCTTTATTGAGGTATAATTGACATACAATAAACTGAACATATTAGAAATGTACACTCTGATAAGTCTGATACATGTCAGGCTTACACAACCCTGAAACCATCACCACACTCAAGAACTCTTTCTGCTTTGATAGCCATGAGATATAATAATGAAACAAGCAGACTTTAGAACTAGACTTTCTAATTGCTCTGTTGCAAAGTGTTAGGGCATGATTTGAAAATAAGGTGTGGCACAGCATAACTCCCCACTTCTTATGTCCTTCCAGGGAGGGGAGAAATTGACAAATGCACCTACAGGTGTTATTAAGGCCAAGATAGTGGAAATCATGCAGACAGCTCATACCGTTGACATGCTGTGATGAGCATGGCATTTGGCTGTGGTCTTCCTCCCCAGTAACACACAACCGTAGGGTCTTATCATGATTAAAAAAAAGTGCAGCCAATCCTGGTAGAAGAGCATCCCACAGTATGCCTGACCTGTACTCCTCAAAGCCATCAAAAAAGAGGAAAGTGTGAGAAAATCTCTATAGTCAAAAGGAGCTTAAAGAGACATGTTTTCCCAAAAGTTTTACTTTTGTTTTAGGTTCGAAGGATTCGTTAATAAATCAAACCACTTGTTGCACATATAAAAAATTTTTTATGGAAGATTATTTGACCTAATTTCAATGGACTTCCCTGTTGGCTCAGACAGTAAAACGTCTGTCTACAATGTGGGAGACCCGGGTTCGATCCCTGGGTCGGGAAGATCCCTAGTCATTAAAAGAAAAGAAACAATAGACAAAAGTAATAGCACACATATCACCAAATTGGGCTGACCAAAATCCAGAATTAAGGAGCACTGGTAGGTCCCTTGGTAACAGCAACCTGGAGTCCCATTTGGGAAAGCCCCCTGGGCAGTGAATCCACCTTTCGGCGAGACTTCAAATTGCAGTTTTGGGGGCTCCTGCCTATAATCCCAGGCCAAAAACTGATATCATCATCAGATGGCATAAAAAAAATGCAACTTTACAAAGCTGTTTCACAATTTTTGTGAATCACAAGAATTCTTAGACCTCAGGGGATTGGCGAGACCTCCAGGGGCTCAAGAATTCCAAGACCCACTCCCTTTCTTATCTAAAGTGCTGCCTGATTGCTGTGCTTGCAGGTGAGCAGGTACAGAATCTGAGCAGAGTCAGAAGCAAAATCAGAGGCCTGCTCTGCTTCTGAAGCCTGAATAAGACTTCCTCCATTTTGACTTCCCTAACAAGACACACCTAAAAATGTGATATCCTGGGACAGAGAAAGGACACTGGGTAAAAACTAAAGAAATGTGAATCATCTATGGACTTTAGTTAGAGGAAGAATGAAAACAATCACTTTGCTTCCACTGCAACGAGTAACATTTCACTAGACCTGAAAGGCTTTGTTCCTTTAGTAAATAAAATTTGGGGGGGAAATTTCATCTTTTTTATGCTTCCCAAATTTCCATTTATAAGTGTATATATATACTTTTTAAATGACTATCTAAGACACATATTTAAAAGGTTTTGGAGTGCTGGTAAGGATTTTCAAGAACAAGAAACCTTTGTGTACTGTTGGTGGGAATGTAAATAGTGGTGGTGCAACCACTATGGAATACTGTATGGACATTCCTCAAAAAAGTAAAAATAGAAATACCATTACAAAAAGGTTTTATTGATGGAGATTGCTGCTGTAAAGAAAGAGCCACTGCCTTCAGTTCAGCAGACCTGGGTTAAATGGGCTGAGACCTTCTGGAGATTGATCAAGAAGCCTTGCTCCATCCATTTCAAGGATTCTAGAAAAATGTTTTCTGTTTGGTCAAGTCCTGTCCCCTCCTCTGGATACCTGGACCACGCCCCTCAGGAAGGCACAGCTGTGTTTGTAAAGGCCTGCTGGACCCAGTGCCCACAGAGGGCAGGAGAGACACCATTTCCCCTTGTTCACTGCAGCTAAGAGGGCACAGTGCCAGCTGGCCTTGTTTTACAAGGACCACTTCACCGTTTGTCCCAGAAAATTACTGCGTACCCCACAGACTTTGGCTCTGTGCAGGAGCATGTGAACTGATGGCCATGTGTCAGCTGTGAAATGAGGGTGGGACGGGGAAGCCACGGGGCTTTCTGGTTCCTTCTCTCTACTCTCAAGTGTCCATTTCTAACAGTCATGTAAGGCCATATGTTCCTTTGGAGGGGACCCTGGGGCCTCCCCAAATATGAGCAACTCATCACGCCCCAACCTCTCTCTTAAATCAGAGCAATCAGCGTCACAGCAACTGAAACCAGAGGTTAGTGGGACACCTGGGCTGGCTCAGACCTGACTGCCAGGTTCCGATTGTCACTGTGAGCAGTCGCGGGAGGTAGGAGGACCTCACGCCAAAGTCCGCAGGCGCTGCGGGCGCCGGAGGCCTTCCAGGAGGGGGCGGGGCTGCTCCCCAGAGGCAAGGCTGAGTCACCTGCAGAAACCGGGAGTGGAGTGAGTTTCTCCCAGGACGGCGTGGGGGAAGGTGCCGCCAGGGAGCAGAGTGGAGCTGGCTTAGGTGAGGCTTGCTGCCTTGCCTACGCTTCCTTTTTTTTTTTTTTTTAATTTACTTACTTATTTGGCTGCACCAGGTCTTATTCGCAGCAGGTGGGATCTGGTTCCTTGACCTGGGATTGAACCCAGACCCCAGCATTGGGAGCACTGGACCACCAGGGAAGTCCACATTTCCTTTCAAAATTAAAAAACTTAAATCTCCACAGAGCTTCTACACATCTAGAGTTCTCCATCATTCCAGGGTGAGGAGGACACAGGAGCCTCGTTGCCAGGACATTCAGATCCACCTTCAGCTCCCTCTGCACGGACCCCCTCGGGGTCTGCTGTTTCACCAGCGCCCCGCACCCCGCGTCTCTGAGACCCACTGTCAATAGGGGCGTGGGTGATGGACACTGGTGCTAAGAGCTGGCGAGCTGGACGAGCCCTGGCTGACAGGCGCCTTGTGTGGGGTGACTCCGGCCCCCAGTTTCCCAGGACCAACATCCCCTGGGCAGGAGGTGTCATTTCTCACCTCTGTAAGACAATAGCCCCCTGTGAAGTCCAGACAATAAAATGAGGCAACGCATTCAAAGCAGCCGGCAGATGGCAGGCACTGACCCAAGCGAAGCAGGTCTGTTAGATTTGGGAGGGAATCCTAATGAATGCAGACCCACACATCCTAGCTTGTATTGCAGATGGCCAAGTGAAGACACCCTTTGGAATTCAGAGACACTGGCTTCAAAGAAATGAAGTTTCTATTTCCCCAACTTCCTGGCAGCAGTTATGAGGTCGATGCAGGAGGGAGAGGCACATGGGGACCTGCTGATGGCAACAAAGAACCAGCCTGCTCAACTGGTTTGTCCCAAGGCATTTCCTGGCCAGAGGCTCATAAAACACACACCCCCTATTCCAGTATCTAAAGAAAATGCATACACCATGTATGTGCACACATGTACATGGATACACACACGGACATGCAGTGGGATCTTGACAGCACCATGTTAAGTAAAGCTGCATCACACTCTACTAGGGTGAGGACTGCTGAGATCAGCCCCTGAATTTACTCACGAGCAGGCGGAAGTTTGAAAGACTTCCATCACAGTGAAAATCACCCCCAGGCACAATACACTGAAAGCAGGTGTTGAGTAAACAAACCTCCTTCAATGAGAAAACAGTGCCTGCTAGTGGCAGGTTATTTAAGAAACTCAGAAATGAAGGCTGCAAACCTTTCTTAGAAATTCAGCCCCAAGCTCTACTCACCGTTGCCAGGATCAAGAAGAAAAGTCTCATGTTAATAAACAATTGTATTTTACTGCACCAAACCCTTCATTCATTTTCTGATTTACTTCTTTTAGCTAATCATGTAGTTTATTCTTACATTTGATCAAATGAATGATCACTACACATTTATAGGAATTCAGATGGTAAAGAATCCACCTGCAATACAGGAGACCTGGGTTCCATGCCAGGGTCAGGAAGATCCCCTGAAGAAGGGAATGGCAACCCACTCCAGTATTCTTGCCTGGAGAATTCCATGGTCTGGTGGGCTCTGGTCCATGGAGCCACAAAGAGTTGGACGTGACTGAGCAACTAACACTTTCATTTTCAAAGGAAGTCAAGAGCTCAAAAGGAAATAGGTATATGGAGAAGAGTATGAGATCCCTTAAAACACTGGGAATAAATCTACCATATGACCCAGAAACCCCACTACTGGGCACACACCCTGAGAAAACCACAATTTTAAAAGACACATATCCCAACACTCATTGCAGCACTGTTTACAATAGCCAGGACAAGAAAGCAACCTAGATGTCCACTGACTAATTGATAAAGAGGTTGGGGTACATATGTACAATGAAGTATTACTCAGATGTAAAGAACAGAACAAATTTGAGTCTTAGTTCTAGTGAGGTGGATGAGTCTCGAGCCTGTTACAGGGCGAAGTCAGTCTGATAAATACAGTATATTAACGCATATGTATGGAATCTAGATAAATGGTATTAATAACCTTTTGCAGGGAAGAAATGGAGATACAGGTGTAGAGGATGGACTTGTGGACACAGTGGGGGAGTGAGTCAGTGGGACGAATGAAGAAAGTACCATCAAAGTACACTATCCTGTGTAAAACAAGACAGGTGGTGGGAAGTTGCTACATAACACAGGAACCCAGCCTGCTGCTCTGCGATGATCTAGAGGGGTGGGATGGGAGAAAGGGAGGAAGGCTCATGAGGGCGGGGGCATGTGTATAATTACCAGCTGATTCGCACTGTAGTATGGCCAAATCCGACACGATGTTGTAAAAATTAAGAAAAAAACAAAAATAATAATAATAAAGGAAACAGGCAAGTGAGAGAAGGAAGAATACTTTAAAAATCCTACTGCACAAACTCAGATGGATTTGTCCTCATAAAAAGAAGAAATGTTATAAGAAATATTAAGATAAAGCCAGCAGGGCATTCCCAAGCAGTCCAGGGGTTGAGACACTGCAGGGGGCACAGGTTCGATCCCTGACAGGGAGACTAAGATCCCACATGTCACCAGGGATCAAACATCCCACATGTAGTGCAGCAAGGGAGGGAGGGAGACGTAGAGAGCAATAAAGTAAGCAGCTCTCATGGAATTTAAAAACATAATTACAAAACTCACTAGAAAGGTAACAATAGGCAAAGGAATCACCCAGATTACAGACTATAAAGAAAAAGAAGCAATCAGAGGAGGTTTAACCAGTTACAGTTTTAAAAAACATAAAATACAGTGGAAGAAATCATTACAGAAATAATGAAAGATTACTTCTCTGAGATCAAAAAAGTCACAAGCTTTGAGGTTGAAGGAACTCTTCCTCTTTTTTAATTTTTTAGGTGAAAAATTCAATTCAAGCCCAGGAGTCCAGCCCGTTGGACCAATTCCTGCCTCCGCCGAGTGGTCAGTGACCCTCCAGAAAAGGAAGCCACCCACCCTCCGGGGTGGAGGGTTGAAGCCGTCACCATGAGTAACGCCAGGCCAATGACACACGGAGTCCTGGTGGAAGTTAAAGTATTTATTGATGTGTTTAAACTCTGTACATTCTCCACAGATCAGATTAAGGAGTTTGTAGGTGAAGTTTATCTGTGCATAGTGGGAAGAGACATGGATGGGTAAAGGGGAGGAAGAAGAAAAAAAACATCACAGGGAAATAGAAAAAAAAAGATACACCACAGGTTACCAGAACCTTCTGAATCAAAAAAAAAAAAAAAAGGAAAAGAAGCAGCTGTGAGCAGCAACATCAACTACACAAGCATCACAGAGACTCATGTGAACAAAACGAAACTTTTGGAGCTTCCATGGGGTCTACAGGTCATTTCGTGTACAGCTTGGAACCTCCACCTTCCACAGAAGAGCAAACCTCCCCGGTCCTCCCCGGGCCGCTGGCCATCTCTTCTGCCGTCTCCTCCCAGTGGATGATGCGGACCAGTGCCTTGGCGGGGGAGGGGGGCCGGGAATTACCCAGAGAGGAAAACAGCACATCTAGACATCACTTGGGAAGGACGTGCGTGGTCAGAAGCTATGGTGAGTCAACGGCAGACAGAGGAAGGACGTCAGGTACCAACGACAGGCTAATTTCTGTGGAAGAACTGGATTGAGAAGGAGCGCAGCAGTGGGCCTGCTCTGCACACACAGGCTTGCGGAGAGATGCTGAAGCACAAATGCTTGCTCTGAGCGCCTCTCTGGTGACAGGACTTGTGTGAAGACACCCTGGTACCCAGCGGTGGGAGCACCAGACCTCCGAGAAAGGGTCCTTCAAAGGAATTTTGAGAGGGGATGGTGATGTACTTTAAGGACCAATAATTACGGCTCCTGATTCGGCTTCTCAGCAACTTTCTGAAAGCCCATTTAATGGAATACTGCCTCTTCTTTTTTTTTTTTTAAATAAAAACCAGGACAGTGAGCCTTAAAGAGTTGGTTTACACAGTGCAGCTGGAACAAACGGCCTGCATGTAGCATGTTCAGTCTATCATTGACAATCAACATTTTCCATTTCAATAGAGAGCATGTGTGAGACGATACAACAGAAGTGAGATTCCTGATTAATTTAAAAAAAGAAAACTACATCAGTCAAATATCTGCAATAGATCATTTGTTCATTTAAGGTTTATATATCATATATTGTTATATTAACATTTTTTCGCCCATTTAAAAGAATGGAAATTGTGACTCTACAGTAGTACTTTATAGTCTTAATGCTCCAGGAGATCTGAGTGTCGAGGAACTCCTCTGGAAGTCACTGTCGGTCCATCGTCCATCCAGACCTCTGGACGTCTGCTGCCCGCCCAACCTCCCTCCACTGGCGCTGCGCTTCCCCTGCTTAAATCTGCATCTGCTCCAGGTATTTGTACGTTGGGTTTTCGTAGCCATGGTTCTGCATCTTGCTCAGGTGACGCTCTTCTGGGGTGAGCATCGGGTCGACCTGGAGGAACAAAGATAGCGGTCACTGTGTGAACGTAGGAGAACATGCCAAGGCGTGAGAAGACATGAATTGTGTGATCCCCGGGGATCACGGGGATGGACCAGACAAGAGCAGGCGTTGAGGACCCAGGAGGAGAAGAAAAAAAAGAGGGTCAGGGGGCTTCCCTGGTGGTCCAGTGGTTAAGAATCTGCCTTGCAATGCGGGGGATACAGGTTTGATCCTTGGTTGGGGAATTAAGATCCCACATGCCGGAGAGCAACGACGCCCACACGATGCAACTACTGAGCCCTCGTGCCCCAACAAGAGCTCTCGTGTTGCAAAGACAGATCCCGCACGCCGCAGTGAAGACCAGGTGCTGCAACTAAGATCTGAAGAAGCCAAAGAAATAAAAAAGGACAATGGGGGAGGTACAGGCACAGGAGCTGGGATGGAGAGCTCCACTTCCAGTGGCAGGGTCTGGGAAGGGGCAGGAGGCACCACATTGGGCTGCAAAGGTGGCAAGAAGCCCCTAAAGTGGCCCAAGAAGCCAGCCAAGGAGATGGACGAGGAAGGTAAGGCATTCGAGCATAAACAGAAGGAGCAGCAGAAGACACTTGAAGAGCTAAAAGGGAAGGTCATGGCGAAAGGACCCCTGGCCACAGGTGGAATTAAGGAATCTGGCAAATAGTAAGCTGTTCCTTGTGTCTGAGGCAGTGATGACCCTTAGGTTCCATTCCTGTGCAGACATCCGCATTTCCTGCCGTAGCAGCTGCTACACCTCTAGGTAGGATAAAGTATTGTCCTGGAACATTTTGTACATTTAAAACTTTTTATAAAAAAAAAAAAAAAAAAAAAAACCCAATAATAAACGAAAAGAGGGTCAGAGAGGCCAGCCTCCTGAAACCTTGAGTCCACGTTGGAGGGAACGGTGAGCTGAATCTACAGCAGGTCTCTGCTCTGCTGTGTCTACAAGGGGCGGCCTGGGCGAGGGCGAGCCACGCCAGCAGCAAGACCAGATGACCTCAGGTCTCCTCCAGCTCTGGGATCCTACCACCCGATCAGTGTCCAGCAGGAGATGAAACCAGATAACTAAGTGCATTCGGGCTAATTTTCCCAAGCGCAGTCTATTCCTTACCATATTCATTTTCTGGAATCAAGACACCGTGGGCCTTCCCAGCACCCACTGAAAACTAGTGCTAAGTAAACAGTTCTCAATACAAATGAGCAAAAGATGGGTCAGAAAACAATCTGGTCTGGCTCTTTCTGAATTTCCTGCTGCTTTTTTTCCCCTATTGAAAAATAAGAGTGTTATTCCTCTTTCATATTTTTAAGACTCGGTTCACTCACACAGCCACTGTTACCTGATCTGTCCTATACCTACCTGGTTTGCTCCTTAGAAAACAAGTCAAAAGAAGCAAACTAATAATAAATAGATATGAAAAAAGTTTAAAAAACCAGTATTAGCAGTCCTTCATTCTCAAACATCTAATACACCTGGAAAAAAAAGGCAAACACTAAGGAAACAATTTGAGAAAACCATTTTCTCAGCATAAAATGCTCTTACGACTTCCTCACGTTCACAGTCAAAGCCCAAATTAATGTTAAATGTTGGTGACAGCCCTTGTGTCTGGATCAGCTTAATTCACTGGGGGCTGACTGCCAAGACGGGAGCAATAACAGTGATTAAGCTGATGCTCGGGTCCTGTCCAGCTCGCCGATGGCTCACCTCCACGATGCCATGGCTGATGCTGCCGTACTGCCTCCTCCTCAGCATCACGAGGCTGATGACGATGATGGTGGCGATGGCCACCGCGATGACCAGCAGGCCGATGAGGGCGCTGCTGCTCAGGCTGAAGTCCTCCCGCAGCGGCCCTACAGACTCCTGCAGCAACACGACAGACAAGCCACAGGGCGTGAGAGACGACAAGCCTGCAGGGGCCCAGGACCCTGCTGCCCAAGTAACCATCCAGGTGGGGAGGGCCCCCACCCTTTCCCTCCAGGGACAAACCCAGGTGTCCTGCCTTGCAGGCTGATTCTTTACCATCTGAGCAACAAGAGAAGCCCAAGAATATTGGAGTGGGTAGCCTATCCCTTCTCCAGCAGATCTTCCTAACCTAGGAATCAAACTGGGGTCTCCTGCATTGCAGGTGACTTCTTTACCAACTGAGCTATCAGGGAAGCCCTTCCTTTCCCTTCATGGGGATGCTAATCTTTCTTATCTGAAAGTACAGGAAAATGGGGGATGAGGGACCTTGATAACTTAAAATAGCAGGCGCTGCTCCGTCTTCCCCTGTACTGAGAGGGTGGGAGAGGAAACAGCCAAGGCTGACCTGAGACCTGCCATCAGGTTTTGGAGGAAAACACATACCGGTTCTTCCTCGAGGCCTCCGACTCTCTCAGCATTGAAAATCATCTCCTTCACGTCCAGGGTCTCATCAATGACCTGAAACGGTGGGAAAATGTCACCAGCTGAGCGGGAGGGGGAGTTTGGCATATAGATAACTACTTCTTTGCTGCTCCACATACCATTTGATGGAGGGAAACAGACACTGGATGGACACCCAGTAACCCATCAGTTCTGCCATGTTCACCTAGGTCCAATCACCAAACCCCTTAACAAAGGAGCAGGTGTGGGTGCAAAATTACTGTATAGCAGTTGGTCTTTTAAGAAACAGCCTCTCACATTTGTTCATACCCTTAGTTGCAAATATTATTTTCCACTGTAGAGCAAGAGATGAGCTACTGCTGAAAGAATTGCTCCGTCTCACACTCAGATGCTGAAGAACAGAGCACAACTGCGGGGGCAGTGGGAGTCCGCCCTGTGCTTCTCTATGGGCTCAGACACGTGGAGGTCCACAGGGGAGCATCTGGTCGTTCTCAGAGTTAACTCGGACATGGAGCAGGGAGAAGAGGCTCACCATGTTTTCATCCACTTTCTTCTTGCTGTTGATCACTTTCTCCTCGGCCCCGATCAGTCCTCCGTCCTGCTCTCCCAGTGCGGATCCTGTGTGCAGAGAGCGCAGCTGTCTCCCGAGGTGGGCTGACGTCACGTCCGCCTCACGGAAGCGGCAGACTCCCTCCTGAGGGTCAGGGAGCCCCCAGCGCATGCCCCCACCCCCAGCTCTCGATGTGCTGCTTGCTCCCAGCCTGGAGGATGCGCTATGCTCCACAGGGATGAGGGACACAGGACCGATGGGTGTCATGTGACAGGAAGAGGATGTGGTGCTCACTGTGTAAGCTTTCAGGAGAGAACGCGCTTTGAACTACAAATAGAAACTGGGTCCAAAGGCCTTCCAGCATCAAAAAACCCTTGACCCCTCTGTGATATCATCAAGCACCTACTACCCCCCTTGCTCCTTTGCCATCGGGGCTCCAAATGGAAGAACTGTCACCCCTGCACGCCCACCTCAAGCACCATCCTTCTGCTGAAACACCCTCCCTCCCCTTGTACCTGCCCATCTGTCCTTCAAGCTGCAGATCTTTTGGGGAGACATTCCCAGGTCATGGTACTTAAAAGTCACTGTGTGTGATGACTGGTCTTGTTCTGTCTCTCACTATGCTGTAACCCTCCTGGGCCTGGATCAGACCATCACACCCTGAACAGGAAGGAGGCATTCCCTACACAGGGAGAATTCTAACACCAGGCTGGACGGCACCTCTCCATAAACAGAGCAAGAACGTCAACTGTCCTCTTGTCAAGGTCAGACATCGCCTAAGCCAGCGTCACCTGCGCGTGGCACTCCAAACGACAGCGAGAGGAAGAGTGAGGTGCAATCCTCTAGTTTTAGCTCTAAAGCATGTGACTTCTAGCTCTCTTTTGAGTGTCTGGTTAATAATAACAAACACAGTGCTATATAGATGCCTGTGACCTGAGCTTTTTACAAATAGATCAACCTGGCAACACACTTGGCATTCTAAGGCGACCATGGCAGGTGAGTCAGATGCCGATATGGGTATCTACAAAGCTCTGCTCTCCATGGGCTGCCAGAGGCCCAGCCACAGAAAGCTCTCCAGCTCACAGCCAGACTTGGGCTGGACCCAGAGCTTCCAGTCACTACACTGCAGTTTTTGAACCCCCGGCTAGATGACATTTCACTCATTAGAATGCAGCCAGAAACCAGGCAAATTTCCCCCCAAAGCTTTCATTTTAACAGAGTCTCAACTTGATTCAAGGGCGAGTTAAAGCAGGACTGGCTTCTGTAGCCTCAGAACGTTAGTGAAATAGTAAGGTTGTATTTCAGCGCACTGATGCTCATGACCAAGCCAGATCAATTCGAACAGCTCCTCTCGTCCCTCTCTCTCTCATCAGAATTTCAAAGGTCCTAAGGGCAGGATCCTATTTGAAAAACGTGGCACCGAACCAATGGACTTAAAGCCCTACTGACAGTGCACAGACTGTCCTAACACATCTTTGGTGGTACAACCCTTGTGTTTCTTAAATGGCGACCAAAACCACTTTGGTCAGATAGAATGAATAATCAGGGGATGTTAAGAGACCAAAAGTTAGCATTTAAACTATTCCAGTGAATAACAGCTGAAGCATAAAGATGAAAGCCAGTTAGACTTTTAGAAAATTTGTCTTCATCTAAACACATGCGCAGCTCAGAAGACTGTCCTCCAGTGACGGAGAGGAACATCCAAGGGAATAAAACCAAGCTCACACACCCTTGTATTCTGAAAATCAACACACACACCACCTCCAATCCTTCAGCCAGGGCATAGCACACAGCAGTCTGTGTGTCCTTGTTGACAGAGACTCTGGAGGCTGGGCCACCCACCCACCCGGAAATGCTGCAGCCACACTGCATTCCATGAAATAGAAGCACCATGGACTCAGAAGACTTGAGGAAGCCAGGTTCAAATTCTGGCTCCTCTACTTCTTAAGCTCATGACTTAACTTATGGATGTTGAGGCTTCTTCAACTGCCTAATCTAGAAAAGAAAGTTAAGACTCCTACCTCCAGTGTGTGCAGTGGGTTACACGAGATCAAGGTTGCAAGCATGCAGCCTGTGCCCACACGCAGTTAACTCTGTCTGAAAACTGGACACTTATTACATCAGAAGTTCACTTGTCTCAACCTGTTTCATCCATCAGCTTCTACTATGTCCTAAGGGATGCTACATCTCAGGGGACATGAGACAGCTGGAAACAGACACCTGGGCATGGACAAATAGCAAGGGACAGCTAAGAAGAAAGGCAAAAGATGCAAGTGGGAGTGGCAGAAAAGAGCGGTAAAATAAAATGACTCTCCACCTGACCACAAGTGTGTTTTTAACTTCTGCCAGCAATTGGCAACTAACCCGTTTAAACTGGATATACTTTTAAAGTCCACCCAGATTAAAAGGGTTTATGAAGAATCTACTTTGGTTGCTTGGTATTCAGGTGCCGGAGGTCTGGCTGCGCCGGCTCCCCTCACAGCCACATCTGAAGGAATGAGGTGGAAGAAGTTAGTGATGGGATGAAGCAGAGCATGAAACTTCTGGGCAAATGCAGGGGATGAAGGCCTTAGAGGGAACATCTATGACAAACCAACCTTTCTTCATTGGGTGGTACAACTCCGGCTGAGAGTCTAGCAGAAAGGAAAGCAACAAAAACAAAACAGCACAAGAGGAGATTAAGGAAAAAAAAAATGCCTTCTTTCAAAATTCCTACCTTAGACCTTCTCTGTAACATAAACAAAAAGCATGCTTCCTTACAAAAGGGGCCTGCGCTTCCCCATAAGCAAACAGCATCGTGAGAGCTACAGCAAAAGACTGGAGTGGAGGGGAAGAAGGCAGGTGGTCTTGGGTCTTTCAGGGGGGGTGGGGGGGCTCCTGTGAGATTTCTACATCATTTAGCTTAGCCCCAAGTTATCTTTCTGAGAAAGTAACAGAAACACATGTTAGTCCTGGTCGTGGCTTTCCAAGGAGACAAGGTCCTAGTTCACAAATGTCTAAGATGACCCCGCCAGTAACAAGCTATGAAGCAGGGACCTTTGCAGCCCCGTGGGTGGGGGTCTGTGAGGGCACGGCTGGGGAGTGAGGTGGCCCCTCTTTGTCCAGCTCCTTCCTCGGATTCTCTTGTACTATCAGAGGCTCAGCTGTTCTGAGTCGGCACCTCTGAGACAGTTCGTTTAGAAGACACTTGTGTTGGGGTCTGGAGGCCGAAATGGATGCCTTCTTTCTTGGGCCTCCGTGGTGGCATCACTGGATCTGGGCCCAGGACTCAGGACCACAACTCAGGCTCCAGTCCTTCCTCCCCACCTATGAGCTATGTGACCCTACACAGACACTGACCCTCTTTAAACCCTGGATCCCCCAACAGGAACACTTCTAGTCCCTTCCTGAGAGCGTTATTTTGGGGAAGACAATATACAGGAGAGCATCCACATACAGAGGCTGGAGTGTGTGGAGGTCCTGACAGCGGTGGCTACTGTTTTTATCATCACCGTCATCAGCCGCGACAGCAGCAGACAAATAAATGGAAGCTGACTGCACACCCTGGCCTCAGGGCCTGGGATCGGCAGCCTGTTTATTTCTGGTACAGACGCACGGCTCTGAGAGCCCACTGCAGACCCGGGAAGCAGCAGGGAGCCTCCCATCGCCTACTTCCCAGGACCGTGAGGCAAAGGCAAGGACAGCTGAGGACACCAAAGTGCTATTTAAGCTGCAAAGTGGGCCTCCACACCTAGGCCTCACACACTGGAGGCAGCTGGGGGACCTGGACAAACTTCCAAGGTTCTGAAGGCACCCCAATTGGAAGATGCTTGGTGGACCCCATCCCCTGGCCTGCCGCCCAAGCCGTATAGGGAACACAGCCCCCTGACACTCCCACCACTCCCTCCATCTGATTTCCATTTTCTAACCGTTTCCCTCCCTGCCCTTGGTCCCACTGCCGGGCTGGCCTGTTCTGCACACGCACCTTCATTCTCAGGCAGGGATGGGAAGGGATGGAGGGGGTGGAACGGCGGGATCTCGTCGCTCTCCTCAGAGCTCACCCGCACGTCCACGGGGGTTTCTGAGAAGGAGGAGCTGAACTGGTCCATGTCGGCTCGCTGTTCTTGAAGCAGTTCATCTGACAAAGACAGACGCCCAGAAGCCATGTTTTCAGAAGGATATTGTTTCCTGGCACGGGACAGCCTGAACAGGACTAATCTGGTCGGATGCGAGCTCTGCTTAAAGGGGAGTCTCACCAGTTCACAATTCAGGCCACAGCCTGTTCCTTTCACCTGAGGGTGCACCTCTGACTCTGTCGACTGCAGAACCCCAGCAATGGGAACCCCCGGGCTCCTTCCTGATCACCCCTCTCTCCTCTAGCAACTCACTCGGATGAAGTGGTTTCCTCCAATGACACAGTGGTAAATACCATCCATGGATCACAAACCCCACAGCTGTGTCTTGCATCTACAGCCCCGAGCTCTGGCTCATCCACCTGATAGCCGACCACTTACTGTCCGACGGCAGTTTCCATTTTAACAAGTGCAAACCACGCTGTACCTCGGCACTATTTGGCCCCACCACTCACTCAGCTGCTCACGAGAATCAGGGCATATCCGGTGCTTTTCTTCCCCTCACCCCCTGCCCCACCCACCCTATCAGCACATCCTGTTCACCCTTCCTCTGAAAGGCACCCTCACGACCACCCACCCCTCCAGCTCCTCCATTCCTGTCTCAGGGTACTCAGCCAGCCCGTCTGCCTTGGATTCTTACAACTGCTTTCTGGTGACTTCCAATTTTCATCAACCCTTGACACAGCAACCTAGTAATGTTTTAAAAATTCACATTTTTTAAAAAAAGCATAATCCAGATAGAGTCACTCGCTAGTTTAAAACCCTTGAGCGGCTTTCTGTTATCCCAGAATAAAGTCCAAACTCCTTGATTTTGCTAAAATCTCTCACTCAACTTCAGGCTCTGCAGTCATCACTGCCTGTGCTTGATGTTTTCTTGCTGGGGGTCTCTGCAGGGAGGGTTCCTCCTCATCACTCGACCACCCCCCCTCACTCCACCCGTCCCTGCCCCAAGGCAGCCTGACCACCAGGCACCTCCCTGGCCCACCCTTCCACCTCCAGCACAGGACACAACCCCCACAGACACTCATCTTCCTGTCTCTTCTCGCCTCCTACAATGTGAGCTCCCAGAGGTCTGTCTACCGGTGCACGCCCCACTCTGTGACACACAGTAGACACGACAAACGTTTGTTGAATAAATGAAGGGAAAGACCAGAAGAGGGAGAGGAAGTGAGAATGGTGTAAACAGGTGCCTTGAAATATACCAGCAATTACAGAGGGGAGGGTAAGAGGACCCACGCCCAGTTCCTTGCAATTTCACACCCTAGATTTCTCTTCCGGTAAGAAGAGTCAAGGTCAGTGAAACTCAGGGCTCTGTGGCTGCCAGCCCAGGACTTGACCACGTGGGCCTGTGCGCACTAACGCCCAGCCTCCTTTCTCTAATCTGGCACGGTCTGACCTTGACGCCCAGAGCTGGCACCCACCGATTTCCTCTTGGATCTCGTGGGCCACATACGGGACTTTGTAGAGCAGGGAGAGACTCTGGTTCCGCCGTTCTTCAATCACATGGAGATGCGTCATCACCTGCGAGCACGAGGTGGGGGAGAGACTGTGTCACCGGAATAGCCGGGCCTGCCGGACACCCACACGCTCTACAGAGGCCTCTGTTCTCCAGCAAAGCAGCTGGTCAGAGGGGCGGTAGGACCCCCTCCCCCATATTCACTGATCTCTGCGGTGCAAGAACGCGTGGTACTGACTCTCAGTGACTTAAGGATTCATCCACGTGAATGTGGTGCTCCAAGTTAAGGGAAACTTTCAAAAACTTTAAAAAATGTCATTACCCGACTGTATTGTCAAAAAAAAAAAAGAATTAAGAACCCTGATTTGCACAGTCAGACACTCAGGAAGGTTTTTCTGAGTGAAAGAGGAAACCAGTTGGTCAGTTTTCACCACCGGCCAGACTAGATGAAGTAACGAAAGAATGAAATCACTGGTTAAAAAGTAGATTTGGGGGGTGGGACCATTCGTGGATTTTGCTTAGTGAAGCAGCTGCTTGAATTGATGATGACTGTGAGCAAGAGAACAGGTGATTCCTGTTTAACTAAACGGGGCTTTCCTGCTGGCTCAGGTGGTAAAGAATCCGCCTGCCATGCAAGAGACAGGTTCGCTCTCTGGGTCAGGAAAATCCCCCTGGAGTCGGAAATGGCAACCCACTCCAGTAGTCTTGCCTGTGAAATCCCATGGACAGAGAAGCCTGGTAGGCTGGAGTCCATGGAGTCACAAAGAGTCAGACATGACTAAGTGACTTTCAGACATGACTAAGTGACTTTCACTTTAACTAATTAAGCCTCCAAAACTTCACTCTGAGGTATAAACAAACCTGATTTAATGGGTGATAAGAAAGACATATCTACCATGTCTTCCATGCTCATTTCTTTTCTGAATGCAAAACTTCCAAAGTAGTTCATCCAAAAAAAAGAGGAAAAACAAGTCATTAAAGTGGTCCCTGAATTTCAGAGCTTTTCATGGTGGAATTGGAGAAGGAAATGGCAGCCCACTCCAGTACTCTTACCTGGAAAATCTCATGGACAGAGGAGCTTGGTAGGCTACAGTTCTTGGGGTTGTAAAGAGTTGGACTCGACTCAGCTACTTCACTATGGTGGAAATAAGATTTGGGCTACCTCCATCCCCATGACACAGTGAGTGTGAGGCAGGTGGCCATAGACCACACAAGGTCCTCAAGAAGGCTATTCCCACCAGTTACACCTGCAGCCACCAAGCTGTTCCTCAAGAGGGCGCTCTGAGCCAAATGGATTAATTATGTGGGCTTGAAGCCATTAACGTGAAGGGTCAAAATGAAAACAAGTTAAATGGAAAGAGGCTTTTATTGTAGATTGATGTCTCTCTGACCTTTAAAAGCAAGGATGAAAGCAATTTAATTTTACACTTGCCATTCTTTCAATCAAGTAAATTGATGGGAAAGCACCAGAGTTGAGTGCCTTAAAGAAAAAATGCAAATGGAAGGGAACCATCAGCTGCCGGGTCTGGTCTCAGCAGTGGTGACACTGTCTCAGTCAGAGGATGGTTTCCACGAGGACAAGACCGATCGCAGGCCGGGACACTGGGCACTAGGCTTTTCGGAGGACTCCAGGGAACTGCAGAGTGAGGGGGCGGCAGCCCATCACCCACACCTCAAAACAAAGTGCACATGATCTAAGAGGCTCAGCGTGTTCAGGGTTTTCTAGTTTACATAACACGACAGGGAACAGGCAAAAGGCTAGTGTAATCTGGGGGCTGAGCTGCCCCAGAATTAAGGGCTTTGAGCAGACGGTAAACATCACACAGCAGAGATGCCCTAAGAAGATGCTCCGCCTCCCTGGGCCCTCACTCTTGTGGTACCTGCCTCCTGGCTTGAAGGTTTATTGACCACACTGACCGAGGTCTCATCTGTCCTTCTACTCTAACCACACGAAACAGGGTGTTTCTCTGTAAAATACTACCCACTAGTCTAATTTTCTTTAAAAAGAAAAAAAGAAAGAAAGAAATGTGATTAAACTAAAAAAAAAAGTAGACCTGAAAAATTCTAACCTCTGTCAGGATGCAAGCTTTCCCCACCTGAGCTTCCTGGAAGCTGCCCGAAGTCTGCTGGCCTTTCCTCCTTCTCTCCTACACCGTCCACCTTCAAACAAAGGCTCAGCTCCAGGCCCAACAGAGGCCCCAGGTCCCCAAATCCTTCCCACTCTTTAGGAGCCTGATTTCTTTCACTGGCTGAACACTCAGCGGCCAGGGTGGGCTCGTACGTTAAAGGACAATTCTTCTCTATCTTTACAGCTCACGTAAGTAATGCCGCACAACCGTGAGCTGCTCAAGGGCACACAAGGATTCAAGTGTGCGGTCAGATACTGGAGCAGAACCAGGCAGCGAACGGGGCTGGAGGGGAACCACCCAGTGCCTCTGGGAAGTTCCCCCACAGTCACACCACACAAGCAACAGGAGGCGGGAGGGACAGGTCCCCAGCCTGTGCACGCCAAGTCCCCATAGCCTGCAGAGCACTAGATTTAGAATACAGAAAGTGGTAGAGTAAGACCACTTATATCATTTCAAGGTCCTCTAGGAAAACTAACAGGCAAACTGTTTTAAAGGAAGCTAGCGGTCTTGTAGGCAAGTTCATTTCTATGAACACAAGAGTAAAACTCAAGTTCATATAAAGACAAAACCAGAATGAGAAAGCAGGTCCAGAAACAACCTGCTTTCAACCTACAGACAAGTGCAGAGATTGGTGGGATACAGGAGGGGACAAGATGAGGGAGCTAACAGCATCTAAACAACGGAACTGAACAAGAGAGTCCAGTTTTTAAGATGTGCTTGATATAGAGTCGGCCAAAATATTCGTTCAGGTTTTCGTACCATCTTATGGAAAAACCCAAATGAACTTTCTGGACAACTCAATATTTGCCTAGAAAGAGATTTTAAATGTTAATTCTGGTGGTACCCTTAACCAGTAATAAACTGAAAGAAACTGACTTATCTCATCAATACAACTATCCATTTCTAAACTTCCAGAAACAATTTAAATAGAACATACTTAATATTAAAAAGTATGGGAAACATATATTTAAATTAGTACCTTTAGCAAAACCCAGCTCTTGTACCTACTGTCTCTCGAAATAAAAGGTCCTTCTCCGAGGACTAATTACAAGCTGCGCGGGCCAGAGAGGTCTCCCCGCCGTCTGCCCTACCTGGGACCTCATCTGGGCCGCCTTCTCGGGGTCGACGGCCAGCACGTGCTGGTAGTGACGCAGCGTGTGGAGGCGGTCTTTGTTCTCAGCGCGGACGTAGCGCCGCAAGGCCTGCAGGATGCGATGGGGCTGCAAGACAGAACGGGGGTTTTCACGTCCAGAGACTACAGAACTGAAGACAGGCAGGAAAATGAAGCTTTGAGAACTCACTGAGAATGTCAGCCCCAGCAAGGCACAGGAATGAAACCTGTACTTGTAAAAGCTTTCAGTTACCAGGTAGTAAGAAGCTACCTTTCTAAGTAAGGTACCAAAAGCTAATAAGTTCCACAGTCACAGAGGCTCCTCTACAGACAGTATTTCCCAGAACCTCTAGCCGACTTCCTCTTCTAGCCCAATCTATGCTGTTTCCTGAGTTCAGCATCTGATGCTGCAAATACAAGCCAGGCTATCCCCGTGTCACTCAGGAAAGACCTCACTTGCTTAAGGAGGATACAGACAAACACCCTGTCCCCCCAGAGCAAGGCAAGTCAGAGCTGAGGGATCAAGTCAAACAGCACTTGCAGAAAAGAGCTGTGATATAAACTTCCTCATCGTCTGACTTAAAATAGAATTGGTTCAAAAGTCTTCATCCATGGAAGGCATGTTTTTATTCTTTGGAACTAAGGCTACTATAAAAATGCAAAAATTGGAGAACTACCAACTAGCACCCCGAGGTTCTGCTTTTCCAGGGGAAGCTGTGTCTGCACCGCCGGCGGCCCCAAGCAGGAAGTGGGCCCACACGGGTCCCACACAGGCCACCCTGGGCTTCAGGGCTGGGCGTGCTCACCCGCGGAGGGTCGGACTGCAGGGCCGCCAGGTAGTTCTCCAGCGCCACCCGGCGGCGGTCGTTGAGCATGGCCTCCACACGCGCCAGGTGCGTCTCCACCAGCTGCTGCTTCTCGCTGGCTGCCTCCTTCTCCAGCGCCTTCACCATGGCCTGGAAGTGCTGAAGGAGAGAAAGAAGGAACCACGTGGGATGCATGTGCCAGTGGGCGTGCATGCACACGGGGGCGGACCCCATTCTGCCTCTGTGCCCAGTGCCCCTGCAAGAGGCACAGACGCGGGGGAGCAGGGGTTGGGTCTGAGGGTTCTTAGAGGTGACCTTGAACATCGCAGGGGTTGAAGGCACCAATCCTCCTTGGTCAAAGAGCCTGTGTAACTAACTTACAGTCGGCCCTCCCTATGTGCAGTCCTGCATCTACAGATTCACCCAACCATGGAGGGAGCGTTGCTGTGATGTCTACCACTGAAAACATCTAGGTGTGGGGGGACCCTGTGTTCAAGGGCTGACTGTACTTCTCCATCTAACCAGAGCACATAAATCTGGGTGTCATGCAGGTTCCTCAGCACCTTTAGGGACAGAAATCCCAGCACGCCGAGCCCAGGCCTGGCCTCTCCACATGCGCTGCGAGAAATGGAAGGCTGTCTTTCCCACACTGTAACAAGGCACCCCCAAACCACAGACCAACAGGGGACAGGCTGTGACCCACAGTCCAGCCCCAGGGCAGGCGATGCTAACCATTCATGCCACGTGGTGAAGGGTAGGCTCCCTGCAGGCGCCAGGCCAGGTCTGCAGACAGAACTTAAGGCTGGGGAGCTGGGGAGCTGAGACCCCCCACAAAGAGGCACTGGCTATGCATAAAGGGACACTCGTGGGTTTTCTAGGTTACTGGTGACAACGCAAAGGTGATTCAACATCACGAGCAGAGATTTTGGCTAAACATAAACACAAGCTGACCTAAACAGCAACCAGTTTCATGAGTCCCAAAACAGTCCTGTCAATTCCTGTCAACGCCCTCCTCTAGTCAAGGGGAAGGCAGCTGCTGAGGTTCTAAGATTACATTCTTACATCCAAAGTTAGAGATGAACTGGTATCAGAGAGCTCTATTTTCTGCCTTTGACTTTAATTAAGTCTGCCAAGGGAAAAAAAAAAAAAAAAAAAGCATTCACTACTGCAGTGAGCAAGGCACAGCCTAAGAAGGACGATGCCCGAGGACTTGCCAGGAGAGGAGAACAAACACAGCTGAGCAGAGGTTACTTCTGGGCACGAAAGGTGTGTGCGCTCTACCCTGGGTTTTGGTTTCCCTCCACGGCAGGTGAGCAACTCCAGAGAACACCACTGGGAGGGAAGACAAAGCAGGCCAGCGAAAACCTCCCTGTGACATGAGCTTTCAACTAAAAGGGGGTGTCAACGTCCACCTTGTGGGGAGTCTGGCTCTGACCATATCCTGAAGGGTCTGCCTGGGGCCCCTCCCTGGAGGACATGTCTCACCTGAATGAGAGTCTGCCTCTCTGCTTTGGGGAGGTTCTTCGCTTGAAGTTCAGCCTCTTCCCATTCCTTCTTCACCTGGAACAAAGGTCAAAGCCACTATGACCAGATAATCACTGGATCAGCAGTCCCATTTCCTAAAAATACTGCGGGGCCCTGAACATGATGTGGGAAGACGCACAAAGAGTGCGCGGCCTACGCGCCCACGAGCTCAAGGTCTGTCCCAGGTCGGCTGCCTCAGAAGACGCTGGCGTCAGTGCCCCCCAGGGGGAGCCCCATTTCACGGCTGCCTTGTCCATAACCTCGGGTGTGTTATTTGCCAGACTCTGTGCCTCAGGCTCCTCACAAGAAAGGGGAGGAGGGCTAACACCCGCTTCTCAGAACAGTAGCAGATTTCTCCCAGCATACGAGCCAGCACAGGTGACGTGAGGCTGCTACCCAGACCTGGCAAAATCGTCCCTTGTCAATTTTCTTTCAACCCTTCTGAGTGAGTCTAGGAGAAAGCTGCACTCCCGTGGGGCTCCTGTTGTTCTGACGCAACTCCTTTAAGGAAAAGAAACCCAGAGACTCAGACCTTCAGCAGGCAACAGTATCTAGCCGGAATGTTCTAACACTGCTTTCATCTAATATATGTTAGTATGGTTACCCTGCTCTAATGATAAATGATACTAGCTTTCTACTTACAATATTGATATAGAATTCCTTTCTTCAAAAATAAAAAACTTAAAAAAAACAAGCAGAACGTAATGTTGACAGGAAGTGCCCCCGGCAGAGTGGAGCAGTAGAGCCCTCGAGGGGTGACCTCCATCACGTAGCTTCGGGAGGGGCGGGCACTGATCCCGTCCAGGGGCCAGCGCCGCTCACGCTCACACGCCTCACCTGAGGAGGTGGTGTCCCTTTGCTTGAACTACGAAGCCCTGACGCCACCAAGGGAAGGGACCAAGGCTTACCCTGTCCATCCGGTTGCGGTGGCGGATCTCCAGCTGCTCCTTGGCCTTCTGGAAGCGTGCGTGCTCATTGTCGTCTGCAGACGTCTCGAAATACACGTCGACGTCATTGGTGGGCAGAGGAGTTGGGGGAACTGCAACAGAACGACCGGAGGGTTCTCTCCGGGGCCCGGCCCAGTGCTGAAGCTGCACGGTGCTTGGGGACGAAGCCCCGCTGGGCCTGCTGGAGGGACTGGTGTGAGTCCCTCCAGGTGGTGGCACGCCCGTCTGGCGGGACTCCGCCCTGTCTTCTTTACCCCAAATCCAGCCGCCAGGCCCATCTGCACCCCCGGTACCTTCAGAACCAGCAAGGTTCCTACTCGGGACTTCAGGGGCAGAGAAGGGAACACTTCTTACCCTGCCTCAGTTCTTGAAACCTTAAAACCTAAAACCACCTACCCGACCTACCCTTCTGGTTACTGAGTGCCTCTGACCAGAGACGGGGCTGACGGCAGACGTGCAAAGGCGCTGCAGGGCTCAGGGTGCCTTTTCTCCAGCTATTTTTAGGTCACAATTCACGCTGGGCCACTGATTCAACTGTACATTCGTTGCACACAGACTGGGCAGAGGAAGTCCAAACGCCCCAGCTGCCTCTGCTTAGTTTTCAGTCCCACGGGAGGACCCTCAGCCCAGCCCCACAGCAGAGACAACACGTCTGACAAGGACTCGCCGTCAAACTGAAGACACTCCGGGCTTTTCCGTCCATGACGCTCGAGGGCCTCACCCGGCCACCACCCAGAGAACAGCCCATTAGAACAAACACTCCGCATGCCTAGTCCAAGTTCCTGGTGGCCCCGGGCAGGTGAGTGTCTGCACAAAGGAGCTTATCCGCATCCAGGAGGTTAAGACGACAGGTTTACTTACTTAGCCTCTTAAGAAATACCGGTGGAGATGCTGAACACCCCAACTCAGTGGGGATTTCCCAGGGCAGGGAGGAATGTCAGGCAGCCTGCTCACACAACTTGTTCTGTCGGTCACACTCGAGAGCCATGTGGACAGCCAAAGCCAAATTCAACAAATTTCAATTCGGAGACACACTCACCCAATTTCCAGAACTGCGTAACTTTAATACAACGTAAGCGCAACTGGCAAATTGATGGGCGTGAGCACAAGCCAGCCAGCCACCCCACGTCCTTCTGTCTGGATGTCTCCCACTCACCCTCCTACTGAGTTTTAAACCTAAAAGCTATGGCTCAAAGTCTTGTCAAGAATATTTGGTTCCTACATTAAGTTTAAATAAGGTCTCAACAGCCAATTTGCAGACTGTAACTAAGTCAGAATCTATATAGATTGCTTCAGAAACCATGTTCCCCATGACACTCAGGAGTGTTTCAAAGCACTGAAGTCCATCCATGCCAACAAGCATGTTGCTCAGTGATGTAGGCCCGCAGCTTAAAGGCTTACGTGCTGGAGACAGAGCCTTTGGTTCATATCACTGGGCCGGATAAAGATAAGCGCAAGCTGCCTCCTCCCTGGAATGAAAGGGCACAGGAGCAGCAGACCTGGAGATCTGGTTCTGCAGATGATGGACTCGGACCCAGAACCATATGCCCTCTGTGTGCAAGCGAACGGCCCAGGAAGCTGGCACACTCTCAGGCGCTGGTCCCTTTCAAGGGACAGTGATGCTGCCAGGTTCCAAACACTCCAGTCAGGGGCCCCACAGGTGCCCGGACACACTGCTTCTCCTTCCACAGTAACAGGGGACTCCAGCTCTGCAGACTTCAAAACCGTTCCTGCTCTGACCACCTGCCATCGCCTGGTGTCTCTTACCACCCCATCAACATTTGATCCTTTGGGTAAAGACTGTGCCTCACGTTCAACATGATCTTTAATGACCCCGATTCCTCAGGTTTCCGCCACAAACAACGCTTTCTCGCCCCTTAGTTTAAGGAGTTTAACAAAGCAGGAAGAATCACTGTAATGTCTAGCTCCGTCTCTCCCGAATGAAAAAATTTCTGCCACCAATGTTCCCTAAGGGCTCTTCCCCCCCCCATCTTTTCATTTCAAATAAAACCTCCAGAGAGTAGCAGCTACGGTGGAAGCACTAACAGTATACCATACCATATTAAGAGGGAACAAAAGGGCCTGAAGGAAACCTTTGAATGAAAAGCCATCAGATGCTAGAGCCAAAAATCTTCAGAGCAAATGACGAGGACCGGCAATGAGCCTGAGAATCAGAAGGCAGGAGGGTCTGTCAGCCAGAGGGTTTCCCTGCACACGGGTCAGAACTGCTCCAGACGAGGATCTTCAACAGGAAAAGGGCTAACTACGAAGAAAAGCACCCTATTGACGTCTGAGTGAACCAGACTCCACCGAACGTGGAATTTCCTTTGTGACCGAAGAAAACCAACCAAAACCCCCATGCTTCCTAAAGCTCTGTGAGACCCAGGGGCCCCCCCCAGAATACTGGGGAAATAGTCACCACCGCTTGTCTGCAGAGCGGGCTCCCTGGAGTGCATAAAGATGTTCCAATGTTCTCGGCAGCCCAAAGTGTCCTTACGGTCACCTCCTTGGAGAGCAGGCGTCCCCCTGAGCGAGCATGTGCAGAGCTCACAGCCTGTCCGAGTGCCCTTCATGCCCTGCAGCGTCTGACAGCAGAGGGCAGGGCCTCCTTCCCAACCGACACAGGGGCTCCAGATGAGACAGGGCCGGCCCCGGGCTCGCCCCTCGGGCACGGAGGGCGCACCAGCCCTCCGCCATCACCTCCATCATCACCACCACCACCACCACCAGGCCCACGGCGAGCACAGGACATAGAAAACTGAGCTGACAGCTGCCGACAGGAAAGCAGATCTAGATCTAGGAAGCACAGAGAGGAGGGCAGACGACCGACAGTGACACCGAGTGGGCGGGCAGCACCACACAGACGCGGCCACGAGGACGCCGGGGGACAGCACGCCGGACGGGACTTACTCATCGCTTTACACACAGCCATACAATAATCCTCAGACTCAAAATTGTTCCTGTTGCCGCCGCAGCCGCCATATATAAAGCGCACGCACTTCCCCTTGGAGAGGTCGAAGTACCAGCGGGGCATCACAGCCCGGCACGGCCCCGTCAGCGCCTCCTGGGAGCAGACAGCTGTGTGGAAACGGTCAGAAGGTCAGCGGGGCGGGGGAGCGGCTTCGGGGCTTCACAAAGCTACAGACCAGCAAGGGGAGAAGGGCGGAGTGACACCGGACCTCAGTGAAGGTCAAGACAGGGTGGGACCTGGGCCCCAGGCCAACGCCGGCCCCCTCTGGCCAGCCATCGCTGAGCGTGCAGTCCTCTTCCTTCCCAAAGCAAGGGAGCACCCTGGGCCCTGTCACAGAGAGCGGTGCTTTCTGCCCTGTCTGGAGCTTAAAGAGGGAAAGGGCTGATGTGGAGGAATTCCCCAGCGCACAGCTCGGGAGCCTCATGTTTCTGCTCTGTGTAGTGGGGATAGCTGCCTGCCTTGGCCGTCTCAGGGGCGCCCAGGGCAGAAGAAGACAGTGCAGGTGCAGAGGCAGTTTCAGTGGCGGTCACCGTTGTAAACACTACTCAGGCCCCTTGAAAGGGTCAGTGTACATTTTCTGTTCTCCAAGGTTAATCACAAACTTCTAGACTCGTTAAGTCATTGGCTCCTGGCTGAACCCTAAACAATTCTTCAGCTCTTAACTGGCTTCAAATATACAGTCAGCAGGGGGCTGCACAGAAGTGGTCTGGAACATTCACTTTTTATTTGACAGCGAAATTGAAAGGGCCTTGATCCCTTACCAGCAGGTCATCAAATTCCAGATGCCCTGATGGCCAAGCAGGGCAGCCTACAGATTGGAAAAGAACCAAAGAAGTGATGTCCACTCCAGAACCTGGGACTTTGGCCTCACTGAGGAAGGGACTCCCATGCGGGAACATCTCCGGCTGGATGTGGGAGAATCCTGCCGGAGGGCAGACCACATAGTCTCTCTGATTCTCTAAATCCTCACAACGCACATCACAGTTTCCTGACTCCATCTGTCTGTTGCCAGACCTGGGAGCACCCAGAGCTGACCTCCCCTTTGGGGCAGGAAGCTGCCCTCCTGGGACCTACCTGGGAGGCAAGCAGCCTGTAAGTGAATGAAAGAACATTAACAGGTTATAAGTATGACTGCCAGGCGGGTCTACCTCTGACGTCATGAGTGATCTCCTCCTCCGCGGCGGCCCCGTCGCTGCCGGGCTCGGTGGGGCTCTCCTCGTTGTAGTCATCTCCCTTGAAGGAGTCGTAGTAGTAGTCGCGGTCTTCCACCACCTCCTCCCCCTCCTCCTCCTCCTCATCGTCCTCATCTGCAGTTGCCTCTGTGAAGTCTTCCAGATCTGCTTCGGTAGGAAACTCACTAAAGGTCACAACAAGAAAGAAAGGTCACTGCCAACTGCTGTGCACAGAGAACCACCGACTCCCTTCCCTGCTCTGAGACGTGGAGCACAGAGGCAGGGAGTAATAATTTCAGCCCATCCCTGTGGCTCAGACGGTGGGAAAGAATCCTGTAACGTAGGAGACCCAGGTTTGATCCCTGGGTTGGGAAGATCCCCTGGAGGAGGAAATGACAACCCACTCCAAAATTCTTGCCTGGAAAATCCCATGGACAGAGGACCCAGGTGGGCTACAGTCCATGGGATTGCAAGGAGTCAGACACGACTGAGTGACTAACACTTTCACTTTTTTCCTTTCACAGGGAGCTATGCTGCTAAAAGCCCTGAGCGCGGCCACCTCATCAGGAGCTGACCGCCAGGGAGCAGGGACCGCGTGATCGTGCAGGAAGGCACGTGGCCAGGAGGACAGGTGGATGAAGGCCACTGGTGTGCCTGGGCTTGGCCACAGTCGAGTGAGATGTGCTGGCCCGGCTCCGGAGGAACAGGCTTCACCCAGAAGCCTGGGTGTGGCAGCCATAGCCGCCCACAGGCTCAGGACGGAACTCACCTTTTATAAACATCGTAGTCTTCCTCTTCATCCTCGTCGTCGTCGTCGTCGTCGTCGTCATCATCGTCGTCCTCTTTGGACACCGCGGTTTGGACCACCTTTGTCTGCGGGCAGCAGACGTACTCGGTGCCGTGGAACTGGTCCACCCCGCAGGGCAGCAGCATGCCGTAGCTGTACAGGGTCATCCCCTGAGTGAGGCAGGCCTGGGGGCCCGGGACCAAGGTCAGGAGACAGCAGTGTGCTCGGAGACCCCCACGCCTACCCCTAGCCCTCTCAGGACACAGCAGCGTGCTCAGAGACCCCCACGCCCACCCCTAGCTCTCTCAGGACACAGCAGCGTGCTCGGAGACCCCCACCCACAGCTCACTTCAGAAAACGCCCTCACCACATCACAATGTTAAGCCTCTCTCATGGACACATTTATGTTTTGCCGAGAAGTTGTGACGCTACTACTTTACAGATTTACAAATTTCGCTTAACCTGCAATGGGAAAATGTCATCTGGCCCAAAACAACGAAAGCCCAAAGGTGGAAAAAATTAAGGCTGGGGTGCTGGTGGTGGTTTCTTTGAATAATTATCAACACTGGTTAACAGTGGTCAGTAATAACATACATTCTTCAGTGGTGAGGAATTCAAATTACTTCACAATTAGACAAAATAAAGGCAACTGACTGGAAAAACTAACTAAACTTGGAGGACAAGCTAAGGAAATTCATTCTCCTCAGAGGAAGAATGAAATGACTTCTAGTCCTGTCAGCATGCACATCCACACAGATTTTCTGTAATTGGATATTTCCACACAGGCCTTGGGGTCTGGGGCGGCCTTATTGGATGCCCTGCCGAGAGCTTCTTAACGATCCTTTTAATATCCTTGCCTCCAGGTGCTGGACTGTTAATACTGTACTTCCTTACCAAAATATGTATTCTTCTTTCAAATATTTTTAACTTAGAAGATACAAGTAACTGTAAACTTTGATGAGATAAAGGGGAAAAAACTGAATTAAGATTATGGTAAGAAGATGATTATTTTTCTGGAGAAACATGCTAATCTCTCTCCCAAAAGCAGCAGCAGCCCCTGACTTCTGCTTTTACCTCTTTGACCACGGTGTGCCAGCGCTGGTGATTCTCGCACACCTCCATCCGCTCCTTGTGGAAAAACAGGCACTTCTCTGGAACTAGCAGAACATCACTGACAAATTCACCCACTGGAAAAGAGCAGCTTTGTCAGGAGCAAATCTGATCACAGTTCAAGGTGAAAACGGCTCTGACTGCAGGTTACTGGGACGCTCACGCAGCCACATGCAGACAGGAGCAGTCTCCGCTGCGCGTGAGCTGAGCTGCAGCTCATCTGTAGGAGCCAACTGGACATTTCAGCTCCACGTCAGCAGATGCAGGAGTTCGACACTCCGCCGCAGCTGTGATACCCAGGACTTCTTTACTCCGCCCCGCCCTCCGTTCCTTACTCCCGGCAGGCCTGCAGCATCCAGCACGGGAAACGGGAAGAGGAGCCCATCAAGACCTCAAACACACACAGCAGCTCCCCACCACCTCTGACTTCACACCGACAACAGTCCCAGCCTCTCACTTCTCTATTTCTGCCCACATTGGGTCGAGTCACAAAATGTCCAGGAAACTGAGACTGCCTGTTCTCCCAAAGTACAAGTGAACTTTACTTTAGCCCTCTGTGTACCTACAGACACCTCGCCCTAAGACAAACCACCACTGTGATGACTGATCCAGGTACAGACCATCAGTGGAGGGTGAATGATGAAGGGGGAGAGATGTCTTTGCAGAGGGAAGATTTGGCAGACACGACTTGACCCGAATGAGTGATAAGCTGACGGAGGTCATGTTCTGAGAACACATCACCTAGACCGTCTTTCTGCTATAGTCATCTGGCTCTAATTATACACAACAATGAGAGGACGAGATAGTTGGACGGTATCACCAACTCGATGGACGTGAGTTTTGGGAGTTGCTGATGGATAGGGAAGCCTGGTATGCTGCAGTCCATGGGTCATAAAGAATTGGACACGACTGAGCGACAGAACTGAACGGATACACAATAATATGACAGAACCATATTCAGAGACACTGTGTTAAACAAAGGGCCAAGACTGTCAAAAATATTACTGTCATAAAAGATTTAGGAACTTCCTTAGGGGTCCAGAGGTTAAGACTCCACTCTTCCACTGCAGGGGGCACAGGTTCAATACCTGGTTGGGGAACTAAGACCCCACATGCTGCCAAAAGAATAAATAAAAGATTCAAAAGAAAAAGCTGAGGAACTGTCTAGATTAAATATATCACCCTTTTTGCAAGGGAGCTGCAAAGGGCATTATTTGAACACTAAGGACAGTTGTCCCAAGTGTGACTGCTATATCACAGTCATAACACAAGAACGCCCTTGCTCTTAAGAAGTTGAAAGCTACTTCGAGGTGAACTATCATAAAGTCCCAACTCACTTTCAAATGATCTAACAATGAAAAGTAAGTAAACTGCACAAAATAGACAGAGTAAGATGGATAAGGCAAAATTGGGAGCCCAGGTAACAGGTATAAAGTTCACGACTGCATTTATCATAGATCTGAAACTTCTCAAAAATAAAAAGCTGGGGGGAAATTACACATAGCTGCTTAGAAAATAGAGCCCTTATCTTTTAGAAATACATGCTGAAATATTAAAAAAAAAAAAAGGTATCTGTGATTTGTTTCCAAATAATGAGGCATTGGTGGGAGTGGGCCACAGACAGGGTAAGACAGGGCAATGGGCATATGGGGGTTAAGGTGATGATTCTGTCTCTGGGTATGTTTGTAATGTAATAAAAGGCTAGACACTCTGGGTCAGTAGGTCCAAGGTGGGCCTCAGTGATCCGCACTCAACGAACATCCCAGGCTTTTCTGACGCATCATGGACAGGCCCCACGGGGCCCGAGTGAAGGACACTGAGGTGGTCCTGGGCTCGGGGGAGACGCGGTAAGTAGGGAGGGCAAAGGAGGTGGGCAGGCTCAGCTCTGACGTTTTGCAACAACAAAACAACAAAAAGGAAAACCTAATAAAGAAACTGTCTGGCAAGAAAGGTCTTGGGTGGCGGTCCAGTGGTTAGAACTTGGTGTGTTCACTGCCAGGGCCCGGGTTCAATCCCTAGCTGGGGAACTAAGATCCCACAAGTCAAGTGGCAAGGCCAAAAAAAAAAAGAAGAAAAGAAAAGTTGCAGTGCCTGAACTGGTGTGAAGTCTGCATGTATACCAGTTTCCCAGCCTCATCACAGCCTCAGGCCTCAGTCTCTGGGAGGCCAGGGGCAGCCCCCGACCTGCTGTGAGGGGGAACACACTCTCTTGTCCTCACTAGCAGCTGCCCCGCATCAAAACAGCCCTCCACAGGGCAGTGAGTCTGCTATTAGCACAGGGACTTTGGGCGCCCAATAGCTCAATTTGACACTAATGCAGGAACACAAAGGTGAATTAGACACGGTGCTGCCCTCAAGGGCCCCAAAGGCCCCAGGGAGCTAGAAACAAAGTTTACCATCAACCAGGCTGACAGTCGGAGCTTAGTATAAGCAAAGCCCAGTGGCAAACCAGAATTCAGCTCCACTGGGGAAGCAATCTGAGGCTCAATCTAAGGAGAAATCACTTGAATTCTGACATCCAAGTACCAGCTCTCACTGTTGACAGTAACTGTATTTACTTGGCAACATATTTATCCTTGGTTTTTATTTTGGCCCCGCCTCGAGGCTTCTGAGAACAAGACATCACAGCAACCATCCCCATCCAAATATCCTTCCAGAAATAAACAAGGACAGAAACAGCCACAGGCTCACAGAGCTCCCTTCTTCAGGTGCGGGAGTCTGTCTGTATATAAATGTCAGGGATGACGAACTCCTTCCCCAAAAATACTAGCACCTTTGCCTCTTCACACTTTACCAACTCTGTACCACTGGGACCTATTTAGATAAAATTTTATGAATAACGAGGCAACTAGTAGTAACGTAAGCTATAAGATTCAGTTTGAGGGGGAACATTGAAGTGTGACTTCTCGTTGAGTATACTAAGTACCAGTGAAAAAGAGCCACACTGGGAAAGACCAAGTTTCAAAGGCTTCTGGACAAGGATGCAAAAGGAAGAAATGATTGCTAGGTAGCATCCATCTATTGTGTACAAATATTCAAGAATGCTCTTTCATTTCCTTAAGTTTGAGAGTTTTACAGAGAATGAATGAAACCTCATACCCAGAGATTCCTTACAGCCAAATGCAATGAAAAAACATCTTCAAAACCACATCACACAAAACCTTTCAAAAGCCTCACACCACTGTAGGGTGCTCCATTTTCAATACACCCTGTTAAGTGCACACAGTGTCCTCCTTTCCCCCACTCAACATTTTTAAAACAAAGTAATTACTATGTATTTTAAACACTGTCACTCAGGTGCTGCCTCTGTTAGTTTGCTACATGAGAGAATGAGAAAAGCAATGAATCCCATGTTAGGAAAGGTTTTAATGAAGGGAGGGAGGGGAACAGGTTAAGTTATGGTTAACAGAAATAGCCACACAGACATAGAGAACAAAGCAGTGGGTACCTATGGGGGAAGGGAGGGCGGGAGGACCTGGGAGAGGATTGACATATACACACTATTGTGTATAAAATAGGTAACCAATGAGAACAGACTCTGCACCACAGGGCGCTCTCCTCAGTGCTCTATGGAGACCCGAATGGGGAGGAAATCCAAACAAGACATGCAAACATGGCTGATTAACTTTGCTGTACAATAGAAACCAACACAATATTGTAAAGCAACTATCCTCCAATAAATATTAATTTAAAAATAAATACAGACCTACAGAGGCTGTCTACTTTTTATTATTTTTATTTTATGTTGGGATATAGCTGATTAACAATGTTGCAACAGTTTCAGCAGAACAGCAAAGGGACTCAGCCCGACATATACATGTATCCATTCTCCCCCAACCTCCTCTCCCATCCAGGCTGCACAGAACATTGCAGGCTGTCTACGCTTAATACTCTGTGTTCGTCCTATTATGGATCATCAAAAATGGATTATTTTGCCCCATTAAGCTTCTGTGACCAAATCTGCCCAAGTCACCAAGGTTACAGATGTGTGAACATAATTCAGGTGTGTTGACGATGAGTGGTCAGGATGAACACACTCACTATGTAAACACTTGGAACAACCCTCCTTCCGGGTGACGAAATGTTACAGTGGTCCCCAAGTTCACTCTGACTATTCATACAGATGCATGGAGTCAGGAACACCCTTATCAGCTGAGCCTTCAGAAGGGCAGGCGGCACAGGGCCTGGCCGAGGCTGCCCTGACTGTCTACAGCAGCCTCGACTCACTCCTTCGGCTCCTGAACACTAAGCATGGAGTCTGATCTGGCTGGCGATACAGGACTTCAGCAAAATGTGTGCGCGAAGTAAGAGGACCAGAAGACCACCCCTCAGGCTGCCGCAGTACTACGCACGCTAGGACTGTTAACAGTCATCTCAGACTCTCGATGTGAACGAAGCTGGGCCTCTCTGAGGGCAGCACGCTCACTCAGGGCTATAGATAAGGCTCATCCTGAGAAGTCAGAGGATGCCCACAATGGGAGAGGCAGAGTGAGCAACCAAACACGAGTCACCTATCAACACCAGAGAGCTGCGAGTGTTCAACGGTCCCGCGATAAATTCCTACAGCCCTTGGCGTCTACGCAGATGAAGCTATCTAACTGTGAGCTGAGAGAAAATGAAATGTAAGGAACTTCCCTGGTGGCCCAGTGCTTAAATCTTCACCTTCCAATGCAGGGGGACACAGGTTCAATCCCTGGTCGGGGAGATAAGGTCCCATAAGCTATGTAACATGGCCAAAAAATAAAAATTAAAAATATTTTAAAAGTTTTTTAAAAAAGAAAAGAAAATGTGATACCAGGGACCCTGACTCCCCGAGCAGTACCCAGAGGCCCCAGGATGCTCACCGAGACACTTGAAGGGGATCACGATGTGGCTCTTGCACTGCTTCTTGTCCCTCCGGCACCAGTTGTCCACGCTGACCGGCTGGTTTGCCTCCATCACATTTGTGATCTGTAGCTCTGGATACATCTGCAAGGAACAGGGAACACGCACGGTAAGCGGACTCTGTCCATAATAGACAGACACTCGCCAGTGACTGAGGGCGAGGGTCTGTGTGCTCAGCTTCGCCATCGTCCTCTGTGAAGGCGAAGACCCCTCTGCTGCCCGGTTCCAGCTGAACTTCTCCTCAAGTACAGACATTCTGTGACCATCAGCTTTCTTTCGACAGGCAGATTTTGGAGCACTTCTAACACATCTTCTGTTTAAAAGGACCTATAGAAGCAACAAGCATTCACCCCGAAATGAGTCTATTAGGTATCGAGTCCACTTATAGGAGATGTGTAAACAGCCGAGTTCATGAACTAAAACATCTGAAAGGCAAGTCTATGAAAGTGTCTGTTAATGAAACTAGAGAATAATATTCCAGCCCTGACCCCAAAGGCTAGTTTTGGTAAGAAGTTAAAATACCTCATATCCTTTTCTACATCAAGTGTTGACCTGAAAGGTCTGTAAAATCAGACCTGAGATAATCCCTTACGATACTGGTGGCTCCTGGCTACAACCTACAAGTGCAAAACACAAGTGCCCACGTCACACTGGGCCTGCTTCACATCTTCCTGTGACACGCGGGAGGCCAAGGCTGCATCTCTGTGGCCCTGGTCAAGCCCCTGCAGTACTCCTTCCAGAAAGCCCCAAGAGCTTGCAGCAGGCCTGGGCCAGGCACACATTCAGAACAAAAGCCTGCTGCCTGGTCATTACCAGCCTGGTCTTAGGTCAAAAGAGGAGAATGACAGAGCACCTGTTTCTAAGCTTACTAGGCTCACACGTGACCCAGAAAGAAAAGCATCTTTACGCTTCAGGAAGCACGCTCACCTCCTGACAGTACTGGAGAACTTCTTCTTTTGTGCCGAAGCAGCTCTGGGTGCCCGCTGGGTCAGGCTCCCACCTCCCAGTCTGGATGTTTACATGCATGTTTAACTTCCCACAGAACATTGCGATCTGAGGCTCGGCGACGGCGAATCCTGTTCCAGCGCTGGCTGCGAGGGCCTACGGAGGGAAAACAATTCCAGGGTCACTCCCAGGAGGCGGGCGCGGAGGCGGCTGTGACAGTACAACTGACCTTTTAAAACTCTTCATTAGTTACTATTTCTTCTTCATAAAGAAATCCTTTTCCCAGGAACAAAGCCAGTACAAAAAAAGACCTTTGGACGTCTATGGTCAACAGAAAGGTGGGTGAGAAATGTAACCCCCTCTCCACATCTGGATACTTCTGACCTGGAACAGATCATCCGCCTGCAGTCCCCTCCAACACAAGCAAATTCACTTCCCAGCCCGGAACACACCAAGCCACAGAGTACAGAATGGCAGAAGTTCCAGGGATTCTACTCAATTCACTCACACAACAAAACTTTATTGAGCAGCTACTATCTTTGCACAGCAGCATGCTAAATGCTTCACACACAATGACGAGCCAAAGATTATGTTCCCTGCCCGCAAGGGCTTATGGCCTAGTTCACAGTCGACTCTCACACAGAAAGTGTGATCCCACCCCAGACACCCTGAGGAGGAAGAGAACGCAGAGCTGGAGGAGCCTACGGTACAAAATAGGGATGTGACGTAGCCTGGGTAGGAGGTTGACTGGGGAAGCATCCCGAAGAGTGACACCGGAACAGCTCTGGGCATCCGTGTGGGGAGTGTCGACTGAGAGTCTGTTGAGGGCCTAAGGGAGGTGGGCAGCACACAGGGCCCAGATTGGACAGTCCTTAGACCGAGGAAGGATGGAGTGCTGAGCATTTTAAGCACAGACTTAATATTTCCAGATGCAGCTCTGATGCTCTCTGTATGCAGGGGAATGGCTTGGGAGCTGGAGAAATAACAGTAGCTCAGGTAAGACACCCCCAGGAGACAGGAAAGGCTCGGTGAAGACGGTTAGGGGGTGCGATACATGAAAAGGGAACACTAAGAGGGACTTCAAGAACAATTTCATCTCGAGCTAGGAAAAAAAACCCCAGCTATTTGTAGACATTAACAGCTCACAAATTACAGGTGAGAAAATTAGGTATGATGACTAAGGCTCCTGCAGTCTCATGCACTAGAAAAAAACACAGGCATCTTTGCGTCTGCAGATATACCAATATTGACAGCAACATCCACAATAAAGTTTTGTTGTCTCTCCTAATATAAAGGTTCTTTCAAAACAAAACTTAAACATCTTTTTAAAAACATGAAAACTTGAGAGGTGGGTTCGATTATATGGTCTATTATGATCTTTTCAAAAAGAGCAAAGAGCATTAATATTAAATGGTTTTCCTATTAACAGAAGAAAGCAGATCTGGCTTTTAAAATATACAGGAAGTCATGTTTTCCAGGCAAGTCTCCTTGATCTGTTCTGATGGACGGATTACAGACATGAATGGTCCTTCCAATCAGAAGCCTAGTTTAGATTATGAAATACCACTTTTTCCAGGACCAATTTCCACCTATGCAAGTTTTGCTTTGCAGTTTATTAAAATCAGCCTGCTTTCCACTAGCATGAGACAAGGAAACACGAACACTTGCTTGATCGTTGGGGGAAAGCTAATCTGGATCTAAAATGTTGCCAAGATCAGTCAGGGCTGAGAAACACCTCAATGAGATCCAATGAGGAGAACAGTCAGCAACTTTATTAAGTAGAATAGATCGTTGCCCTACTGTGAGGAATAATCATTTACTCAAGTAGAAGACAGATACTACACCTTCAGAATAATTGATTGTGAAGCTACATACTGGAGTTAAGTCTTGTCTACTCCAAAGAAAGAAAAAAAATGTTTAAGGTACCTGTGGAAAGAACGCACAAGTAGTACCCTAATGCAGGAGTCCCCAACCTTAGGGATCTAATGCCTGCTTATCTGAGGTGCAGCTGATGTCCTAACAGAAATAAAGTGCACAATAAATGTGCTTGGATCATCTCAAAAGCACCCCCTCACCCCGGTTTCTGGTGTCAAAAAGGTTGGGGACCACTGCCCTAGTGGCACTTAATTCAAATAGATCATTAAAAGGTATAAAGATGCATTAAGACAAATATGCTTGATTCTCACACTGAGCTGGAGATATGCACAAAAAGTGCCTCTTGTACTGGTCATTCTTCTTCTGGGAGCCATACCAAGGATCAGGGCTAGTAACCTGAGTTATGATGCCGAGGGAAACGTGCATACAGGACACAAGGGGGTACATACAGGGACAGAGGGGAGCAAACCCCAGGCAGCACTCTGCACTGAAACCAGTATTCTCATCAAATTTCTTCCTTCCAACTCTTCAAAAGCTTAGACAGAAATAAACAATCAACAGGTCAGAAATAGTATTTCCTAGTAGCTTAGACGTTTAGTCATGCCTAACTCTTTGTGACCTCATGGATAGTAGCCCGCCAGGCTCCTCTGTCCATGGAATTCTCCAGGCAAGAATACTGGAGTGGGTTGCCCTGCCCTCCTCCAGGGGATCTTTCCAACCCAGTGATCAAACGTGCATCTCTTACATCTCCTGCATTGTAGGTGGATTCTTTACTACTGTGCCACCTGGGAAGCCCAGTGTTTCTTAAACCTGCTACAAATGAACTACCGTGGTTAAATGTGAAAGACGCTGAGCAACAGTTTCTAAATTCTGGACTAGACTTATGGATATATACAACAACAGGGCTAAATCTGAAATCAGATTCGTGGTTATCCATAAAAGAGTTAACGACTGGGAAAAAGGACAAGAATATTTTTGAACAATAAAATTTTTTTTTAAGTTTTAGTCTGGTAATAATTGCATGCATATAAACATTTTTCACAACTCAAAATATGGTATATTCTAATATTAAACAAGTGGAATGCCAGGGTGGGATCTCAGGGGTGGTAACTCATCTTTCAGAAGTATAGGAGCAAGGGAGGGAAGCCATTTGCCTCTTACATTCCAAAAATGAATATAGGTAGGAAGCAGTGTCAGTTACGTGAGGTCGCCCAGGCCACAGAGGGGGCGTGGTCAAGATCATGCAGGCAAATGCCCGTCACACAGCAGATGACGGTCCATGTGTGGTGTTGGCTGAAAGACCACAAAGGTTCTGACTTTATGAATGCTCAGTTTACGGGTCAACCACAGAGGTCAGTACATTGGTAGTAAGTGCACTTGATCTTTGTGTAGAGATAGTCAACAGCATCTTCCCCAAAGAGGATCTCAAACACCCAAGGGTAAAGCAGCAGGAAGCAGCAGCTTGCAGCCACAGCTCCTCACATCAGTTACCACCAAGGGAAAGGAGGGCAACTGGAATCGGTCCAGACAGCTCATATGCTGCCGTGATTCACTTCTGAGTTCAGAAAGATTAATCCTTGTGGTCATCAGAGACTCTCAAGAAGGTATCATTTGGAATATAAAAAGCCTCTGCGGACAACGTCCAGGAATCAACTAATCAAACATACCCTAACCTTACCTAGAGTACAACAGGATTTTTTTTTTGTTTTTTTGTTTTTCCTGTAATCCTTGTGCTTTCCTTTGAAAATCCTCTTATTTAATGTGCTCTCCATTTTCTGAAGCAAACACTGTGCTTTGATCCATTACATCAACATATAAATCAATCTGCTTCTTAAATCTAACATGTTACAAATGGGATTTTGCTGCCAAGTCAGCACTTCTGACATCCTGTGAACCTGGAATCCTTCACCAGAGAAAATGAATGCCCCGTGCCAGGGCGCTGTGGCCGGCCCTTGATCTGTGCACGCTGCAGCACTTTCAAGGCTTTGAGTACAAATTGCATCAACTGCTTTCCTAGCCCAGCACTTCCACTTTACTTAATAATTCATTCTTAATAAGAAATCCCATTCTATTAATTTGGCTCAGGAAAAGGGTTTAGCTACCTGAGGGTGGAAATTCAACTTGGTTAAAAGTGCTTCTAGTAACTTGGTTGAAAACCTGAAATGGCTTAAAGCAACAAATAAATAGGAACAAACAGAAATCTCATCCTAATGCTGATTAAGGGCCTCTAGGCATGACCCCAGGAGAAGCATCTCCTGGGCCCACCTCAGCCCCATCTCCCTTCACAAAACTCCTCCCCCATCCAAAGCAAACAGGTAATCCATTGCTTCCTCACTAAAGCTACTGCCCCAGGATTTGATTTGGCTCCAGGCTCTGTTGAGAGTGCCTGCCATGGAGGGAGCATCCTTCAGAGAGGAGGGCTTTATCCCGTTCCTGAGGGAGTCTGTTCCCTGGCACAGGAAGTGCTCCTGTGGTCTGGTCCAGGGCCACACGGCTTCAGCTCCCATCATATCACTGAACCAGCAGCGCCTACTTAACATTGCACAGGAGTGACATCGAGACTGACTCTTACTCAAAGACACTCCTTTTTAAAAAACGAAGTCAGTAAATGACAATCCACGCATGGATGTGAAGATCCTGTATTCATTTGTCTGCTCAAGTTCTGAATGGCACTTCACGATTTCTAAATTAAAATGACTTAAGTCTGTGTCCACAAACCTGTGGCTAAGATTTACTTAATCGAGCAAAGTTTAACAAAATCCATAGTTTCAAGGCTATTGCCCCAATATATTAACTACACAAGGGAAGACAAATGACTTCACAAGTGGAGACACTGCTCTGTCTCCAGCAATAATTCACGTTAAGAGGACAGATGAGCAGAGATGCACTGATGGCTGTCCCAAACTGGAGGCTACGGACAAAAAGAACAGATGCAAAGTGGGAGCCCAGACAGCATCCTCGAACAGGAAAAGGACACTGGAGCAAACCTGGAGCTGGATGTGAACAAGGCCTGTGAGTCAGTTAACAGCACCGCACCAGTGTCCACCTCCCGGCTCCGATAACTGCACGAGGGTTATGTCAGGTGTCAACATGAAGGGAAGCACAGTGTTAACGTATGGGGGAGCTCTCTCCGGTATTTCTGCAACTTTTAAAATACTCTAAAATTAGTTCAAAATAAAACAGCTTTGGTTTCTTAAATCCTCTTCCTCCCTTGCCTGAGTCTGACTGTGACTGCATGGTTTCAATGTCAAAAGAAAATGAAACATTTTGGCAGGACAACTAGCAAGTACAATCAAACAGGCCCAATACCTGAAAAACTGTTTATTCTGAACACATATGTAGTAAAACCCCATGTGTATACAGATTATATCTGATTTCTCTCCAGTTGGGGGGGGACTACTATAATCCTGCCCCAAACCTAATGTGTAAGAGACCCCACTTCTGTTACTGTCCAAAGGGTGACTGTAGTCTGATGCCCCAATCGCATCTTCCTCAGCAAGAGTGAAGCTTTCCATTGAAAAAAGCGCCAGGGACTTCCCTGGGGGTCCAGTGGTTAAGAATCTGCCCTGCAATGCAGGGGACACAGGTTCAATCCCCGGTCTGGGAACTGGGATCCTTCAAGAAATGGGACAACTAAGCCCATTGTGTACCACAACTATCAAGCCTGCACTCTGGAGCCCGCATGCTGCAACTGGAGAGTAGCCTCTGCTCGCTGCAACTAGAGAAAGTCCAAGCGCAGCCACCAAGAGCCTGTGTGCTGCGACACAAAGCCAGTGGGGCCAAAAATAAATAAATAAAAATAGAAAAACTCCAGGTTTCAAACATTTTAACCTACTATTTAATAAAATAGCAGGATTCTTTTTAAGCATTTTCCAGCTTTGGAAGCAAACAGAGAAGCCTGCGCTTAAAAGGGAGTTTACATTACACCAGCTAAAAATCCTCGGTCTCCCTTTCTTTTTTCTTAACATTTGGACTTAATTCTAATTAGAAACTGGTGAATTAGGTTAGGCGGAAGAACGCTAAATGTAAAAGGCCATTTTTCTTCCACTGACATATGCCAGCTGTCAGGTATCATTTTCGCAGGCAGTAATTTATACAGATGATCCTGCTTTTATTAGAGTTCTAAATATTCAAGTATAAATGAGGTATCAATTCCAAGACTGAAAGCAGTTTAGAGTGTCTCCAAGGCTTTTGACAGGAATGTGGTGGTCTGTCCATCTGGGCTACACTGGGAAGGATACAAGCATCAAGGTTTAAGAGCAGTCTGTCTTTAAGCATTTCAGAGATGAGAGCTAAGAGTCTTTTATAAAGTTACTGAAATACAGAAAACACTTTCATATATATATATTAAAAAAAGCAGAACAGTGTTTATGGATCTAGAATTCTCAAATGAACAAATTCTCTACAGGTTCCTATGTTTCTTTCCGATTGCCCATAATAAAATAGGAATTCTACGAAACTGACTTCCTCGGGTACAGAGGTCCTAGGGACAATGGCTTTGCCAACCATCATCTCCTGACCCCAGAGCAAGTGCATGACGTGATGGCTAAGAGCGCCGGCTGCACGGGGCGGACAAAGTGCGACTGAGTTCTGGCCCCACCACTGACGAGCTATGCCACATTTGGGAGGTTACCTAAGTCACCTCCTGGACCCCAGGCTCCTGTCTGTAAAACGAGGACAACAGTAACTAGATACCATAGTGATGTTCTGGGGTTTAATGAGTTTGACACAAAGTGCTTGAAACAGTGCTTGTTACACAGGCGTTCTCCAAGTGTTGGTGGCTAATATCATCAGGCTTTGAACGTCTCTATCTGTAAAATAGGGCTACTGACACACACTCCTCTCAGGCCTGTCGTGGGATTAAATTAAGAGAATGCACATAAGCGCTAAGCAAAACTCCTGACTCAAACGTCAGCACTGTTATCATCGGCTGGCTCTTGAAGGCATCATTCTCTCAGGCCATAAGAACAGGGGCTTAAGTCATGGGTGTACCACATGACCAGTCACGTCCCCACAAATCCATGAAATGGGGTGAAGATGGCACCTTCCTTCTCTACGTTTGAAATCTGGATGCACCAGAGTGGGCTGCATCCACACTCCATGTTTTATTTTGAGGGAATTCAGTCATCAAAGGTTCACAAGACGATGCAGTGCCAGGCTACCACATAAAAAGGGAAGCACCGGGGTTGCTGGCTTCCCAGTTCTGGTTTTACTTCCTGTTGAAAGTGAGGTCAAGATGAATCTGTGTTTCCCATCAAAAGGACACTATGTTATTTTCCTAAATCTTGAGGGCTGTACCTGGCTAAGTAGTCTTGTGGAGGTTACTTCTCTCCTGACCCCAGTTATCCCTTTCGGGTGACGTAAATACAGCCTTACCCAAATGTTAGGTGTTTCAATAAATGACACCCATGGTATCAGCTCTGCTCCCATTACAGCAGACAGAAGTCCATGCTCCTGTAACTCTTGACACATGAGACACACAGCTTGCAAAAGACAGCTTCCTCACTACATAAAAATCTGCCTGATTCCCAAGCAAAACCTGTTGTGTTTTGAAGGCTGTGACCTGCAGAGGTCAGAAAGCTGGGATGGCGGAGTGAATAGTAACATCAGAAGATCTCCATGGTGTGAACCTGGCCTTCCCCTTGGCAATCACTGGCCAGTATTACCCAGGCAGCAACCAAGGGCCTGAGGAACAAACAGCCCAGGCAGTCTTGGCAGGGGTGGGGAATAGGCATGTTTCCTAAACCTTAAAAGACTTAAATGATTTCAAGTTACTAACACCAAGAAGTACAAAGATTAAATATTATTCATTAAATACGTTCACTCCCAAATCATTCTTATGGACTCACAGATGACAGAAACAATACAAACGATGGAGCATTTTCTGTGGCATAGGCGAGCACAAACCTGGCAATATTCTCAGAAATTATAAGCATACTTCTAACTGATCTGATGCTAATATTAAATGCATTAGGTCAATCATTAAAAATTAGGTAATTTGGAGGCATATTTCGAGTATTTTATATACTTGAAACACAATAAATCCCACCTCTTTTAATAAATTCTATTCTTCAGATAGACTTATTTCACTAAAATAAAAATACTTAGTGATTTTACCAAGGTTAAAATGGGTAACTATCCAACACGTCAGCTCTGCTCTGACTTCAAGATGTTCTAACCACAAACGTGATCAGTCAATGTCAGAAACTGGAACTGATTTCACTGGATCTCTTTTCCTTTAAGTATCTGGGAAAAAATAAAGCAAACCCATGCAGCTGCAAACATCCCCAAGTAAATATTCAGGTCAGTTTTTCCTGGTGTTGGAAAGCAGGGGGTTTCCAAACACTTGTTGGGGGCTGCTGCAGTCTGTAACATGGTCCTCGTGCAAGGAAGAGAAGCCTGGTGAGCAGGTGCACACATGGATGCAGGCCGTGCTAGCTGCTGACTGCCCTACTTGAGAAGTGACTGTCCTGAGTTCTAAGGCACTCTTCTTTCTACCTTCTGTTTTAAAACATTTTTCATAGGATGACAGCAGTAGAAAATGGGTAGTCTGCTTTTGAAAATATATTCCTTCCATAGTATTAAGAACTGACAACCTTACCAAAAATTTTTTTCTTAGCTTTACTATCCCATGAAAAACAAAGCATCAGTTGTTTATTTCTAAGGTTCTGTTATGCTGAATGGAAAGGGCAGAAATTCTTTATAAACAGAAAATAAGACAATTTGCCAGGATGACTTGCACAAGGCAGGGAGAGGAAATGCACATTTGAAAACACAAAAAATGCCAATTTCCATGTGCAATTCTGTGAAACATGTCACTGTTTACTAGGGCAAGCAACAACCACACACTAATCTTCATATAACCAATCACTATAACTTCTAAAGTCCATTAAAACAGCTGAGAAAATAACACAAATATGAGAGAGATCCACCCTCTCCAAGTTCAAAGCAAGTCAGAAAGCCATCTCCTCCATGATTTATGTAGCATTATCAGCTCACACCAGGTCTGCCTGCAGACAGTAATTCTTCCTGTCTGGGACCCATGCCCATGAGCACTATTGTAATTATCAGCGATTTAAAAAAATAAAGTAATAAAGCAAGTATGAGCGGCTAGGCAGTGTGTTTACTGCTTGCTGTCTCTGCCATTAATTAGCCTTCCTGGGTGCCAGCCACCTAACCACTAAATAAATGCAGGAAGGAAAGCAGGAAAAGCTACACATGAGTAAAAAGAATAAATAAAAAGGGTATCAACATCTGTGTGAACGCTCCCCACCAGGAAAAGCGCAAAAGCACTCGTGTTCCAGTGGTCAGGTGGGCCCTGGGGACACTGTATCCATGCTGCCCTCTGCAATCCACTCCACCCATAGCATCTGAACCATCTCCAGGCAGAACACAGCACACACAGTCATGTTCCCGGAGATTCCATCTCTTGATGACCCTGGCTATCTGCCCCCGCCTCCCTCCATCACCCCACCAGGCACCGGGTGCCACCCTTCTGGGCACAGGCCGGGGTCTCTCCTGCCTCAAGGCACCTAGAACTCACATCTCACCTTTCAGGACCCAGTTCAAATGTGCCTCCTTCTGGGGGCCCTTCCCAAGGACAGGCCCCAACCTGTTGGTTGTTTTATTTTCCCATCAAGCAATTCAAAACCACCCTCCAATAGAATGCAGGTTCCTGGGGGCAAGAAGGGGGGCTGTCCAGGTGCTCTAACTGCATCTGCAAACAGCACCCAGAACCTAGTAGGTAATCACTGACACCCAAGGAGGTGACTGTCTGATTCTAAAACCTCTGCTCTTGTTTTTTTCCCCAAGACATTTAGTTAAACTGGTAAGAATTAGCAGATACCGCTCAGTGGCAATTTCTACATGATGAACACTGTGCTGGTCTTCACATCGGTACATACATAATGAATGAATAAGCTAAGTGAAACAAAGAAACCCAGGCAGTGTAACAAGGCTTCATTTTTAAAATTTTATTGTCACGTGAGTCCAGCTGCCTAGCCCAAAAAGCCACCACCACCCGGCTCCTAGCGGAGTCCTCCACCCCAAGGCGGGTCCTCCTTGGGGGCGCCCCTCGCAGCCCTTTCCCCCACTATTTGCTGCCTTGATTCTAAATGACAAGTGTACCTCTGCACCTTTTCAGTCCAGACATTCTCCATCAACTTTCTATTAGAAAGGACTGAATTCATATAACCAGACCCTCTGTTCATCCACCCTCTTCCCTGTGCCCTGTTGGGTAAATCAATCTCCTGTTTACACAATTATGACATGAGAAGATGCTATGGTCACAGCGCCTTCCTTAGGCATCTACCACCCTCAGTCTCAGCAAGGCCACCTCTTCCTTCGCTTCCCTGTTCCGATGGCTGGTGGGCTTCCCCGGTGGTTCAGCAAGAAAGAACCCGCCTGCCAATGCAGGAGGCACGGGTTCAATGCCCGGGTCAGGAAGATCCCCTGGAGGAGGGCATGGCTACCCACTCCAGTCTTCTTGCCTGGAGAATCCCATGGAGAGAGGAGCCTGACGGGCTACGGGTCACAGGGTCGCAGAGAGTCAGACGCGACAGTGTGTACGCCCTGATGGCTGGCACTTGGTCTGTCAGGAAGATATGCAGAGAAGGTCGGAGGAAGACAACACACCGTCCTCCTGCTTCGCCTGGGCGATGACTCTCCAGGAGGGACCCAGCACAGCCAGCACTCCTGGGGCTCCGATCACAAGCGTCCTGAAAACTCCTCCCTTCCCTCCCGTTCCCCACTCAGTCCTCTCCCCTTCTTGACTGACCACCCATGTCAGTGGCTCACAGCTTCTCATGGGCTCCTGGGAGAAGGTGTGTGGTTGCTGAGTTTCAAACATGATGGGTCTCAAAATAAGCTTTTATTTTATGCACACACTTTGTTGGCCATTTGGATAAGCTCTAAATTCTAATGACACAACTTTGCCTCAGAACTTAATGGGTGGAACTGCTGTCTTCCAGATTCCAGCATTGCTGCTCATACATCTAGCCAGTTTGATCCCTAGTTTGCTGTGCAGGTTTGGTTTTTTCCTACATGGAAGTAAAATTTTACCAATCTCTGGTATCCTGAAATTTGACTATAAGGAGCCTTGGTCCAGTTTTTGTCACTCACTTGCCTGACCTTCCATTGGGGTCACATCAGTGTGAAACATTCAATCCTGGGTTTCTTCTCTCTTTCTGAAATTCTCATCAGGTGCATCTTACCTTTATCTTTTCTAGTTTTTGTTCCTTCTTTCATAAGGATTTCTAACCAGATTTTAAATGTCTGATATCACCTTTCTAATAACCAACAACTCTTCCCTTTTCTCTTAAAGTCTTTTTTTTGGTTGCAAAACTATTTCACAGTGCCAATACGCTCTCCTTCCTGAGATAAGCACCAAGACCCTACTGAAGTTATCTGTCTGTTCCCTGCACGGTCTTCAAGTTCCTTTCTCCCCATCATTTTGGCTCTGGCTCATGGTGTCCCTGAAGTAGCTGTGACCCTAAGTCATCTAACTCCGTATTAAAGAAGGGGACACTGCAAAGCTGGCTGGATGTCTTCAGCACATGGAAAGAACTTGTCCAGAGAGGAATTCTACAGCTCCCCAACGTGGGCCCCGAGCCTGGCTGTTGTGGGTCTGGGGGGCCTGACTTTCCCCTCTCAGTGCCTCGTGCTCTGCTGGGCCTGGGGTCCCAGAGTAATCTGTGGTCTTCTCCTGGGGTGCAGAGTGCGGGTGGTATTCATTCATGAGTATTAATTACTCATAATGGCAACCCACTCCAGTATTCTTGCCTGGAGAATCCCATGGACAGAGGAGCCTGTTGGGCTACAGTTCATGAGGTTGCAAAGAGTCGGACACAACTGAGTAAGTGAGCAAACACACACACAGATATAACTGAATTAAACAAAATGTATTGTCAAAGCTCATTTCCCCTATTTTTGCTTTTAAAAAAAATGTCAACTGGAAAAAGTTACATTTCCTACGAGGCTTGCCTTTCTATCTAGTGACAGGGAGGTGTTAGGTGTTCGGCTAACACTGTGCGGGGAATAACTTTTTCTCATTCACCTGTAGACTCCATTTAATTGCACTTTCCTTTCTTCCATCATGAAGGAAGAGTTTCTGGCCATTACAAGAATGGGGTGCTTGGACGGCTAAGTAGGTGAGAGCCACAAAGCTTCCCTGAAGAGGCCAGGCTAGACAAGTGGTTACCAGTAAAACAACAAACAGGAATTAAGACAGGAAAAAGGACCTTGAGACATTTCTTCCTAAAAGGGGGATTTGGTGTAAGTTATGTAAGTGGGTGAAGCAGGGCCAGGAGCCAATGCTCTTATTTTATCCAACTGCGGGAGGGTGGGGGAGGGGGGGATGCTTTGCCTCCATCTCCCAGCTCTTTAGATCTACAAATAGTAAAAGAAGCCTGATTGAGACATTAACAAAACTAGACTAGACAAAACAGAAACAAACTAAAAACCCACTCTCCTAGGCTTCCGACAACTACAGAATCAAATGCACGGTGCTGACATCACGCAGGAGTTGATTCAATTATTTCTGTTTTGAGTCAACACACACTTCCAACAACCTTAGAAGAGCAGGCTCTGGAGGAAACAAAATGAAAGAGTCACTAGTTCTCACCCACAAGGAGGCTTGGCTGGTAAGGAAGACATCAGGTAAACAGAATAATCCTAATAGAAAAGGAAAGAGTCGCAGACTCTGTCACATAGGAGATCCCCACTTTACTGTCCAACTGGTTCCTAAATGGCAGTTAAAAGTGAAGCCACAGTAGAAGGTCCAAGACAGGACCCCTATCTTATGTAGGTATAATATTATAAATTGGGAGTCTATTCCTGACCAAATATGAAAATAAAGAGAAACAAGGACAGACACGAGTGTTGTTATAAACTTAAGTATCTTGATCGTAAGAGTTCTTTTGGAGTTCTTTATCTTTTATGGGATGGAGTGTCCGAGGCTTCTTAAAATATTTAGACCTAGTGAAGAACAGAGAATATGGCATCTCTTTCCCTTGAAAATGTCCCTGGGGCAGGCGTGAGCATCCTCTGTTGCTCTGACAACCATACTACCTCTTCCAGTGCACATGCCTGGATGGTTCTCACTGCTGGTTCACTGCATGTGAATGCCTCAATCACGTCCAGGAGGGATGCAGGCATCTTCCCCAAGATGTGTTCAGCAATTTTTTACTCCCAATCTCAAGTAACTTTTCTAGAAACCTCTGTGATGTCTCCAGACCAGTGTTTATAACCTTCCCCTGAGCATTAACTTTCTTAGACATCCATCTAATCATTTTTTCCTGGAGCAGTTAAACCATCCTTTCCTTGTACTAAAAGCTCCATCCGCTGATGATTTACAGACACTGTCCAATCAAGCTTAATCAATTACTCTGTATAATAACATGCCTTTTCAACTTAAATTCAGACACTCCACAAAATTAATTCAATAAAAGGCAGATGAGAGCATGACAACTATCAGCAAACTGCAACTATATTTTGAATGAAAAAAACGACAACCACCTTGATAAATCATTTTATGCATTCCCAAACAATTAAAAAGTACCGGATAGTCAGGAAGCAACAGTTAGAACTGGACATGGAACAACAGACTGGTTCCAAATCCGGAAAGGAGTACGTCAAGGCTGTATACCCACTTATTTAACTTATATGCAGAGTACATTATGAGAAATGTTTGGGCTGGAGGAAGCACAAGCTGGAATTAAAGATTGTAGGGAGAAATATCAATAACCTCAGATATGCAGATGACACCACCCTTATGGCAGAAAGTGAAGAAGAACTAAAGAGCCTCTTGATGAAAGTGAAAGAGGAGAGTGAAAAAGTTGGCTTAAAGCTCAACATTCAGAAAACTAAGATCATGGCATCTGGTCCCATCACTTCATGGCAAATAGATGGGGAAACAGTGGAAACTGTGGCTGACTTTATTTTTGGGGGCTCCAAAAATCACTGCAGATGGTGATTGCAGCCAAGAAATTAAAAGATGCCTTACTCCTTGGAAGGAAAACTATGACCAGCCTAGACAGCATATTAAAAAGCAAAGACATTACTTTGTCAACAAAGATCCGTCTAGTCAAGGGTATGGTTTGTCCAGTTGTCATGTATGGATGTGAGAGGTGGACTATAAAGAAAGCTGAGTGCTGAAGAATTGATGCTTTTGAACTGTGGTGTTGGAGAAGACTCTTGAGAGTCCCTTGGACTGCAAGGAGATCCAACCAGTCCATCCTAAAGGAGATCAGTCCTGGGTGTTCACTGGAAGGACTGATCTTGAAGCTGAAACTCCAATACTTTGGCCACCTGATGCGAAGAGCTGACTCATTTGAAAAGACCTTGATGCTGGGAAAGACTCAGGGCAGGAGGAGAAGACGACGACAGAGGATGAGATGGTTGGATGGCATCACCGACTCAATGGACATGGGTTTGGGTAGACTCTGGGAGTTGGTGATAGACAGGGAGGCCTGTCGTGCTGCAGTTCATGGGGTCACAAAGAGCTGGACACGACTGAATGACTGAACTGAAATAGTCTTTTTTATTTTAATATATCTTTAAAAGCCACAACCATATCTATATGTATCTATATGCCTATATATACGTGTAGTTACACACATACAAATTCAACAATTCTTAAAAATTCACCCAATGAGAATTGATATAGCTTGGGTGCATCAACAACCAAACCACTTTAAAAAAGACTAACTCTACTAAAAGTAAAGAGTCTACATGTCCTTGGTAACAGTTAGACCAGCCTCCAAATGACAGCAACTCAAGCAATGAAGGAAGAAAATTATTTCTTCCAACAAACATAGTGTCCTTAACTAAAGAAAAGGTCTCTGAAGTATTCAAGCACTGGGGGAAAATAAAGTATTTAAGAACTGAAGTAATTTTCAACAGATATGAAAATATGTACAGAACACACACTGTCTAAAAAAGTCCCTTATTTTTTTCTTCTAAATAGTCTTACAGTCATCAGAACTAGTTCACCTTGAAACCTTCAAAAACTGGCAGGCCAGCAGCTATTTGGTAACTTAGTGCGTGAGTGACCCAACGAGTGTCTGACTCTTTGCAACCCTAAGAACCGTAGCCTGCCACACTCCTATGTCCATGGGATTCTCTAGGGAAGAATACTGGAGTAGGTTGCCATGCCCTCCTCCAGGGGATCTTCCTGACCGAGGGAATGAACCTGTATCTTTTATGTTTCCTGCATTGGCTGGTGGTTCTTTCACTACTAGCAACCACCTGGGAAGCCCCGTGGCAACTTAGTACCCAAGTCCAATGTGGGCAATCCAAGTTGGCTACTAGAATGATTTTCCTTCACCTTCCTTGGGAACAGCTACTAAGTAGTTCAATGGAAGAATTTTCAAAACGCATTTCTAATGCCTGATACTAGGATGAAAACAAGTGTTCCTGTTAGGTTAAAGTGAATTCTTTGGCTTTAGGAAAAAAACTGGTTTCAAATATTTCCAAACATACGTAAGACTAATAGTAACCCACATAACATCACAAAGCCACACCTTATTCTCAGTAATATTTAACATGATAATATTTTACTTGGCCAACAATGAACTTTACCTACGTTGGTACAAAATGATGTAATCGAGGTCCTATATTTCTTCCAAACATTTTGTCCCATAAAACTCTAAAATGTTCCAAACAGTGATGTGATATCCAAAAGAAATCTATCTTCACAAATTACCAAGGAAAAAGGACGCTAGAAGTGGTACAGCTATAACATTATCTTAATTTACTGCAACAAACACCGCTACCACGAATCGACTTAAGAGTCTCAGAGTCTAGAGCTTTTCGGAGACAAACACAGAAGCTGCTCGCCTGATACTAGATCTCTGTGGGGATGTTTCAGTGAGGATCCATTTGTCCAGCAGGAACTGGCACTGGGCTTACGATTTGCCTGAACCCCCACCAGCCAGTGACAAGTTTGCCTCTTCACCAACACACACACACACACACACACACACACACACACACACACACACACAAAACCACATGTAATGGCTCAGCCTGGCTGGGAGTTTATCAGCTCTGAGTCCGTGCTTTGCATTTAATCCTTTAAAATCAATACTTAAAACATTTCAATCCAATTTTAATCTGTCCTGACTACTATTTCCACTGTTTAAAAACAACACTAACAACACTCAGTCTCAATGACTTGCATCAATTCACAAGATTAATCTTTCAAAATACTAGCCCAGTAGGATATTTTATTAATGTAGTCCCAAGAATCTAACCAAGCCTCAAATAATCATTTTTCTTAAAGAGCTGCTGTGAGAGAGAGAGGGAAAAAAGAGTTGCTGAAAAGAAAAACATTCATAGAGCATTAAGTGGAAGTCTTCTTCAAAGGGACATAGGAAAGGGCAGTGGCGAATTGGCTGGTTTGCCAGCCAATCAGGGAAGATTCTGCTATGAAATGTGACTTGCAATTCACCTGAAAATGAGTAATACGTAGTTATTGCAAGAGGTAGTTTCAAGCCAACTTTCTCCATTTTTCAACTAGGGTTGAAAACTCTGTACCTCTGAATGACAGAGAGTAGATGGGGGTGTAAGACAAACGATAACCCACACCCAGCCTCCGATGGGGAGACCAGAGGCTCTTACAAATAAACGGGGCCTGCTGTTGCCAGATTTCCAATTTCTTCAAACACTGGAAAGGAATGTTTAAGACAAAAGTCCACAGTATTTGGAAATGGTGATGTTTAATTTGAACATAAAATACAACGATGCCCAAGACAGTGAAAGCCAAACAAAACTTGGAGTTTGAGTAGGTCCTATTTTGTCTTCTAGCGTCAAGTGTTCAGTCTCTATGGGAGGGAATGTACCGGGAGGCTTCATAAGAGGGGCCACAGTTAATCTGTAAAGCATACAATTCATCAAACAGCTAACATCCAGAAGTCATAGTATAAACTAAAATTAATTATTTTCTGTCGAGTAAAATAAATTTGATGGTAATAATCTACTTTGAAGACCTTTGGCACCCAAGGATTGGAAGTCTTAATATTATTAAGATGACAATACTACTCAATCTATTAATTCAATGCAATCCCCATAAACATCTCAAGAGCATATTCTGCAGAGGAAAAAAACTTCTAAAATTCATATGGAACCGCACAATTTTGAAAAAGACGCTCACTTCCTGACTTCACAACAAAGCAACAGTAAATAAAACTATGTGGTACTGGCATAAAACAACAGATGTACAGAATAGAGAGCTCAGAAATAAACTCTTGAATATATAGTCAAATGACTTTTTACAAGGGTGCCAAGACCATTCAACAGAGAAAGTCTTTCCAACAAACACTGCTGGGAAAACTGGATAGTCACCTGCTAAAGAATGAAGCTAGACTCTTAAGTCATATATAAAAATTAACTCAAAATGGATAAAAGATCTAAACATAAGGGCTAAAAAGATAAAACTCTTTGAAGAAAATATAAGGAAAAACTTTCACAACATTGATTTGGCAATGATTTCGATTACGTATGATAACAAAAGTACAGTTAATACAAGAAAAAATAGCTAAACCACACCTCAAAAAAAAAAAACCTTTGTTTTAAAATCACAGATCTGGTAAGGGATTGATAGCCAGAGAATATTGCGAGCTCCTACAACTCAACAACCATCATCACAAAAACCCAATTCAAAAATAAGTAAAAGAGTTGAATAGAAATTTTTCCAAAGAAGATGCAAACGGCCAACAAGAAAAGGCTTTCAACATCACTAATCATTAGGGAAATGCAAATTAAAACCACAGTAAGATACCACATTAAGATGGCTTAATATTAAAAAAAAAAAAAAGGCAACAAGTGTCGGCCAAGATGTAGAGAAATTGGAACCCTTGTCACTGATGGTGGGAATGTAAAATGGAGCAGCGCTTCTCAAGAAGTTAAAAAACATAGAAATTACTGTATGATCTAGCAATACCCAAAAGAACTGAAAGCAGGAACTTACTGGAGGACAATGTAAAAATACCTGGAAGTAAACCCTACAAATAGTTTCTTTAAAAAAGATAAGCTCAATTAAAATAATCTATTTTTAGAAGACTGGAGAAGTGCTATCATTTTTTTAACCACCTAAAAGGCTTCTTTCATTTATCATCACAGGAACTGTATGTTGCCCTCAGCTGTGTGTTATACGTTCTGCAAAGTGCCCTGCATACAGCATTTTAATAAACGTCTGCCAACAACAAGGACCATGAGGAACTTCAAATGAACCAATTACCAGGGAAAGTTTTCAATTTTTGAGCAAGTTACATACAATAGTTCTTTTAAGTGTCAATTTGAGATACAGCTAAAAGGATTTTTTAAAAGTTATTTATTGCATACTGTTTACATTAGTGAAAAATTAGAAATGTAAATTATAAAAAAATTATAGAGAAGACTCTTGTTTTTACATATAACCCTAAAAAGACAGGCCAAGTTCAAAGACATACATGTGATTTGGGGGGATTCTGCCACTAGAAAGCTAATGATTTATACAAATCTCAATTACTTCTATTGTTTTAGGAAAAAAGTTATTCTTGAAAACTTAATTCTAGCATTTTATAAACATTCCTTAGCTCTTTCTACATAATTGAGCCCCCTGCATGTTCACCTCAATTCAAAGACTCTCAGCCTAGAAAGCACCAAATAAGCACCAACTCCATCAAACCGTATGCTGTGCATCAATAAAATAAGGGCAAAAATGCAGGAAAACACTCAAATTATAGTTCCAATAGTGCTGCAAATATCCAACCACTGGCTGGTAGGCAGTATTCTCATGCAGTAACTCAGAATATTTGTGCATCAACTTGAACAGCCCAATTTCAGAATATAGAAGGCAACTAAAAGTAGTGGAGAGTGCACATTTTCTTTTTTTGGACGGAGTTCAAATGCCCCAAACCATGAAAGATGATTCAATTTAAAGCAATGCTGTAAAATATTTAATGGGTTGGAAAGTTATTCAATATGTCAAAAGGAAGGAAAACAGACTATAAACAGTAAGAGGGAATCCATTCTTTCAAAAAAACACAGACTGGGAAAATTTTAAAGTTTTTTATCTGGCAAATTACAGTTAATTTATTTCTGTTTTTGTTTTAGCTTTACCTATATTTTCTAGATTTTTCACAATGACCATGTATTTTTTCTTTAACACAGGATACACACTGAGTCATTACAGCAATCACTTGTAAAGAATCAATTTATAATCTCAGTCATTTTTAATGAAAGATACTAAGATGTAGCAAATAGGTTCCTGAGATGATACATACTCAAGTCATAATGCACAATGACTGTAAGCCTAAATTCTATGATCTGATAGTGATTCGGTGGTAGAGAAAGATGGAGAAATAACCTCAAAACGGCTTTCTTTACTTTCTGATTACTAAGAATCACCTGCTGCAAATTTCTACCTGAACAGGACTGTTGTTAGGTAACCTCCACAAACCCATGGTGGTCCCATGCTGACCTAAGATACCCCTTACCCGGGCCTCTGCCCAGGCTACCTTTCTACCACTAAGCACAAACTTGAGAGCCTGTTCATCACTTATGGATTATAACCAAGATCAAGTCACTTTATCTGTGTATGCTTTAGTTCCTGTATCTGTAAAACAGGAATAACCATAGTACCTGTCTCAGAAGGTAGTTCAAAGGTTTCAATGAGTATGTGTAAAACTATACATAATAATTGCACCATAAATACAACTATCACTATTCTGACTACTTCAACCGCCACCAGAATCTGCCACCCTACCTTGTTGTCTACTCTTTCCCCCTAACTACTTAAAGTAACATAAGTTCTCTCTATAAACTCCCAGCAGATATCTAATTTCAAGGGAATTAATTTCCAGTTATGGTCAACTACAAAATTCAGACAAATCCTCCTGATAAGAACAGCAAGAAAAGCACATATTTTTTAAAAAAGCATTTAGTTAAAGGCAGTAGGAACCTAAAAAGACAGTGAAGATTTCCCAAGTCAGTAACCAGGGGAGGATGAAAGCCCAAGGCGATGAATAAAGCACAGAGGGCTTTGTTCCTCTGGGGATGATGAAAAATCCTGAAAGATGCAGCTAAGCAGTCCTTTAACAGCCTGAAGGATCAAATAGAAAGGGCTGGAGTCCAGGGCAGGAGGCATAGGGGAAACATGTTAGCAGTTTGGACTGAGACCCCAACACACGCTGAATCTAGAAGGGTAATCCAGAAACTGACAGGACTTCACAGAGACTGCAGCTCAGCTTCTGTTTCTCTCAATTCGTAAACAAAAGTGAGATCCTAGATTGCCAGTTCATCACACCCCAGGTAGAAGCAAATCACTCACTGGAGTATAACAGCCCCAGCCTCAAACTCATCTATAAACATTTGTATCAATAAAATATATGGCACATTATCAAAAATAATCTGACAAACGAGATAAAGGAACATGAATAAATAACCAGCAGAAAGAGAAAACAGAAAAGACACACAGGGACCCCAGACACAAGACTTACCGGACACAGACTTTAAGTATACTTTTCATTTTCAAAGACACAAATTAAGAATTTCAGCTGTGATCAGGAAACAATTGAAAAAAAAATCAAACAACCAATCTTGAATTATAAAACTGAAAACTACAATAATTAAATTTAATTCAATGGATGGGACTTCATGGTAGATTTCTTCAGAAACAGAAAGATGGGTCAAAAGAAAAGCTATCAGATGAGGTATGAAAAAACACACAGGCTAGGGCAGCAGTGTCTAAGAGGTCTGTTTTTGGAGTCCCGAGGGAAAGGACAGAAGTAGGCAAAAGCAGTATTTAAAGACTTAAATACTTAGATGGTGGTTGAGAATTTTCTAAAACTGATAAAAGAACAAACCACAGATTCAAAGAGCTCTACGAGGAAGATAGTTAGCCTCTCATAACTTCAGATTCTGTATCCATGGATTGAAGATACTCAGGGAAAAAAATTTCCGTAGGCCAATAACTACATAGCATTTACACTGTATTTACAACTATCTACATAGTATTTATACTATATTCACAACTATCTACATAGCTTTTACATTGTATTTACACTATCTACACAGCATTCAAAAATGAAGATCATGGCATCCGGTTCCAACACTTCATGGCAAATAGATGGGGAAACAATGGAAACAATGATTGATTTTATTTTCTTGGACTCCAAAATCACTGCAGACGGTGACTGCAGTCATGAAATTAAAAGACCCTTGCTCCTTGGAAGAAAAGCTGTGACAAACCAAAACAGCATATTAAAAGTGAAAGTCACTCAGTCACGTTAGACTCTTTGCAACCCCACCATGGACTATAAAGTCCATGGAATTCTCCAGGCCAGAATACTGGAGTGGGTATTTCTCCAGTGGATCTTCCCCGTCCCAGGAATCCAAACAGGGTCTCCTGCATTGCAGGTGGATTCTTTACCAACTGAGGTATCAGGAAAGCATATTAAAAAGCAGAGACATTGCTTAGTCAACAAAGTCCATAAAGTCAAAGCTAGTCGTGTATGGATATAAGAGTTGGACTATAAAGAAAGCTGAGCGCGGAAGAATTGATGCTTTTGAACTGTGGTGTTGGAGAAGACTCTTGGAGAGTCCCTTGGGCAACAAGCAGATCAAACCAGTCAATCCTAAAGAAAATCAGTTCTGAATATTCACTGGAAGGACTGATGCTGAAGCTGAAGCTCCAATATTTTGGCCACCTCTTGTGAAGAGCCAACTCATTGGAAAAGACCCTGATGCAGGGAAAGATTGAAGGCAGGAGGAGAAGGGGACAACAGAAGATGAGATGGTTGGATGGCATCACCGACTCGATGGACATGAGTTTGAGCAAGCTCCAGGAGATAGTGAAGGACAGGGAAGCCTGGCATGCTGCAGTCCATGGGGTCACAAAAGTAGGACGTGGGTGAGTGACTGAACAACAACAACAATATTTACAACTATCTACACAGCATGTACACTGCATTTGGTATTATAAGTAATCTAGAGGTTACTGCATAGGAGAATATTCACAGGTTACATGCAAGTACTACACCATTTTATATAACAGACGTGAGCATCACAGATTTTGGTACGGGGGGAAGGGTAGTCCTGGAACCAATTCTCCAATGATACAAATGGGCTATACATTTTTTAAAAATCCACACCTAGGTACACAGTAATATTGCTGAAAATCAGATTCAAAGAGAAGGTCTAATAAGTAGTCAGGGACAAGGGATACATTACCTTCAAAGGAACACCAATCTGACAGTTAATTCCAGTAAGCTATTGATAATATTCAACATCAGGATAGATATCAAATATCAAGGAACAGAATAATGAGTAAGATCTTCAAAATGATGAAAGAACTTCTATCCCCAATGAACCTGTCTTGCAAGGAAGACACTAAAACAGATATTTGGTGAAAGAATCTATGTCACTAGCCAACCTTAAGAAAATTCTAAAGTGTGTCTTGGAAGGCAAAAAATTACCTGAAAAAGAAGCTTAGTACAAAATGCATGAAGAATAACAAAGAGAATATATAAATCCAAATCAGGGGCTCTCAATCTCACTGTAAATTTTAATCACTGGGAAGAGTTTTTAAGAAATACTAATGGCTCACACCCTCTCTCAAGAGACCTTGATGTAATTTGTCTGAATTGGAGTGTAGGCAATCTGTGCTTTGTAAACTTTTCCCCAGATGATACCAGTGTGCCTCCAGAGTTGATAACCACTGATGCTAAGTTCATTTAACTCTGTAAAACACAGTATGAGGTCTTCCGGGGTTTACATGAAATTAACATATATAACAACAATGGCAAAAATGTTGAGGGGAGGTTAAAGTGTTCTAATCTTCTATTCCTGGAAGACGGAAAAAGTACCAATTAATATAAAACACTGATAAGTGAAAGATATTCAAATGTCTAAAGCAACCACTAACGGGAGAACAAAAGATGATGAAAATATGTTCCGAAGTAATACGAGAAAGAAGTAAAATAAGAACCACTTTCAAAGGAATTGAGTAAGGGGATAAACATAGCAACCTGAATGTCCACCGATAGGTGAAAGTATAAAGGAAATACACACACAGTGGAAAGCTATTCGGCCACAAAAAGGACATCTTACCATTTGCAACAACATGGATGGACCTCGAGAGCATTATATAAAGTGAAGTAAGTCAGACAGAGAAAGATAAACACTTCATAGTCTCATTTGTGGACTCTAAAAACACTGATTTCATAAATATAGAGAAAAGATCACTTGTCAGATGTGTGGAGTGAAGGTTGAGGGGTGGAGGGTGAGCAAAATGTGTGAAAGCAGTTCAAAGGTACAGGTTTCTATAAGGTATAAGGTACTAGTTATAATAGAAGTAAGTCTGGGGAAGCAACATACAGCACAGTGACTCTAACTACCCACACTGTACTGCACATTTGAGAGTCGCTAAGAGAGTAAATCCTAAACATTCTTGTCTCACTCTCACACACACACACACACACACACACGACAAGTCACCATGAGGTGGTGGATGTTAAGTAGACTTAGTGTGGTTCTCGTCTCACAAAACGTGAGCGTGCGTGTTCAGTTGCTCAGTCGTGTCCAACTCTGTGCGACCCCATGGACCATAGGCTCCGGTGTACACACAAATATTAAATCACTATGTTGTGCACCTGAAACTAATATAAAGTTGTATACCACTTATACTTCAGTTTAAAAAAAAAAAAAAACAGAATTAGCAGAACAAAACAAAAAGCACTAAATAAGACAGTAGATGAAAACCCAAATACCTCAGCAATCATGTTAAATGTAAAAGACAAACACTGTTTCCTAAGTCTGCAAAAGAAGAAACAACCACAAACACATCTAAAACAAAAAAATATGGAAATACTAGACAAAGTACTGATAAAGGCAAAAACTTTACTGGAGATAACACGGGAGAATATAGCTATGAGAGGTTCAATTCCTTAAGAAGAGATAGCAATTTTAAAACTGTATACTCCTAATAATGACAGCCTCAAACTAGCCAAAGCAAACAGAATGACAAGGAGAAACACTTTTCCAAAATCGCCATGGCAGGTATTTTTTTTTTTGGCCAATCCACACAGCGCGTGGGATCTCTAACCAGAGATCACATCCAAGCCCTCTGCACTGGAAGCACAGTCTTAACCCCTGGACTGCCACGGAAGTCCACAGTGGGAGATTTCTAACATACCTTTCTCAGTAAAAGAAAAAAGATTTAAAAAATAATTAGGGATAAAGATCTGAACAACAATGAAAACAGTATGATCAGAAACATATAAAACACTGTCAGTAACAACTACAGAATAAACATTTTCTCTATGCACACAACAAAAATTTTATCATAAACTGGTCCATGAAGCAATTCTCAACAAGTTTCAAAAAATTGAAATCATACAGACTAATACTCTGACCACAAAGCAGTTAACTTAGAAATGAACAGCCTAAAAGACAGCCAGATAACCTTCTCTACATCTCTGGAAATTAAGAAACGTATTTCTAAATTACCTGTCCAAAAAAAAAAAAAATTAAGTCACAATGGAAAAATCTATTGTTTTACTTGAATGATAATGAAAATATTATATATCCAAACTTGTATCTTGTTTAAGGGTACAAATTTGTAAACAATAGTTGAAGACTAGAGGCCTAACTCTCAGCACAGTGATTATAGTCCATAATACTGCTTTGTAAACAGCAAAGTTGCTAAAGACTAGATCATAATTGCTCTAACTACCAAAAAGAATTTTTACTTATGGATGATAGAGATGGTAGCAGCAGCAGTGATACAGTGGTAAACATATTGCAATATATAAATGTATCAAATCAGAATACTGTACAGCTTAAACTTACACGGACGTTATACACAATGGGCTTCCTTGGTGGCTCTGATGGCAAAGTGTCCGCCTGCAATGGAGGAGAGAGTCTGCCTGCGATGCAGGAGACCAGGGTTCAATCCCTGGGCCGGGAAGATTCCCTGGAGAAGGGAACGGCAACCCACTCCAGTACTCTTGCCTGGAGAATTCCATGGACAGAGGAACCTGGCAGACTACAGTATACAGGGTTGCAAAGAGTCAGACATGACTGAGCAACAGAGACACACACGTATCTCCTTTGTTAAAAATATTAAATACAAAGCTAAAAAAAGTTATGAATTGCAGCTAAAGCCCTGTTCAGAGGAAAATATATAGCTTTAAATAAATTAGAAGAAAAGAAAAAGCTGAAAAAAGTCAGTCATCTCAAAGTGCTAGGGGGAAAAAAAATTAAGCCTGTGAAAAGTAGGAAAAGAATAATAATGGACAGAAAGTAATAAAATAGAAAATAAACATACAGAAAATAGGAAAGAGGCAATGAAAATATCAACTTTATTTCTACAACCACAACAAAATGATAGCCAAAATTTTAAGATGCCATTTATAATAGCACTCAAAAAAAAGCAGATATCTATAAATAAATCTAGCATTCTTTATATAAGATTTCTATGCAAAAAACTCTAAGACACTGAGGTTGATTAGAGAGGACCTAAACAAAGGCATCTGTCATGTTTCTGGGTTGGAAGACTCAATATTAGAAAAATGTCTATTTTTCCTAATTGAACTACAGACTCAATGAAACCTGAATCTAAATTCCGACAAATGCTGTTTTTGGTTAAATGCAGCCAATGTATTATGTAAAGAAAAGGGTCAAAGAGCAGCCAAGACACTACTGAAGACAATCCAAGTAGAAGGGCTTGCTCCAGTAGGTCTAAAACCTTATTACTAAGCACAGTCATTAAGACAGTGTGGACTTGGTACAGTGGATTAGGACAGCCCAGAAACAGACTCACACATACAGAGATATAAATCAACAGAGGTGGTAGGGGAGAACAGGAGGGAAAGGAGACCTTGACATTAAATGGTACAAGCTGGGTAACTATGTGAAAAACAATAAATAAGTAAAAAGACCAATACTTCATATCTACACAACAATGAGTTTCAGGGAAACTGTGGCTCCAAATGTGACAGGCAAACAGAAGGCCCTTGGTAGGCAACACAGGAGAATAACTATGTCCTCGGGGGGCAAACTTCTCACACGTGACACAAGAAGTACCCATCATAATTTTTAAAAAAGTAAAAGTGATAAATTAGACATTAAAATGAAGAACCTCTAAAGACATCATGAAGAAGAGGGTAAAAAGGCAAGTAGCAGAAGGGGCAGTGTTATCTCAATAACCTCAAACTGGAGACATTCCAAATGTCCATCAACAGCAAAACAAATTGTGGTTTCTTCATAGACAGGAGTACTACACAGCTGTGCAAACAGGTGAACCACAGCTACAATCAGTAATCCAAATGATCCTCAAAAACACGTCCAATCAAAGAAGCCAGAAACTCAAGAAAACATACTGAGGGATTCCACTTACTTAAAGACTAGAAAGCAAGAAATGTTAAATTACAGTGTTTAGGGATGAATGCCTGGATAGTAAAACTATAAAGAAGAAAAGCAAGACATAATCACCATAAAGGTCAGGCTAACAGTTACTAGGGGCAATGGGAATGGGAATGCTCTATTTCTGGACCTTGGCAGTGGTTACACAAGCATCTGTTTTATGAAAATACACCAAGTTATACTTTTTTTTCCCTTTGTGTATTTAAGTTGTAAAAAGCTCAGAAAGACTCCAGGCTTTACATGTGGGTGTGCAGGGCTGTGATGGGGCCATAGCACCTTTCACAGGCACCAGTCTGTCCTTACTTCCATTTCAAACACCCTAGCATTCTTACCTTCTAAAATTCTCTAAAACACTCCAACAATTTGCACTCTGCACTGATCTCTGAAAGCCTGGGATCCAAAGAGATGAAAGGGTTCTCTCTCAGCACAGGAACATGAATGGGAATGCTGAATTCCAAACTTAAGATAAGAGTTACTTCCAGAAAGGAAGATTAATGGGATGGCGGTTCAAAGAAGGCCTATTAAAATGCTTTACTTCTCTATCCATAGTGTTTTAGTTCTTAAAAAAAAAAAAGTTAAAGCAAAGATGGGAAGTGCTAAAATTTAACAAAACTGGGTGGTGGATAAGTGGATATGAGTACCTTTTACATACTTACCATGCTATGCCGGTAATATTCCTAATGAAAGGGAATAAAAGGTACTACACTCTTTACACTTACTGGCTCATTTCTTTCTCCATGTAGAAGTTCTACGTGAGCCTAGGTTAAGTCATACTTAGCCTTCCAGAGACAATATATAAAAATCTGAAAATGTTTATGCTCTTCATCACCCACATTAAAATCCATGTTTTCTTCTTCTCTAGGCTAAATATCTCCCTTTTAAATTTTCAGGTACTTCTCCATTCAGTCATTCTGTTCTGGATGGCAACATCCAAATAAACCATGGGAGAACCTTTGTTGTCTCAATTCCACCAGCAAACTTTTAACTCACAGGTAACTTGCTGCTACTGTTGCTAAGTCACTTCAGTCGTGTCCGACTCTGTGTGACCTCACAGATGGCAGCCCCACCAGGCTCCCCCGTCCCTGATATTCTCGGACAAGAACACTAGAGTGGGTTTAGGTAAGAACAAATGCACTCTTTTCCTTTCCAGCCAGACCAGCCATATGTAGCAGATGTTGGGCTGTTATCTAACCAACGTGCACAGCCCTCTTTCCCATCAGAACCCAGAGTGCAGTCTAAGCCTATCACAGCTCCACCACCACCAATCACCCATGTCTGCTTCGGCTGGAAGCACCTGATATCATTCAGCCTAGTTGATGAGCTCTGAGAAAAACCCCATGACCCCCTGGATATTACCACAACAGAGCCTGTGCTCTGAAACTGCAACACCCTTCTGCAACCCCAAGAAGTGCCAGGCTGTTCAATTAACCCACACCACAGGTGCCCACTCCAAATGATGACTGACTTTTTTCTGGACCACAATCTTATTCTAGTCGTATGGGTTACGGTGTTAGTCTCTTCCTAATAGTTTGTTTACCAACAAGGCCAGTGATTGGAAATCTGGTGCCAATAACCTTTTCCCTTCCAAAGAATCCCATACACTGATTCTGATAAGATGGTGGTCTTATCAAGACCACAGGTGGTCAGAGTTTCTTTCCTTAAATTCTTGTATCAGAATAGAAAGACAAAACAAGCTTACTACTGTAAAAAAAGAGAGAACTTGCACATTATGCAGAAAAGCATTAGTTTTTTTTAATCCATGGAAAATGTAAAACGGCAAGGTCTGCTTTAATTACAACCTTCAAAGAAAACCACTGTTGGCAGTTTGGCAATACGTGGATTCATGATACAGTATCTATGAAATTAGTTCCTTTTAAAGAAAATATTCATATCAGATTTCCTGATGGTAGAGAAAATAGGTAAACAAGAGTGAAAAAAAAAAAAAAAAAAAAAGAAATCTGCAACCCAAATAGAAATGCCATGAAACACCCTGATACAGAAGGGGCAACAACTTAATAGGACAGACCAGTTCTCACCCTGGCCTTGCTGGCCTCTCCTGACTCCTTGTTTCAGGTGTGGATGAGAAGACCTACTTTACCAGACTTTTGGGGACTTATGTAAGATGCTGTACCCACAGGAGTTCTGTAGCCTTTTTGTTTGCTGCAGTTTGTTTTTCTCCACCTGCACATGAGAACCCCCTGGGGAGCCCATGACAATGAGATTCCCAGATGTCCTCAAGGAGAATCTCTGGGGGTGGGGCCTGAAAGTCACAGGCAAGTGCGCTTTGCAGGGGAAAAGGCATGAGGCGTATCTGGTTTTATTACCGCACTGGTTAGCCTCTAACACAGAACCTGGTAACAGTGGTCAACAAACATTAGTGGGAAGGATAACAAATGAAGAGTCGTATTTTAAAAACAGATTTGTTACGTTGCAAAAGCTTCCATGAAAAAAAGCTTCCATGATGCTTATGTAAGAAAATGTCTCTCGGCAAAAAGCAGTTATTAGCTGTACTTGATACAGAGGACTGGAACTCATTTCTATTTCGTTCACTTTCCATCTTAGACCATAAATCAAGGTGCACTATACTAAATTTAATTAAGACTCAAGGTAATCTAGTTTACCTCACTAAAAAAACAACTCATGAGAATTGGATTATGGGCGATTTCCAACTCTCAAATGGCCTCCCTCCACAGACTCTACAATCACTGTTCAAAAATTTATCCCTTTTTAATCACACAGAAAACTATTTTCTTTCAGTAGTTCATTTTAGGACAATTCAAAATACTAATTGTTAGGTATCAGCTTTAATAAGCAATCTGTCTGTCACTTTGATAAAAATGTATGTACCTGGTAGCCACAGGAGGCTAGACACCACCAACACATTTACAGAGAAATTTCCACGGACAACAAAAGGATCTCAGGTTATTTTTCATTTCTTATTCTTCAAATGCATTTAAAATTTCTACAATGAATATGCACTCCCTAAGTAGTTTTTCTTGTAATTTTAAACAGAAAATGCAAAAGCCCAATAATTTAGTAAGAGTAATATAATTGAGGAATCCTGAAAGGTTTTCAAGTTTTTATTTTCCAGAGTCAAAACAGTATCAGGTAAGCTTAAGATATTATTTTATATTTGGAAAAAAATTAACCCTTCACGTACTACTACCAAGAATTCTAAAGCTCTTTAACTTAAAAAAAAAGTTTTCAAATTCTATGAAAGACATTATTGATTCTGCTGGCAAAAAGGATTACAGAGAGTAGATCTGATCCAAGTATTGTATCAAAGTTAAATTTCTTTAAGCTCATAACCAAAAAGGTTATGCAGGACACAGTCCTTGGTTCTCAGGTTCTTAGGAAATACATTTGGAAGTTTTCAGGGGTAGAGGGGCAAGATGTATGCAATTTGCTCCCTTTGCTTGTTTGCAAAAGATACATAATTACACAATGAATGACAAAACAAATGCTGAATAGAGGGAAATGTTAAACTGATGAATCTGGGTAGAGGGTATAAGAGTTGTTCCCACAATTTTTGCAATTTTTTGTAAGCCTGAAATTATTTCTAAATAGAAATTGTAACTGAAAAAAGCTAACAGAAAAAAATACTCAAAGCTGTTAAGATCATACTGGACCAACTTTAAGCAAGGCTTTATTGTGAGGGAAAAAGAACACATTTAAAAACTGTGCTAATAAAAACACTCACACAGCACCAACTTTAAAAAATAAATTAAATTAGCACCACCCAGGAGAAATATGAGTCATATATGTTATATTTGAAACAGGTGAGACTAATTTTAATATAATTTACTTAGGCATTGTGTAAAATATCATCATCCAATGCAATCAATATGACAATTACAAATCAGTTATTTTACAAGGTTGTTCATAGCAAGTCTTCAAAATGTGAAGTGCATTTGGCACCTACAGATAATCTCAATTCACATGCTAAATTTCACAGGAAATATCTGACTTGCATTTACATTCATAAAATGTAGTTTAAAAAGTAGACTCATATAAAAAGTTGTTTCCAATCACTGAACTGAGTATTGTTTTTAAATGTAAATTAGCTAAAATTAAGCAAAATGGAAAATTCATTCCTCAATCATTATAGCCACCACTACAAGTGGCTACCTTGCAGGACAGCCCCGCTTTAGATGATGAAGACAAACCCCATCAAAGGAGGATTCACCAAAACTTAGCACATCACATTTATCAAAGGATTTTAACACAGTTATAATAAAGTAAAAGTTGATGCTTCTATCAGAGGCATTGGTATTTGTCCAGGTCATAATCAGACATTGCCTCTACCATCACTTAAATACCAGCACAAAGCTTCTTGATATTCTGCCTCAGATGTCATACTATGAGTTTCCTGAATATTGGCTACCAAAGGGCCCACTCATTTTAAAATGTGGTGGAACAAACTAGAATTCTGGCTTTCAGAAGCCTCAGTGTTCACTGTACAGAGTGCAGGATTTCAGCACGAATACCATAAGGGAGCAGGCCCTCAAATGAACTTGTCTCGGATTTAACAGAGGAAGTGACCCTGAATACAGAGATTCTTTTTCTTTCCTTTTAAACAGGTGTATGAGATTAATTCAGTCAACACCAAGCAACACTCAAGATTTGCCAATCAATAACTCTGTGCCAAGCAATCTGATCAGGGATTTGGCTAGAATCCCTTTGGCTAATCTCAGTAAGGAACGTCTCAAAGAGAATCCTGATTTAGGCCATTCTCATCTAAACCAAGGCTCAGGCAGTCCTTTGCCTGGAAGTTAGTAAACAAAATCAAATTATATATGTATGAAGGAAATTCTGCCTCTTGGACAAAAGAAAAAAACCATTTGGGAGAAGGAAATGGCAACCCACTCCAGTATTCTTGCCTGGGAAATCCCACGGACAGAGGAGCCTGGTGGGCTACAGTCCATGGGGTCGCAAGAGTCAAACACGAAAAAAAAAAAAAAAACCATTTGAAAGATAATTTAGGAAGGGTGGGCAAAAATACAGCTCCAAAGATGAGAAGATTCCTAAAACCGCATGCAAACACCATTTTAGGGAAATGTCTAATTCCTACTTTCTGTCCAGTCGGACTTTCCTATTGAACAATGATGTGGATAATAATCAAACTTAATCCACAACAGCTAATTCTGGTATTGTTCACTGCTCTTTCTCTGCAGGCATACAAGTGCGTGTTTAGACCTGAAAGGAAGATATTCTTGAAAACCGATGAACCCTTGAATGTGAATTCACTAGTGCCTGAAGTTACTCATACCTCTGGGAAGTGAGGTAAAAGAATGTGAACAATGGTTTGTGACATCCTGCCCTAAGAGTTAAATTCTATGTACCAAACAAAAGTTTTTTCCTTTCCCTCCCACCGCACTCATCTAGAGTGCTTCCCTGCGACACCGTATCGTCGATCACAGACAAAACTCTAACCAAACGAAAAGAATCCTAATCTAAAAGTATGCTTACATAAGCATTAACTATTTCTACTTGAAACTTCCTCCACCACCACCCCGCCCCCCGCCCCTGAAGAACCAAAGCTTTAAGCAGGATGAATAGGACGTTTTAAGCTGTTCCACTGGAGGTTTGTTCTAGAGTCGACTGTTTCTAACCGTGGAAATATTTCCACTTTCTGCAGAAGAACACGTTCTAACTGTGGGTTTTTATTAGAAACTCTTCAGTCAATGCCTGTGTAATCAAATCCAGTCTCACTTCTCTCTGAAATTAGCCAACTCCGCAGAAAGCCATTGTAATTTGCAAAAGAGCGAAGAGGAGAAATAAACTACACCAGAAACACACATTCCAGTCCGACAGTTCAAGCACTATTTCGAGATGGCAAGTAAAAATAAAGTCCCATGTCTCCCTCGTGGACAGAAAGGTTCCTACAAGCGGCCAGGTCCAGGCCACAAGGTAGGACCCCCTGACCCCAGCGAACCTTCCCGGCACAGACGCGTGTGTCCGCGAGGTCGCCAGGTGCGGGGAAACTACTTACGCCGAAAAAGTACGATTCAACCAGAGTTTTTACAACGTATTCACGGGTACTGTCCCTGCTCGCTGAAACCCACCACAAAAGGGAACAACGCCGACAGCAGACAAGGGTTTCCCCTGGTTCATCAGATTCAGGCAACCGGATTGTATTTAACAATCCCTCCCGAAGGTCCGACGCCAGAGCCGGGATCCGGAGCGGGAGGCGCACAGGAAGCAGAGGGCGCACCCGCTGCGGGGAGCGGAGTCGCTCCCGTGCCGCCCGTGAGGCGCTATCCCGGCGCCCGCATCCCCGCGGCCCGGCCCACTCGCCAACAAAGGCCGCATCCGCCGCTCCCGGGTGGGAAGCCCGGGTGCCGCACGGGGGCCGGGTCAGCACGGCCGCCCCCGGAGCGAGCCCAGCCGCACCGGGTCCCGGGCTGCAGGGCGCACGGCAGAGGCTCGCGCGGTCCCGGGGGACGGCGGAGTGGGCGTCTGGGCTTCGCAGGGTCCGCAGAGGATGTGGCGGCGCCGCGGGAGGGATGGGGGCTGGGGAGGCCGAGGCGGCCCGCTGCCCCCCGCAACCCCGATGCCTTTCATTTGGCCTCTGCGGCGGCGGAGACAACCCGACCTCCAGCGCCAAGCACTGCACCAAGCCGGGGCGGGCGGGGGAGGCGCTCCAGACCCGCCGCAGCGCCGGACCACCCCCACCGCCCCGCGCGCCGCGACCCCCTCCCGGCCCGGACCCCGCGGCCCGCCCGCCCGCAGGCCGCGCTCCCCCGCGGGCGCAGGATAAAGGGCTCGGGCGCTCGCCCGGTCCCCACCTCAATGTAGCCGGCCAGCGCCGCGGCGGGAGCTGTGAGCCCGAGCAGCAGCACGACCAGGAGTTTGCCCGTGGCCGCGGTGGCCGCGGTCCCGGTGGCCGCCATCCCTCGCCGGGTCGCTCTAGCGCTCGGCTCTCAAGCTCACACAGACGGACCCAGGAGCGTTCCCACCGCGACCCAGAAGCATCTGAAGCTTGTCCGCCGCCGCCCCTAGGGTTTTACACCGACCGGAACTGACTTCACAAAACCACACCCTCCATCTTCGGCGCCCAATGCCGACCCGCAGAACCTCCGCAAGACACAGCCCCTCGTTCAGCCCAGACCCAATCAGGGGGCGGAAGAGCCCGCCCCTCCCTCCGCTCCAGCCGCGCACCCCGCCCGGTCCCGCCCCCAGCTGCTGACGCCCCGCCCCGCCGGGCCCCGGCTGCTCCGGGACGCGGGGGTGTGCGCGGGGTAGGGGGGGCCCGGGCGGGGTGCGCTTGGGCCGCCAGCACCCTCCTGGTTATCTGCCCGCACTGCGCCCTTCTGTTCTGCAGCCGCCCGACACCAGACACGCCCCGCTGCCCGCCCTTGCGGGCTATTTTCCAGATTCCTTCGGGTACCGCCCTCTTCGGGGTTCCGACAATGATTTTATGAAAAACAGGATTTTTTTTTTTTTTTTTTTTTTAAGGAAAAACAGGATGAATTGTTCCGAGTCCAGGCAGGTTTGCAGAAGGCCGTCCTCCCGGACAGAGGAAGGGCTGGCTGCAAGAGGCTGCGTTCCTCCGCCCCAACCCCCGCAGGGCGCGCCCGGTCCCTGCCCGCCGCTCGCCCAGAGCCGCTGTTTGCAAGCTCTCGACCGCTGGTCCTTAGGCCTCAGCTTTCCTCCTCCTTGCCGGCGGCCACTAGAACCCGGGATAGCTCCCTCCCACCGGAGACCAGCGGTGCGAGGACCACGCTGACCTCAGAGCCCAGGTCCAGGCCTTCCTCCTGTGTTTCAGGGAAAGATCGTTTTTCTTTCTTGTTCGGTTGACGATCGCTAGCAAGAGACCTGCTTCTCTCTGCCTGCGTGCCCCGCTGCGCTTCCACTCCAGCTGGGAGACACCATACTACTCGGTTCACAGCGGGCACGGCCTCGCGGTGCTAGGGCACCGCCGGCTTTGTTTCCTGCCTGCAGCCGTGAGGTTTATGGACCAGCCTCTGCAGCGTCCTTGCTCGTTTCCAAATACATAGAGAGCGGGGTCTCTAACCACAGGAAAGACGGTAAAAGCGAAGAGACAGTGTCCAACCAGGAGAAAGCCGGACTTTCCAGCCCCACTGCAGACGTGCCCGGTCCTGGACTTGAACAGGCTCTGCCCCATTCCCCAAAGACAGCCCGCACCTTTCCATTACAGAGCCGTCTCGGTGCCTGCACTGTCCTCGCTCCCGTTACCTGTTGTAAACATCTTCCTCTTTGTCTGCTCGCCTCTGCTTCTCAACCCCCAGAGCCCTGTTCCCTACTATGACACTTGCTACCCTTTGTTGTTGTTTAGTCCCTCATTTGTGCCTCTTTGCCGCCCATGGACTGTAGCCCACCAGGCTTCTCTGTCCATGGGATTCTCCAGGCAAGAAGGCTGGAGTGGGTAGCCATTTCCAACCCCAGGGGATCTTCACAACCCGGGATGGACCCTGTGTCTCCTGCCTTGGCAGGCGGTTTCTTTACCGTCTGAGCTACCAGGAAAGCCCACTTGTTCCTCTGGTTCTTTCCAAAGCTCTCCTACCACTGACAAGACATGGGTAGGTCACAGTGCAGGTCCCCTCATCCTGGACACGCGGCCTCATGTTTGTGCAGCATCATGGAAATCCGTTCTGCCGGATTCTGGCCCTAGTTCAGCCTTCATCTGTTGGTATGGACTGAAGTGTATCCTCTCCAACATTCATGCCTGCTGAGGCCTTGACCCCCCAAATGATGGTGTTTGGAGATGGAGCCTTTGGGAGGTTATTAGGGTTAGATGAGCTCATGAGCAGCCCTCAAGAGGGGATTAAAAGTGCAAAGTGTTTGTTATTCAGTCCTATCTGACTCTTTGTGACCCCATGGAGTGTAACCCGGCAGAATTCTTGTCCATGGGATTCTCCAGGCAAGAATACTGGAGTGTGTTGCCATTCCCTTCTCCAGAGCATCTTCCCCACCCAGAGATCAAACCCCGGTCTTCTGCACTGCAGACAGATTCTTTACCATCTGAGCTGCCGGGGAAGCCCTGAAGAGGGGATTAGTGCCCTTCTGAGAAGAGAAAAGAGAGCTTGTTCCGTGCTCACCCACCTGCCCCCACCCCCCACATGTGAGGGCCAGTGAGAAGGCCAGGAAGAGAGCCCTCATCATCAGAAAGCCAGGCTGGCCAGCATCATGCTCTTGGACTTCACAGCCTCCACAACTGTGAGAAAGATCTTCCTGCTGTTTAGCTACCCAGTCTGTGATATTATGTTCTGGCAGCCAGAGTCGACTGGTGCAGCCCTGTAACTATGGACAAACCCTTTATCATGTGACTATCTTTCCTCCCCTGTCAAGTGGGAATATTAAGAAGCTGTCTTAATTCACCAATTTGTGTGATTCAATGAAAAATGAATGTACAATAGTGAAAAGCATGAAGTACAGCTTTCTGTGAAAATATACACGGAAACAGTATCAAGTGACTGTGAAAGACCTAATTCTACTTTGGAGCCTTGGGTGAGTTCTACGGACCCTCTGAGACCTGTTTCCTTGCCCACAAAATTAGGGACTCATCTCAGAGATGCCTAAATTTCTATGACTCTAAGTGCTAAGGGAAAAGCAAGTGAAATTCCCTGAGTTCAAAGTTGTGGCCCCAGTATTCATGCTTTCAGGACTGTGTATTCAAGGATGAGCTTTAATAACATGGGATAGAAGGATTTGTAGAAAAATGACCTGGGGGGGGGGGTTCTATCTAAAATTAGTTAGATCCTGGGGACTTCCCTGGTGGTCTAGTGGTTAAGACTCCATGCGTTCAGTGCAGGGGATGTGGGTTCCATCCCTGGTCAGGAAATTGGGATCCCACATGAAAAAAATAAATAAACCCTTTAATTTATTTTAATAAATGAATAAATAAAATAAAATTAGTTAGGTCCTGAAAGAAGCTTATTTGCATTTTCAGGTCACTGAAGTATCATTAATAAAACTTTGTTGCCCTGTTCATCAATGTTCTTGACTTCAAAATGTTAACTCTCCTTTAACTAAGTGACATTCATGGAAGCATACCTAGTCTTGCAATTTTCAATTGATAATTTTTCACCCTAAATATGCTCATGTCAGTGACCAAGTCATGTGAAGGGCACTGTTTTCACTTCATTACCCTTTGTTAACAAAAGGTAAAGGCCTAACATAACCTTCTATTTCTCCTCTCTTCTTGAGAATCAGACTTCCTTCTAAAAGAGTTATCTTTCACGAACACTTAAGTTGTGTGCATTTCATTTGGGGGGGAAAAAGTGGTTTATGTCCCTAAATGTATCCTTATATGAGCAGTGCTCACTCATCCATTTGACACGTTTTCAGGTGAGGTAAATCTAGCTAGAGCGGTTGCTCCCAGATCAGGATGCTTTTCAAAAAATCAATGAAGAAGTTTTATAAAAAGACAAATTCCTGAGCTCCTACCTCAGAAATTTTGAATCACTAAGGCTAACGTGACATAAGGGATTCAAGATATTTTTTAAAGCTCTCCAGGGAATTCTAATCCACTAATGTTTGAGAGCTTGATTCTTGAACATCATGGATCAGTAAAACAAAATTTTTAAAATTGGAGTAGCATTTAAACTTACCAGTGTTTTCAGATATAGAGAATAGATTTGTGGTTGCCAAGGGTGGGGGAGAGGTGGATTAGGAGTTTGGGATTAGCAGATGCAAACTATTATATATAGAATGGATAAACAAGGTCCTACTGTGTAGCACGGGGAACTATATTCAATACCCTATGATAAGCCATAATGGAAAAGAATATAAAAAATATATACATACATATAACAGAATCACTTTGCTATATAGCAGAAACGAGCACAACATTGTAAATCAACTATTTACAATCACCAGTGTTTTAGTTTTCTAAATAAAACATTAAGACATGACTGAAGAATTGATGCTTTTGAACTATGGTGTTGGAGAAGACTCTTAAGAGTCCCTTGGACTGCAAGGAGATCAAACCAGTCCATCCTAAAGGAGATCAGTTCTGAATATTCACTGGAAGGACTGATGCTGAAGCTGAAGCTCCAATACTTTGGCCACCTGATGCAAAGAGCTGACTCATTTGAAAAGACCCTGATGCTGGGAAAGATTGAGGGCAGGAGGAGAAGGGGACAACAGAGGATGAGATGGTTGGATGGCATCACTGACTCGATGGACATGGGTTTGGGTAAACTCCGGGAGTTGGTGACGGACAGGGAGGCCTGGCATGCTGCAGTTCATGGGGTCGCAAAGAGTCGGACACGACTGAGCGACTGAACTGAACTGATGTGTTATCACCACTGTTTCATTGAAGAACACTTAACAACAATAAAAACTAAGAATGGTCATAATTTTACAATTTCAAAGACAGGTGCAATGTAAATTTTTAACAACTTACTACATTACTTTTTCTCATCACAAATCAGAATGGTGAATACTTTATAGTTGAATGGCCATGGTTTAACGCAGATGTTTGAACATTGCAGTGTGGGCCATAAATATGAACTGGTTGTAAGCTTAGCCTTGGCCTATAACTGGTAGCCTTTAAATATACAATACCAAGGAATTTCCCTGGTGGTCCAGTGGCTAAGACTCCTTGCTTCCAGTGCCAGGGGCTCCAGGTTTGATACCTGGTCAGGCAACTAGATCCCACATGCTGCAACTAAATAGTTTGCATGCTGCAACTAAATATTCCACGTGCCACAACTAGAAAATCCTGCATGCCGACACTAAGTCCTGGCACAGCCAAATAAATAAATAAAAATAAATATTAAAGAAAAATGTTGTTCCTTTTTAAAATTTTATAAAATAAATAAGCCATACTCAGAATGCATCCTCTGACCCCCAAACCCACCCCACCATCCATGGCTAACTCACTTCCACTAGAACCTGCTCACGGACATTTCCTGCTCTCCCCCTTCTCCCCCAAGGCTGAGCTGACACACCTCCTCTGTGTTCCCCAAAACATTCTGCACATACCCCTGATACACTGTTGGTAAACTAAACATCAATCATTTCTTTTTCTTTGTTGTCTCTTTTATTACATCATGAAGGGAGGAGTCAGGTTGGGTTCATTTCTGTACCTCCACATAGTGCTTGTACTTAATAGACGTTCAAAAAATATTTGTGGAGGGAGCACATAACTAAATGAGCTTTACAATCTAGCAGAGAGGATAAAACCTGTGCATGCATAAGGATAGCACAAAGTGCAAAGTCATAAATGGCCCAAGAGAACTGTTTGTGTTCTTTAAGCAATAAATCGGAGGAAGAAGCTGGTTACATCTGGCTGAGGACATCAGGCAAAGATCATAGAGGATCTTAATATCTGAGACTTCTTGTAATATACAAAGGATGCGCAGGAGAGTACAAAAAGCATGGAAGGAATAATGCAAGCAAAGACATGGCATTGAAAAAACACAAGTCATGTAAGAATATGTGAGTGGGGCTTCCCTGGTTGTCCAGTGGCTAGGACTCTGTGCTTCCAATGCAGGTTCAATCCCTGGTTAGGGGACTAGATCCCACATGCAGCAACTGAAATATCTTGTGTGCTGAAACTAAGACTTGGTGCGTAAATGAGTAAATAAAAATAAATATTTTTTAAAAAGAATGTGTGAGTATTTCACTTCATTGGAGTACATTAGAGCATTTGTAATAAATAGGAAATATCAGATGGTTGGTCAGGTTGCCTAAAAGATCCTGAGGAGCCATAGAAATCTCTATTATTTACAGAGAAGTCACTCTACAAATATGTAACTCAAGAGAAATTAGAGGGACTTCCCTGTGGTTGAGTGACTAAGACTCTGCACTTCCAATGCAGGGAGCCTGGGTTCGATCCCTGGTCAGGGAACTAGATCTCACATGCTACAACTAAGACCTGGCAGTCAAATAAATCAGCAAATACTTTTTTACACACACAGACACACACACACACACACACACACAAAGAGAAATTAGAAAGTTCCCTAGGTCTCTCATATTTCTTTCCTGCTTGGAAGACTTCCAGGTTCCCTTTGCCACTGATGTTGAACAGCTTGGATCACTTCTCCCAGGGACCCTCTGTAAGAAGCAGAAAGGTTTAATTTTATGTGAGTTTCAGCTTCAGGCTTCCCAGGTGGCTCAGTGGTAAAGAATCCGCCTTTCAATGCAAGAGACATGGGTTCAACCCCTGGGTCAGAAAGATCCCCTGGAGAAGGAAATGGCAACCCACTCCAGTATTCTTGCCTGGAGAATCCCATGGACAGAGAGAGGAGCCTGGAGGGCTACAGTCCAGGGGTCATAAAGAGTCGGACACAATTGAGCAACTGAGTGTGCAAGAGTTTCAGCTTCAGGCTTTATATGAAAATATCTTTATTTTAATATTTTCATGTGTAAAGCCTGTCTTACACTTCCTACTGGCCTAAATCAAAATAGGACTTGATTTTCAATCAAGTCAAATAAACAAAAATATCAAGTTACTTAAAAATCAATACAGGGCACCCAAATTTGATCATGCCAGAGCAGGGTCTAGACAGAAGAAAGAATCTGGCACTGGAGTTTTCATGCAAATATCTTTTGTTTTCAATGATAATATTGATTTAACTGATTACCATCTGGATGTGTAGGTGTGGCTGAAATATAGTGCTTGAAAAATAACTTTAAACACATGACATGTATAGCCTATGTTTTGTTTTGCCGGTAAACTGGTTGACAGGCTTGATGCAAACAAGTTGTGCATCTTGGGTGTCCTCGTACAGACAAACGTGAGATTTTGACAGTCCCTACTGAGGTCTTGGAGGAGACCCGGGCAAGAGAGTGGTCCTGGAGTTTAGTTAGCTCTGCAGAAAATCTGCCTCTGGCTGCAAATCAGTTTTGGAGGACTTGTTATTGCATGTGGCTCTGTCTGTTTACCTTCCTTTATTTGTTGTCCCTGATCCTTCATTTGAAAGGACACATCCCATTCCTTCTGTACAGAGGAGGCTGTTCTGCCTCTGGGCAACGCCTCTTTTCTCAGCTGTCCATAATGACACCACATTTTCTAGTGTTCTTATCCGATGCTTTTTAAAATGATTTCCCCTGCTTTCAGTGTGGAAAATATAAAATGATGATAAAAACCTCAGTGCTGAGAACTGCTTACACTAAAAGTTCTTATTGTTGGTGATTTCTACATGGGACTTGCTTTTCAGAAAAGAGCATGTGAAATTACTCAGCTTGAGAAGTCCCAAGTCATAGTTTGAATGTGTTGATATTTGGGGCATCTTTCTACCCTGTACAGAGATCCTTTCTATAATAGCCATCATGGTAGTATGGAGAAGCTCAGAGTTCTATGATTAGAAATTTTGTCTTTATCGAGGTAATCTTCATCATTTATGTGAAGATGATTGTTATATCCCATCTTGTCCTCCCCATTCTTGAAGTCTTGTTCTTCAAGTACACAGATTCATTTCTGTAACCATTTTACATGCAACATTGTTAATCAGACCTTCTTTCCTTCTTTACACCTCTTTATAAATTTCAATTTACTAATCAGCCTCTAAAAACCCTAGACTCCAGGGACTTCTCTAGCGGTCCAGTGGCTAAGACTCCGAGCTCCTGGTGCAGGGGGCCTGGGTTCCATCCCTCATCAGGGAACTAGATCCCGCATGTCTCAACCCAGCACAGTCTAAATAAATAAATAATAAAAATGTAAACTTCAAAACCGAGCACAATACTTCACATGCTGTATAGAGCATAATGTTTTTCTGGACAGTGTACATTTCATTAATAAGCAAGCCCTAACATTTCCTGATGAGGAAAGTCACATAAAAATTCATTTGGAAAAAAAAAAAAATTCATTTGGAAGACGTTTATTTAGCACCTGCAGCACACCATGAACTTTAGTTGGGATATAAAGTGAAATAAGATATGCCTCTTGTTCTCAATTTGCTTAATAAATAAAGGTTGTTTGTTCAATATGAAAAAGTGTGATGACAACAGAGAAAACGTCCCAAATAAGAAGATGTTTTTAAACAAGAGTTTGAAAAGACGGGCGTCACCTGGACAAAGAAGGCAGCTATGGCTCGCCGAGGCATTGGTCTGGGTATGGACAGGGAAACATGAAGAGGCATGACCTACATGGGAGCAACAGAAGTGGGATCATGAAAAATAAGGATCCTCACTAAAGATTTTGAACCTTATCTTGACAGATCTGGGGAACCATTAAATAATGGTCAGATTTGCACTTTAGAAAAATCTCTCTGTCAGCAGGAGGACAGATGAGGGATTCATCAGACCAGGAGGCTATTGAAATCATCCAGGGAAGACCCAATGAGAGGCTGAACTAGGGCAGAAGATGTAGAACTGCAGAGAAGAGGGACTTCCCTGGTGGTCCAGTGGTTCAGATTTTGCCTTCCAACGCAAGGCATGTGGGCCTGATACTTGGTCAGGGATCTAAGATCCCACATGCCTTGTGGCAAAAACACCAGAATATAAAACAGAAGCAATATTGTAACGAATTCAATAAAGACTTTACAAAGAAAAAGGAAGAAGTGCAGAAGAGAGTGACACGGGTCAGAGAGTGCCCCACTCAATGACTGGGGAATACAAGAGAAATGCCAACTGGGGAAAAGGAAGGACCTCACAGCAGAGAACAAGTAAGCAGGGACTTTAGACTCAGATAAACTTTAAGGTTCGAATACCCGCTCTGTAATTTCTGGTTGTGTGGACTTAAATGATTTAATTCCATCAAAGATGAGAATTTGCTTGGCAAAATAGGATACTTTCACCTTTTCAGCAGGAATCTTACAAAGACTAGATAGAATAATGGCTAGTGTTTATGTGTTTAGCTCATTGCATAGTACATGATAAGTTCTTGATACAACACAGTAGGTAAATGTGGCTGGCTGTTTATGGTGGTGGTTACCATCCTCCTAAAATTCAGCAAAACAGAATTCAGGAGGAGGAGCAAGCTTAGGGGAAGAGATAATGATATTACCATAGTAGTTCATATCTGTATAGTGCTTATCAATTTTCAAATGTCTCTCGTATCCATTATCTCACTTCAAGTTCAAAAGAGTCCCACTGCAAGTCCCACTTACTTCATTTCTAGGACTCCATCCTAGGAAAATAATACAAAATGAGAATAAAGGATGGAAAAATGCTTATGAAATAAGATAAATGTTTTAAAGGCAGAGAATACAAAAGTTGTGTATATAGAATGATTTCAGTTTTATATTTAAAATAGACTGGAAGAAAATAAACCAAAATATTTTTTTCTAGGGAGTGAGATTACAAATGATTTTTTAAATCTTCTCAACATATTTCTATGTTTTTTGAATGTTCTATATGGATAGATAACATCCTATAATTACTTTTACAATGGTAAAAGGAATGATGCCCTTCTCTTTTGTTTTCCATTGTCTTATTAATAATGCTTTGTTAAGCAGATAGATTAGTCATTATTATTTTCTTTGTTTTATAATATTAACACTTTCAATAATAATAACTATAACACAGAGCACTTACTACCTGCCATTCATTGTTCTAAACATCTTAAAAAATATTAAGTTTAGATTTGAGTTTAGAATTTATTAGAATTATCTCAATTTTGTGTTTCCAGCTGTAAATAATAGAAATGGGTACTCAACGTGGTTTAAACAAAAGTCGTAAATTAAGGTTTATGTAACTGGAAAAATCTAGAGGTGAAAATGTGGAGAGAGGGCATGGTTCCAGTCAGAACTGCTCACATCTCTGATTCTCCTGGTTCTCCTCGTCTGGCAACTTCATCCACAGGCTAACAGTGAGGTGTCCGCAACCATTTTGGATCCTGTCCTATATACTCTCAGGAAATTGTCCAGGAGAAAAGACTGCTTCTGACCCAGGCTTCCAAATGAGAGTTCTAAGATTCTCTGGTTGGACAACTTAGGTCACATACTCACTCCTGACTCAAAAACTGGAAGTGTAAGGTGGGAAGAAGGGCAACATATAATGTGCTGAGTATCTTGGTGCTAGTGATAAAGAATCCACCTGCCAATGCAGGTGATGCAAGAGACGTGGGTTCAGTCCCTGGGTTGGTAAGATCCCTTGGAGCAGGAAATGGTAACCTACTCCAGTATTCCTGCCTGAAAGATTCCATGGACAGAGGAGCCTGGCAGGCTATATATAGTTCATGGGGCTGCAGAGAGTCAGACACGACTAAGCACACACACACATTTTTTTTCTTAAGTCTTTATCAAATTTGTTAAAATATTGCTTCTGCTTTTTTATGTTTTGGGGGTTCTTTTTTTTGGCTGTGAGAAATGTGGGATCCTGGTTCCCTGACCAGGGACCGAACTGGCACCCCCTGCCCTGGAAAATGAAGTCCCAACCACTGGACCACCACATAAGTCCTTTGCTGGACGTCTTAAATCAGCGGGGCCCTCCAAGGAACTGGAGGCAGAAGGAGATGGGGGAGGGGTGATAATGGGATGAAAATCAAATGTGAAGGGAGAATTGGGGGAAGTATACTGGGTAGGATATAGACAATGTCAGTTACTTTATTTCTCAACATTGTGTTTAGGTTGGATCTTTCTGCCTAGTCAGCTACAAATTTGACCTTTCCTTCTTCCCAACTGTCCTTCCAGGACCGTTGTTTTGACTCTCTATGGGTTATCCTGTGCATCATTGGATAGAAGTGGATGACACAGTCTATGAAACCCCTCAGCTTCAAATCACCTGGAAACCTTTGAGCTGAAGGTAACATGTGGAGCAAGCTATGTACAATGTTCCTTTCTTTCTCTTATACTGACGATTGCTTGTTGTTTCGGTTAGGGAATGTCTGGGAGTGAGCCCAGCCAGCTTCTCTGGCAGAGGCTCACGGAGTAAGAGGGAGTTTATGCGATCCCGCTGTCTATTTCTGTTTTTTTTTGTTTGTTGTTGTTTTGCCCTGTTTTTATATAAAGGCTTTGAGATGTAGTTCACACATCATAGAATTCACCCTTTTAAGGTGTACAATTGACTGGTTCTTAGACTATTCACAGAATTGAGCAACGGTTACCATAATCAATTTTAGAGCATTTTCATTGCACCCAAAAGAATCCCTGACTGTACTTATCAGTAGTCATTCTGTGTTTCCTGTCCTCCACCTCCTCCAGCCTTAGGCAACCACTGCCTCACTTGGGATCTCTAGATTTGTCTTTTCTAGATATTTCCTGTATTATAACAAATGAAATCATAGAATATATGGTCATTTACAAATACTGTATGATATCATTTACATGTAGAATCTAAAACATGACACAGATGAACCTGTCTTCGAAACAGAAACAGAATATAGAGAATAGATATGTGGTTGTCAAGGGGGAGGGGAGGTGGGAGAGGGAAGGATCAGGAATTTGGGATTAGCAGATTCAAACTATGATATACAGGATGGATAAATGACAAGGTTCTACTGTAGTGGACAGGGAACTGTATTCAAGATAAACATAATGGAAAAGAATATGAAAAAGAATATACACACATATATATACACACATATATATATATATGTACATTCAGTTCAGTTCAGTCACTCAGTCATGTCCAACTCTTTGTGACCCCATGGACTGCAGCATGCCAGGCTTCCCTGTCCATCACCAAATCCCGGAGCTTACTCAAATTCATGTCTATCAAGTCGGTGATGCCATCCAACCATCTCATCCTCTATTGTCCCCTTCTTCTCCTGCCTTCAATCTTTCCCAGCACCAGGGTCTCCAATGAGTCAGTTCTTTGCATCAGGTGGCCAAAGTATTGGAGTTTCAGCTTCAGCATCAGTCCTTCCAATCAATATTCAGGACGGATTTCCTTTACTATGGACTGGTTGGATCTCCTTGCAGTCCAAGGGACTCTCAAGAGTCTTCTCCAACACCACAGTTCAAAAGCATTAATTCTTCAGCGCTCAGCTTTCTTTATGGTCCAACTCTCACATCCATACATGACTACTGGAAAAACCATAGCCTTGACTAGATGGACCTTTGTTGGCAAAGTAATGTCTATGCTTTTTAATATACTGTCTAGGTTGGTCATAGCTTGTCTTCCAAGGAGCAAGCGTCTTTTAATTTCATGACTGTGGTCACCATCTGCAGTGATTTTGGGGGCCTCCAAAATAAAGTTTATCACTGTTTCTACTGTTTCCCCATCTATTTGCCATGAAGTGATGGGACCGGATGCCATGATCTTAGTTTTTTGAATGTTGAGTTTTAAGCTAACTTTTTCACTCTCCTCTTTCACTTTCATCAAGATGTTCTTTAGTTCTTCTTTGCTTTCTGCCATAAGGGTGGTGTTGTCTCCATATATGAGGTTATTGATGTTTCTCCCAGCAATCTTGATTCCAGTTTGTGCTTCATCCAGCTGGCATTTCGCATGATGTACTCTGCATATAAGTTAAAAAAGCAGGGTGATGATATTACAGCCTTGACAGACTCCTTTCCCAATTTAGTACCAGTCTGTTGTTCCATGTCCATTTCTAACTGTTGCTTCTTGACCTGCATACAGATTTCTCCGGTAGCGTGTAAGGTGATATGGTATTTCCATCTCTTTAACAATTTTCCAGTTTGTTGTGATCCACACACATATCTTGAAATGCCACCAAATATTTTACTGTTCATTTATTGGAAATGGGTTGATTCCAGTGTTTTCACCTACAGCACAATTCCTTCTGCAAGTGGCTACTTGAAATAAGTATATAACTCTTAGTAGTTTTATTCTCAAAAAGGGACCTGATATCTAAATTCCAGAGGTGCCTTTATGTGGCTCTGTCTCTACTGACATGTTATGAGAAGCGTTACTGATCACATTTTCTAGCACACCTCCTTAAAAGCACAGTCAGCAGCATTCAAAACAGTTCCTGGAGGCGTGCCCTACAGAGACTTTTGATGATGTCTGTACTATTTTGAGATAAAAAGAATTCTGCATACAGCAGTCCAGAAACATAGTTGAAATCAGCTTTTAAATCACTCAATATATCTTGGATATACATGATGTACATGTACATAATGGAGGCTACTAAAGACTTGAGTTGTTTCCAGCAGGTCTCTCTAGGTCTCACTCCTTTTTGGGGGATGGGTTGCAGACCAGACAAGGCACAGTGGGGTGAGTAACCCATCATCATGGCTTAGCTGTTGCTAACCTTGAAAGGACCAGCTTTACAGATCTTTTGAGACAACCAGGGTTGTATCGCCTGTCGCTGGCTAGTATTCACACACTAAATTAGAATTCCATAGTAAAATATTATGAAATCAAGACTCACCTATACAACAGTGGACTATTACTCAGCCATTAAAAAGGATGAAATAATGCCGTTTGCAGCAACATGGATGGACCTAGAGAGTGTCACACTGAATGAAGTAAGTCAGAGGAGAGATATCATATAACATCCATTGTATATCTATGGCTGAGTCCCTTCACCGTTCACCTGAAACTATCACAACATTGCTAATCGGCCATACTCCAATACAAAATAAAAAGTTCAGAAAAAAAGACTCACCTTGTGAAGTTTTGTTAAATTTGTTAGATGTGACAATGGTATTGTAGTTATGTGAGAAAAATTTTTTTTCTTTTGAGATGCATACAAAAAAAAAAAAAAATCTAAGAGTGAAACTGAAGAGTAAGAGGTTGCCCTTAAAGGAAGAGGCTGTGAGAGGCAGACAGATTTGAATATTTGACACAAGTAATTTTAAAAATGGCTAATTGTCATTTGAGTGATTGAGTTTTGATTATGGATGCAACCTTTTAGATCTGATAGAAATTATTTACATGGAAGTGCTAAAAGAGCATTAAGATAAACAGATATGGCAAAGATATCAACTGACATACCTGATGAGGGTATGTGATGCTTAAACATCACAAGAGTGAGTGAACGTCACCAAATAAAAGCTTTGTAACTGTTTCAAATAGTGAAGACTGATGTATGGGCCAATAACCTACCCTTGCAAGAGAAGTTATTCTTGTAATGGTTTTTTTTTTTTTTTTTTTTTTTTGCTCTTGGCTGCTGCCCTAGAAAGATTAAAGTTGGAGCTTTCAGGATCTATGAGGCTGAATTTACAGTGATAAAGTGTGCAGATTGATCTCAGTGTTCTTACCTTGAGAAAAGGTGAAGTATGGCTTTCTCATTCTTCATCATGCCATTTTGCTTACTTCTTTGAAAAGAAATTTGGGGTTTTCAATCCTGCATTCCACTGTTTTCTATCACTCAGCTTTAAGTCAAGTGTAATTTGAGTTCAGAGGTGACTGATGAAAATCAAAGTCAACTCTCAACCTTTATCTACTTTATGTATTATCTTAGTTCTTCAACCTGCTAACCCCCTTTATTTTATTTTTAAAATTTTTATTATTGTTAACTTTTGGCTGCACTGGGTCTTCGTTTTTGTCATGCACATGTTTTTTGTTTCCCTCTAGTTGCAGTGTACCGGCTTAGTTGCCCCTAAGCATGTAAGATCTTGGCTTCCCAAGTGGTACGGTGGTTTAGAACCTGCCTGCCAATTTAGAAGATGCAAGAGACTCAGGTTTGATCCCTGAGTCGGGAAGATCCCCTGGGGAATGAAATGGCAACCCACTCTGGCATTCTTGCCTGAAAAATTCCATGGACAGAGAAGCCTGTAGGGCTACAGTCCATGGGGTCGCAAAGAGTCAGACACCACTGAGTGACTGAGCACATTCACACATGTGGGCTCTTAGTTCTTAAACCAGGGATCGAATGCACATTCCCTGCATGGGAAGGCAGATTCTTAACCACTGGGCAGCTTTCAATTATTTAAGTTCCACTTCTTATCGAAAGGGAAAGTGGTGCCATTTGGCTTGGGTATGTTTAGTAATACCTCAAAACTTCTTTAAAGGGACTTCCCTGGTAGTTCAGTGGTAAAGAAGCCACCTGCCAATGCAGGGGACACAGGTTCGATCCCTGGTCTGGGAAGATCCGACATGCCAGGGAGCGTCTTAGCCCCTGCACCATAGCTACTGAAGCCCGCATGCTCTAGAGCCTGTGCTCCACAACAAGGAGGGCCACTGTAAGGAGAAACCTGTGTGTGGCAACAAAGAGAAGCCCCTGCTCACCTCAACTTGAGAAAGCCCGCACAAGGCAACGAAGACCCAGGGCAGCCCAAAATAAATAAAATTTAAAAAACAAAACCAAAAACTTCCTTAGAGTTTGTGGCTATTTCTGCCTGCTCCATTACTTTGAGCCATTGAGCAGTGAGCCACATTAAAGGAAACTGGAAATTCTTAAGCAAGTTGCTGACACCTGATGCACTAACAGTGATGGCTACCAAATTCCTGGTCCAAAGATGTTCTGTATTTGTGTGGTGATTATATTTGCTAAAGCTAAGGCATGTGATCAGATGAGATAAAATATTTCATTTTATTTTTAACCACATGGCACAGTATGCGGCATCTTCTTTCCCTGATCAGGGATTGAACCTGTGCCCCCTACATTGGAAGCTCGGAGTCTTAACCAGGGAAGTCCCAGAGATGAAATATTTTAAATCAGAACAGTTAGCCACCATACATACTTGACAGTTAAAATAGTACTTTTCCATTCCAAGTAGTTACTTGCTCGTAACTGCTTTCATTTTTGTGTATTGGGCAGCCTTGACCTTAACAAACACTTTCATTAAGTTAGAAACCAAAACAAAGAACATGTGCTAAAGAGGAAGAAAATGTGTAAAGACAAATGGTCACATAACTGGAAATCATACTGCTTAGATATTTAATATTCTTCAGCAATGTTAGGTCATTCTTTTTAATAAACTTTATTTTTTTGAACAGTTGTTAGGACATTTTTAAATGGCTAACAATTTTGGCAGATCTAATTTGCAAGAACAAGAGAGAAAAAAAGCAGTCTGCTAGATGCAGCACTGGGGAGATTATTCTTGGAGTATTGTGTACGATTTTGGTTTCCCTAATTGAAGAAAGATGTGTGCAACTTGGGAATGGTTCCAAAAACTCAACCAAAACATTCAGAGGCTAGAAAAGAAGCCATATGGAATTTATCTTCCAGATATACTTACACAAATGAAAAATAATGTATGTTCAACTGTATTCTCTATAGCATTATTTATAATAACAAAAGATTGGAATCCCCCTAAAAGTTTATCATTATGAGTCTGGTTATAGATGAATTACAGCTTAGCTATACAATGATATTTACTGTAGCTGTAAAAAAGATTGAGGAAACTCTTTATTCTGTGTTAGGGAAAGATCTCCAAGATGTATTGTGAAGTGAAACAAGCAAAGCATGAACAGTGTGTGGTGTATGCTGCTATCACGTTAAAAAGTAAAAGGAGGGATGATGTATATTTATATCATGTTTTTATGCGTAAAAATAATCTTTGGAAGTGTACATGAGAATTCAGGGACACAGAGTTTGGGGATTAGCAAATGCAAACTATTATATACAGGATAGATAAAAAGCAAAGTCCTAGTATATAGCACAAGGAACTATATTCAATATCCTTTGATAACATATAATGGAAAAGAATAGGAAAAAAGAATATATATCTGAGCCAATTTGCTGTACAATGGAAATTAACACAATATTGTAAATCAACTATACTTCAATAAAATTGAAAAGAGAACAATGACAGTAATTGCTTACAAGGATAGGCAGGAATTGGATGGGGAATGTAAATTTATACCTTTTGATTTTTGATTCTTACATATGTATTACTTGTTTAAAAACTAATTAGATAACTTTAAATGAATGGCAAAGTAGAAAAGAAACAAAATAAAGAATGGTGACAGCACTGAGAATTTAAACTGTGTCTACATTTGCGAAGAGCCCTAAGTAAGGCTTCTTATCTGTAGCTCCATAATCAGTGTAAATTACCACATGTTAATTCAATTGCAAAGGCAAACAATGAATGAATTGATTGTTTCATAATAGAGTTCACTCATGATGCAAAGACACGGCCCTAATTCACAGAAGAGAAGATTGAATTAGTAACTGATTTTTGCCCCCAAAATGACAAAGAATTAGTCAATGAAAGAATAATACAATTCACTATTCCCTGGACCTCATAATGTTTGTAAAGCATTTTGTAGTTCTCAAATTGTGTTCACATATGTCATCTCATTGGATCCATCTTTACAAGACCGAAATTTCTATTTCTCATTTTCCAAATGAGAAATGGAAATAAAGGGAAGTGAACACTGGCCAGTGGGCTCCACCAACATGACAGGATATCTGAAACTGAACTGGCTTGAAAAATTAGGGATAGAGGATGATCAAGGACTTGTCAAGTCCAGTCCCTAGACTCCTTAGAAGTATCTATAGCTTTAAAATTCTTCTACTCTGTTTTTACCCAGAGTTATTTCTCAATTATTAATTTTTCTTTGTTCTTGTTCAGAGATTCAGCTGAGTTTCTGACTCATCTTGTTTCTTCATAAAAAAAAATAAACGTAGAACCCCTTCTCATCTTCCATCCACTGAATCTCACATTTTTGCTAACGAAGCATAGAGGAGAGTTGATTAGACTGTGTGTTGCTGGCGCCTCTCTCCCAAGATTCTGAGTCACTGGGTCTCAGGTGGAGCCAGGGAACATGCTTTTTCATAAGCATGTGACTCTGCTTACATAGGGGGTCTGAGCATCACCCTGGAAAACACACTCAGTGCGCAGTGAGGTTGTTTATAATGAGTTACTCTCTGTGGTTGATTGAAATCAAGGCAGCTTCTCAGAGTCTCCTTCCAGCTCATTATTGTTACAGCAGAGAGGCAAAGCTGGGAGTGATGATTAACCTCTAGTGACTGAAGATAAGCCAGTGGTGACAGCATATAGGGCTAATATTTGCCTAGCAGTTCAGGGAGAGATTCACAGACTTAAAAGTCATCATATATATCTTCTTTCCTTCTGAAACCCTCCAGTTATGAGACCAAAATCATCTCAGAGTCTGAACAAGTTGCCTATTTGCTTCCAAGGAGAATTTTAAGGGTTGACCATGTCTGTAAAGACCTAAGTAGTTTGAGATTTGGTTACCCTAGTGACTGCCTCTCTCCCTCCGCAGCGCTGTGGCAATTTGTGATCTGGTGGGGCACACCTACTCACATGTCCCAAATTCCATCTAGAGAACAGGGACCAGGAGACCACAGAGGCCTCACCATGGAGGTCGCTCGTTTACCTAAACTCTTCTCCACTCCAACCCTGATGAAGCCTCTTGTGTGGCTTCCTGCAGAGTTTGTACCAACATTCATCTTTCTTTAGCTGGCCTCTTCAGAAGAGGGAATTTTGTGAAAGCTGTTTTAAAATTATTTAAAATGGCTTAATGCCTAAAGAGTACATTTGTCATTAGCTGAAGGTTTTTACAGTTTTGCATAACTTTCTGAGGGTTCTTAATTTTGTACTCATGCCTCAAGGCAATTATTGAAAAGGACATACATTTATTAATTGAAATAATAAATATTTTATACGTGTCCTAATAAAAGGTGATGATTTAAGGTTTAAGTGGTACATAGAGTCATTCTCAAAGAGCCATAGAGCACACTTCTGTAAAAGCCAAATGGAAAAGTACAGAGGGAGGAAAAACTTAATGAAAAGTTAAATAACAGTGTGCCAGGTACAGAGAAACAGTGGAGAGAATTTTAAGAAAAAAATCTTAGGACTTTCCTCGTGGGCCAGTGGGTAAGACCCTGCTCTCTCAATGCAGGGGGCCTGGGTTTGATCCCTGGTTAGGGAAGTAGATCCCACGTGCCGCACCTAAGAGATCCTGAGTGCTGCAGCTAAGACCCGGCAGAGCCAAATAAATACATTTTTAAAAATTAAAAGCAAAAATCCTCTCATGAGTTTTGGAAAGATGTAGTCACGAGAAACTTCACTTGCTAACTAGTTTTCCTGGATTCAAAGATTTACAGACGCTAGTTTTTCTCATCACCTTATTTGTCAGTAGATCATGTCCTCTTCAAAAAGAAGAGTCATCCTGAGCTGTGACCACTTGTTGACCTTATGGAGTCACTGAACACAAATTGCCCAGTTTCCTGCTCTCCACATTCTGTTAGTTGACTGTTAGTCTACCTTTCAGGAAGAAAGAAGTGACTAGAAGTTTGTCTAAGAACGAAATTAGATTACTGATTACATTTGCCTCAAATCCTGAAACTTTCTCTCACAAACAAACATAACAAGGAGACTTGGGTGCATAGACTTACTTCTGTCTCTTGGTAAGATCTTTTTTTACAAAATATTTATTCATTTGATTTTTGGCTGCACCGGAGTTTCACTGCTGCCTGTAAGCTTTCTCTACTTGCGACAAGCAGGGCTACTCTCCAGTTGTGGTGCAAAATTTCCTCTTCTTGCAGAACACAGGCTCTAGGGTGCAAGGGCTTCAGTAGTTGTGGCACACAGGCTTAGTTGCCCCTTTATTGGGGATCTTTACTCACAGACCAGGGAACGAACTTGTGCCCACTGCATTGACAGGTGGATTCTCATCCACTGGACTACCAGGAAAGTCCCCTCTTGCTAAGATCTTTATCTCAAAAACAATTCAAAGATGGAGACCAGGACAGAAGCCTGAATAGCTCTTGAGAAATAGCATTCCCTAGGGAAGAGTGAAGAAGGCTCAAATTAGCTAGTTTTACGCACATCACTCATGTCTTACGCACAGTTTCCTCATCCAGAGTTGTACCTGCAAAAGCTCTTCACAGGTAGGAAGGTGGGGAGTGTGGAAAGTGCTGGAGCTGCCGGCATGTAACTCTAGACCAGAACCCTCTAGACCAGAACCCTCTAGACCAGAACCCTCTAGACCAGAACCTTCCTACAGTTCTTTCTGAGACTCAGTCGTGTTTGAGACTTGGGCTGTCCAGCTTGGAACCACCAGCCACACGTGACAACTGAGCACTTGGACACGTGTCTCGTGTGACTGAGGAACTGAACTTTAAATTTTATTCAGTTTTAATGCACTTAAAGAACTGCCTATGCCTGTGGCTACTTACACTGGTGCAGTTTTAGACTTTCAGGTGACTTATCCAGCTATTAGAGCCCAAATTCAGATTTCCTGGCCAATTGAGTATTCAAACCTTAACCAACTCCTCAGTTTGGTTCAAACTCAAAGAAGTAGGTGGTTGAGAAGTGAAAAGGTGAAAAGAAAAAAAAAAATGCCCTCATATATTATTAGAGTAGAAGGAAGATACATCAACAGTTCTAAATTAAGTAGACTAAAAAAAAATTTAGCTGATCACCTGAACAGTTGGTATCTATACAACGTCAAAAAACTATTGCTTTTTAAAAAAAAAAAAACAAAAAAACTGAATGGAGTGAACTGGCAGATGAATTTGGCATTATGTAACACAGTAAAATATAAATGAATTACAAACACCAGGCAAGCCTAAGTGGATGTGGATTAAATTAAATATTTACACTCTACACAGCAGATCTTTTGTAAAGAGCAATTTTATAAACCATGCAGCTTCAATAATAAAAGGATGGAGGGAATGTTTCATTTTCTTAAGGCCTGTTGTTTGACACCTGGGCCATCCAACGCAGATGCCAGCAGACAACTTAGGTACCACAAACAAAAGGATCCGATTGTGTTTAAGTGCATTTGTGTGTATAAGTGAATGAAAACAAAGAGTGGTGCATACACCCATGAATGTTGATAGCAATTATTCTAGTTGGGTTTTTATTATTGTTATTGTCTTTATCCTTTTCTGTTGCCTCCACATTCTCAATATTGAGCAGAAATATTTTTTAACAAAAATTTTTTCAAAAGATAAAAGCACAGAGAGAAATATTATAAACATTCATAGGTCTACCACTCAGCTTGAACAGTTGCCCCTAATTCATTACATTTACTTCGACGCTTTCTTTCTTTTTCTTTTTTGAAGAAATAAAACACGATACCTATGGCTGAATTCCCCCAGGCCCATGGCCCCTTTTTCCCATTAGCTTGAGTTTACTCATTTGAAAGTTCCACATTTGAAGTTCTTTCCCTTCATATGCATATGTTCATGAACAACACATAGCACTATTTTTACTTTTTAAAAAATTTAAAGTGTTTTGCAAGGAAGACATACAATGGCCAACAGATACATGGAAATACGCTTAACACCCCTTATCAGGGAAACACAAATCAAAACGACGGTGAAATACTGCCTCACACCTGTCAGCATGGTAGTCATCAAAAAGGCAGGAAATAACCAGAAATCTTTTCTCCAGGATGTGGGGAAAAAAAGACCCTTGTGTACTGATGGTGGGAATGTAAACAAGTATAGACACTATGGAAGCATATGGAGGTTCCTCATAGAACTAAAAATAGAACTACCATATGATTCAGTAATTCGGCTCCTGGATACATACCTGAAGAAAAAGGAAGCCCTAATTAAAAAAAGTACATACACTCCAATATTCATAGAAGCATTATGTATAGTAGCCAAGATATGAAATCAACCTAAGTGCCCATCAGCAGATGAATGGATAAAGAAGACACTGTTGAAAGTGAAAGTTGCTCAGTCGTGTCCAACTCTTGGCAACCCCATGGACTATACAGTTCACGGAATTCTCCAGGCCAGAATACTGGAGTGGGTAGCCTTTCCCTTCTCCAGGACATCTTCCCAACCCAGGGGTCAAACCCAGGTCTCACGCATTGCAGGCGGATTCTTTACCAGCTGAGCCACAAGGGAAGACACTATATATATACACACACACATATATATGTACATATATAGCATGCCATTGTATACAGCAGTATGCTATTCAGCCACAAAAAAGAATGAAACGTTGCCATTTGCAAACACAGACGGACTTGGAGGGTATTATGCTTAGTGAAATAAGTCAGACGGAGAAAGATAAATGCTGTGTGATACCATTTATATGTGGAATCTAAAAGACAAAACAAGGTAGTGAAAATAACAAAAGAGAAACAGACTTACAGATGAATGAGTGGTTACCAGTGGGGAGAGGGAAGGAGGAGGGGCAAGATAGTGGCAGGGGATTAAGAGATACAAACTACTATGTATAAAACAAATACATGACAAGGATATATTCTACAACACAGGAAATGCTGCTCCTGCTGCTGCTGCTAAGTCGCTTCAGTCCTGTCCAACTCTGTGTGACCCCATAGACTGCAGCCCACCAGGCTCCACCGTCCCTGGGATTCTCCAGGCAAGAACACTGGAGTGGGTTGCCATTTCCTTTTCCAATGCAGGAAATAGAGCCAATGTTTTATAATAACTATAAATGGGAGTATAACCTTTAAAAATTGTGAATCACAATATTGCACACCTGACTCATAATGTATATTGACTATACTTCAATCTAAAAAAATTTAAAATAGAACTACCATATGATCCAACAATTCCCTTCCTTGGATACTTACATAAAGAAAATGAAATAACTATCTTAATGAAATAGTCACACCCCCATGTTCGTAACAGCATTATTCACATTAGCCAAGACACAGAAACCATCCAAGTGTCCATCCACAGATGAATCACAGGAAAATGTGACATATACACAAAGGAATACTATGTGGCCATAGAAAAGGAGAAAACCCTGCCTATTGTGATGACATGGATGGACATTAAGAGTATTATGCTAAAGGAATTAAGACAGAGAAAGACAAATACCATACATACCACATGTACCACTTATATATGGAATCTTAAGAAGTTATACTCAGAAACAGAGATGGAAAGGTGATTTTCAGGGGCTAGGGGGTGGGGAAATGGGATGTCAGTCAAAGAGTACAAACTTTTCAGTTATGAGTAAGTTCTGGGGCTCTAATGGACAGCATGGTGACCGCAGTTAGTGATACTGTCTTATATACTTGAAAGTTGCTAGGAGAGTAGACCTTAAATATTTTTACCACAAAAAAAAAAGGTGATGGAGGTATTATTTAGTAATCCTTTTGTCATATACAAATGCACCAAATCATCACACTGTATACCTTAAACTTACAGAATATTGTGTGTCAACTAGATTCCAATAAAGCTTGAAAAATAAAATATGCAAGAAATCACATTGCATATGTTTCTACAAGTTGCTGTTCATTCCATTTTCAAAATTACTATTTTTTAATTGGAGGGGAGTTGCTTTACAACGTTGTGTTGGTTTCTGCCATACAACAATGTAAATCAGCCGTAACTGCACATGTATATAATTCCCTCCTGCTTGAGCCTCCCTCCCACCTCTCTAGGTGGTCGCAGACCCAGGCTGGGCTCCCTAAGCTATACAGCAACTTCCCCCTAGTTATCTGTTTTACCCATGGGAATGTCTGTGTTTCCATCGTACTTTCTAAAACCATCCCAGGCTCTCCCTGACCCGGTGTCCATAAGTCCGTTCTTTATGGCGGTGTCTCTATTCCTGCCTTGCAAACAGGTTCATTCTTTTCATTGAATTTTATGTTTCTGAGAGATGTTGAAATGTGCCTGCAGATCTTAATTAGACAAATCAGTTTTTTTAAAGGTGGTCCTTTAAAAACCATCAGCACGAAAATTAGGAGAGGACCTACTCCACGTTCAAGGTCAGGAAGGGCAGCCGTGAGAGGATACCCCTCGTCCAAGGTAAGGAGCAGGGGCTGCGCTTTGCTGGAGCATCCGTGAAGAGATACTCCATGTCCAAGGTAAGAGAAACTCAATGGGACAGTAGGTGTTGCGAGAGGGCCTCAGAGGGCAGACACACTAAAACCATAATCACAGAAAACTAGCCAATCTGATCACACGGACCACAGTCTTGTCTAACTCAATGAAACTAAGCCATGCCATGTGGGGCCGCCCAAGACGATCGGGTCATGGTGGAGAGGTCTGACAGAATCTGGTCCACTGGAGAAGGGAATGGCAAACCACTTCAGGCAAACCATTCTTGCCTTGAGAACCCCATGAACAGTATGAGAAGGCAAAATTATAGGATACTCAATATGCTGGCAAATTTGGAAAACTCAGCAGTGGCCACAGGACTGGAAAAGGTCAGTTTTCATTCCAATCCCTAAGAAAGGCAATCCCAAAGAATGCTCAAATTATCGCACAATTGCACTCATCTCACATGCTAGTAAAGTAATGCTCAAAACTCTCCAAGCCAGATTTCAGCAATATGTGAACCGTGAACTTCCAGATGTTCAAGCTGGTTTTAGAAAAGGCAGGGGAACCAGAGATCAAATTGCCAACATCCGCTGGATCATCAAAAAAGCAAGAGAGTTCCAGACAAACATCTATTTCTGCTTTATTGACTACGCCAAAGCCGTTGACTGTGTGGATCACAATAAACTGTGGAAAATTCTGAAAGAGATGGGAATACCAGACCACCTGACCTGCCTCTTGAGAAGCCTATATGCAGGTCAGGAAGCAACAGTTAGAACTGGACATGGAACAACAGACTGGTTCCAAATAGGAAAAGGAATACATCAAAGCTGTATATTGTCACCCTGCTTATTTAACTTATATGCAGAGTACATCATGAGAAATGCTGGGCTTGAAGAAGCACAAGCTAGAATCAAGATTGCTGGGAGAAATATCAATAACCTCAGATATACAGATGACACCACCCTTATGGCAGAAATTGAAGATGAACTAAAAAGCCTCTTGATGAAAGTGAAAGAGGAAAGTGAAAAAGTTGGCTTAAAGCTTAACATTCAGGAAACTAAGATCATGGCATCTAGTCACATCACTTCATGGGAAATAGATGGGGAGACAGTGGAAACAGTGTCAGACTTTATTTTGGGGGGCTCCAAAATCACTGCAGATGGTGATTGCAGCCAAGAAATTAAAAAATGCTTACTCCTTGGAAGGAAAGTTATGATCAACCTAGATAGCATATTAAAAAGCAGAGACATTACTTTGCCAACAAAGGTCCTCTGGTCAAGGCTATGGTTTTTCCAGTGGTCATGTATGGATGTGAGAGTTGGACTGTGAAGAAAGCTGAGCACCGAAAATTGATGCTTTTGAACTGTGGTGTTGGAGAAGACTCTTGAGAGTCCCTTGGACTGCAAGGAGATCCAACCAGTCCATCCTAAAGGAGATCAGTCCTGGGTGTTCATTGGAAGGACTGATGCTGAAGCTGAAACTCCAGTACTTCGGCCATCTCATGCGAAGAGTTGACTCATTAGAAAAGACCCTGATGCTGAGAGGGGTTGGGGGCAGGAGGAGAAGTGGACGACAGAGGATGAGATGGTTGGATGGCATCACTGACTCGATGGACATGGGTTTGAGTAGACTCTGGGAGTTGGTGATGGACAGGGAGGCCTGGCGTGCTGCAATTCATGGGGTCACAAAGAGTCGGACACGACTGAGCGACTGAACTGAACTGAACTGATGGTATGTATTTTCACATTACCTTATTTGAGCTTTACAACCTCATAGGAAACAGATATTATTAATCCCATTTAATATATAAACATAATTCAAGTAGTTCAGGAGCTTGCCCGGGGCTACAGGCAGAACCTGAACTCAGACCCTGACCACTGCAGGCAGAAGTTTTTGTTCCTCAACCTTTTGCCTCTTGTGGTGCCCTGGATTCTCCTTTGATCCTTGGAGCCAGCAGTGGGAAGCAGTTCTCCCTTGCTGACCAAACAAAGTCAAGAACCAGAAATCAGTAAGGAGAAAGCAAAGTAGAGCAAGTGAGAAAAATAGAAAGGGGGAGGGGTTGAGAGAAAAATAGTCATTTTGGTTGGGGAAGGAATGTTACTAAATTTTATGGACTCCGTAGCTTGGAAGAGGCAGAACAAGGTTTATAAAGATTGGGAGGAGAAGCCGTTTAGCTGTCATTCTATCACATTTTCATCATCCTGGTTGGCAACGCTAGGGATGTAGGTGGGGCTGAAGGTAACTCTTCACTTTCCCTAGAGCTGCGTTTCCTAAACTGTAGGCGGAACCAGAGATAATTTTAGATGTCACAGTCTAGGCAGCAGTTGAATGGCAGAGTGTGAAAGTGAGATCTTTTTAAGTTGTTTTAAACGGCATCTACACAGTTTATTGAACAACTGGAATCAAGTGGGATATAAACCCAAAAGAGGAAGCTCATGACTCAGTGGAAAAGAATCTGCCTGCCAATCCTGGGACACCAGTTCAATCCCTGGGTCAGGAAGACTCCCGGGGAAAAGGAAATGGCAACCCACTCCAGTATTCTTGTGTGGGAAATCCCATGGACAGAGGAGCCTGGTGGGCTACAGTCCATTATGTCACAGAGTCAGACATGACTTAGCGACTCAACAACAACATAAACTGGAAATGTTTTATTTTTTTTCCCTTCTGCTATGCTCAGTGGGATCTTTTTCTCCCATAACTTTGGGAAAGAAGGAAGAGAGAACACACGTCTCTGCTCTAAATGAAGTCTGATCCCCTCAGGCTCACTTGCCTCTCTGGCTAACACATCTTGACTACTGAGGTCCCCTTGTTCTGGGTGTCTTAATAAATTCTGATTCTCTCATTAGCTTGAGTAGTTCCCCGACATCAGAGGGTAACTCTGGCTCGACCACCTCGACTGTCCCTTAGCTCCCATTCCACGTACTTTCCACATTTCGGGGGTGGAGTGAGGGGAGCACCCACGGTCTCCAAGGCCTGTGTCTCTGTTGAGGTCACAGCTCCAGGCTGAGGCAGCTTCCAACCTCCAGTGGATGGGTGCCATCTCCTCCCTTACGATTCTGTGGTCCCCACGAGTGACTCTCTCAGGCCACATCCTGCCTCAGAGGAGGCAGAATTCCTGCCCAAGTCGGGAGTCAGCGTGGCCGTCCCCACTCCTCCCCAGCCCCTCTTTCCGGGGGCTCTTCTGGATTCTCAGCCACCTTCCACCTCTGATAACCTAAGAAGGTATCTGGCTTCCATTGTCTTCAAGTCTATTGATGGTGGAGGCACAAAAAAACCTGCTTTGTTCTCAGTCTGGAATACCTGTCCCGGGTTCTGATTACATCAGAGACAAATTCCCCTTTGGTGCTGGTATAAACCACCTTGCTAGTATTGTCAGTATCTTCTCTCAAGCAGAGAGAGCCTGGCTGCCTTAGGTAACAGCACTTGTCTGCAAACCAAGATTGTTTGGCTTTCCTTGTGCTTATTTTCACAGTACATTTTATTTATGACAAATGATACTGATTTTGTGTTTACCTTAGTGATATTTTTTAAGTGAATTTATCTAAGTTTTATTTAAGTAATTTTGTTTAAAAAACAATATTTGCTTGATAACAGGTGTTGATGTTAAGTGAATAAGGAAAAGATAGTAAAAGTGGTGTTTGAAAGACTCAAACTAGAAATAGGCCTTAGATATAAATGAGTTGAATTGAGTTTCAGCGTGTAAAGCAGCTTACCAGTAAATGTTTATTATTAATATTATTATGTATTTATTATTAATTAATATATATTATTTATTATATTAAATATAATATGTATTATTGATACTTATTTTCTATTATTATTATTTAGTGATTTGTTATAGTATTGAGTATCTATACATGTCTGGTGGGTTTCTAAAAACAACTTTATTGAGGTCTGATTTAAATTTCATAAAACTCCACCATTTTAAGTGTATGTTCAATGGCTTTTAGTAAATTTTACAGAGTTCTGCATCCCCACCACCACAGTCCAATTTCAGAGCATTTCCATGACCCCAGACAAATCCCTCCTGCCCACTTGCAGTCTCTTCCCTTCCCTCCTTTCTAGCCCCAGGCAACTCTAACCTACTTTAAGTGTCTATAGATTTGTCTTTTCTGGATTTGCCTTTCCTGGTGTAAATGGGCTCAGGCAATATGTGATTTTTTTTTAATGTGGCTTCTTTCACTTAGTATAATGCTTTTGTGGTTCACTCATGAATAAAGCGGCTATGAACATTCACACATCAGTCTTTGTGGTGACATATGTTTTCATTTCTCTTGGACCGATGCCTAGGAATAGAATTGCTGGGTTGTATGGCAAACTGATGTTTAACTTTTTAAGAAACTGCCAAACTGTTTTCCAAAGAGGCGGCAACATTTTACATTCCTCCCAGCAAAGCTCGAGGGTGCCAGGTATTGTTAATATACTATTTTGCAGAGATGCTCTGTGCGTGCTTAGTCATGTCCGACTGTTTGTGACCCCGTGGACTGTAGCCCGCCAGACTCCTCTGTCCATGGGGTTCTCCAGGCAAGAATACTGGAGTGGGATGCCATTTCCGATTCCAGTGGATCTTCCTGACCGGGGCTGGAACATACATCTCTTGCATCTCCCGCACTGGCAGGCAGGTTCTTCACCACTGAGTCACCTGGAAAGCCCCCATACCACACTTGATCTTAGCCAAAAGCTTTGCAGAGATATATGAGGTCATTTCATGACCACTGCTTTAAAGGTGGGAAATCTGAGTCTGAAAGAGCTTAACTGACTTGCAGGAAGTCACCCAGCCTTGACGAAGCCAGTACTCAGCCATATCTGATCCCACATTCCTGCCGTTCTTCCCTGTGAGACTAGGCTCTGTGCTGGGCGTCTGCTTTCTCCAGAGAGGTGGGGGAAGTGCCGCGGTAGCTTTGCTCTCAACTCCCTCTGTGGAACCACTGGAGACATCAGATGAGTAATGGGACCTTGGGCCAGGGAAGGTGTCTCCTTTTCCCACCTGGTCCTGAGCACCAAGCCCCGGAAATGATTTACATGACTCACTTATTTCTTTCAATTTGCAATGAAACTTTGGTCCTGCTTAATGGATGACACAGTGAATGAGCCAGCTGGGTCTCCCATCCCTGTGGACTTTGGCAGTCTTGTAATCGCTTGGCTGGCCACAGAACTGGGAGAGGAGATTTTGTGCTTTCCTATCGTCTCTGAGTCAGCAAGTAGTTAGTTATTGAAATCACATCCGATAACAAGCCCAGGCAACTGCTGACTGCATTGTTCCCGTTGTCTTGTTTCGTATGGCCGGTCAAAACACAAACAGCAGGCTGTAAAAACGGACTCCATAAGGACAAGGGAGACAGCCCTAACACATCAAGGAAGAATTACTGCTTTTTAGAACCTCCACCTTCAGCAGGATTTTAACACGAGTCCTCTTCTCTTATTCACAGCTTTCTACATCACTGGCTCCAAGGGCCTTATGTTAGGGTAAATGAGCATGGAGTTTGGCATTTTTCTTCAATCATCCTTCCCGGCAGGAGCCATGTCTTGCTCAGCTTCTGTTCCCTGCGGTGCTTAGCAGGAAGTCTTGTAACATCAGACCTTCACCTTATCTCACCTGGACTACTGAATCCATCTCACAATGGTCACCCTCCATCTGTATCTCCTCTCTGCAGCCAATTTTCCACACTGGTTCCTGAATTATCTTTCTAAAACACATTTTTTTATTCAAAGAGAAATGATGAGTGTTTTTTTTTTTAATTTTATTAGATTCATGGCATTGCAAATATGGCAAATGTAGCACCAGGCATGTCTGTACATTTAAAGATGCCCACTGATTTATAGTACAGCCAAAAGAAAGAAAAAAATATATTTTAAGGCTGTCAGTGACAATGGGAAAAAAACCCATATTCTTTCAGGTTATCAAAGATAATTTGTATCCTGGCTGTGGAACCTGCAGGTAGATTTCTCACTATTCTCTTTTCTCCTCTGCTCTACCTGAAAGGATCTCTTGGTCATTCTCTTTATATCTCCTAGCACATGTGGCAGGTCTGGACATAAAGCAGTGATCAATAAATACTTCAAGGTAGATGATAGTTGTTCTGACCTGTGAAGAGCTCTGTTAATTCTATGAGGCTTCAAAGGAGACTTCTACTAATTCCTAGAACTTTCTTCATAACAGAAGAGGTATAAGAATGGTAAGCAAATATCACTGTTTGCTTTTCCCTTCTTAGTGAAGTCACTGATTCCTTCAACCTGTCTTAAATTATTTTTAATTGAAGTTTAGCTGATTTACAATATTGTGCTAGTTTCAGGTTCACAACAAAGTGATTCAGTTATTTATATACATATATTTTCTAATTCTTTTCCATTATAGGTTATTACAAGATACTGGATATGGTTCCCTGTGCTATACAATAATTTTTAAAGTCACTCGGTCTTGTCTGATTCTTTGCAACCCCATTGGACTATACTGTCCATGGAATTCTCCAGACCAGAATACTGGAGTAGGTAGCCTTTCCCTTCTCCAGGGTATCTTCCTAACCCAGGGATCAAACCCATGTCTCCCGAGTTGCAGGCAGAGTCTTTACCAGCTGAGCCACAAGGGAAGCCCAAGAATACTGGAGTGGATAACCTATCCCTTCTCCAGTGGATCTTTTCAACCCAGGAATCAAACTGTGGTCTCCTGCATTGCAGGAAGATTCTTTACCAGCTGAGCTACCTTGTTATCTACTTTATATATAGTGTGTGTGCATGCTAAGTCATGTCAGTGATGTCCAACTCTTTGTGACCCCATGGGTTGTAGCCCACCATGCTTATCTGTCCATGGGATTCTCCAGGCAAGAAAATTGGAGTGGATTGCCATGCCCGCCCCAGGGGTTGAACCCGGATCTCCTGCATTACAGGCACATTCTTTACCATCTGAGCCGCCACGGAAGCCTTTATGTATGCAAGTATCTATTAATCCTATACTCCTAATTTATCCCTCCCCACTCCTTCCCCCTTTTGGCAACCTTAAGTTCGTCTTTGTTTGTGAGTCTGTTTCTGTTTTGTATTATTTTTCAGATTCCACACAGAAGTGAAATCCTGTATTTGTCTTTCTCTGTGTCTTAAATTGTTTTTAAGGCCAAATCTTTATTTTAAAATTACGGAAGTGCTCACCCTTCAATGTGAAAGAAATTTGTGAAGAAACAGCAAGGCTGCTTAGTTTGCTAACATTACACAGTTCAGTGAAATGTTATTTGAAGGGATATAATGATCATGGGAAGGCTTCCCCAGTGGTGAAATGGTAAAGAATCTGCCTGCAATGCAGGAGACGCAGGAGACAGGGGTTTGATCCTGAGTTGGGCAGATCCCCTGGAGAAAGAAATGGCAACTTGCTCTAGTATTCTTGTCTGGAGAATACCATGGAGAGGAACCTGGTGGGCTGCAGCCCACAGGGTTGCAAAGGGTGGGACACAGCTCAGCAACGGAGTACACACAATGGTTATTTAAATGTGAATGGCTAAATATTTTCCAGGAAAACAAAAATAAAGAAAGGAAAGAAAACATAAGCAAAAGTTTTCCATAAGATTAAAAATTGCTCACACTTTACAAACTACACTGTGTTTAGCATTCAACAGTTCCTTCAGTGCTGTTCTAGGAAATGGATGAGTTATGACCACTAAGAGAATCGTAAAGTTTCGCTCGGTCATGTTTGACTCTTTGAGACCACATGGACTATAGCCTGCCAGGCTCCTCTGTTCCTGAGATTCTCCAGGCCAGAATACTGGAGTGGGTAGCCATTCCTTTCTTCAGGGGATCTTCCCAACCCAGGGACAGAACCCAGGTCTTCTGCATTGCAGGGAGATTCTTTACCGTCTGAGCCACCAGGGAAGATTAGCACATTTGTAAATTGAATGATTATATTAATGATTTGGCCACCAGAATTTCTTATCTATTGTGTGTATGACCACCCACATTAGAGTTGGACATGACTGAGCAACTTTCACTTTCACCCACATTAGCAAACTGACATTATAGTAGAGTCAAGTTATTAAAACTTTTAGTTTTAACAGTTCAGTTCAGTTGATCAGTTGTTCTTGGCGACCCCATGGACTGCAGCACGCCCCGCTTCCCTGTCCATCACCAACTCCCGGAGCTTGCTCAAACTCATGTCCATCGAGTCGGTGATGCCATCCAACCATCTCATCCTCTGTTGATCCTTTCTCCTCCTGCCTTCAATCTTGCCCAGCATCAGGGTCTTTTCCAGGGAGTCAGTTCTTCGCATCAGGTGGCTAAAGTACTTCAGCTTCAACATCAGTCCTCCCAATGAACATTCAGGACAGATTTCCTTTAGGATTGACTGGTTTGATCTCCCTGCAGTCCAAGGAACTCTCAAGAGTCTTCTCCAACATCACAATTCAAAAGCATCAGTTCTTCAGCACTCACATTTCTTTATAGCCCAACTCTCACATCCATACATGACTATGGGGAAAAACCATAGCTTTGACTAGACGAATCTTTGTTGGCAAAGTAATGTCTCTGCTTTTTAATATGCTGTCTAGGTTGGTCATAGCTTTACTTCCAAGGAGCAAGTGTCTTTTAATTTCAAGGCTGCAGTCACCATCTGCAGTAATTTTGGAACCCCCCCAAAATAAAATCTGTCACTGTTTCCATTGTTTCCCCATCTATTTGCCATGAAATGATGGGACCAGATGCTCTGATCTTAGTTTTTGAATGTTGAGCTTTAAGCCAGCTTTTTCACTTTCATCTTTTCACTCTCCTCTTTCACTTTCATCAAGAGATTCTTTATTCCTCTTCATTTTCTGCCATAAGGGTGGTATCATCTGCATATCAGAGGTTATTAATATTTCTCCTGACAATCTTGATTCCAGCTTGTGCTGCACCCAGCCCAGCATTTCGCATGATATACTCTGCATTTAAATTAAATAAGAGAGTGACAATATACAGCCTTGACATACTCCTTTCTCAATTTGGAACCAGTCTGTTGTTCCATGTCTGGTTCTAACTGTTGCTTCTTGACCTGAATACAGGTTTCTCAGGAGGCAGGTAAGGTGGTCTGGTATTCCCATCTCTTGAAGAATTTTCCACAGTTTGTGGTGATCCACACAGTCAAAGGCTTTGGCATAGTCAATAAAGCAAAAGTAGATCTTTTTCTGGAACTCTCTTGTTTTTTCAATGATCCAACAGATGTTGGCCATTTTATCTCTGGTGTATCTGCCTTTTCTAAATCCACCTGTTGAAGCCTGGCTTGGAGAATTTTGAGCATTACTTTGCTAACGTATGAAATGAGTGCAATTGTGTGGTAGTTTGAACATTCTTTGGCATTGCCCTTCTTTGGGATTGGGATGAAAACTGACCTTTTCCAGTCTTGTGGCCACTGCTGAGCTTTCCAAATTTGCTGGTATATTGAATGCAGCACTTTTACAGCATCCTCTTTTAGGATTTGAAATAGCTCAACTGGAATTTCATCACCTCTACTAGCTTTGTTTGTGGTGATATTTCCTAAGGCCCACTTTACTTCACATTCCAGCCAGGATGTCTGGCTCTAGGTGAGTGATCACATCATTGTATACTAATAAGCATTATTTAGAAACTAAACCATGGACACAACAAACCTAGGAAAAATGTATAGCAAATTTGAGAACAGATTAATATATTGTTACATAAAAAGCTATTAAATTTCGAGAAAATCCTCTCCAACAGCTTTGATGGGCAAAAGCCATGAAAGACATATCACAGAGGATGTGATATGATAACAGAAAAATTTCAACTTCTCCAGAAATCAATATACTATCTTTTGCTGAGCAAACTAGTTGAAATTAAAGAAAAAATTTGCAATATCCATGGCTAAGGAGTATGTGATGAAACAAGGTACTATATTTCTGGTGAGAATATAAAGTTGGTATAATCCTTTTGGAAAGCATTTTGACAATATGTGTCAAGGATATAAAAAATCTTCATGCTTTTTGATAATTTCACTTCGAGGATCTACATTTAGAGAATAATCCTACATGAAGAAAAATACAATATGCTAAATGATATTTGTCAAAATATAGTCTGTATGGTTGCAAACCACCTAAATATTCAACACAAGAGAAATTATAGTATACTTATCTGATGAAATATGATATAACAAATATGACTTGATGACTCCCATAAACACAGCATGGAGGAAAACATATAAGCATGTTGTAGAATACAAACTGTATGATATTAATTATGTAGAGTCTGAAACATGCAAATGTTACTACATATGACTTGGGGATACATACGTATGTGGTAAAAGTATAGAGAACTGTAAGAACTGAATAGTCACAGAATTTAAGAAAGTAGTTATGCTACAGAGAGAATGATCACACAGAGGTATGAATTGTATTGTAAAGATTTATTTATTTTATTTTTTATCTTTTAAATAGCTTTATTGGAATATAATTTATATATCATAGAATTCCACTTTTTATGTTTATTTTATTTATTTACTTATGGCTGCAACATGAGGCTTGCAGTATCTTAGTTCCCTGACCAGGGATTGCACCAGTGGCCCCTGCAGTGGAAGCCAGAGTCCTAACCACTGCACCGCCAGGGAAGTCCCTCCACTTTTAATTTTCCTTTCTTTAAACACTTTGTGTGTATTTACATTTGACGAAAGTCCTGGGGAGTGTATATATGGCACTGTGCGGCAAGGGAGCTTCCTTTTTCCAGGGCTGCAGATAGAAGTCATTCTAAAAAAATACTTTTGTACATTATTCCAATAGCTTACACTTGTCAAGTTTATTCAAGTACAGATGAATAATAAAAAGCAGTGAAGATATTTTACACAGAGACAAATCAGTTTTTAAACAATAAAGGTTATATTAACATGGTTAATACTTAGTTAAAATGCTATGTAACATTTGTAAACACATATAAGCATTTACTGACTGCTTACTGCGTGTCATATTCCCTGGTGGCTCAGACGGTAAAGAATCTGCCCGCAGTGCAGGAGACCTGGGTTTGATTCCTGGGTTGGGAAGATCCCCTGGAGAAGGAAATGGCAACCACTCTAGTATTCTTGCCTGAAAAATCCCATGGACAGAGAAACCTGGCAGTCTAGAGTCCTTTGGGTCACAAAGAGTCAGACACGACTGAGCAACTTAGCATGCATGCATTCATACACTGTCCTAAGCAATTTAGTACTGTGCCACTTCATTTGATTTTTACAAGAACCACATCAGACAGGTACCATTATTATTCCCATTTTCTGGATGAGGAAATTAAGGCAATTGGTCCAAACTTGTATAGCTAATAAGTGACAGAACTATGATTGGAAGTGATTTAGGCCAGCTCAAAATTGTGCTGTCAACCATTATGCTAAGCTGCTTTTCCCTAAAGTAGTACAGGGAATTAAACTGTGGCTTTAAAATATGAAATTGCATTTTTTTCTGAGTCATCTATACACCCTGTACATGGAAGTTAGTGTGAAAATTAAATGCAGATTGAGCTTTCAAATTCCAGACCACTTCTCACTATCTTGAAGCTTAACCTGGTTTTTACTTATATTTTACAACCACCCCTGCCCCCCCAGTTTTGCTGATTAAGCTTATCTGTGTTGTGCTTCTTTTCATTACTTCTAGATCTAATAAGGGTTTCCCTGGTGGCTAAGCTGGTAAAGAATCTGCCTGCAATGTGGGAGACTTGGGTTCAATCCCTGGGTTGGGAAGACCCTCTGGAGAAGGGACCTGGAGAATATCACCTCCAGTATTCTGGCCTAAAGAATTCCATGGACTATTCCATAGGGTTCCAAAGAGCAGCTTGCAGTATGAAATACTGCCATTGTTTGGGGGAAGGAAGTATGTTTCAATTTGGGGCCGTTTCATTAGAATGAAAAAGCAATTTCATAAGGAACAGTTTTTATATAACAGATGCAAGCACTTCCCTGTTTCAAAGCTCAGCCTTGTTTTTTCTCTAGAAGAAGAGAGAAATGACTTTGCTGTTCATTTTCACTTCTAGATTTATGAATGTATATTTGAATAACTCTTGGCCATATTGTTAGGCATGAAATAGCAAATTAAAAGAAACATAGGTTTTTTAACAGGAAGATATACTTGTTTTTATTATTTAGGCTTTAAAAGTATTTAGTGTTTTTGAACAGCTAAATGGTATTCAGAAGTCAGTATGAAAGACGCAGAAGGGCATTCAGTGAAAAATGAGTCCCCTTGCTTTTTTATTCTGCCCTTGACAGAAGTGACCGCTGTAACCATGTTATTACTGTGCTGTGGGAGGGGTTTTATCTTCATAAAAGCACCTTGTCCTTTTCAGCTTCTTAGACTACTTTATTTATTCACTTTTTATTGATGTATAGTTGATTTGCATAGACTTATTTTTTTCACTTACAAATATCTATTGGGCAATGATGACATATTAGGTCCTGTGATTTTTTTTCCATTAATTTTAATTGGACTATTGTTGCTTTACAATTACAATGTTGTTAGTTTCTACTGTACATCAAAATGAATCAGCCATACATATACATATATCCCCTACACAGACGTAATTTTAAACGACTGCCCCTACTTGTTTTGTTTCAGCACTTCAATGGTAATAGTCCACTGCTTTATGTTGTCTTTTCCTCGCAATAATAGGCCATCAGATATTGTATTGTCGTTCTATGGTTTATTTCTTAAGCTCTGTGAGGATACATGCATTTCATTCTATTCATTCCTTATGTCTTTTTGTATGAAATATTTCATGATAAACTTAAAATGTTATGTAACTATCACAAAGTTACATATAAAGCAAATATGATAACATGGAAAACATTTGTGCTATAACATTAAACTAAAATTCAGAATGATTACAACTATGTAAAAGGCACCAAAAAGACTGACAGAGGAAGACCTCTCCAAATTAACACATTTCCCTTTGAATGGCAGTATTATTATTCCTTATTTTTAAAAAGTATTTCATTTGCTTTCCTTTATGATTGGCAATATACTAGAACTTAAAAATAGTTAACCTATTTTTAAAAACAAGCACAACATATTTATTAGATATTAAGCCATTTGTACTATGATTACATTTGATTATTTAAAGGTTTTTTTATGTAGAACATTTTAAAAATCTTTATTTGAATTTGTTATAATATTTCTTCTGTTTTCTGCAAGATCAAACCAGTCAATCCTAAAGGAAATCAGTCCTGAATGTTCATTGAAAGGACTGATGCTGAAGCTGAAACTCCAATACTTTGGCCACCTGATGCGAAGAACTGACTCACTGGAAGAGACCCTGATGCTGGGAGAAAGATTGAAGGCAGGAGGAGAAGGGGACAACAGAGGTTGAGATGGTTGATGGCATCATCGACTCAATGGACATGAGTCTGAGCAAACTCTGGGAGTTGGTGATGGACAGGGAAGCCTGGTGTCCTGCGTCCATGGGGTTGCAGAGAGTCGGACACGACTGAACACCTGAACTGAACTGAATTTCTGTTTTATGTTTTGGTTTTTTAGCCATAAGGTATGTCGGATCTCAGCTCCCTGACCACAAAACTGGAACCTCCTGCATTGGAAGGTGAAGTACTAACTACCGGACCACTAGGGAAGTCCCATCACATTTGATTTGTAAGTTAATGTTCTGCTTACCTTGGAATTCAGCATCCTGCGTGAGCTGTAGGAGAATGGGGAGGACAAAGATGGATTTCACTGGTACCCAAGCTGGTTGACAGAGGAGTGTGAAAGTTGGGTGAACGAGGGTTGCTGCTACAGATTCTTGAAGTTTATAAGATGATTGAAGTTTGCTTCCAGTGAGACTTGAGGGAGCAGCAAATTTCCTTAGACCCAAAATGTGAAATGTGAAAAAGTCAAGGTTAGTATTGAAATTGAGGCTCTGAACTCAAGTTTAGATATTAGAATATTTTCATAATTCCCAGTGACTCTTAGACCTCTAGAATGGTCCACGTTTTGAGAGCATCTGCTTTAACTTCCTCATGTGATAACTGAGCAAATGAAATGCCAGCCAAGTAAGCAAAAGAATCAAGTATTTCTACTTCCTTAATTGTATTAGTTCCTGTGTCAAACCCAAACCAAACAGTGTCCTAAAATTTTCACAGGAAAATAGACTAAAAATTCCTTGACCTGCTCTTTGCTAGTCATAGAAAATCCTTGACAATCTGGCTCCAAATTCTCTAACTTATCCCACACGAATCCTCCAGAAATGTGTGGAATTTCTGCTACACTCTGCTTTCCAACCTCCCTATCTGTGTTGACACCTCTGTTTCCCTCATCAATAAGGCCCGGTCCTTTTCTCTGCCTATTTAAGACAATTCATCTTTCAAGCCACAACTAAAACACTTGGTGAGTTGGTTACTGTCCAGATGCAACATAGTGAGTGGCTTGATTTGCTTGATGGATGTGGAAATAAAGTAGAATGCAAAATAACTTGTGTTACAGGATTAGAGGTGGGAAGAATGATGAAGCCACAGGGAATAATAAAAATAATATAATGGCAATGATAACTACTAACATTTATTGCATGCTTACTATGTGCTATGCCCTGTGTTAACCATTTTTATATTTGCTGTCATACTAATTCCAACTCATTGGAAAAAACCCTGATGCTGGGAAAGACCAAGGGCAGGAGGAGAAGGGGATGACAAAAGATGAGATGGTTGGAGGGCATCGTTGACTCAATGGACATGAGTTTGAGCAAACCTCGGGAGATAATGAAGGACAGGGAAGGCTGACGTACTGCAGACTATGGGGTCACAAAGAATTGGACATGAATGAGTGACTGAAAAACATCACACAATAATATTCTCGAAGACAGTAAAATAGTCTATCAGGTTTGTATTACATGTAATAGAGAACCCTACAAGAGTTTAAAGAAGTCCAGTGTTTTTTTTTCCTCTCTTCTTTCATTTAATAAGGACTCCTCCAGTCCAGTTTTTGTATGACTCAATGACATCACCAAGAATCCTATCTTCTTTCTTCACTCTTCTCAGCATATGTCTTTCATTTTCCCAGTCATAATGGCACTGATACTTCTCCAGACATTGCATCTGCCTCCTGGAAAGAAAGGACATGAATATCTCTTTTCAAGAACCTCCATCACATCTTTTTGGTCAGAACTATGTCTCGTGGTCCCCTCTAGTTGCAAAGGAGGCTATGAGATCACTAAATAAAAATGTGTCAATAAAGAGGAAAGAATGAATATTTTGGAAGACAACCCAAAATATCATCCTCATTTTACAGTTGAGACAGATAAGGCATAAGAATGCTTAGAAATACTGTTGGAAGTAGGTCTGTCAGCAGAGCCCAAGTTATCAAGCTTGTACATTACATGGCACTATTATTTAATGGCTTTGGTCCTGCTCTCAGTTAAGATGGGGTGCAAATGATTGGAACACACTTTGTGCTACCTTTTCCTTCTTTGGCACCTTCTCTTTCTCTTTGCTGTTGTCTTTCCCCCTCAGATCTCAGAGAGGAGGCTACAGTTTTTAGTTAGGGCCAGAGGGAGGAAACCCAGTATAGTTCATCATCTTCTTTCCCACTTGAAATTCTCAATATTGTTTTTGAAAACAAGAGGATGATTTGATGAATCTGGTAAATGATTAAGGGTGAAGCTTGACACAGAGTCCAACAAAATATTAAGGTTTTGATCACAAGGTGTTTGGGTCATAGAAGATACATATAAATGAGAAAGGGGAATTGCTAAATTTCTTGTGTTAAGTTTCAGACGTTGGCAAAACTTCCAGATAAGACTTATGGACATGGGGAGAAGGGAGGAGAGGGTGAGATATATGGAAAGAGTAACACGGAAACTTACATCACCATATGTAAAATAGATAGCCAATGGGAATTTGCTGTATGTAAACTCAAATAGGGGCTCAGTATCAACCTAGAGGGGTGAGATGGGAAGGGAGATGGGAGGGAGTTTCAAAAGGGAGAGGGTATATGTATGCCTATGGTTGATTCATGTTGAGGTTTGACAGAAAACAGCAAATTTTGTAAAGCAATTATCCTTCAATAAAAAATAAAAAACTTCCAGATAGATATTGATTGTCATGAGTGAGTCAATCATAAGAAGCAGAAGATATTGTGAATATTTGACCATACTTTAATTTAAAAAATGCATTAAAAAAAGAAAGCAGAAGAGAAGAAAAGTAAGGTGAATGTATGAAAAAGCAATGATATTACCTCACTGGAATAATAAAATAAATTTGTTTTGCTTATTTCTAAACTTGTTTGTAACAAGGCTTTATATGCCTGAGGATGAACAAAGAGGGTAATATTTCATTCTTGAATATAATGAAACAATGACTTTTTTTTTTAAAGGAGCATCATTAATTTATATCTATTCTGCACTTGGGGAATAGACAGCATCTTGTGAAACTCTGTGAACAATTCTATGGACTGGGGCAGGGGATGGAAGAAATAGAAAAGTAAGGAATTCAATCAGAGAGTTCCCGTGATGTATGGTATTTATAAAATCAACTTCAGACCTCCCAACAGTGGGGGAGAATGTTTCTTTTCATCTCATGAATATATTCTTTACTCTGAGTGTGGCGAAAGTCAACGCTGTGAGTGTCTACTTTCCTGTCTTCATCAGACAGTAGGATATATTGACAAACATAGTATTAGAATCATCTTAATAGGTGAAATTTTCCAAGCTCTGCATAGGATCCTCTTTGGACATATTTTTTGCTATTACTTTAAGTGTGGTCCATGGGCCAGCAGTAACACCATCACCTTAAATTTTGTTAAGAATGCAGACTCTCAGAGTCGACCTAGACCTTCTGAATTATAACCTGCATTTTAAACAGGATCCCCACATGATTTGTGAATTAAAATTTGGTAAACATTGAGGGAGCCAATTAAGAAAGCACATGGAATGCAACAGAAAAGCCTTTTGGTTTTTAGTAATTGTTATAAGGCAGTGATTACTTGTCTTCACGGGATCTTGGACTGCAGGAAACTATGAGATCTCCCTTCACAACAAATGCACCTGAGATCTTGAACATGGTACTTTGCCTAAAAGTTTTTAGAGGAATCCACAGTCTCAAGGCTAAAAGCCAGGATCTTATTTTCCTTTTCTAACCTGGGGAAACACTTTCCAACCACTGACATGCGAGTGGGCTGATTAACTATGGCATGAACACAAGCTGAATGTGTGCGTGACTTCTGCGTGAACAAACAAAACTAAAAAGTACTTTTTCTAGAAACTTAGTCGCCAGCCATGACTATGTTTGCAGGTATTAGTGATTAATGTTTCTTCCTGGTGAGGAAATGAAAAAATTTAAACATAAAAAGCATTTAATTTTTGTCTTGACTGAAATGAAATCTGATGCCAGACTAGAGTTTGAAAGCAGCCTTGAGAAGAAAGAATCCTGCTTAAATCCCAGGCCCTTGGTTGGTGATTTTAATACGACAAGAGAGAGAAGTTAAGAGAATATTTACATTCTGTGACCACAGAAGCAGAGTTAAAAAAAAAAACACTGGGAAGGAGCAGGAAAGGTCTTAAATTTAAATCTATACAGGACCTGTCTCTTGTCAATATTTACTGAGCAGGAACAAAAGGCTTAAACAACGTCCACACTCACTTTTCTAGCCAATGGGACTGAGCTTCCTCTCAGTCTTTAAAATTAGGCCTCCACGGCCCTGGTAACAGTAATGCTGTGTTTTATTCTTCTTTATCATCATATGTGCTGGAAAAATTCCACCCCAATTTTTTTTCATCTGATTTGCATCAGCAATATCTATTTCTGAGGATTATTCATGGATTACCCATCAATATTCAGAACAACATTTCTATGGATCTTAATCTTTGCTATATTTGGCTTAGTGTTTTGTTTTCTAAAAAAAATTTCCATTTCCTTTCTGCCACTCAGCATAAGACTAACCCCAGTTTACTGTTTGGTTGGCCAACGTATTTGCAATCTCACTTAGGTCAAAAGGGGCCATCCACATGAAAGGCTCAGCAAGCTGAAGCTATACAGAGAGAAAGGCTTAACTCAAAATAGAAATTGTCCTGCGCTTTTTTTTTTTTTTAATTAAGCTTTAAGCAACCCGAAAAGGGTGCTCTGAATGTTTCACTGTGGAAATTCTTAGAAAGTATTTTTCTTTAATGTTTTCTGGGAGTTTTTTGAAAACGTCATTCACAGCAAAGCTTACTTGAGTGAAGTTGGTGGTGGTGGTGATTTTGTTGTTTCTTTTTTCATTTTGCTCCCCATTCCTACTTTTCCCATCAAATTCTGCAGTTGTTGTTCTTGCTATCTGTGGTCTTGTCCTGTCATTTTCTCCCATAATCGTTCAGCAAGAGGGGAAGCCAAATCATAAACAGGAGAAGAAAGTTGGCTAACAGCCACAGTGTGTTTAAAACAGTCTACATGTAATACAGCTCTTGGCTTCTGCTTAGAAAGTGACCTCTCATAAGCAACCAGCAAGGCAGTGACTCCAATGGCTTAGCCACAAGTCAAGGCACACAGGGTCTCCCCCGATGGCTTAGCGGGTAAAGAACCTGCCTGCAATGCAGGAGACAGAGGAGACGCAGGTTCCATCCCTGGGCTGGGAAGATCCCCTGGAGAAGGAGATGACAACTCACCCCAGTATTCTTGCCTGGGAAATCCCATGGCCAGAAGAGCCTGGTGGGCTACAGCCCATGGGGTCACAGAGAGTCGGACATAGCGAGTGAACAACAACATCAAAATCACACAGGGGGCTTGGGCGCTGCTACCTACAAACGGCTTTGGAACCAAACGACAGTGATCGGAGAACAGAGCGTTGTAGACTGCACAGCTGTGTTTCCTGCTGTCAGGGAGGAATGCACAGAGGATTAAAAGTAACCATGGTTAAAAAAAAAAAAAAAGTAACCATGGTAAGTGGGCAGACCACAGGCAACCTGCTAAAGCAGGTTGGGGTACCTGGAGCAGAGACCTTGCCACTGGGACTCAGAAAGTCCTCTGAATGACTGAGCCATCGCATGTCTTTTTTTTTTTTTTCTGTTTTCTGGCCACGCTGCGCAGCATGCAGGATCTTAGTTCCCCAACTGGGGATTGAACCCGTGCCCGCTGCAGGGGAAGCATGGTGTCTTAACCACTGACTGCCAGGGAAGTCCCTCAGACACGTCTCACTTCTTGAGGGACAGAGCCAAGTGTGTAGCAGGCCCTCCATATCTACATATTTTTCTATGATGCTTCTTAATGATTTTTTTACTGTTAAGGAAAACTATTAATTTGTATTTAACTAATGTGAACTCGCCTGCCAATGCAGGAGATGTGGGTTTGATCGCTGGGTCGGGAAGTTCCCCTGGAGAAAGGAAATTGCGACCCACTTCAATATTCTTGCCTGGGAAATTCCATGGATAAAGGAACCTGGCGGGATACAGTCCGTGGCCTCACAAAGAGTCCGACATGACTGAGCGACTAAACAACAACAACATTGTGTGTGTGGTCACTACTTCAAACTCTCTTATAGACCCAATTGTGTATCAATGGATAGCTTCTGGACTTCTGCACATAACCCTGACTTTTTCCCTTCTTTCCAACAATTATCTTGTTTTTGTCTTCTATTTTATTGCACTGATTTGAGCTACCAGGGCAGTGCTAAATAATTGCAATTCATGTGACATAGCTGTTCTCTCCTTTTTAACAAAAATATTGTGGTCAATTATCATAAGTTATATACTATAGCAGGTTGAATTGTATCCATGGTAAAGAATACACCTGCAATGCAGGAGATGGGGGTTTGATCCCTGGGTCAGGAAGATCCCCTGGAGAAGAAATGGCAACCCACTCCAGTATTCTTGCCTGGGAAATTCCATGGATAAAGGAACCTGGCGGGATATAGTCCACGGGGTCGCAAAGAGTCAGACACGACTTAGTGACTAAACAACAACAACAAAAAGATATGCTAAAGTCCTAAGCTTTGTTACCTGTGAATATTGACCTTACTTGTTGCTGTGATCAGATGAAGATGAGCCCTAAATCCAGCAATGGTTGTCCTCTTAGGAGGAGATTTGGATATACACATGTACTCACAGGGGGAAGACATTCATGAGACAGCAGAGGCAGAGATTGGGGTGATGATGCTACAGGCCAAAGAATGTACGGATTGTTAGCCCCCAGCAGAAGCTGAGATGAACCAAGGAAGAATCCTTTCCCAGAGCCTTCAGAGTGAAACTGACCTTGCCAGTACCTTGTCTTCAACCTTCTAGCCTCCAGGACTGTGAGAGAACAGGTGTCTATTGGATCAAGCCATTCAGTTCATGGTAATTTTCTGTTTTAAAACAGATATTTAAGAATAGTTCTCTTTGATTATGATATTTTAGAATATTAACGAGTACTCTTACTATCTATTGAATACTTGCTAAATATGTATTTTAGTTTTAAAGTGTCTTTATATATTTTTATGCACATAGATTATCTTATATAAATTCACAAATATGAAAATATGATAACATGATAGCCTGGATTTTATGTTTTTAAATTTTTTCAGCCTCTTCCTCAGTTTTTTTTTTTTTTTTTTTTAATTTTTGGCCACACCCCAGGGCAGAAGTGACCTTAGTTCCCCGTCCAGAGATGGAACCCATGCCCCCTGAAGTGGAAGGCAGAGTCTTAACCATTGGACTGCCAGGGAAGTACTGTGCTTTTAACATTGTAGTCTTTTTCTTGCTTGGCAGCCTCCTCCTCTTCTCCACCTGCTACTTCCATCCCCCATCCACTGTACATTACCCTAGCCCATATACACAGGTAACTGTTCAGGATTTTTTTCTCCATGCTCAACCATGTACATATAACTTGTACACATATTTGCTTATATATATATGTACATAAATACATAAACACACAGACATTTTTCTCATTATTTGTTTTTCAAAAATGAAATATTACCCATGTGATGTCAGATATATGTGTCCTGAGTTATGATTTAAGTGTTGTTGTGTATTTTGTAGATGAGATTACAACCCATGACCAGCGAGTGACTCAGTTATGCAGGCAGGTCTTATCTAACCAGCTGAAAGCCTGGAAGAGCAGAGCTGGAACCGCCAGCTTTAACCCTTCCGGCTGCCCTCCTGGGCATCCCTGTGGATTTTGGACTAGAACAGCTAGTTCCTACAGGTGTGAAAGCGAATCCCGCAATAAATCCCTGAATATATGTCCCTACTGGTTCTGTTTTTCTACATGAGTCCTGACTGATACAACACACTCTTCTCACTTTGCATTCTAATTCAACAATATTTCTTAGAAATTACTCCAAGCCCAGTGACATAGCTATAGTTCATTCTATTTAATGCCTGCATGCTGTACTATGGCATGAAGGTACCATTAAAGTTTGACTATTTCCAGCTTTTTTGCCATTACAGAAAATGCTACATTAAATGCCTTATACTGGTGACTTTTTTCCTTCTAGATAGAATACCAGAAAGGGGAGTGCTGAGTTAAATGATTATGTAGGTATCTTCTGTAACATATATATATACATAATATTGATATTAATACCTTACTTTCCAAAACGAGTGGAACAACTCCAGTGCTATTCCTTACATGAAAACACTCTAACAATAGGTGCTACTGTTCTATTTTTTTCTGATGACCATGAAGTGATATAGAATAATCATTTAATTTTCATTCCCTGATGTGTAAATTGAGTATGTTTTATATAGTTTTGAGCATTTGGATTTGCTCATCTTCCTTGAAATTTTCTTAATGTACCTTGTCTATTTTACTTTTGGGCTGTTTGCCCATTCTTACAAATTTATAAGATATTACTCTGTTCTCTGTATAGCAAAAATTTTAACACATTGTTTATTGACTTTGTTTATGGTATATTAACCAACATTTTTATTTACATGCAATTAAAATATGCCTATTGTCTCCCTTATACATACATACACACATATTTGGCTTACTGGGTCTTAGCTTTGGCACACAGGATCTTCAGCCTTCCTTGCAGCATGTAGGATCTTTAGCTGTGGCATGTGACCTCTCAGTTGGGATGTGAGATCTAGTTCCCTGACCAGGGGCTGAAACCCGGCCCCCTGCGTTGGGAGGGTGGAGTCTCAGCCACTGGGCCACCAAGGAAGTCCCTCCATTACAGATTTTATCCCCCATTACAGCTCCCTGGTTTCAAATCTTGGTGAAGAAGGTTGCTGATGTCCTTAGAAGAGATGGTGTTTGTAGGCTGTCTTAGAAGATTTGTAGTGCTTTATTGTTATATTTAAACCTTTTAGTATTTTTGTGTATATTATGTTTACCTGAAAAACCAAAGCAGCTTTGGTAAATATTAATCATATTATAAACAAATGGAAATTGAATTCTCCTTTTCAAATTCATAACCAATTTAAAACATTTCTTGACTTGCAATAACTGTCAGAAATCCCCCACAATCTGAACAGCTTTACTGAAGTATAACTGACATCCATTAAACTGCACATGTTTAAAGCGGGTGCCTTAATCAGCTTTGAAAAATGTACACATCCATGACTCCACCACCACCATTGGGAAAGTGAACATACCCATCTCAGAAGCTTCCTTCGTTACCCCTCCCCCTCCTGCCTACACACAGGCAGTCAGATCTGCTTCCTATCGCTACAGTGAGCTTGACTTGTCTAGAATTTTATATAAATGGAATCATGAAGTGTGTACTTTTTTTTTTCTCGGTCTGCTCTTCACTCAGCATTTTAAGATTAATTTACATGATGGACTGTATCAATGGACTTCCCTGGTGGCTCAGATGACAAAGAACCCGCTTGCAAAGGGGAGAACTGAGTTCGATCACTGGGTCAGGAAGATCTCCTGGAGAAAGGAATGGCTACCCACTCCAGTATCCTTGCCTGGAGGATCCCATGGACAGAGGAGCCTGGTGGGCTACAGTCCATGGGGTTGCAAAGAGTTGGACAGGACTGAGCGACTAAAACTTTCACACTTTCTTTTTTTTTTTTTTCCCGTTCCTCCCGACCCCTCCACCCGCCCTCCCTCCACCCCCACTTTCACACTTTTGTGTATCAATAGTTTTTCTTAGTTAATTTCTTTTTCAAATTTATTTTTTGATGTGGACCATTTTTTAAAAAGTCTTTATTGAATTTGTTACAATATTGCTTCTTTTTTTTTTTTTTTTTAATGTTTTGATTTTTGGCCAGGAGATATGTAGGATCTTAGCTCCCCAACCAGGGATTGAACTCCCACCCAGAACTGTGTTGGAAGGCAGAGTCTTCGCCATTGGACCACCAGGGAAGTCCCAAGTTTATCTCTTTTTATTACTGGATAGTACTCCATCATGCAGATATACTACAGTATATTTACCATTCACATGTTTTTGGACATCGCCTTCAGCATCGGTTCTCATGTGTGGAGAGTAGGCTTCTCCACACACTTTACATTCGTGTTTCTTACCTGTGTGAGTTCTTCACATACAATAAGCAGTGCGATTCCACAGGCTTTCCACCCTTAGTACATTCACAGGGTGCTTCGCCTATACGAATGCTGTAATATTTAATGTGGCACAGTTTCTGCCTGAAGGTTTTTGCACATTCACTGTATTTACAGGGTATCTCTCAAATGAGATGTTTCACTTGCCATTGAATACATTCTCATCTTCATGACATGCATAGGGTTTATCTCCAGGAAGACCTCTCAAGCACCTACTAAGGCTTGACTTCAGAATAAAAACTTTCTCATCGCTACCACATTCATAAGATTTCTCTCTTGCATGCATTTGATGAATAATGAGGTTTTCCCTTTTGTCTGCAGATTTTTCACATTCATTACATTCACGGAGTTCCTTTCCAGCGTGAATGTTTTGATCTGTAATGAGGCACTCCTTCTAGGTAAAGACACTTCCACATTGATTTACACTCAGGGTAGTCTTTCCAGAGTGGACTGTCTCACACTCTGTGAGATGAGATTTGCTACGGACGTGGGGATTGCCCACTCTCTTTATACTCACAGGGTCTCTCCACATGCCCTCTTTGATTCTGAAGGAGAGATGACATTTGAATACAAGTTTTCCCACACATTTACAAGGTGTCTCCTTAGAAAGCTGAGCATGAACTTTTTCTATGACAGCTGAAGGCTTTTCCACCTTCATCACTTTTATATGATTTCCTCCTTATGTGGATTCTGAAATATAGAATGAGGAATGAGATTCAACAGAACACTTGAAATAGTGAGTGAGAGACACTTGACCCCACTCAGCGCATGCCTGAATGCACAGTCTCCAGTATGCATTTTCTCCTCGTCTCTGAGGTATTTCTTCTGGCTAAAGGTTTTCCCACACTCATTATATTCGTGAGTGTTCCTCCAGTATAAATTCCCAACATTCCTTACATTGGAATGTTTCTTTTTGGTATTCATTCTCAGGTATCTGTTGACACTGTATTTCTGAGAAGAGTCTTCCCACAATGAAGTTTCTACACGTGGAGTCAGTAGTTGTGACTCCCTGGTTCTAGAGCACAGGCTCAATAATTGTGGTATATGGGCACGCGGGATCTTCCTGGATCACAGCCTGAAACCCTCAATGAGATCACTACACGTAGGAGGAACCATATCAGGATCATTATATTCATAATTATTCTTGCTCACACAGGCTCCCTCATACTGAAATCTAAGTTATGGTCCAAAGTCTTCAAACTGAGCTACATTCATAAAATGTTTTCTTGAAGGAACAATGTTGGATGGGAAGTACTTTTCCATTTGTCATTTTTGCTTGAAAAAAAAATCAAATAATTCTTATGTTTGCTGCCAAATGGTTGCTCTTCTTCTGGCATTCCTTTCCTTCTGATCAGTTTTCTTCTGAAATGATGAGCTTTCCCTTTTTTACTCATGGACTTTGTTTTTAACCTTTGTAGAGTCCTCACTCTGTTTTTTTTTAATGCAGGTCTGTAATGCATTAAAAAAAAAAATTCTTTTTCAAACAGCATTTACAGCATTTTAGTTGTTTTTCTTTTTAAAATTTTATTTACTGAATTTTATTTTTGGCATGCTGGGTCTTCGTTGCTGTGAGGGCTTTTCTCTAGCTGTGGAAGCGGGGGCTACTGTCTAGTTGCGATGCCCAGGCATCACGATGGCTTCTCTTGTTTCAGATTGCAGGCTCTAGGGTGCTCAGGATTAAGAAGTTGAGGCATGTGGGCTTAGTAGTTTCAGCTCCTAGGCTCTAGAACACTGAGTCAGTAGTTGTGCCACAGGGTCAGGTGGGATCATCCTGGATCAGGGATCAAATCTTTGTCTCCTGCGTTGGTAGGCAGATTCTTTACCACTGAGCCACCAGGGAAACCCTTTGATTAACGGTTGTTTATACTGGCCTATCTTATCTGCTATACTATTGGCAGCAGATGTCACTCTTCACCTCCCACTCTTTCTTCAGAAGATTCCTACTATAGTTCCTAACCCTTCCCTGAAGCTGCTATTGACAAATGATCAGCTGCTTCCTCTCCATCTTTCTGGTTATCTGTTTTCATCTTTCTTTACCTCTCAGCATCATTAGCTGCATCTGTGACTATACACTTTTTCAAGTACTCTCTTCCCTTGGCTTCTCAGACTCCACCCTCATCTGTTCTGTCTTACTGGCCTTCATGATCTCTTTGGTTGGTTCCCCTTTCACCTCTTTGGTTGGTTCCTGTCTCTCACCTCTGAATTCAGCAGCTCCCCAAAGTTTAATCCTGGACCCTTTTGTTTCCTCTATAAACACCCTCTCCTTTGTCTAATCCTCATTAGATGACCTCATCTTATTAGACTTCATGGAATCCTGTGTATTGAACAACCATTTATGGGGGGGAGGGATAAATTAGAAACTGGGATTAGCAGATACAAACTACTATATATAAAATAGATGACTAACAAGGACCTACTGTATAGCACACGGAATTCTACTCAATACTCTGTAATTAATGGCCTATATGGGAAAAAAGATGTCCTTTTCATTATAGGGAACTGGAATGCAGAAGTAGGAAGTTAAGAAACATCTGGAGTAACAGGCAAATTTGGCCTTGAGTACAGAATGAACCAGGGCAAAGGCTAATAGAGTTTTGCCAAGAAAACACACTGGTCACAGCAAACACACTCTTCCCACAATACAAGAGAAGACTCTACACATGGACATCACCAGATGGTCAATACCAAAATCAGATTGATTATATTCTTTGCAGCCAAAGATGGAAAAGCTATATACAGTCAGCAAAAATAAGACCAGGAGCTGACTGTGGCTCAGATCATGAACTCGTTATTGCAAAATTCAGAGTTAAATTGAAGAAAGTAGGGAAAACCACTAGACCATTCAGGTATGACCTAAATCAAATCCCTTACGATTATACAGTGGAAGTGACAAATAGATTCAAGGCATTAGATCTGATAGAGTGCCTGATGAACTATGGACAGAGGTTCGTGATATTGTACAGGAGACAGGGATCAAGACCATCCCCATGGAAAAGAAATGCAGAAAAGCAAAATGGCTATCTGAGGAGGCCTTACAAATAGCTGTGAAAAGAAGAGAATTGAAAAGAAAAGGAGAAAAGGAAAGATGCCCATTTGAATGCAGAGTTCCAAAGAATAGCCAGGAGAGACAAGAAAGCCTTCCTCAGCGATCAGTGCAAAGAAATAGAGGAAAACAATAGAATGGGAAAGACTAGAGATCTCTTTAAGAAAATCAGAGATACCAAAGGGAATATTTCATGCAAATATGGGCACACTAAAGGACAGAAGCGGTATGCACCTAACAGAAGCAGAAAAGAAGAGGTGGCAAGAATACACAGGAGAACTGTACAAAAAAGATCTTCATGATCCAGATAATCACAATGGTATGATCATTCACCTACAGCCAGACATCCTGGAATGTGAAGTAAAGTGGGCCTTAGGAAGCATCACCACAAACAAAGCTAGTGTAGGTGATGGAATTCCAGTTGAGCTATTTCAAATCCTAAAAGATGATGCTGAGAAAGTGATGCACTCAATATGCCAGCAAATTTGGAAAACTCAGCAGTGGCCACAGGACTGGAAAAGATCAGTTTTCATTCCAATCCCAAAGAAAGGCAATGCCAAACAATGCCCAAACTACTGCACAGTTGAACTCATCTCACATGCTAGCAAAACAATGTTCAAAATTCTTCAAGCCAGGCTTCAACAGTATGTGAACCATGAACTTCCAGATGTTCAAGCTGGATTTAGAAAAGGCAAAGGAACCAGAGATCAAACTGCCAACATCCATTGGATCATCAAAAAAGCAAGAGAGTTCTAGAAAAACATCTATTTCTGCTTTATTGACTATACCAAAGCCTTTGACTGTGTGGATCACCACAAACTGTGGAAAATTCTTCAAGAGATGGGAATACCAGACCACCTTACCTGCCTCCTGAGAAACCTGCATGCAGGTCAAGAAGCAATAGTTAGAACCAGACATGGAACAACAGACTGGTTCCAAATTGGCAAAGGAGCACATCAAGGCTGTATATTGTCACCCTGCTTATTTAACTTACATGCAGAGTACATCATGCAAAATGCCGGGCTGGATGAAGCACAAGCGGGAATCAAGATTGCCGGGAGAAATACCAATAACCTCAGATACACAGATGACTTCATTGGGAGGACTGATGGTGAAGCTGAAACTCCAATACTTTGGCCACCTGATGTGAAGAACTGACTCATGTGAAAAGACCCTTATCCTGGGAAAGACTGAGGGTGAGAGGAGAAGGGATAACAGAGGATGAGATGGTTGGATGGCATCACTGACTCAATGAACATGAGTGTGAGTAGGCTCTGGGAGTTGGTGATGGACAGGGAAGCCTGGTGTACTGAAGTCCATGGGATCAGAAAGAGCCGGACAGGACTGAGCGACTGAACTAAACTGACTGGTACTTTTCCTCCCATTTACACTACTGTTTTAGTCCAGATCACCATCATTTCCTGTTTAAATCATATTGCAACAGACACTTACTATCCTTTTCTCCTGATTCATTCCCTTCCCCACCATGATAAGCTTCCTTGAGCAGTCTCAGTTACCATTAAAACAAAACAAAATAATGTATCACATCTTTGCTTAGAACCCCCAACTACTTTAAATACAATCTTCTATATCATAGCCTTGAAAACCACATATGATCTGGCCTTTGCCTGTTTTCCCAGGTTTTTTTTTTTTTTTTAAGATGTATTTATTTATTTTTGCTGTGCTGGATGTTTGTTGAGCAACAAACATGGGCTTTTGCTAGTTACGGAGAGCAGGGGCTGCTCTTTAGCTGTGGTGTGCAGGCTTCTCACTGCAGTGGTTTCTTGGTGCAGAGCATGGGCTCTAGGCCCATGGGCTCAGCTGTTCCTTGGCATGTGGGATCTTCCTGACCCAGGGATTAAATCCTTATTGCCTGCATTGTCAGGCATTCTTTACCACTGAGCCACCAGGGAAGGATCCCCAGCCCCCAAGGTTTTTTGAATCACTATACTCCTTGCCCTGTGTTCCCTCAACTTATTGTATTTTTCAGTGTGTTAGGATAAAAGCTCCATAAAGGCAGGGATTTTTATGGGTTGTTTTTCCTTTTGTTCATAATGTTGACAAATCTCAAAGCACCTAGGACAGTGCCTGACATATCAGAACCATCTGGTGAATATTCATTCGGTGGAAAAATGAGTATGTACAAACTTTTCTTTCCCTATCATGCCCTTAAATTTGCTGCTCTCAGACTGGAATGTTCTCCAGGACCTTAGCGTGGCAGGCTTTTTTTTGTTTTTCATCAATCAAGTCTCAGCTCAAATGTTAACATCTTAGAAAAGATATCTTTGACACCTCTATTTAAATTGCCAGCATTTTTCTCTCCTTTGCATTTTTCTGCTTTTATTTTCTTCAAAGCACTTATCGTTACCTGAAATTACTCATTTATCAATTTTCTTCTGTTGCCTCTACCAGAATGTAAGCTCCATGAGAGCAGGGGCCCCATTTTGTTTTTGGTTCCCCATTCCATCTTCATTATTTACAATGGTGATTGGTACACAGTACACATGGACATGACTTACTGACTAAACAACAACAACATATTCAATACCGAAGAGAGAGAATTCTACTGTATGCAAATTTAATTTAAACATTTATATAAAAGGCAGATTCCTAAGGCTTGTTCCAAACCTTCTGAATAAAAAATCGCTGGGGTTGTGTTTACTCAGCGATTTTTTTGTGCAATCTAAGTTTCAGACACTTTCTCCAAGTCCATGAGGCTAAGTTGGGCTCTCTAGTCCAGACAGCCCCATTTCTCATGGCAAGCTCCCTTTTTGGGTTCTTTGGCAACATTTAGGGTCACCAGGCCTCAGCTGTGCTGCTCCCAATCCATCAGAGAGGATGCAATCATATTAAATCTGAGAACAGGCTAAGTCCTCTCCAGGGACAGTGGATCTGTCCCCTTCTGGCATTGTCTACTCATCACACCAGACCTAAAAGTGGGTCTCTTAACCAACATAATCTTTTCTAAGGCACCTACTATATAGCACAGGGAACTCTACTCAATGTTATGTGGTAGCCTAGATAGGAGGGGAGGAGTTTGGGGGAGAATGGTAACATGGTATATGAGTCCCTTTGCTGAAACTATCATAACATTGTTAATCGGCTCTACCCCAATATAAAATAAAAAGTTGTGGGACTTTTCCTGGTGGTCCAGAGATTAAGAATCTGCCTGCCAATGCAGTGGACACGGGTTCAATCCCTGGTCCAGGAAGATACCCACATGCCTCAAGGCAACAAGAGAAGCCACCACAGTGAGAAACCCGTACACTGCAACTAGAGAGTAGCCCCCACTCTCTGCAGCTAGAGAAAATTTGTGCACAGCAAAGAAGATCCCGCACAAAAGTAAAATTTTAAAATGTCAATAAAATAAAAAGTTAAAAAAAATTTCCTAAGGCCACTGACTTCCGCATGTCTATATCCAGTGATGAGTCAACAGCACCTCTCACTATAAATGTTAAGGTCTGCCTCATCCAGCCCAAAATATGCTTTCTTTTCAGTTAAATTCAACAAATGTTTAACGACAGCTTGCACAGGAGTCCATGGAGGAACAAGCCATTGGCTAGGCATCAAGTTGCTTACAAGGTAGTCAACTGTCTTGAAATTCTAAAGACATGTTTTCCCAAGATTTCCCAAACTTTGTTTCCAGTTTTTAAAACATATAACAGTAAAGAGGATATCGTTGAATGATTTTTACCTCCTCCTCATCTCCCGTCAGTGTTTTCTACTCTCGAATCTTTTACTTAGTTGTACTTTTTTCCTGGTTAGCTAATAGTTTAGCAATTTTGCCTCTTTCATCGTCGTTAATACTTTTATCCGTTTAAATTCTAGTGTGCTGTTTTACATGTAAATTCCCCTTAATCTTCAAAACAACGTAGCAAGGTAGATGTCACGGACAGGGTGACTGCCCCCTTAAGGTCCGAAGGTTCAAGATCTGTTCAAGAGCTAGTTGTCATTCATATTAGGGGCGGGGGGATTAGGGCTGCTGTCTAGCTGTTAAACCTGAGCTCAATTTTCTGGGATGGTACGATGTGGAAACCTGAGGTTAAAAGGAGAGTGAGTGAAGCCCTGGGTTAACCAGGGTTGAATAAGATCATGTTTGTGAAAATCACTTCCTCTGAGCACGGTAACGGGGAGAGGAGAGAGCCGGCGTGGCGCTCTAGGGTTCTGCCGGGCTGAGCCCAGACTCCGTGGCCCGGCTCCAAGGCGCAGGGGCGCGAGTCCCGGCCGCGCTGCGCTCCGCTGCGCGCGTGGCGTGGGCTCGGCGGGGCCTCCGCAGGTCGGCCCGTCGGGTGCCCAGGCGCGGCTCCCGGGACGCGGGTCCTCGGGGCCCGCGGGGAAAGCTGGGCACCCGACGAGCGGCCCCTCCTCCGGACCTGGGGTACAAGTCTCCCCACCTGGGCAGCCGGGGGTCCCTGCGAACTGTCCCGGCCCTGAATCCGGAGAGTCGGCTTCTCTGATTGGCTTAGAGCACAAACGCAGGCGAGCGCTGCCTGAGTCGCGCTCTTTGATTGGATTTGAAACGAACAGCAGAACACGAAATAAAGAGGCCTTCCGTCATTGGGCCATCGTGTGAATCTCCTTTTGGCTTCTCCGCCGACTGAATTAGCGTCTCAGGATCTCGGTCATGAGTCTTAAATCTGGGCCTGTCAATTCGCCCCGGCGTTACTCGTCTCTAGGCGAGGCACGGAGTTTACAGAGTTCAACCAATCACATAAGGCCGAGATCAGGTTGCCAGGCAGATTATGCTAATGAGGCCCCGCCTTTTATGCTGCTCCCACTCTGCGGCGGGAAGAACCACCTGGAGGTGGCGGGGGGGGTTTGATTTCCATCACCCCTAGGGAGAGAGGACCGGGGACCCGCTGATCTCCCAGCTCCCCTCACCCAACGTCGTGTAAGTACCTAAAGGATTAGGGGAACCGGATAAGCCAGCGTCCAGAGTACCCCATCGACTGGGAGGGTGTTTCGTCTTTGCTTAGTCCCACCCAAAATGGCGCCAAGCTCTTTCCGCGTCTCAGAGCCCGGTCGGGGCCAACCGACCGCGGACCCGGGTGGGGGGGGACTTGATGGTGGTGGTGGGGGGGAGAAATCCCGGCGGCACCGCCCGATGGTACAGTCCAGCCGGGGCTGGGACGAGGCACCTCACTCGGGGTGGGGGGTCAAACCATCTGCACCTTCCAAGGGGAAAGGGGCGAGATCCGCTCTCGGAGCCCTCCTGGCGCTGCGATCGGCCATGGCTCCGGCGCCTCTTCGCCCTGCCTTCCCCGCGCGCGGCCTCCCCCCCGCGACCCCCGAGCGGCTCGCACGCTCCGCCGGCCGCGCGCACCTCTCCTCCCCTGCCCGCGTTGGTTGGGCCGGGACGGCAGTTGGGCGCCCTGCGCGCTCCTGCGGCGGCGGTTGGCCGGGCGCTCGGGGTGCGGCGGGCCGTCTCGGCCGGCGGGCGCGGGGGCGGCGGGCTCCGTGGACCGGGCACCCTGCTTTGTCTCGGGAGGCCGCGCCGCCGTCCTGCCGTGGATTCCTGGTGTCCCCGGGACCCGGCGAGGCCCTGCTCGGACGGCGTGGCCGGCGTGGGTCGGTCGTGGTGGACGGTGTCCGCAGTGGGCAGGGCGCGGGCCGAGGTCCACGTGCGCTCGGGGTCTAGCCCGAGGCCTCTGGGGAGCCGGTTGGTGATGCCAGCCGACCGTTTGCTTTCCTTAAGCGCTTTTGAGTCTGCGGCCCCGTATCAGGCCCTCCACCGAATAGAGCGAACGCAGCGCTCTGGAATCGCGGGCGTGCGTGCCTGCCTAGCCTTGCCTGGCGGGTTGGTGGGTTTCGTTCCATTTTCAGTCTGCCTGCGTCTGCCTACGTCTAAGCATGAGCCGGTTCTGGGTCTGAACCCGAGGGTTCGGCGCCTGAGCCGTCCCACCCACCCAGGCCCTGTGCCGTCTGCGCCTGTTCAAATCTGGCCTGGCTCATCGTCCCCAAACGGTCTTGAAACTCAAAAGCAACCTTCCTTAAAAACAGAACTGCTTGTGACGGTTTGCGGCCTCTGGGTCAGACCCGCTCCTTTGTTAATTTTTCTACCTTTTGCTGGAAGCTCTTTGAGGGCAGGAAGATACGCGGCGTGCCCCGGGTACCCTCCCACACACTCCTCCCACGGCACTGCAGCAGCTTCCACGTTGAGAAGCCGTGCTTACATGATGCTCTAGAAATGAAAAAGCAAGGCTGAGAAAAAAGATGGATTGAGGCAAAGTCATCCTTAAAGCAGCGTTGATTCAATCTAATATGTTTACAAAGTAACTTCTGTGTTTTTAAATGAAGTGAAATTGACATAAAGTGAACAGTTTCATACTAGATGCACATTTAAAAATTTTGAACCAAAACTTTTTTTTTTTTCCACTTTGTAACTCTTATTTATTCCTTGCACCCATTCTTGGCTCTTCTTTGTTTTTCAAGGGCGCTAAACTGCTGTCTGCTTTTCTGAATAAGCCATTTTTTTCTAATGTTTTGCCGTATGCCCCACCTCGGGATAATGTGTCCATCGAGTATGTATGGTAGATAAGGCTGTAGATAAGGCGAAGCTCAGGTCTTCAAGGGCCCTCAGTACTTTTTAAGATACTACAGTGGTATAAGGGATAGTGTATCAATCCAGTGTAATCCTAAATTGGTTGGCACTGGTTCAATCTCCACGTGTCTGAATTTTTTTTTCTAGTTTTAACAGTAAGGCATGATCATTGTAGAAAATAGAGAAATAGTATATAAAAAGTAAAAATTAATCTGAAGTTCAATTACCAGAGATAGTTTCTACTAGTATTTTGGTTACTTCAAATCTTTTGTATGTGCATAGAAAATGTTTTTACAAACTTGTTATGTGGTTTTCATATCTGGTTTTTTTGGGGGGGTTGTTTACTTATTATTTTTCTCTTTTAAAAATGTAGATAGTTACCTAATGACTTCACTGATGATTTGCTATTTTCAGTAGTTTTTCCCCATTATTTGAAGGGGCCATCATGAAATCCTCTGAACTAAAGGAATTAGGAAATTTGGATCCTTCTGTTTTTCACAAGTAGAATTTATTGATTGCTGTTTAAATTTATCATAGGTAACCTAATGAAGTAGATTTCTGAGTAATAAGTAGAATTGTTTGAAGAGCTGAGAAATACTGAACTGTAATTTTGGTTTCCTTAGTAGGCTTACATAGACACCCTGTCATCCCAATGTTGGATTTTTTTAGCCAGAGTTTGTTCTAAAATAGAATACTGATGTTCTTTGACCTATGCCCGGTACAATACGGTCTTTCCCCACCCACTTAAGTCCTGGAGAGTGTAGACACACCCTGTCCAGCCATTTGTATGATTTTCACAAGCAGAATTTGTTGGCTACTGTTTAAATTTGTCATAGGTGCTCTGATAGATTAGCAGTATTGGTCTGGTGACTAGAAAGAGCCGTGAGTTAAGGAAATGCTATGGCCACCTCTGTGTAGAATGGTCCCATGGAGTTCTCCTGGGGATCGGGGCAGGAAGTGAGACGGTAGCTTTTCTGACTTTATTATGTTGGTCATTCTTGAACTCTTCCTCTCCCTCTATGGCCTTATGCTGTTTACATGAATTACTGCTTAAGGGGTGTCTGGCCTGGGTCGTATTTCTTCTCTAAATTGTAAGCCTAGTTCAGGACTTAACGTGGGACGTTCTGAGCAGTAGCCTTTCCAGTTTTATCTGCAAAGCAGTTTATTTGCCCTTTCTGTGATACTTGATACATTACTGTTAGTACTGAAACATTCTTCCCACTCCCTTTCCAAAGTCCTTTGGTGGTTTCAGGCTTCCCCTTTGTAGATTTTAAATGTTCAAGTTGTGGACAGCGACTGCCAGTAGGTTCTTTTTGGATAACTTTGAAATATTCTAAAGAATTGGGGTTGAAGAAATGGAGAGGGAGGAGAGAGACTATAGATCCTCCCAAGTTACAGTCATAGCAAGACCAGCTAAAAATGTGGTGAAAACACTCATTATAAAATTATAAAACACTCATTATTGCACTTATGAAACAATAATGTGCAGGGCTTTAATAACTCCAAACATAGAGATTGCTGGAAGGTGAACCTGCAAACAGACTTTTTTGTCTCAGCACTGGAACACTGGAGCCGAATCCCCACTTTTCTACCCACATGCCGCACTCTGACTCTCTGATTGTAGCCACAGTCTCTTCCTGTGTCTCAGACCTGTGCTGTCTGGTCCAGTGGCTAGTGCCGTGTGTGTGACTTACAGGCCAGATTTTGAGATTTAGTGTAAAAACAATGAAATATTTCAATTTCTAAAATACTGATTACGTGTCGAAATGATAATATGTCGCCAATCCCATATTAATAAATATATTATTGCAATTAATTTAGCCTGTACTTTAAACAAATGTGCCCGCTGTAAGATTTGAAATTATGTTTATGGCTTGCATGTGTGGCTTTGCCTGATAACAACAGCCACCTTAGTCCCGTGGGGCTGTCTGCTCCCAGGTGGCAGTAAATCATCATACAATGTATTATCTCTTTGTTTCTATAGTTTCAGCCAAAAGATACTGCTTATGGTAGATGTATCTGATTTCTTTTAGTGCTTTATGATAGCTCTCACAGAAGCACTATTATTCTTCCGAAGAATACCTTAATCTTAAAACCACTTCCAGGTAATTGAGTTAACTGTTACTGAATTAATATATTCAATTAATCATTGAACTTAAAATAATGAAATGACATCTGTTAAGCACATAATCCATTAAAGAAAACGTTGAGCTAAGCATAATCAGCTGAATTTTCCCCAGCTTGGTCTGCTACTTACTCATTGATTTTTATAATGGACTGGTTTTCAAAGATTTAAGAAATATTTCTGAGAGAAACTTGAAATTGAGAAAATCAAGCTCACGATTTATTTTTTTCTCCTGTGATTAAAGAAAGGGCCACAATTGTTTGCTTTTAAGTGTGGAACACTTTGGACCAGCTCATGGGACAACTATCCTTTTAAACACAGTTAAAAGAATGGTATTCTTTTGGGACTTCCCTGGCAGTCCAGTGGTTAAAACTCTGCTCTTCCACTGCAAGAGGCATGGGTTCCATCCTTTGGTCAGGGAAGTAGGATCCTGCAGGCCAAGTGGCCTAGCCAAGAAAAAAAAAAGTAGATGAGACACTATACTTTAAAAAAAAATTCTTATTTTTATTTGATTTTACTACCCTGTGTGATGGTTTGATGCAGTGTCCAATTTAACAGCATGGGCCCTGTGGGGCAAAAAAACCTATCTTCAGAACTCAGCTCAGTTGACTGGCTGTGATCTTAGGCCCATTAGTTAACTTCTGTAAGCCTTAGTTTCTTTATCAAATTATTAAACTAGTTTCTTAATTATTGATGGGGTGTAGTAGTACCAGGCTTGCCAGGTGGCACAGTGGTACAGAATCTGCGTGCCAGTGCAGAGATGCAGGAGGGTTTGATTCCCTGGATCGAGACGATCCCCTGGAGAAAAAATGGCAGTGTGCTCCGATATTCTTGCCTAGGAAATCCTGTGAACAGAGGAGCCTGGTGGGCTACAGTTCATGGCGTCACAGAGAGTCAGACACGACTGAGCGCACACAATATCGTGGAGCAACTATTTGTGCTCATTTCTTGCTTCCTAAATGTGTTGTAAATTCCTAGAAGCTTGGAACATTTTTGTAGTCCCCTCATATAGAATGCAGTTCGAAAGTGCCTTTTAGTTGTGCTGTGCTGTGTTTAGTCTGTGTCCTGTGGGAATAAAGGAGTGAGTGCAATTAACATAAGACATTAAAGTGAGAAGGAGAATTTTCCTCCCTCTCCTTCACAATTCTTACTTTTGTATGCACATCTCACCATCTTGTTGGCATTGCTTGAAGGTTTTGCTTGGGGGTTATTTTCAGTCTCACCGCAAACCATCATTATAGGCAAACTTGTTATAATGTTTTTCTGATAGAGGAATAGCTGTAATCCTTTGACTAATTATTGCTTTGTGTTTGACTTTTCACGTTTAATTCTTACTGTGTGATAGTGGCAACAGGGGTTTACAAGTGAAAAAAAGGAGACATAAGTTTAGCATAAAAGTGGCGGGAGCAAGGACTGGGTCCTCAGTCCCAGGCAGTGGTGTGTATTTTTATAAGATTCAGCCTCTTACTCATTATTTATTTATCTTTTCTTTTATCCTTTTTCTCTTAAAGTGATGAATTGAAAGTTTTCTCGATTTCAAGTGCTTCATAACTTGATAAACAAGCACCAGCGGCCAATAGCCATTTAGGATACTTGTTTATGTAACACATAAGTTTTCTCAAGTATTTTTAAGCCACTGAAGTAAGGTGTGAAGTAACCACAAAGCAATAGTTCTAGAATTAAAACTAAATTATGGAGCAGTAATTGTACTTTGATTAACTTTGTTTCATTTAAAAATTTTAAGAAAGTTGAAAAGAATTAAAAGTTGAAAAGAAAAAAAATCACAGAAAATGAAAACAAAAACAAAATGAAATAAAAAAAAAAAAAGATAAAACAATTTAAGGAAGTTGATCCTTATATATATACATAGTTTTCCCAAACCTTAGGAATCTCATTGAACAATTGTATCTTTTTATACTTCATTTTAAAAATCATCTCTTTTTCAGATTTGTGGTTTTTCAACAGTTATAAACTATAGGAGGTATATTTTAATTCTAACAAAATCTTTATAAGACCGCTACATAAAAAAATCCAAAACTTTACTGAGTGACTCCAAGTAAACTCTAAATAAATGGAGAGACTGCTTTGAGGACTGAAAGATTTAATATTGTAAAGAATCAATTTTTTGGAAACTGACTTATGGATTTAATGTAATCCTAGCAAACTGAAAAGCAAAAACTAAACAAGCTAATAAATTTTTTGTCAAGGCCTGAGATAAAGCAAGACACTCTTGAAAAAGAAAACGAAGTTGGAAAAACTTATGTTCCAGAGATGAAGAAGAGTTAAATAAAGACAGTGTGATCCTGGCACCAGGGTAGAGCAATAAACCAACTGAACACCCCAAGGAGTACAGAAACAGTCTCTCATACAGTCAAACATTTGATTTATGACCCAGGAGGCATGGCAGATAAAAGGCCAAACAACACAACTTTAAGAAGTTGACATTGATAACTAAATTCATGACCTCAGTCTAAAGAGGGTATCTTTATTTAAGATGTTACCTGCACTAACAGAATAAGGGTAAAAGTCTTGAGCAGGCACTTCTGAAAAGAAGAAATCCAGGTGTCTAATAAACATATGAGAAGGTGCTCAACCTTGTTAATAATCAAGGAAATGCAAATTACAACCAGAGTGCTGTGTTACTGTGAACCTAAAGTTGGCAAACACATACCTAACTTGAAGTTGGCAATACCAAGTCCTGAAGTTGTTGGGCAATAGAACAGTCATACCTGGCTGGTAGAAATAGAAACTGGTATGACCACTTAGGAAAACCTTTTGGCATTGCCTGGAAAGTCAAAGACATGCAGACGCCAAAGCCCAGGTATTACACTATTAGAGAAATTCGTATGCATCACAGAACCCGGAAGAATATTTGGGGTAATTAATTTCCCTGATATGAGTTGACTGAATTCATATTTGAGGGCTGCTGTGTTCTGTAAACAGGTAGCTGTATTTTGGCACAGTGGTAAATATTTTTTTCCTTCTCTGATGGATCTTTTAATAATATCCAGTCTGGTCTTCATTTCCTAAAACAGTTGGGTCTGACTCTTTGCAACCCCATGGACTGTAGCCCAGGCTCCTCTGTCCATGGAATTCTCCAGGCAAGAATACTAGATTGGTTAGCCATTCCCTTCTCCAGGAGATCTTCCTGACCCAGGGATTGAACCTGGGTCTCTTGCATTGCTGGCAGGTTCTTTACCATCTGAGCCACTAGGGAACCGATAATATCCAGACTGGTCTTCATTTCCTAAAACCATGCTGGCACAGAATAGGCCTTTAGTAAATATTTTTATGTTTAAAAATTATTATTTGAATTTTTATGGTGAGTACCCTTCACTATAGCTTTGTAGTTGCTTATCCCTGGCTGTTGATTAATTTGCTCAATTAAATCTGTCTGTGGGTTCCAGTTGTCAAGATCAAGATAAAGAACTTGCCTCACATCCAGTATTTTCCCACCACTCTGTACTGAGAAAACACTTGGAGAAATGTCCTGACTTGTACAAGATATCTCTGAATACCAGGCCAGTGGTGAATGCTGGCTTCCTATGAAGTGTAGTGAAGTGAAAGTCGCTCAGTCGTGTCCGACTCTTTGTGACCCCATGGACTATACACCCATGGAATTCTCCAGGCCAGAATACTGGAATGGATAGCCTTTCCCTTCTCCAGGGGACCTTCCCAACCCAGGGATCAAACCCAGGTCTCCTGCATTGCAGACAGATTCTTTACTGTCTGAGCCACCAGGGCAGCCCAAGAATACTGGAGTGGGGAACCTATCCCTTCCACCTCAGATCTTCCTGACCCAGGAATCAAACCAGGGTCTCCTGTATTGCAGGTGGATTCTTTGCCAACTGAATCAGGGAAGTCCCACTGGCTTCCTGTAATAGTTTTATGAAGTTGGAGGAGGTTGAAATTAGAACAGCATATTAATTATATGCCATTAATACAGAGTTTTTATGGAGGCAATAACTGCCTCATCGTGTCATCTGTCTGGGCATACTATTTTGTTAATCAAATGCTTATTTTTGACCATTCCGTGTTTCATATTTAACTTTGTGAACAAGGGACCAAGGCTGAGGAGTGAGAATTTGAACATGAACAGTAGGTGAGACCCATATTACCTGTTCACAGGGGGACTGAACTGGATAACAAAGGGAATTACTTGGAGCCAGTGTCATCTGGCTTCTTAGTCCTGGGACAGGGCCATGGTCCAGTCTGCTGGAACAAAAGGCTGGGCTTATTTCAGGAAGAGAGTGTTTCATGCAGAGTGAATGGGTAGTCACACTGTCTTCTCTTGAGTTATACACATGATGTTAAAATAGGAAACCTGTGCTCTAGAATAATTTCCTCTATGCAATTTAAATACTTCTTTTTTTTCTAGTTAAAACATTTTGAAGCACTTGAATTTATTGAGGGGACAGCTTAGTACTTGAGATTATGCCTCTTAACATGACCTAGTATTTTACGCTAACCTGGATTTGTGATCATCGAGTCACAGTTAGCACCTGGAGCCCTCTGTTAAGTGCGGGTTCCAGGGCCCCAGAAGACCCACCTGCGAGTCTCCTATTTAGTTACTGCGATTGTTGTTTCAGTGAGGAGCTTGCGATATGTGGGCCAGATAGCTTTCTGTCTATAGGTGTGCCTGGGCCACAGGCTGTACTTGTACTCCTGCCAGTTCTCTCGAGAACAGATGCTTCTGTTGAGAAAGGGGGCTGGAGGGATTGTGCTCAGAGCTGTGTTATCCACAGTCAGAAAACGTGGATGCTGCATATTATTTGATGAGTCATTCGTATCAATCGTTCAGTCTTCAGATGTTCCTCATAGACCCATATTTGCGTACAAAGCTTGTTTCAAATATTCCTGATAAGTGCATAGAACAGATTTGCTTGTTATCACGTGGCTAAGGAAAGCTGGAAAATCAAGTGTGCATGAGAGTAATCTGATTGGCAAGGAAGACCACCTGAAGTAACCACCACCAGCCTTTTCAGAATTCTAAGACATTCATACCACAGACGTATTAGAGAAGCTGGTAAGACGCATATTTTGAAGAAGGGTATAAAGATTCTTGCCGAGTTTTTGTTTGGTAATAAAAGATCTCTCTTTTTAAAAGGTGACTTTGGGCACTAAAGTTCTGTTTTCCTTTCTTTTTGGCCACAGTGCACAGCTTTCTGCATCTTAGTTTCCTGACCAGGGAGACTTAACCAACTGCCCTTGGCGGTGAAAGTTCAGAGTCCTGCCACTAGAGTGCCAAGAAATTCCCATGAATAATAATTAATAATTATTATTTTTGGGGAAATTGATGCAATTATTTAATTTTTAAAGTTTTTTTTCTAGATTTTTAAAGATTTTTTAAAAATTTAAAATTTTGAATTAAATTATTTAACAGATTTAGTAGATATAATTCATATGCCATAAAATATACCCATTATAGTTAATTTTTTAGCTTATATGCAAAGGTTTGCAGCCATCAACACAATTTAAATTGAAAACATTTTCAGCACTGCAGAAAGAAACCCTATATCCATTGGTAGTCACTCCCGTTCACCTGACAACCCCATCTCCAGGGGATATTTCTGTCTCTATAGATCTGCCTATTCTGGACATTTCATATTACTAGAATTTACAAGTAATCTTCAGTGTGCATCAGCCATCAATAGTTACTAATATCATGAAGTTGGAGTACGAGTTAAGTGCTCTGATCATTACCTGTGCTTATTGCTCAGTTGTGTCCAATTCTTTGCAACCCCATGGACTGTAGCCCGCCAGGCTCCTCTGTCCATGAGATTCTCCAGGCAAGAATACTGGAGTGGGTTGCCATTCCCTTCTCCAGGGGATCTTCCCGACCCAGGGATTCAAAGTCAGGTCTCCTTCATTGCAGGAAGAATTCTTTACCGTCTTAGCCACCAGGAAAGCCCAGTCTTTGCCCAGTGCTTCCTAAAGGCAGTTCCTGGCGTCAGTATAATCAGTCCTTCATATTGCTTTTAGAATGATTCTCCAAAAAAGTGTTATTACCGTGATAAAATATGTTTCTTGCCTTTGTGCAAGAGTTGGCCACGACCGGCTGACTTCAGCATCCTCTGGAGAGGTTCATAAACAAAGACTCCTACTCTTCCCCTCTACCTTTGCAGTGGAGAGAATCTGGAATTTCAAGAGTGTAACTCTGGAATGTGTCTTTTTGCCTAGGCCCTTAGGTGAATCTGATAAAACCAGTTCACGGATGTTGGGAATTGTAATTCTTCACTTTGAAGTCTTAGAGCCCATCCTTAACTGTGTTTGAGGCTTTTCTCTCTTGTACACACACCAGTCCCTGAACATAGCCTCAATTTCTGTTGCCTTTGAAACCTTCTCAAGCTGTGTTCATCAGAAATGCCCTTATATTTACTCTAGAAGCAAATATTCTCTTTCTTTCTGTCTCTATCTCCCTGTATATAAAGATTCTTGATGTTTATTGCCAAATGGTTTCCTCAAAGGTTAGCATTGATTTAAACGCCCATCTTTTCTTTCTAAAAAACAGTTTGAACATGTTCTGTTGTTCATTCTGTTAATTGATGTGCCAACTTAATTCCTATCCTTTCCTATTTTCTGCTGTAAAATAAAAATTATTCTTTATTAAAAAGAAAAACAGCTTGAGGTATAATTCACATACCATACAATTCACTCAGTTAAAGCATACAGTTTAGTGGCTTTAGTGTATTCACGGTTATACAACTGTCAACACAATCAATTTTAAAATATTTTCACAACTTCAAAAGAAACTCTATATCTCTTAGCCATTACCCCGTAATTCCCCATTTCACCCCAATCTCTGGGCAACCACTTATCCATTTTCTATCTCTAGTGATTTGTCTTTTCTGCTGTGTCATATAAATTCAATGTGTGGTCCTTTGTGACCAGCTTCTTTCACTTAGCAAAGTTTTAAAGGTTCATTCTTATTGCAGTATGTGTCAGTATTCCTCTCCTTTTGCTGAGTAGTATTCCATTATATGGATGTACCATATTTTATCTCTGTTCATCAGTTGATGAATGTTTAGGTTGTTTCCACTTTATAGCTATTATGAATAATGCTGCTAAGAATGTTCATGTACAAGTTTTTCTGTGGACCTACGTTTTTATTTCCCTTGGGTTCCCTTGGGTTTTTTATACCTTGGTGGCAAAGCTCTGGGTCATTTGGTTAACTGTGTTTAGCCTTAGGAAATCACCAGACTGTTTTCCACTGATTGCAGCGTTTTACATTCTCACCAGCGGTGTATGAGGGTTCCAGTTTTCCTACTTACTCACCAACACTTGCTATTAGCTGTTTCTGTTTCAGAATTTTTAATGAAATTGAGAAGATTAAAGTACACTGCCAAAATAAGCATAATAGAAGCTACAAGATCATTAACAAAGGCAACTTTGTGTAGTTAGTTATCATAAAAGATGTTGCCAGTGTTAAGGATATAGGTGAATATTTTGCTGAAGTTGAGGGTACATAAACTATGTTCAGTGGGCTTCCCTGGTAGCGCAGCTGGTTAGGAATCTGCCTGCAGTGCAGGAGACCCGGGTTAAATGCCTGGGTTGGGAAGATCCCCTGAAGAAGGGATAGGCCACCCACTCTAGTATTCATGGGCTTCCTTGGTGGCTCAGACAGTAAAGAATCTGCCTGCAATGTGGGAGACCTAGGTTTGATCCCTGGGTAGGGAAGATCCCCTGGAGGAGAGCTTGGCAACCCCCTCCAGTATTTTTGCCTAGAGAATCCCCATGGACAGAGGAGTCTGGCGAACTACAGTCCATGGGGTCATAAAGAGTTGAACATGACGGAGAGACTAAGCACAAGCTATGTTCAATTAGAATTCTGAAGTTGCAATATGTTGTATTTTTTCCTTATGTTCAACTAGAATTCTGAAGCTGAGGTATGCTGTAATATTTTCTTAGCTGGGAAAACCTTTACTGTTAGTGGAGAGTTTATGAGTGTATGAAATGAATTTCAAGAATGTTCTGCTTACACAATATCAGGTGAAGAACCAGGGGTGCTCTTTCCTCTTAACCTTAGGAGTCAACTTGAATTGTTAAGGTGTATTAATAGTTAGTATCAGTAACAGGAAAAGACCCTGATGCTAGGAAAGACTGAGGGTAGGAGGTGAAGGGAGTGACAGAGGATAAGATGGTTGGATGGCATCACTGATACAGTGGATGTGGGTTTGAACGAACTCTGGGAAATAGTGAAGGACAGGAAAGCCTGGCATGTTGCAGTCCATGGGGTTGCAAAGAGTCACACCCGACTTAGTGACTGAACAACAATCAGTAACAAGAACAGCTACAACCAAGAACATTTACCAGTGTTTCCCAGGTGTCCACTGGAAGGGAATGGCAAACCACTTCAGTATTCCTGCCTTAAGAACCCCATGAACAGTATGAAAAGGCAAAAATATATGACACTGAAAGATAAACTCCCCAGGTTGGTAGGTGCCCAATATGCTGCTGGAGAAGAGTGAAGAAATAACTCCAGAAAGAATGAAGAGGTGGAGCCAAAGCAAAAGCAATGTCCAGGAGTAGATGTGGCTGATGATGGAAGTAAAGTCTGATGCTGTAAAGAACAACATTGCATAGGAACCTGGAATGTTACGTCCATGAATCAAGGTAAATTGGAAGTGGTCAAACAGGAGATGGCAAGAGTGTACATTGACATTTTAGAAATCAGTGAACTAAAATTGACTGAAATGGGTGAATTTATTTCAGATGACCATTATATCTACTTCTGTGGGCAAGAATCCCTTAGCAGAAAAGGAGTAGCTCTCATAGGCAACAAAAGAGTCTGAAATGGAGTACTTGGGTGCAATCTCAAAAATGACAGAGGGATCTCTGTTTATTTCCAAGACAAACCATTCAATATCACAGTAATCCAAGTCTATGCCCCAACCAGTAATGCTGAAGAAGCTGAAGTTGAACTGTTCTATGATGACCTACAAGACCTTCTAGAACCAACACTGAAAAGAGATGTCCTTTTCATCATAAGGTACTGGAATGCAAAAGTAGGAAGTCGAGATACCTGGGGTAACAGGCAGACTTGCCCTTGGAGTATAAAATGACATAAGGCAAAGGCTAACACTTTTTCCAAGAGAATGCACTGGTCATAGCAAACACCCTCTTCCTACAGCACAGGAGATGATTCTACACATGGACGTCACCAGATAGTTAATACCAAAATCAGATTGATTATATTCTTTGCAGCCAAAGATAGAGAAGCTATATACAGTCAGCAAAAAAAAAAACCAGGAGCTAACTGTTGCTCAGATCATGAACCCCTTACTGCCAAATTCAGAGTTAAATTGGAGAAAGTAGGGAAATCCATTAGCCCATTCAGGTATGACCTAAATCAAATCCCTTACATCGTGTACAGTGGAAGTGACAAATAGATTCAAGGGATTAGATCTGATAGACAGAGTACCGGAAGAATTATGGGCAGAGGTTTGTGACGTTATATAGGAGGCAGTGATTAAGACCATCCCCAAGAAAAATACAAAAAGGCAAAATGGTTGTCTGAGGAGGCCTTACAAATAGCTGAGAAAAGAAGAGAAGCTAAAGGCAAAGGAGAAAAGCAAAGATATATCCATCTGAATGCAGAGTTCCAAAGAATAGCAAGGAGAGATAAGAAACCCTTTCTCAGTGATCAATGCAAAGAAATAGAGGAAAACAATAGAATGGGAAAGACTAGCGATCTCTTCAAGAAAATGAGATGCCAAAGGAACATTTCATGCAAAGATGGGCACAATAAAGGGCAGAAATGGTATGGACCTAACAGAAGTAGAGGATATTATGAAAAGGTGGCAAGAATACACGGAAGAACTGTACAAAAAAGGTTTTAATGACCCAGATAACCACAATGGTGTGATCACTCACCTGGAGTCTGAAGTCAAGTGGGCCTTAGGAAGCATCACTATGAACAAAGCTAGTAGAGGTGATGGAATTCCAGTTGAGCTATTTCAAATCCTAAAAGATGATGCTGAGAAAGTGATGCACTCAATATGCCAGCAAATTTGAAAAACTCAACAGTGGCCACAGGACTGGAAAAGATCAGTTTTCATTCCAATCCCAAAGAAAGGCAACGCCAAAGAATGCTCGAACTACCACACAATTGCACTCATCTCACACGCTAGTAAATGCTCAAAATTCTCCAAGCCAGGCTTCAACAGTATGTGAACCAAGAACTTCCAGATATTCAAGCTGGATTTAGAAAAGGCAGAGGAACCAGAGATCAAATTGCCAACATCTGTTGGATCATCAAAAAAGCAAGAGAGTTCCAGAAAACCATCTACTTCTGCTTTATTGACTACACTAAAGCTTTTGACTGTGGATCATGACAAACTGTGGAAAATTCTTCAAGAGATGGGAATATCAGACCACCTTACGTGCCTCCTGAGAAACCTGTGTGCAGGTCAAGAAGCAACAGTTAAAATTGGACATGGAACAGTGAAAATCAAAATGGGAAAGGAGTATGTCAAGGCTGTATATTGTCACCACTGATTTTTAACTTATATACAGAGTTCATCATGTGAAATGCTGGGCTGGATGAAGCACAAGCTGGAATCAAGATTGCCGGGAGAAATATCAAAACCTCAGATATGCAGATAACACCACTCTTATGGCAGAAAGTGAAGAACAGAGGAGCCTCTTGATGAAAGTGAAAGAGGAGAGTGAAAAAGCTGGCTTAAAACTCAACATTCAGAAAACTAAGACCATGGCATCCAGTCCCATCACTTCGTGGCAAATAGATGGAGAAACAATGAAAACAGTGAGATACTTTTTTTGGGGGAGTTCCAAAATCACTGCAGATGGTGACTGAAGCCATGAAATGAAAAGACACTTGCTCCTTGGAAGACAAGCTGTGACCAACCTAGAGAGCATATTAAAAAGCAGTGACATTACTTTGCTGACAAAAGTCCATGTAGTCAAAGCTATGGTTTTTCCAGTAGTCATGTATGGATGTGAGAGTTGGACCGTAAAGAAAGCTGAGTGCTGAAGAAGTGATGCTTTTGAACTGTGGTGATGGAGAAGACGCTTGCGAGTCTGTTGGACTGCAAGGAGATCAAACCAGTGAATCCTAAAGGAAATCAACCCTGAATACTCACTGGAAGGACTGATGCTGAAGCCGAAGCTCCAATACTTTGGCCACCTGATGCGAAGAACTGGCTCATTGGAAAAGACCCTGGTGCTAGGAAAGATTGAAGGCAGGAGGAGAAGGGGACAACAGAGGATGAGATGGTTGGATAGCATCACCGACTCAATGGACATGAGTTTGAGCAAGCTCTGGGAGCTGGTGATGGACAGGGAAGCCTGGCATGCTGCAGTCCATGGGGTCACAAAGAGTTAGACATGACTGAGTGACTGAACTGAACTGAACTCACCCACTGTGAGGTGGTCTCCTCTGTGTGTGATGGTGATGGCGATATCTGAACAAATGTGATAGTGCCATTGTGGGCATGACACAGGTCATGGTTGTGGAAACTTCAGAAACTATACCTTCAGACATCAAGATCTGCACCTGGGGCTGAAATGAGTGGACTTCTCAGAGAGTGTCTTTTAGTGTCATATTTGGCTCAGCATTTTCCATCATATTTGGCTTTGCGTTTACTAGGACTGATTTTGATTTTGTGTCAGGTGGGAGTGGCTGGGTTCCATGTACCTTGGTAATCTTACAGTTGGTGTGATTTCAGTTCCCCTTAGGATATTCGCATTTGCTAGTTTATGGTACTACATAATGTCTTGAGTAATTTACTTTTTCCCCTTCATGTTTTTTTCTTTTCAGCTCATTAAAGTTCAGTTGTAAATATTGATATCACACACAAACTTAGCTTCTTTACCACGGAAGCAGTTATGCACCATCATTTTCGTGGTAATGCATTATATATTCATCCTAAGAGGGTCTTTGTTAAGTAACAAGTTTCCTCTGAGGTAGGAGACTCGCCCAGAAACGGTGGTGACTGTCTGCTCCTGGCCGGATTCAAGGTGCTGAGGGCCCTGCCTTGCCCCGTCGGGTGAGGGTGCTCTTGGGCAGCTGCGTTCCCCCGAGGCAGGTGGCAGGGGACACAGACTCTGCACAAAATGTGTGCATCACTTAACTGATGGTGCATGCTCTGTAGAGTGTTATGGGAGAGCAGCATGGGGACGGGGAACAGGAAAGGCCTGCTGAGGGGGTAGCACTGACCTTGAAATCTGAATGAGGAGGAGGAGGTGGCCATTTGAATCCTAGCAGAGCCTCTGTGAAAGCCCTGAAGGCTGGCCTGAGCCCTGGGAGGGTGTAAAGCTGGAAGGAGAAGGAGAGGCTGACTGGCACAGCCTTTAAGGGTTGGCCCAGCGAGTGAGCTTATAAAGGAGGTGGCAGAGAGGCCGGAGGAAACCAGGGAAGTTCCATGTTAGGAGGTGGAGAGAAGAGTTTAAGGAGGGTGTGAATGTTGCATAGGTCAAGTGAGATGAGAACCTGGAGAGGTAGAAGAAGAGGCCAACTGGGGAGGGAATGTGGGGTGAGGAAGTAAGGAAGTGAAGGTGGATGTAGACAGCTCTTTATTGCTTGTAAGAGCAGCAGAGAGGGGTAGGTGAGCAGGGAGGCGGGCTCAAGGGAAAGTTTTTTATATGTAAACAATCAATTGAAATATAACAGCTGTTTTAGAAAAGTGCACAGTAAAGTTAGGAGATACTGTTCACATTTGCTGATGTGAATGTTCCAACAGGGAGGGAGCTATGATGCCGCAGAGAGGCATAGGGTCGGGTGCAGCCTCTGAGGGGACCGGTGGACACTGGCTGCCGGCCAGCCCAGGTGAAGAGTCTGGCTTGGGTTAGACAGGGAACGTTTCCTCCATCACAGTGTATCAGGAAGGATGAGGGAGGAATATTTCATTTCAAAGTTGGGAGAATCACATTTTAATAACAGCACAATATTTTTAGACACTGCCTATATTCCAAAGCTTTCTCATTGCTTTTCCAGTCCTCAGAAAAACAATGACCTGTTAAGTGATTCTGGGTGTAGATTGCTTGTGCTTTGTCGTATCAGGTATGTCACATCAGAGTGCTTTTTCTTACCAGGGTGTGCTGTAACTGGTGTCCACAGATTTTGAGAAACACAGTCACAAGGTCAAAGAGAAACTGTTTTCCAGTCTCATCCCCCTGGGATTGCCCTCAGTTTCCTCCCGAGGCAGCCAGTTCTGAGTGGTCAGATCCAGGGGAAAGGTGCTTATTAAAGTGTGCCCCGCTCTCTGCACCTGCTTTCCCCCTTGGAGCATTTTCTGATTCCCAGGAGGCTGGGAAGCTGGTTGGTAAGGGCTGCTGAGAGGCGAAGAGACAGGTAGTGCTTTAGGCTGCCTTGTGGGGCTGGAGAGATAAGAGATTCTGGGTGAAGGGCTGCAAAAGCTTTCAGAACTGAGGGGCCAGCATCCCAGAGGCAAGGAGGCAGCCTAATGCACCATACCCCACATCTGGTTTTTCCCTCAAGGTATTTGTTGACTAGGTCGGGCTGGTCAGGAGGCTCACAAGTCAAGCCCTAAGCAGCTGAATAGCAGAGTGGGATTTGGGTAGTTTCGCTTTGCTGAGAAGAAAAAAATTGGAATTCAGAGCCCACCAAGGAAGAGGCTTCCTAGGAAATATCTTGAACTTCTCATTGCCACTTCCAGAAGGTCAAACCTAGAAGGAGACTCTGTTCTCTGGTCCTTTAGAAACTGCAGACTGGCCTCGACTCAGCTGGATGGAATGCAGGGCCCTTCTGCAGCCTGCTGAGGGTGGTGGGGAGTGGTGGTGCCTTTGGGAGAGGGTGCCATGCGAACTCAGGAGCTGGTGGCTTTCTGTTCCTTTCCACGCATATTCACTTTGTGAGCATCCCTCAAGTTGGACGCTCCTGATTTGTGTGCTTCTCTCTAGGCCTGTTGTTTTGTCGTTGTTGTTCGATCGCTAGGTCGTGTCTGACTCTTTGTGACCCCGTGAACTCCAGCACATCAGGCTTCCTTGTCTTTCGCCATCTCCTAGAGTTTGCTCAAACTCATGTCCATTGAGTCAGTGATGTCGTCCAACCATCTCATCCTCTGTCATCCCCTTCTCCTTTTGCCTTTAATCTTTCCCAGCATCAGGATCTTTTCCAATGATTTGGTGCTTCACATATGGTGTCCAAAGTATTGGAGCTTCAGCTACAGCCTCAGTCCTTCCAGTGAGTATTCAGGGTTGATTTCCTTTAGGACTGACTGGTTTGATTTCCTTGCAGTCCAAGGGACTCTTAAGAGTCTTCTTCAGCACCACAATTTGAATGTATCAGTTCTTCAGTGCTCAGCCTTCTTTATGGTCCAACTCTCACATCTGTATATGAATTCTGGAAAAACTGTAGCTTTGACCATACGGACCTTTGTAGGCCTGTGATATGCTGCTATTTGAGGTTTCCACCTGAAATTTTGTAAGAGAAGAATGGAGGACTCCTGATAGATTTCTCTTTGAAACTGGCTTCACGTTTTGCCAGCCAGCCAGCTCTTCTTTGTAGAAAAGGAAAAGCAAACATCAAGGTTTACCATTCTTTAGAACTCAGACTGAGTGCTGGTTCCTTTTGAACTCTCAAGGATATGAATGTAGAATTGTCTGGCTTAGACCTCCAACATGTCCTTAGTCTGGGTTTTTCTTTCTTTTAAGTGTACAGTAGGAGTTGTTTTGAATGACTTGATGGGGTTCTAATGTATTGCTAACAAACTGTCAAATGGGGTGGGAGGATCAATCTTTGTTTTTTTTGGTGCATGAAAAGTTCTTATCTGAAGTAGGAAATAAAGCCCACATTTCTTGGGCTGACACAAAGAAAGAAAGATTTGCTGGCATGCCTCTTTTGAGGCATGAAGAAAGGAGTGCCACAGCCCTGACTGGAAAAAAATAACCTTCTTTCAAAGAAGAGTACCCTTAGTTGATAGTCTCTGAAGCCCTTTTTTGTGCACAAGAAAGGCAGGAGGAATTTCTGTAGGGGATTTAGTACAATTTCTGTAGGGAAGTGGAAAGCAGAGACACACACGGAGAGGAGTAGAAACGGCCAAGGTGACCATTTCAGACCTGCCTGGTATATCTCATTCCTTGCTTGCTGTATTTTCTAATCTGTTTTCTTTTCTTTTTTTTTTTTTTAAGGAGAGAATATTCTGTTCAGCTCTCTTCTGGTTACACAGTGTCATTCTTGTTTATGTCCAGAAACAAATTAGAAAGATTGAGCCAGGGTTGAGCCCTGGCCCTGGCCGTGAAGCACCAAATGCTAACCCCTGGCCTGTCAGGATTCTGTCTGCAGAGTGTTTAGATTGTAACAGGTGGTTCTGTCTTGTTAATATTACAAGTGCCAATTATGCTGCAATTTGTCGGCCGTTGTCTCCCACTCACTTATCTGGTTTCTGAAGGTTTTTCTGGAGTTTTTCCAGTGGCATAAAATTTTATCTGGAGTTTTTCTGTAGTCTTGTGCATTTCACTATTTACTTCATTGCCAGCATTTGTAACAAATGTGAATGGCATTGGTAGAAGAAATACCCGGAGGACCCCATTATGATGCCTTTTTCATCCTTTCTTTACCCTTAGACTTCTCTGCTTATAGGGAAATATCCCCAGTCCATAACTGCTTAATTAAAACCCCCTCTTTTATTTGGCACCTAGTCAAAGATTTGTTATTATAATTTAAAAAATTTCTTTTATAAAAAGAAAAAAATTTCATGAAAAGCTTTTATAAAAGTCTGGTTCCCTGATTATTTTCTTCCTTAGAAACTTCTTAGTTTTTTAGGCATATTTCCCTTCCCTGAAAGTGTGCTTATTTTATTAATAGTTCCTTGTGGAGTTAAAAAATGATATTTTAGTCCTACTTCTCTGCCCTCACTTACAGGTTCCCAGGAGCTCTTGAGCTGGGGTCAGAGTGGTCCCATGGAACTGGGCTCTGATAGACAGAGTGACCTCAGGCTGACCAGACCCAGAACTGTGGTCGAGTTGGCATTCTGTCTGTGGTCCCTTTGCCTTTTGTGATCTGTAGGCCGCTCTGGCTGAGGTGAAGCCCGAATAAACAGTGTCTGCTGGGCGTGGGGCACCTTGCCAGGCAAGGCAAGAATGTTGCTGATAGTTTTCACTTCTCATTTTCATTTTTTCTCAATGAAATTACAGTAATTTTTTGTGAATTTTTAAAATTGAGAAACTCTGTGATGGAGTATTTGGTCTTCCCCTTTTCAGCAAGAATGGGGAGTTTGTGTTGAAATCTGTGTAATTTTGTCATGTGTCCATTGTTACTTCCCCTACCAATTCCTGTTCACCATTTAGAACCAAGTTTAGTTTTTAGAACTGGTAAGAAAAAGAAACCTCTTTCTTCCAGATATCAATGAAATGTAAAAATCTCAACTTCCCATTCCAAATGAGTGAACATTGTAGAAGCTTTTCCCCCCCAACTTATAATGAATTAATTTATTTATTAAAATATAGTTGATTTACAGTGTTGTATTAGGTTTTGGTATATAGCAAAGTGATTCAGCTATGCATATGTATATATTTATATATGTTTTCATAATCTTTTCCATTATAGATTATTAAAGACTATTGACTACAGTTTGCTGTGCTATACAGTCGGGCTTTGTTGTTTATCCATTCTGCATATTGCTAGGTCGCGTCTGCTATCCCAAGCTCCCAGTCCATCTCTCCCCAACCCCACCATAACCACATGTCTGTTGTCTATGTCTGTGAGTCTGTTTCTCTTTTATAGATATGTTCATTTGTGTCATAATTTAGGGCTTCCCAGGTGGCTCAGACGGTAAAGAGTCTGCCTACAATGTGGGAGACACGGGTTCAATCCCTGGGTCGGGAAGATCTCCTGGAGAAGGAAATGGCAACCCACTCCAGTATTCTTGCCTGGAAAATCCCATGGACGGAGAAGCCTGGTAGGCTACAGTCCATGGGGTCCCAAAGAGTCGGACACAACTGAGCGACTTGACTTTCACTTTAGATTCCACATGTAAGTGATATCATAGCATATTTGTCTTTCTCTGTCTGACTTCACTTTCAGGTCCATCTGTGTTGCTGCAAATAGCATCATTTTGCTCTCTTTTATGACGGAGTCATGTTCCGTTACACATATATGTACCCTGTCTTTTTCATCTGCCAGTCTGAACGTCTGGTCTTATAGCTTGCAGGCTTGCTGCAGCACCTCAGTCACGCAGTGATGGTCAGGTGTGTAGAGTGGAGCACTTGCTGTGACAATGTCCTGTCGTGTCTTCTGAATTGTGAGGTTAATCAGCTTTCTTGGGTGTCATGACATTAAATCAGCTGAACGGATTGACCGCGACTCCTCAGGCCGGTGCTGGCACACGGCAGCCCGGCCCGTCCTGAGCTTGGCCAGGCCACACTGTCTTCCCTCGGCTGCACCAGGCTCACGAGCCAGAGGGCTGGCCGGATGGAAGCTTCTCTAAGATGGAAGCTGTCCTAGATGAGTGGTTCCCAAACTACCCTCTCCCCAAATAGTGTTCTCGAGCTGGGCCAATGTGTTTTCTCCATTTAAGTAAAAACAATGGATAGAATTTTCTTAATTTTGAGGTTCTTATCCCTTGAAATTTCTTTAACTGTTTATTGTTATTACTGCCAATCAACTTAGCACTGGGAGGTGACAAATGAACAAGGAGCAAAAAAAGTTAGTGGAAGATGCGGGAATACCTAGTCTTGCTTAATTGGATAGTTTAAAGAACTGTAAGATGAGATTGGATATGATATTTATATGACTCAGATAATGGAGCCATTTATGCTGAAATCTTAGAGCAGTGATCTTAGTTTGTGGATGGAGAAGCAGGGTGGCGTGGGAGCCTCCACCTGGGCTCAGAAGCAGGTGCCCGGGCTTGTATCACAGCTCTGCCACATACAGACTCCTCCCAGCTCTGTGACCCTGGGCAAGTCACCTAACCCCTCTCTTTCTGTCCCTCACCTATAAAGTAGAGACAATCATGTACAAACTTCATGGTTATTGTGAAAGCTAAATGAATCAACCCATGCAGAATACTTAGAATATGCCTGGCATATAGTGCTATACAATGTTATGGAATGTCGTTTTGTGACATTAGAGGTAAATATTTCATGGCGAGAACTCTGTGGTCCTGTATTGTGAACATATCTGAGAACCACGGGCTTGGGGTTTCTCTCCTAGTTCTGAAATCCTATTATGCTGTGTCACAGAATTAGATTCCCCATTATCGTTCTTTCCCTTTTTTATAACTTAGTGCTTTAATGAAAGTGGTTTTTTTCCTCCCCTCTGTACCTAGCATGAATCACTCTTTTCCTTTTCTAAGTGGGATCTAATCTTAAATATGACTTCAAAGGGTTTCCTTTCTGTTTCTTGACACAAAGGTGGTTTTGTATTGTGTACATTAGTTACAGTTATCTACTGCTACACACCTATTATTCTTCAGGTTTTTATCCAATAGATGAGGACACTGAAGCTCAGAGAGAGTAAACAAACTGTCAAAAGCTACAAGTGGCAGATCCATGACTTTAAGTCAGGTTGTCTGACTCCGAAGCCTGCTCTAATGTCAGTACAGCAAATTGAAGTTGTCGTTCGAGTGGCTGCGATCCTGTTCCAGTGTAACTAACCTAAAGTAAGTTCAGGCCTCACTGCTTTAAATGGAGACAAATTTCCACATAGGTATTCCTGAAGGATGCTCTTTTTATGCTATCCCTGCTCATTCAAAGAAAGCTGAAAGGTTCAACAAACAGAGAGTTCTCTGGTGGTTCAGTGGTCAAGAATCCACCTGCCAACGCAGGGGATATGGGTTTGATCCCTGGTCGTTGGTCAGGGCAACTAGAGCCCGTGATCCACAGCTGCTGAAGCCTGCATGCCCTGGAGCCCATGCTCCAAAACAAGAGAAGCCACTGCAATGAGAAGCCCTCACACCCCCGCTCTCTGAACTAGAGAAAAGCCGCGCGCAGCAATGAAGATCCAAAATTGAAAAGAAAAAAAATTTTTAAGCAGACAAAAAGAAGCAATTGTTTGTGCACCAGGCCAGGCAGCCTCTGGGCCCAGCCATCCTCTGTCTGCCCCAGGGGAACTCTTCTGTGCTGCACACTCTGCCCTGCCCCGGGGAGAGGCAGCTGGCGGGCCCCCTTGGAGTCTGCTCCCCCAGCCTTCTCGTGCTTGCTTGACGTTTCCCAGCTGCTGGCTGCCCAGTGTCTGCACTCTGGTGCTGGTGGCACCAGATGCTCAGGGAGAAGACAGCGCCCCCCACCCTGGGGGCTGGTCCCCTTCTGTTCTGTCTCCAGACCCCACCCCCCTGCTCCCTCCGCAGACTGCGAAGCCACCTCCTCCGTTGCTTTCCACAGTTTTTATATCCATTTTGCAAGCGTGTCAGCCTGCCTCTAGCTTCTCTCCCTGACTCATGTCTGTTAGAATTCAGGGAAGGGGTTAGCAGTTTCTGCTGGTTACTTTGTAATGGGCCAGAAAAGTCGGTTTGCATGCCTGCCGTTTAGAATGCAGCACACTTCTCCATGTAAAGAATGATGTATCTGGACGATGCCATGCCACCCCAGCACAGAACCCTCTGCTGCAGCCTCAGTGTTTCTGAGGCTCAGTAATGTGCCCATCTGCCTCTGAAGGTGGGTCTGGGCCTCTTCTTCCACCTCTTCGTGCAGGTCATGAAACAGGAGCTTCTTGATTCCATGTCCTAAGTGGTTCTGGAGAACTGGCTCCTTTCAGCCCAAGAGGGCCAGTGATGGTGGGAACCAGGCTGGTGGGTGGTATGGGGTGAGCAGCATCTGGGAAACATGGGAACTATGAGGAGGGTTGATGAGATGGAGGCTGGACCCCTGGGCCACTCCATTGTCTGGCTCAGGGCTGCCTTACCTGTGAACCGGCTGGAAAGGCAGGTGTCTCTCTTGCCTTCTTCCCCCTTACTGTTCCTCGGTGTCAGTCTTAACCATGCAGGCATCCCCTGTGAGTTGGGAAGCCAGCCACCCTTCCCTCCCACTAGACTGTGAGCTCCAAGGGAGCAGAGTTCTCGCTCACCTTTAATGCTCGATGTTCACAAAGCATGAAAAAAAAATTGCTACTATTTTTTGAATATTCATCATTATGCTCTGTGATCCCAAATGCTGTCATGTTGTATTGAATCTAAGATGTTGCTGGTAAGAAACAATTATTTTATGTATCATTATGAAAGGACAAGCCTTGCCAACTAAACTCTGATACAAGAGCTGTCTGCTACTTAGAATTTTTATTGTATACTTGTTGAAAGAACTCTTTTAGATTCATTTGGGCATGGATTGGTATCATTCATGAACATACGTGGAAGTGAAAATATAAGTGAAATGTTCAAGATACTCCTAAATATTGTCAGTTTCAGAATCTGACTCTTGAGAATCACTTTTGGCTCAGAGTCATTACTGTCTCTGTGTCACCAGTGTTTCTGCTGTCACCTGGAATCTCCTGCAAGCAACTCCTACCCATTCTGGGAGTTGTGATCCTGTTGTTTTCTCACTCAGCCTGTGGCAGGCGTGTGTTTCCACATGTCTCAGTAATAACATCGCACAATGCAGCATCATTCATGCTGCCCTGTCTCATACTCACGTACCATAGATTTGGTGGGCAAGGTCATTTTTCCTGTGATGGATGTGTGCTTCCCTAATCAAATTTATGCCCAGCTGCTGTTCATATGCCTCTTGGTTTAATGCCAAATTATAGTGTCATCTTTTTGAAGACATTTAAAGTGGCAGCTCCACTCAGGGTGTCTAGTGCTGACAACACACTGACTCAGTGAAGCGAGGACAGAACTAATGAAGGGCGGCGAGCAAGGTCACACTCGAGTGGGCAGTGTGTCCGCATCCTTACCACCATCTGGATGATAGTTACTATAGAGCCCAGTGTGGTGGAGTAGACCCTTGTTCAGAAGCATGAGCAGGTGAAAAAAAGTACATTAAAGACGATGAAACGTGGACTGTTTGTTTACTCTTACAACAACCATGCCGGGCAGATAATTTGGATTTTCCAATGAGGAGACTGAGACTCAGTCTGTGGCTTACTAATGTCATACCCTAGTAAACATGTGATAGATTTGGGGGCATAGAATCAGATTTGTCTGATTCTAAGCCTCATACTTTCAATTATATTGTTACACTCTTTATTCATCTGTGTGTATGTTTAGTCATGTCTGACTCTTTGTCACCCCATGGACTGTAGCCACCAGGTTCCTTTGCCCATGGGGTTTCCCAGGCAAAAACACTGGAGTGGATTGCTCTTTCCTCCTCCAGGAGATCTTCCCGACCCAGGGATTGAACCCACACCTCTTACCTCTCCTGCATTGGCAGCTGGATTCTTTACCACCAGTACCTATAATGTATATTAATACATATGACCTAGAATAGTACCTGGCACATACTAATTTAATAAATTTATTAATAAATTTAATAAATATCTGTTGAATAACCAACCCAGGGATCGAACCCAGGTCTCCTGCATTGCAGGTGGATTCTTTACCAGCTGAGCCACAAGGGAAGCCCAAGAATACTGGAGTGGGTAGCCTATCCCTTCTCCAGTGAATCTTCCTGACCCAGGAATCGAACGGGGGTCTCCTGCACTGCAGGTGGATTCTTTACCAATGGGCTTTCAGGGAAGCCCATAAAATCATTAGAGAGGATAGGAATGCTGCTTTTCCTGGAAATGAAGTGTCTGACATTTTGGACAGTGGGTGAAAGAAAGAACGATGTGTGGCCATTCTCTAGACAAGCTACAGTTTGTGGCTCCCAGGTTCTTTGAGGTTGAGAAGAGGAGCAGAGAACTCTGTCCCCAGCTCACAGAGTCTGTCAGCACCCTCCTGTTGGACAGCGCTAAGGTACTTCCTGGAATCCTTCCTGTCCCTGGCCCATTGCCTATAAATCAAGATCAACAGAGCTCTATAAACTGTGCCGTGAAATAAAGGAAATCAAATATGACAAGTCTTGCTATGAAGGATGTCCAGGTACAGGGCAGTTGTTATTGGGCAAATTGCTAAGTTAAAAAAATATAAAATGTTTTGAAAATTCTGAAGCTCTTACAGTTCATCAGGAAAAATGTGAAAATTGGCATATTGGAGTACCACCATGTGCTAGATCTATGCCTGGGAGTTTGACACATGTCATGTAACCCTCACAGTAACACCAGGAGGTCATTATCATCTCCATTTTACATAGGATGATATCGAGGCTCCGGGAGCATATGTAATTTGGCCAAGGGATGTAACTGCTGAGCAGCTGAGCTAATGGGGAAGCCCGGGTGCTCAACTCAGGGTCTGTGGATTTTCTACTGTTCTCTGCTGCTTCCCATCAAAGCTTAAGGCCAGAAACCCTTTTATACTTTGGTTTTACAGTTGACAGTGCTGATGCTAGAGGATTTCAAGTGACTTACTTAGGAGCGGACTCATACCTAGAATTCAGTTTTCTTGAACAGTTTATTAAACAACAGATAATTGAAGAATATCACACTGTTTTGAGTAATTCAGTAGTTACAGAAGCTCCGTAGGTCTTGTTAGTTTATCTTAAAGAACAAGAACTGGGTATTCTGTATCAGTGCTTTAGATTCCAAACATTTTTTGAATGAAAGCGTCGTCACCATCTTGGGCTTCTTTATGTGCTAACAGTAGTTTAAGATGATTGAGTGAGTGAGTGAGTGAAAGTTGCTCAGTCGTGTCTAATTCTTTGCGACCCCATGAACTATACAGTCCATGGAATTCTCCAGGCTAGAATACTGGGGTGGATAGCCTTTCCCTTCTCCAGGGGATCATCCCAATCCAGGGATCGAACCCAAGTTTCCCACATTGCAGGTGGAATCTTTACCAGCTGAGCCACAAGGGAAAGTGATTGGGAAGTGCCATTTTGGGCAATATCTCACATCTGTAATACTAAACTTTACTAGCAGGCTTTCCTGTGTGTCAATGAACTGTTCTGTTATTTTACCCCCATCTACTAAGTGGTTATTTCCTTTTTTTTCCCCCTTTATCCTTGCTTTATGTGGTTTCTGGTATTTTATGTCATGTTATGTCTACTTCTTTATCTTGGTAAGATTAGAAGAAAGATATTTTAGTCTGGAGTAAATATCCCATCTCTGTTTTCTTGTTCCTGTTCATCCTTTAACTTTCATCTTCTCCAAGAAGTCATCTGTGGATACCCGCTTAGGAATCAGGTGTCTTCTTTTTTCCCCCAGCAACCAATCCATACACATGATCAAGGACCTGCCACACGCTAGATCTAGAGTGACTTACATTCCTTGACATGAAGGAACTTAGAGTTGAGATGGGGAGGCACACAGACAGAAAGATGCGATATGATTGAATGAATGCCTTATTTTAAAGCTACTTGGTGAGTGCTTATCATGGGGCAGGCATTATGTGAAGTGAGCATCTTACGTGCATTATCTCATGTTCTCTCAATAACCTTATGATCCCGATTTTAAGGAGAAGGAGAGTGATTTAGAGCACATCCATGTTCTGCCTAACATCACTGAAGTCACAGAACTGCTGCCGAAATCTGGGTCCAGAGCCCAAGCTTGTAGCTACTCTGCCTCCTATGCAGGTCAGAGCATCTCCCTCTGTGTCCCCAGACCCTCATGTGCCAGGCACAGGGAGCGGACAGCCCCAGTGCTGGAGTTAGAAAGTAAGGTACCTAACAGTCACACAGCCACTTTAACTGACTGCATATCACCCTTCAGTTAGGAATTCAAGATACAAGAATTCAACATATAACATGTATGTCCAAACTTACTCATCACAGACATTGAAAATAACCATTTATCAACATAAAATTAGATACATTATGATATGTTCATACAATGAAATGATAAAGCTATAGTAAAGAAGGAACAAATGCTACAGGGATCTGGAACAATGTAAAAGGGATGGTATTATATGGAATAAATACGGTTCAAAAGAGATGCTGCTTTGTATAGAATCATACAATCAATACTATGATGCCGTTTGTGGTTTTTGAGAAGCAGGGAGTATTTATATTTTTGTTTATATATAATAGAAATTGCTTGTATAAAATATCTTTGGAAGAATAGATAAGAAATCGATACTCTGAATTGGTTCTGAAGACTGGTAAGAGATTCCAGGTAGCAAGATTGTCCACCGTACACCTTTTTGTGCCTTTTGAATTTTGAGTCAACTAAATTTGCCACCTATTGAAAGTATATAACTAAAAATAAAAGAAATAACAGGCAGCTTGCTAGAAATGAAAACAAATAAGAAAGGCACTCTGGGCTGGTGTATTTTCTGAGTATGGGAGTTAAACCTGCCTCCATCCTCGCTGCATCCCAATGTGTACTTGGGTGTTTGTGCAATTGATCAACTAAGTTTAAAAACTAAAATCTCCGATTCCTGTATGGGAAAAGCATAGCATTTTTTGTTGTTGTTGTATTAATTCCTGTTGAAAATAGGTGTCCTGAGTCTAACCATGAAGAGACATCAGATGAACTCAAATTAAGGGACCTTCTGAAAAATAAATGGCCTGTGAGTCTCTAAAATGTCAAGGTCATGGAGAACTAGGAAAGACTGGGGACTGTTCCCAGTCGGAGGGGACTGACAGGACATGTTGGCAGGGACACGCCGTGTGTGAGGCCAGAGTGGACCCTTGGCCAGAAAAAGCGGGCTTTCCTTCTCTGCAAAGGACGGTAATCAGACAATTGGCAAAAGTTGAATGTGGTCTGTAAGTTAGGTAATAGCACTGTTAATATCCTGATTTTGATTGGAGTACTGTGGTTCTGTGAGAAAATATCCTTCTTTTAGGAAATAGGCACTTAAGAATTTAGTAGTAAAGGGGTTTTGTGGCTGCAACTTACTCTCAAATAGTTTAAGTTAAAAAAAGAGAGAGGATGAAAAAGAGAGAGAGAGGATGAAAGAGGAGAGAGAATAATAAAGCAAACATGGTAAAATGTTAACATTTAGGGGAACAGTGAAGAAATACAGAAATTCTTTGTACTATTTTTGTTGCTTTTCCATCTGAAATTATTTCAAAATAAAAAAAAATTAAAAAACTTTTCCAATGTGGAACATTTTCTGATTTTATAATATCAGGCCTCTTGTACAGTTTTTATCTCCTTTTGTACAATTTTGTGATTATCTTCCTATAGCTCTTTATATTATCAGTGACATTCCTCTGAGTTTCTGAACACTTTTGTTCCTTTTAAGAAATATATAACAACTTTGTTGAAGTTTAATTCACATACTGTACATCTAACTCTATCTTTTTATGTATGCTTAAATAGTACTACTATATAAGGAAGATATGCCTAACAAAAAGACAGGATGGTAGGTGTAATTTACACATCATAAATTTCACCTCTTTTAACTGATAGGTTGATGGCTTTTGACATGTGAATTCCCTATGTATCCGCCACCCAGTCTAGATACAAGATAGAGAACATTATAGCCCCTTTGCTTGCAGTCACCTGCTGTTGACGGGGGCATTGTTTGCAGGATCCTCTGGAGGGCGCAGGGCGAGTGTGTGTGGTGGGGCAGCTTCTGTTGGAGTGAGGATGCTAGTGATGCAGCTGAACGGGAGCACGCCCCTCCCTGGCTCCCGAGAGGCTCCCAGGTGGTTCAGACGTGGCCATTCTGTATCCCAGACACCCCGATGCTGTGTGTCCCAGTTTCTTTTCTTCCATGGGCCTTATTCCAGTTCAGAGGCTGGAGCATGCATAGCTTCAGAATGTTTCTCAGGTTATTTCACAGTGGAGAAAGTTCTGGCAGGGTTCTGGTCCTTCTCACCTTTAGTTGAGTGGTGTTCTGAGCAGCTTGGCCTCGCCTGTCTATGATGCCATTTACTGGGCTAGCGCCAGGAGGTGTATCAGGCCCGGCTGCCCTGTTAAACAGCGGATCTCATGTGACCTTTAAACCATCAGTGTTTTATCATCATCAAAAGGGAAGATTGATTCCATCGGTTTTGGAAAATAGTCATATTTCAAGATAAAGGTTTTGTGCCCATTGATGTTTAGAGAGGCTTTGATTTGCCAGCTCATCACTCCTGTATTGACTCCATAGGAAACAAAGTTGGTATCTGTATTCACCAAACTGTGGCCCAGAAAATTTGGCTGCCTCCACCTGCCATTTTCCCCTATTTTGTGACTTTTATTATGCTGCTTTTCGTATTGAGTTGGTGGTATAGGAAGTCAGTGTCTCGACAGGTGTGCGAACAGGGACGAGCTGGCTGAGCAGCAGTAAGATTTGGTGTCAGCCCAGCACTTGACTGCCTTTAATATGTGGGGACCTCGTCATCCTCCTCCTGGGGAGAACTAAGGACCGCCCTCAGTGTTTGTGATAAAGCCTCCATCCACCCGACATGTGCCCAGAGCAGAGCGTGCACGCAGTACACTGTGTCATTATTACATATAATTTCTCCATTTTCACCTTTTTTGCCCAGGTGTGTTATCTCTTACAAAGCTTTAATTTTTTTTTTTCCTCCTTGTGGCTGAGACTGTAACTTATTAAAATGCATTCATGTATTTAAAGTCTTGGGTCCTGTTCTCTTTTTCTCAGGCATGCTGCAGAGAGGCCTTCCTGTCCCTGACGAGCACATGTGTGGGAGACAGATGACTGTCCTTCACCTCGCACAACTCTAGGTGCCCGGGCCGCTGTCCAGCCGGGAGGGGATGGATTCCAAAGATGAAAGCTCACACGTGTGGCCCCCGGCTGCAGAGCACGAGGAGAACGCCGCACAGGTGAAAAGTGCTCTCCCAGCTGGGCACTGACCGCGGTGTTTTAGTTGGTAGAGTTTGCTGACAGCTAGAGAAATGGCAGCTCCTGTATAGTGTTGCGGGGCAAGGCGGGAGCTGATGGCCAGACATGGTACGTAAGGAATAGGCAGTATTTCAGCGCTTCGAATGCTCCATCTGCACAGGTTGCTGTGATTTCAAGAAGCTGCATACCACCCATGGGCTTCTCTGCCTTCCCCCCAGTTTACTGTCATAATCCTCTTCACTGCTCCATTTTATTTCATGGTGAAAGCTTCAAACTGCAGGGTTTCTTTTATGTTATCCAGGAAAGGGTTTTGATTTTTTGTGTGTAGTGAGGTACAAGGTATGTCTATAAAGTGAGTGGCTTTTCCTTTTCTTTTCAAATTCAGAATGTAAACTTCTCATTGAAAGTTGTCCCAGTGAATCAACAGCTCTGGAGGTTAGTCACTTATTCAGATATCACTGCCTTTCAAATTGCTCTACTAACCAGCTACACATTCTTTTGACTGTCCTTAGCAAAAGTGAATCTCTGCATTTTTGGTATGGATTTGAATTTTGGTAAGAGTCAGCAGTCGTAGGGAGCCATGTTTTATATGTGACCAAAGTATGAAACTTCATTTTAAAGCATTACGATATATATGTAATTTCATTTTCATCAAATTACATAACCATAGTTGTTCAGTTGCCAAGTTATCAGAAAATTTACACTGAAGCCTTTAAATATACATATTATGTTTGATTTAAGTAGTATAACTAATGTTACAGTACATAAAATCAATCATCAGAAATTATCTAAAAGTCTGTGTCTGAATACTGAGAAAAAGGTACCAGAGAAGCTTCCAGCAGAATAATTAAGAATGCTGTTTTGATTCTCATGGAAGCTACCTGGAAGGCTACTTTCATGTAGCTATATATTTTGGGGTACTTTGTTTATAAACAAAAATGTAGTCCATTAATAAATAGGGTCCACATTTGCAGGTAGCCAGACAATAGACAGCAGACCTCAGCACCCTTTGTTGCACCCCATCCCTTGCAATATTTCTTTTCCCATCCAAGAATCCTGGTTTAGCCAAGTACTTAGTGATGAAGACCAAGTTGCAGAGTTTGGATAACTCTCAAGGGGAAAAATTTTTTTTAAGCACCGAAACTAGTTAAAGATTTTGATGTTAATGAACAAATCTAAACTCACAAAATTATCTTGCAGCACTTAAAATTGCAGAAATATTTCAAAAGCCCAATTCTTGTGCAAACTGTATCTTCATGGGCAGAGCAGATTTATGTAGAAGCTGGGGTAATCACTTAGTGCTAAAGTGGAAGTTTGTTTTATTTACATGGTGCTTGACTGCATCTTGTCTTTAGTTTTCTTTCTGTGGGTTGAATTAGCTTATGTCATCTTTGGGATCTGTTCTCCACTGGAAAAACTGAAATAAAAAATTATGTGTAAAGCCAAGACAGTATAAGAGTAAAGATTCCGACCTAAGAGGGCCTGACTTCAATATAAGCACATAAATTATTTCTCTCCCAAATGTGTACTTTGACCATCTGCTTTGTACCTTCAATATCAAACACTAGGCTGTGTGCCAGCCTGCAGGAACTCAAACCTCCAAAGCTGACTGCTCAGAAAGCGCTTTACAGAATCAGTTTTTGCTTTCGTTCTTCATAGACAGAAGATTATTTCCCCTGGTGACAACTGAAATAGTTATCCAAAACCCCTGAAAAGTACATTCATAGAATTTTTTGTGTCCTTATCTACTTGGCAAAGAAAAGTTCTGTTACATTCACCAAGTCAGCAGACATTCACCCCTTGCCTACAGGACAGCCATGGAGGACAAAAGAATTTGTATGAAAGCAAGTGACCTTGTTTTAATGTGTTTGCCAAAAGGTACTCTTCATTAGAAAGTAGAATTTTTATGACGTGTTGAAAGCAACTGACTTTTGGGTCTTGACATATTTTTCCACATTATAGAATAATCTGTGTTTTATAGTTTGGTAGTGTTGTCCATCAGGAATCTTCTGTCACATTTCTTCTCAGCATTCCCCAAAAGAGAGACCTGCGGTTGATATTTGAGGCAAAGGGGTGTTTAAATCGGTTGCCTAATATTAAGTAAAAATCAGTGAGAAGGTCCTTGAATCCCTCTGCCAAGTCACTAACTCAGCACAGATGAAGACCCATTCATTCACTGCATTCTTCTTTCATGGAGATCTTTTAGAAATGCAAGTGTGTGGTGTTCTCAGTCAGTTCCCCGTCTTTGTGCTACAGCGTGGGTTCCACAAGGGTGATCGCTTCGTACTTGCTGTTTTTTTTGCCCCAGGTGCATTTTGTTCCAGACGCTGGAACCGTGGCCCAGATCGTCTACACCGATGACCAGGTCCGTCCGCCGCAGCAGGTGGTGTACACGGCAGATGGTGCCTCCTACGCCTCCGTGGATGGTCCTCAGCACACACTGGTCTACATCCATCCCGTGGAAGCTGCGCAGGCACGTTGGGACCGTGGTTGATGGCTTGTTTGTTAATCTGGTAATTCATCCCTTAGGTTTACGCTCTGCCAGTCACTGTGCTGCTGGTAGGTGATGCAGAAAATATGCAGATGACATGTGTGCTCTCAAGGAGCTTATAACCATCTTGGCAGAGGAAGATGTGGTTTATTTATTTAAATTAAATGTAAGGAGTTAAAGCACTAACCTGGAATGAGGTATTTTCCCCACTGACTGTTGATATTGATTGATTATTGTTATAAACAAGATTATCAGCCTGTTACTTTTCCTCAGTATCAAGAACCAGGCCAAACATGGCATTTATTTTTGTGTAACCTAATCAAGATGAATCTCAGTGGGAACATGCACATTATTTCAGTTAAACGTGTAAGTGAGAGATTCTACTAGCTTGTTAACTGCTATTTACTAATAACTTATTGATTTTTAGGACTGTATAGAAGTGAGGGTAAAAGCTGTACAATTATAACTGCTTCTCATTTTTTTGGCTAGTGACTCTGAGTGTTGGTTTCCAAATGCATAACAGGAATATCCCCCAATATATAAATGTTGCTTTGTATCTTTAGCACTTTATAATGTACATAGCACTTTTAAATAGATTAGAAATCAGTTCCATTGATTTTTGTTTCAAAATTTTTTTTTGACGTGGGCCATTTTAAAAGTCTTCATTGAATTTGTTACAATGTTGCTTCTGTTTTTATGCTTTTGGTTTTTTGGCTGAGAGGCATGTGGGATCTTAGCTCTCCCATCAGGGTTGAACCTACATCCCTGCATTGGATGGTGAAGTCTTAACCATTGATCCTCCAGGGAAGTCCCCAGTTCCATAGTTTTTGTAGTGGGATCCTGGTAATAAAAATTTGCCCTCATGCAATACTTGACCAAGAGACTCAAAGCACTCCCAAGAAGAAATGAGACCCACCCAATAAATGCGTTTCAAATCTATTTAAAGGTGAAATTGCCTGAGAGTTACTTATGGAATAGCCCTTCTCAGTTTTAGGCCCTCAGCTATACTGAAATAAGAACAGGTAGATTATGTAAAGAATGTCCTGTGCCCAACTTTTAGATCATTACTATGTTACGAAATGTCTGAGTTATGATAGTTTTTAAACGTCAAATGTAAGAAATCTGAAGCTTGCTGAAATTCTCTTTTACAGTTCTTTGGAATCAGCACTTAACCGTGGTTCCTATGACCATAAATTTGCTAAAGCCTTAGGCAAATTAGAGTCATTTAAAAGTTTTAGAGGAAGGAATACGTTTTTGGATTGGAGATTTCTTGTGGTGTCCCAACTAAAATAATTTTGAAGGTTTTCCTTCTTTAGTTATCATGACCATCAGCCAATTAATGTTTATAATGAGAACTTTGAAAATTATCATCTTACTGGCTTTACTCAAAAAAAAGTCTATGGAACATTAAATGCAGTTTATTTATTTATTTTCTACATCTGCTGAGTGTGCATTTATATTGGAAAGAGTTGTAATCCTTGGGTATACAGTATTCTTCTATTTGTCGGTGTATCTCCAACCATTTTCATTTAATTGCAAGTCTACCCCTGTGACAGAGTGTTACGTGAGAATGCATGCCCCCTTGTTCATGGAATGCCTTTTTAATTAACTGTGACATTCAATCTCAGGAGAGGCTTTGCTTTAGAGTAAAATCACAAAGTGTGCAGTGTGTTAGCCAATGGAGAGAGTTAGCTTTTACAATCTCTTTGAGGACATATGAATGAAAGGCTTTGGCAAAATATAGAATTACTGTCTTTATCTTCTTTATTAATGAAAGATTATTACTAGCTATTTGAGAGTTAACTCTCTCAGGAATTGGTGCTTAGCAGTAGGATAATTTTTCCTGCATAGACAAGCTGTCTAAAGATCTATTGATAAGTCATTGTTGTTGTTGTTGTTTGTTTAGACGCTGTTTACAGACCCAGGCCAAGTAGCTTATGTCCAGCAGGATGCTGCAGCTCAGCAGGTAATGAGTCGCTTTTTTGCCTTCTTGTTGTTTGTGGATAATATTATGAGGTTACCCTTTCCTGGAATGCCCTCAACCCTCTGCACTGCACATTCTCTGAATGTCTGTGTCTCATGTGTTTAGAATATTCTCGATGTCTGTTAATGAAGACAAAGCAGAACGCAACACTAACACACTCCAACCAGTATGTATTGAAATACTTTGGTAATACAAAAATGATTTGTCAGGGAAATTTAAGCATTAAATTAAAATAAGGATATTAACTGGGTATTGGTTCAAGTTCCAAAGAATAATCCTGAATTTCAAAAGTGTCTGCGAAAATTTGGAAACATTTTAGTACTTGTTCTTTTTTTTTTGATTATTGAATTATAGTTGATTTGTAATATTGTGTTAGTTTAAGTTATATAGCACAGTGATTCAGTTATATCTATATTTATATATATATTCTTTTTTAATGTTCTTTTCTTTATGGTTTATTACAGGATTCTGAATATAGTTCCGTGTGCTATATAGTAGGACCTTGCTGTCTGTCCATTTTTTATTTATACCTACCCCTCTTTTCCCTTTGGTAACTACAAGTCTGTTTTCTAAGTCTGTGAGTCTGTTTCTCTTTTGTAAATAAATTCATCTGTATCACATTTTAGATTCCACATATAAGTGATATCATATGATATTTGTCTTTCTCTGACTTAGTATGATAATCTGTTTTAAAATCTTGGGGTAAAATTCCTGCTTAAATTGCCTATACCCTTAGTGGCAACTTTCTTCCTTCTAGTATCTGAGAATTGAGATTCTTCTTGGTTTTCTTTTAAAACATTTCTTTTCTTTTACCTCTATTTCTAATATATCCTATTTGATTTTGAGGGACTTCTTCCTTATTTTTCTTCTGGTTATCAAAGTGATAAAGAAGGTGCAAAAGCTAGATAATTGTCAGCCCTACCCTAAGAAGAATGTGACTCCAAATAGTTTTATTTTCATGATGGCTAGTATGACTGTTATTCAGCTGTACCACTGAGTGTCATGAGTGATTACTAAGTAAGCTTACTCATCAGTAGGCACTTTTTGCTTTTCATATTTCTTAGCAGGTGATTTGTATACTTCCATTTTATTTTATTATTATGTTTTTAAATCGATGGGACGTTGTTATCCTGTTTTATTTTTGAGTATGCTGTGCAGCGTGTGAAATCTTAGTTCTTCTGTGAGGGATTGAACCCATGCCACCTGCAGTAGAAGTTGAGTTTAGTCACTGGACTGCCAGGGAAGTCCTTGGATAATTAGATTTTAAAATTTGAAAAGTGAACAGTAGTTGTGTTGATATTATTTATGGAATCTAGAGAAAATTAGGGGTCTTTGTCGTATCACTTATGGCTGAATTTATTCCTGATTGCTGCTGCTGCTCCTAAGTTGCTTCAGTTGTGTCCAACTCTGTGCGACCCCAGAGACGGCAGCCCACCAGGCTCCCCCGTCCCTGGGATTCTCCAGGCAAGAACACTGGAGTGGGTTGCCATTGCCTTTTCCTGATTGCTAGTGACCTACAGTTTTGTGAGGTCTGTCGACTTGAATGAGAGTTTGTCTTAGTACATTGGGGCTGCTGTAACAACACATCATACATAGCACGTGTCCCTTTGCTCAGCTGCTCAGGCATGTCCAACTCTTTTCAATCCCGTGAATTGTGGCCCATCAGGTTCGTCTGTCCATAGGATTTCCCAGTCAAGAATACTGGAGTGGGTTGCCATTTCCTTCGGGGATCTCCTGTGTCTCTTGCATTGGCAGGCAGATTCTTTACTGCTGAGCTACCTGGGAAGCTCCTACCATATACTGGGTGGGTTATAAACAACAGAAATTTATTTGTCACAGTTCTGGAGTTTGTGAAGTCCAAGACCAAGGTGCCAATAGATTTGTTGTCTAGTGAGAACCCTCTGCTTATTCACAGATGGCTGACTTCTCACTGTGTCCTCCATGGCAGACAGGGCGAGGCCGCCCTATGGGGTCTTGTAGAAGGGCACTCATCCCATTCATAGGGGCTCCACCCTCATGACCTAATCACCTTTCACAGGCCCTACCTCCTAACTTCATCACACTGGGGATTAGATTTGGACATGTATAAATTAGGGGAGACACAAATATTATGTAGCAGAGTTACTATTTTATTTTAGAATTTTGTACTAATTAAGTTTATTCTTGATAAAGACAAATCATGTCTATTTCTCTGAATATTTATTGATTCTACCAAACAAGCAATGGCTAGATTTAATTCATTTTTATATCTGAATAGGAAGAAAGCAAAATGAAATGCCTTGGTATTTCTAGATGATTAATTCATTTACTCATTTTTAGAGTAATGATTTTTTTTTTTTCATAAAAAAGTTGAAGCAATGCAAAAAAGAAAGTATGTAAAAACCCAAACAAATTCTGCCCAGAAACATCTTCATTAACTTACAGTTGGTAACTATTATTTTAGACTTCTTTCAGACATAAAACAAAGATAAACAGATAGAGGGAAATTGTGCCCTAAATGCTATTATCAATCTAAATACTTTAAACTTAATGTACTCCTGTTTTCCTAACCTGTCCTGAGCTCTGGTCCCCTTAGTCTTCACCTCCTGCTGTGATGACCTGACTCGGCACACTGACCCCTCCCCCGCTTCCCTCCCCCACTGTTTGGGATTAGTTGTGTTATTATTATAACTAATACATTTCTGTTCTATTCAGTAACCACAGCTATTTAGAATTCTGCTCTGTTATCTCCTGGCATTTACTTTTGCAGAAATCTTGAGTCTAATTTTGATTATTTTCCTCATTCCTTCTCTATCTTAATGCCTGTTTGAGTCTTTCTTTATCCTTGAAGTTTTTCTTTGAAGTCTAGTGACTTCACCAGCACATGAATAAGAATTCCCTAGGACAGGGTGTATCCTTTTGATGATAGGTTAAGATGTTTTGGGAACATTTTCATCTATTAGATTTTTGAAGATCTTTTTAGTTTCATTTGATGTGTTCATCTTCCCAGGAATATCAGTGTGAGTATATTGGTTTTATTTTCTGTACCTAACATTTTCTCTGATCATTTTTATATATATTCTTTTCCATTTTATTTGTGTAATTTCTTTTGTGTCCCTCATATTTCCTTACCGTGTTTTTAAGCTTTCTGATTAAATTATAACATATACATAGAAAAGTGCAAAAAATTATAAGCTATAATGCAATGATGTGAGTTAACCAACACCCAGATTAAATAACAGAACATTACCATCTCCTAAAGGCTACCTAGGTGGCTCAGGGATAAAGAACCTGCCTGCCAATGCAGGAGACGTGAGAAATGAAGGTTCAATACCTGGGTCTGGAAGATCTCCTGGAGTAGGAAGTGGCAACTCACTCCAGTATTCTTGCCTGGAAAATTCTGTGGACAGAGGAGCCTGGCGGGCTACAGTCTATGGGGTCGAAAAGAGTCAGACACACACACACACACACACACACACACACAAACCTCACCTCCTAAAAGCCATCCTTATGCTTTCTGCTAATCACTGCTCCTTCCCTTCTCCTCAAAGGTCACACACCTTAGACTGGTTTTCCATGGTTTTGAACTTTATATAAGTGGAATACCTTAGTCTGGTTTCCTTTCTGTTTTGTTCTCTTGTTTAACATCGTGCTTGGGAGAGTCATGAGTTCATGTTGTTTGGTGTGGCTGTGGTTATTTCTCCTTCTGTTTTTATAGCTGTATCATGTTCAGTTTTATGAATGTGCCACAATTTATCCAGGAGTGTGACAAGTTCTACTAAGTTCTTCAAGAGTTTCTTGTCCCTTTGCTTTTCATGCTTCCCTGGTGGCTCAGCTGGTAAAGAATCTGCCCACAGTGCGGGAGGACTGGGATTGATCCCTGGGTTGGGAAGATGCTCTGGAGAAGGGAAAGGCTACCCGCTCCTGTATTCTGACCTGGAGAATTCCATGAACTGTATAGTCCATGGGGTCGCAAAGAGTTGGACATGACTGAGCGACTTTCACTTTCACAACTTCACTTGCTTTTCCATACACATTGTAGAATCAGCCTGGAAGTTTCCACCAAAGTCCTGTGGGAAACTTACTGGCATTTCATTGCACCTATAGGTCAGTTTGTGAAAAATTGACGTCTTATATAATATTAAGTCTTCTAATCTGTGAATATGTTCTATCCCTGAGTTTTATTTATCTATTTATTTTTAGCATTTTTATAGAAATATAGTTGATTGACAGTATTGTGTGTCAGGTGTATAGCACAGTGATTCAGTTGCACATACGTGTATACATATGTGTATTCTTCTTTTTTTACATTCTCTTCCATTATCTCTTATTATAAGCTATTGAATATAGGTCCCTGTGCTACACAGTAGGTCCTTGTTGGCTGTCTATTTTATATATAGCAGTATCCCTGAGTTTTGAATGAAAGTTCAAAAATTTTCTTATGGGTAGAGGTCTTTCAATAGACTTACTGTTAGATATTTGGTGTCTTTTGATGGTATTGTAAATTATGGTATAATTTTTAAAAATTTCCTTTTATAAGCTATAGTTAGATTTTCTTGGTAAGTAATTATGTTGTCTATGAATACTGACATTTTTACTTCTTTGCAGTCTTTATACCTTTTTTCCTTTGGTTTTATTGAGATATAATTAACATACAGCACTGTATTGTAAGTTTGAGGTGTACAGCATAATGATTTGATTTACATGCATCATGAAATGATTGCCACAGTAAGTTTAGTGAACATCCATCATCTCCAAAATTAAAAAAGTAGAAAAAAAACTTTTTTTGGTGATGAGAACTCTTAGGATTTATTCTCTTAACAGCTTTTGTGTATAACACAGCAGTGTTAATTTTATTTATCATACTATTCATTACACTCCTAGGACTTATTTTGTAAGTGGAAGTTTGTACGTTTTGACCACCTTCATCCATCCCCTCTCCCCACCCCCACCTCTGGTAACCACAAGTATGATCTATTTTTTTTAATTTCTTAAATTAGAATATAATTGCTTGACAAAGTTATATTAGTTTCTGCTGTACAACAACATGAATCAGCTCTGTGTATAAATATATCCCTTCCCTCTTGAGCCTCTCTCCATCCCTGCCTCCCACCTCTCTAGGTCATCACGGAGCTCCACGCTGAGCTGTCTGTGCTCTAGAGAGGGTTCCCACTACTGTCTGGTTCACACACGGTGATATGTGTATGTCAGTGCTGCTCTCTCAGTTCTTCCCCCGTCTCCTCACCCACTGTGTCCACAGGTCCATTCTCTACGTCTGTATCTCTATTCCTGCCCTGCAGATAGGCTCATCAGTAGCACTTTTCTAGATTCCACATATATGTGTTAATATATGGTATCTGTTTTTCTGTTTCTGACTTTCTTCACTCTGTAGGGAGGCTCTAGCTTCATCCACATCACTACAGCCGATTCAGTCTCATTCCTTTTTATGGTTGAGTAATATTCCATTGTATACACGTACCACAGCTGCTTTACCCATTCATCTGTTGCTGGATGTCTAGGTTGCTTCCATGTCCTGGCTATTGTAAATAGTCCTGTAATAAAAAAAATACATATGTCTTTTTGAGTTGTGGTTTTCTCACAGTATATGCCCAGGGCTGGGATTGCTGGGTCATATGGCAGCCCTGTGTTTAGTTTGTTTTTGAAGTATAATTGACCTACAACACTGGGTTAGTTCCTGTTACACAACATAGTGATTTTTTTTTTCTATACATTTCACATATTCCATGATGTCTAGTTATGACATGTCACCATACAAAGATACTGTGTACTGACTGTATTCCCCACACTGCACGTTTCATACCTATGACTCATTTATTTTGCAGCTAGGAGCCTGTACCTCTTAATTTGCCACACCTATTTCTTTCCATCCCCCACCCTCTGCTACTCTAGTAACCATCTGTTTGTTCTCTGTCTGTAACTGTTTCTATTTTGCCATGTTTGCTCATTTACGTCTTTCAGTTTTATTTCTTCTTTTGTTCCCCTTTGCTCTGCTGGCTAGGATCCCCAATCCATTAGTGAATGGAGTTGGTGCTGGTAGATGCGGAGGTTACTCGTTTTCCTTCCTAATTGCAGAGGGAAAACTTTCACTACTTCACTATGAAGAATGACGTTCAGTGCAGGGATTTTTTTTTCCTTCGGCTATACCACATGGCACATGGGATCTTAGTTCCCCAACCAGGGATTGAACCCTCACCCCCTTCAGTGGAAGCATGGGGTCTTAACTGCTGGACAGGGAAGTCATCCCCTGCAGGCAGAATTTTTATAAAAAGAACACATCGATGAAGAAAGCTTCCTTTATGGTTTTTAATGAATGTTTATTATTGATTGATGTTGATTGTTATTCATGGATGTTGATTTTTTTTTTTTTATGGATGTTGATTTTTACCAAATGCTTTTTTTAAAAATCTGTTGAGATTTTTCTCTTCATTGTTAATAGGGTAAATTATATTAATTGATATTTAAAAGTTAAGTCACAGACTTGCCTAGTGGATCAGTCAGTAAATAATCCACCTAAGTATCTGCCTGCAATGTAGGAGACCTCAGTTTGATCCCTGGGTAAGAAAGATTCCCTGGAGAAGGAAATGGCAACCCACTCCAGTATTCTTGACTGCAGAGTCCCATGGATAGAGAAGCCTGGCTGGCTACAGTCCACTGGGGTCTCAGGACTCAGACACAACTTAGCAACTAAACCACCACTGAAAGTTAAGCCAGCCTTTCATTCTATTATAAACTCCTTTTCTTGTATGTCTGGATTTGGTTTGCTGATGTTTTGTTTGGGGTTTTATGTTTTTATTCACTAGTTCATTGTATTTTTAACTACTTTATTTGATTTTTTTTCCTTTTAAAGTAGCTTTCAACTTGATAATATTTTTTTCTTTTAATAACATCCTGAAAAGCTGTATCATCATTTTTGTTGGTGCTACAGTGTTCTATTATGGGGATTTACTATCATTCATATTCTTCAACCATTGTTTGTATTAGTTTAATCGCTCAATTGTGTCTTTCTCTTGGTGACCCTATGGACTGCAGCATGCCAGGCTTCTCTGTCCTTCACCAACTCCCGGAGCTTGCTCAAGCTCATGTCCATTGAGTTGGTGATGCCATCCAACCATCTCATCCTCTGTCATCCCCTTCTCCTCCTTCCTTCAATATTTTCCAGCATCCGAGTCTTTTCCAATGAGTCAGTTCTTTGCATCAGGTAGCCAAAGTATTGGAGTTTCAGCTTCAGCATCCGTCCTTCCAGTGCACATTCAGGACTGATTTCCTTTAGGATTGACTGATTTGATCTCCTTGCAGTCCAAGGGACTCTAAAGAGTCTTCTCCAAGACTGCAGTTTAAAAGCATCAATTCTTAGGCGCTCAGCTTTCTTTACAGTCCAACTCTTACATCCATACATGACTACTGGAAAAGCCGTAGCTTTGGCTAGATGGACCTTTGTCGACAAAGTAATGTCTCTGCTTTTTAATGTGCTGTCTAGGTTGGTCATAGCTTTTCTTCCAAGGAGCAAGCATCTTTTAATTTCATGGCTGCAGTTACCATCTGCAGTGATTTTGGAGCCCAAGAAATTAAAGTCTGTCACTATTTCCATTGTTTCCCCATCTATTTGCCATGAAGTGATGGGACCAGATGCCATGATGTTCGTTTTTTGAATGTTGAGTTTTAAACCAGCTTTTTCACTCGCCTCTTTCACCTTCATCAAGAGGCTCTTTAGTTTCTCTTCAGTTTCTGCCATAAGGGTGGTGGCATCTGCATATCTGAGGTTGTTGGTATTTCTCCCGACAATCTTGATTCCAGCTTGTGCTTCATCCAGCCCGGCATTTCACATGATGTACTCTGCACATAAGTTAAAAAGCAGAGTGACAATAACAGCCTTGACATACTCCTTTCCAAATTTGGAGCCAGTTTGTTGTTCCATGTCCAGTTCTAACTTTTGCTTCTTGACCTGCATACAGATTTCTCAGGAGGCAAGTCAGGTGGTCTGATATTCCCATCTCTTGAAGAATTTTCTAGTTTATTGTGATCTACACAGTCAAAGACTTTGGCATAATTAGTAAAGCAGAAGTAGATGTTTTTCTGGAACTCTTGTTTTTTTCTGTGATCTAACGAGTGTTGGCAATTGAATCTGTGGTTCCTCTGCCTTTTCTAAACTCAGCTGTAACATCTGGAAGTTCACAGTTCACGTACTGTTGAAGCCTGGCGTGGAGAATTTTGACCATTTACTAGCGTGCGAGATGAGTGCAATTGTGTGGTAGTTTGAACATTCTTTGGCATTGCCCTTCTTTGGGATTGGAATGAAAACTGACCTTGTCCAGTCCTGTGGCCACTGCTGAATTTTCCAAATTTGCTGGCATATTGAGTGTAGCACTTTCATAGCATCATCTTTTAGGATTTGAAAGCACTCAAATGTAATTCCATCATCTCCACTAACTTTGTTCATAGTGATGCTTCTTAAGGCCTACGTGACTTCGCATTCCAGGATATCTGGCTCTAGGTGAGTGATCACGGCATCATGGTTATCTGGATCATGAAGATCTTTTTTGTATATTTCTTCTGTATATTCTTGCCACCTCTGCTTAATATTTTCTGCTTCTGTTACGTCCATACCGTTTCTGTCTTTTATTGTGCCCTTCTTTGCATGAAATGTTCCCTTGGAATCTTTAATTTTCTTGAAGAGATCTCTAGTCTTTCCCATTCTATTGTTTTCCTCTATTTCTTTTCACTGATCACTGAGGGAGGCTTTCTTCTCTCTCCTTGCTATTCTTTGGAACTCTGCATTCAACTGGGTATATCTTTCCTTTTCTTCTTTGCCTTTAGCTTCTCTTCTTTTCACAGCTATTTGTAAGGCCTCTTCAGACAACCATTTTGCCTTTTTGCATTTCTTTTTCTTGGGGATGGTCTTGATCACTGCCTCTTGTATAATGTCACGAATGTCCATCCATAGTTCTTCAGGCACTCTGTCTATCAGATCTAATCCCTTGAATCTATTTGTCACTTCCACTGTATAATCGTAAGGGATTTGATTTAGGTCATACCTGAATGGTCTAGTGGTTTTCCCTACTTTCTTCGATTTAAGTCTGTATTTTGCAATAAGGAGTTATTGCAAATCTGAGCCACAGTCAGTTCCTGGTCTTGTTTTTGCTGACTATAGAGCTTCTGCATCTTCGGCTGCAAAGACTATAATCAGTCTGATTTCGGTATTGACCATCTGGTGATGTCCATGTGTAGTCTTCTCTTGTGTTTTTGGAAGAGGGTGTTTTTTGTGACCAGTGTATTCTCCTGGAAAACTCTATTAGCCTTTGCCCTGCTTCATTCTGTACTCCAAAGCCAAACCTGCCTGTTACTCAGTTATCTCTCGACTTCCTACTTTTGCATTCCAGTCCCCTGTGGAATGCAAGGTGAAAAGGACATCTTTTTTGGGTGTTAGTTCTAGAAGGTCTTGTACATTATCATAGAACGGTTCAACATCAGCTTCTTCAGCATTACTGGTTGGGGCATAGATTTGGATTACTGTGATATTGAATGGTTTGTCTTGGAAACGAACAGAGATCATTCTGTCATTTTTGAGATTGCATCCAAGTACTGCATTTTGGACTCTTTTGTTGCTTATGAGAGCTACTCCTTTTCTGCTAAGGGATTCTTGCCCACAGTAGTAGATATAATGGTCCTCTGAATTAAATTCACCCATTCCAGTCAATTTTAGTTCACTGATTCCTAAAATGTCGATTGTTTGTATATGTAGGTTCTTTCTTTCTCCCTTCCTTTCTTCCTTTTTTGCTAGTAGGCAGAACGCTGTCATAGATGTCATATCAGATTATTTCCTTAGAGTAAATTCTCCAAAGAGAAATGATAGATACTGAAGATATTCACATTTTAAATTATTTAAGAATCAAGATTTTTGTGAAAGTGAAGAAAGATACAAATATAAAAATCACACAAGTTAAATAAAAAGTTTGAATCAAAAAAAAATTTTTGAATCCTAAATTTGAATTAGAATATCAGTATAAATTCAGGATTTTTTTCTCTTAGAAAATAGATTTTCTAATTCTGTCCACTGAAAAGGTTTGGATGTAGTCATCAGTCCAGTAGCAATGATTCTGTGTGGTCTCTAAATACAACTTCCCAATAAGAGGAATCAGGGCTACTTAGAAAAATGGCAGATTCTAGCTCTGGGGCTGGAGATATGCCTGAAACATCTACCTGAAACATCCTGTCTTATCAGAATGAAAGGAAGCAAATATTGATAAAAATTTCTCTTCAGGGTCCTGGGAAAAGAACTCAAGATGTAACTGAAGAGTCCAAAATGGGGGATACAATTTGACCCATTAAAAAGGAAAAAATCTCTGATAGATTGAAATACATTACATATATTTAAAACCCACGAATTCATCCTGATAGGAAAAGAAATACTCTTTGGTCAGTTTCTGAGGATGCTAGGAGACCACAGTGTTATGGGAAAAGTGGTAAGTGATGGGTACGAATCCAGCCTTTCCCCCGGAATATCCTCACTTGATGAGGGAAATTTCATTAAGGGAGCATCCAGCTAATAAGTGAAAGGGGATGATTGGCTTAGAGCATCACCATTTCTCATCTCCTGTCATCAGGAAAAAGCTGAGGAGGCACTTTGTAGTGAATGGACCAGCTTACCCCCTGAACACTTGACATAACTACAAAGAGAGAGCATTCATTATAGGGTTCCTGATCTTGTGTGCCTCCTCTTGTGTTTTACCACTTAGGAGGTATTCCTCTTCCTCCCCCCAAATGAAAGCTGAATCTGATCGAGTCTCTAGGCTTCACTGCCAGTGAGTAGGAGGCACAGTCAACAAAGCGGAACAAGTTATAAGGCCCCAAGGATGCAGTCAGCACAGTCTACAGTGTGAGAAGCAGACAAATTGCAGAGAAAAAGAGCAAAGGAACTTTCTGATTAAAGGAAACTTCAGAGATGTATCAGTCAGGTGCAACAGGCAGACCTTGTTTGGGTTCTGACATGAACAATCCTACTGTAAAAAAGAAAAGAATGTGAAACAGTTGGGGGAACTCCTAACAATAACTGGATATTTGATGATATTAAGGGGTGATTTTTTTTTTTAGGTATGATAATAAAATATAAAAGTCCTTTTTAAAAAAAGAGTTATCTACTGAACTACTTAGAGATGAAAGTGAATAGTGTTTGAAGTTTGCTTCAAAACAATCCAGTGAGGGGGAAGGTGG